>NW_027518684.1:7381250-7995000 GCF_043159265.1 Tasmannia lanceolata
AGCTGATTGAAATGTCTTACCTCTCTAAATTTACAAATGAGGTTTTCCATGAACTGTGGTGGCGTGCAATTTATTCCTATCACATTCACTCTGGCACTCTTGTTCAGTATATCAAGGCATTCGTTAAAGCTCTCGCCCGAGGAAGCATGCTCACCGTCTACAGAGCTAAAGCAGATCCAAGATGGAATTTGGACCTTTTCTTCATCAAGCAGTTCAACGCAAGCCTGTAGATAGTTTAGTTAGATGCCAAGAGAATAACAAGTAATAACTTAAAACGTGAGAGATTCTGGTATTAAATCCCTGCTTTGCAAAGCATATCCTAAATAGCCATCAAAAGTCATGATTAACCAAAAAGTTTAACCATTTGAAAAATATTTGCAAAAAATCCCAAAGCATCATTTCAGTTGGGCAGCAGACTATTATTGACATAAATGCCCTTAAGTAATTATAAAATTGTGATATTTTGCTGAAAAACTTCTAAAGTCTTACAGTTCTTATTTTATAAATGGGGATTTGCTACGGTCCATCGCAAAAGGCATTTCGCAGCTGGTCTGTTGCATGTCAGACCAGCCACCTCGTGAATGAAGACAACAGCTTTTGTCTCCATTCACGAGGTGGGTAGTCTGATATGCGACAGACCACCAGCGAAATGCCTTTTGCAAAGGACGCTAGCAATTCCCTTATAAATGATACCAGCTTTCACAATAGTATAGAAACAAAATCTTTTTAGGCAAAAGAACGGGGCTGTATGGGCGTGTAGCTACCTAAAGGACATTTTCATCATAAGAACATTGGTACATAATCTATGTTGATGAAAGTAGCACTCAATTTTAAGCACTTAATAAAAACTTTTTTCTTAGCAGCTTTTCATCTTAATCATGTAAAGGGAAAGCACGCCATCTTCAATCTATTGATGATCAAATATTTAGAAAAGACACACTTTAATGAACTCACAAAATCCGTGTCAAATGTTTTTTATTTAGGCGGCAAAAATTAAGAAATCATTTCCAAGAGTAAACTATTTCCCTTCTACTATTTTCTTCAGCTAGAATGTATGAGAATGGTGATGTCTGAATAAATAATTACACCATTAAAAACTTTACCTAGTAGCTATAGGAAATCTTACATCAATGTTGATTTTATATAGGCTAGATATTCAACAACACATGCAATTCACTTCTCAATCATCCTGCTCAGCAGCAATACATTAACAACAGAGCAGCAAAATTAGATGCAACAGCATAAGACTGCTCATCAATCAAAAGAAATACATCTTAAGCCACAATTCTCCAAACAGAAAGGTTTGAAGCACCACATAAGAAGTGATAGTTGCCTTGGACTTAAGATCCAGCAAGTTTCCTCTGTGAATGCACTCAACAGATAGATTCTTTGGTTTCTATAATCTAGATCATGCAACCAAAACATACAGAGCTGTGACAATAATCACATAACATGTTGAAAAGCTAAACACAAATCATTTACAAGTAAAAACAATAACTTCTGAAAGCAGGATGGCAGTATGACATGAATTTATCGGAATTTTTCGTGATAAAAATATAATAGGAAGATACCACCACAATATTTTCCTGAATCTCGGAAAAATTTTGGGATTTTTTTAATAAAAAATCATAAAATATTGTGATAGTTTCAAAAATATCAGTGATATTTGTGACCATACTCGGCACGCCAATAACATGCCCCATAGTTTACCAAAGGTGTTCAAAACGCCCACAGATTGCAAAGGGACCTTGCAGTGATCAGAATAAAAAACTTATGCAAGAAATCTGAGTCTACAATCCAAAGCTTCAAAGATCAAATGTTATCGTATCAGATCCCACACACAAGTCGACCAAATTTGAAGATGTTAAGCAAAAAAATAAAACAAAAGAAAAGAAAGACCTCCAAAATCAAACAAACACTCAAATATCAAAAGCCCGAAACTATGGGTTACAATACTGTATTTAAGAAAGTAAATGAGAAAAAAAAAATGGTCAGTTTCATTCATTATCAACACCAACAAGAAACAGGGTATTATAGAATAACAGAAGATAATGAAGGTTAAACTATGACTTAATGCAGTTGATCTCTACATCATTCCACTTACCAATCCGCCCTACAAAATTAATGAAAAATACCAGATTGATTAATGAAAAATAGGACATTACTAATTTTCATTTCACAAAATGCAACCAGATTAATCAACTCATCAAATTCGAAATATGCTCGGGTTGGAAAATGTTTTTTTTTTATCAAGACTGTATATTAGATCCAATTATTTACCTTTTTATATTGGCTATATAAATCAGGTTCACCTTATGTCTTCAAGAAAGAAATAAAGTTCAACCAGTTATTCATAAATCTGGAACTGTGATCATTCAAAAAAAAAAAAAAACTGGTACTGTTCTCAGTGTCCCTGGTACTGTTCTTAGTCAAAAAACTGGTCATGGTCCCAAATATGGATGACAAAGGAATTTGATCTTTAGTGCCAAACTGTTATTTCTATATTTTTACACTTTCAGAGAATTCTATATTTGAGTAATTAGAAGTAAATGGTTGCTCATTCGCAATAGATTCATTAAAATTTAATAGATAAATATACAAAGCTATCAAGAAGAGCAAACCTGGGCTTCAAGTTTGTTGGGGATAGTCTCAAAGGCTAGCATATCTGGACCAGCCTCCACGAGGACTTGCAACCGCCGCCTATGAAAATCCTTCAACTTGTCTATACTCACATCCGCTCCATAATGCCCACTGGATGCATAAGGCATAATCCCATCACACATGCTCAGATGCAACTCCAATTATACAAATATAGGTACTTATATTTAAGAGGTTGTTCAATATGATTATTGAGAATCAATTGCAATTGATTTTATGCATTCCATAGAATGGCCAATAAGAGCAACTGATAATTAATATGCACCTGTATTCTGAACCATCGGCAAGATATGCTCCATAGCTTCCAATGGAAGCGGCAACCAAAGCACGGTTGTAACTATGTTCAGGAAGCTCTTGCACGACTTCCCAGAAATGATCTCTGGCTTCAAGAGCCAATTTGACGCTTCTTCGAAGTAATGACTCCCCTTCCTCAATGGACAGTCCTCTGGACAAAAAGCTTGGGAGGGTTGCCTGTAGAATCATAAGGGAAAAAAGCATTGTTAGGTTGAATAATTAAAGGGTGACATGAGTCATCCCAGGATATCCTATGTTTGAATGTGTATTGTGGAGAACTCCAATGGAAGTACTCCTAGACATTAGTTTGCGCGAAAATTCTAGTGGTGTTTCAGTGTCAGATGGGTGCTCCTTGGATTTTTCCACATTCTTATAGACTGACTATTTATGATGCAATGGGTCTCCCAAATACAAGATGAACATATGTTTGGGTGAATTGGGCACCAAACCTGATAGGATGAGGTTACTAATATATCTGCACCTGCCTCAAGATATTCCGAATGAACCTGCACATGAATAAAGTTCAAAAATAATTAATTATAAATCAGAGATCCATTCAAAAGAAAGAAAGAAAATTATAGCTTCTTTTTACTAGTACAGTTACTAAGTATGCCTGATTGCAATAAAAGTAAACAGTCAATTAGAGTTTACAAGGAGAGCTATCAAACAATGCTTGGTAAGTTACCCATTCTTGTTTCAAAAAAAAAATCTACTTGTTCTATTTCAATTGTAGGAATATGCTGGTCGAATTTGATGTGGGATACTTCGCTGCTTGTGTCCAGGAGAAGATGATATTTGCCTAGATAGATGGGTCCCACTTAGAGTGGAATAAATTAGGATTTAGCAATATCTAAATTGACTTTTGATATTAATGTGGCTGCTGGCAATATTTTTAGTACTTGTCTATATTTAGTAGGATATGGAGATTTGATATGACTCTTAGCATATTGGCTACTCTTAGAATAGTAAGTTATTATTTAATTAGTAAGTAAATTTGGGTAGGATTCTTATTAAGTAAGAAAGTTGCATAGTATCTATGGGATATAAATAAGTTGAAATCTTCTATTCCATCAATGAATAAATCATCTTAGAAATTGTATCTTTTTGGACAAAGGAGGATTGATCCTTCCCTCGAAGTGAATCAAGAGACTGGTCTTCAATAAGAAGATCAATCACTTACGAACCGATTCGGGTCTGTAACAGGTGTATCTGCCAAGATAGAAAATTGTCAAGGATAAACATGATGCAAGTGTAGGTTTTGATGTTGTTGCGACAGAGGCAGCATTTAGTATCCAGATTAATATCCATCGCCATTTAGGACTTGAACTCGATCCATACCAGGTGAACTCTTTTATCCATAGCAATCTTGATCCAAACAAGGATGGCTTGTAATTCAAGAAGGTAGATTTCTTTAGGGTGTAGTTGGGTGTAGGCAAATTGGAGGGCTCCATTTGAATCTCTAGTAATATCCCAAATGGAACCAAACTCTTCACTAAGATAAGATCCCATTGGGTGGTTTTGAACAGTAGTAGACTAGCAGTCTGATTTCTTTTGGCTTACAGGTGAGAGTGCACCCATAGTTGGCAAGAAATTTTCTGCTCTCATAGTGATTCAAGTATCTTATGCTTTGCAGAATCTCATCAAAGATTCTCACAGCTGAAGTATAGGTGGTCTATAATCAGGGAGAAATTCAAGTATCATGTTTCCTGAAAGCATGTTTCAGGAAACATGTTTCTGACAACGTTACACAAGAAGAACAAATACTAAGGCAATAAGCAATTGAGCTTTATGTTATGCATCGAGTTTGTACAAGTTGGTGAACCAATACAAGAGACAAAACCCAACAAGATGATGGAATCAGATCTGATATCCTACTAAAAATCCAACCTAATTTTATCAAATCCCCTTTACAAGAAGAGATATATCCTACATAAAATCCAACCAAATTTCATCAAATCGCTTTTAAAAGAAGAGGAAGGTAGAGAAAATGTCACTGTTAAATTCGCTCAATGGCCAAAACTGGATCGCATCTATCTATCAATCTAAGAAAAGCAAATTCACAATGGCTGAAATCATTCAGAATGGTGTCTGAGTGAGCCTTTTAATTGATCTAATATAATGATTAATCATCAAAAACAGGATAAACAATCTGATTAATATTTCCTAAAACATTACACTAGAAATGCAATCTATATACCTTCTAAAGACATATAGTACACAATGAATAAATGGATATCATGTTGGATAACAGACAATCATGATATCAAATCTAATCTTCGGCGTCTTATAGATTGCTATCTATTCTAAAAAGCCCAGAAAATTGCACCAAAATTGCAACTTGGGTGTACATCCAAACGTACCCATATACACAAAAATCTCTTGAAAAAACTCCATATCCATCTCTCTAAAACTCTAAATGTTAGAAGAAAGAAAAAAAGAAAAGAAAAGGAGGAGGTGGTATCAGATTGAATTTAGACACCTTTTTGATGAGATGAGGATCAGTGATCAAGCAAAGGGCACTCCAGAGAGGGTCGTTAATGGCTGCACCATGACTCTCCAGCTGGGTCGCGAATCCACCGTCGATCACTGCACATCCCCCAGCTCTTTCAATCAGATCCTCCACCGTTGATCTCCCTCCTCCTAGCCCCATCTCTCTCTCTCTCTCTCTCCCACCCACACTACAAAAACAAAAAACCCAACTCAAAGAGATCTAACAAAGTTAGATAATATATAATATGTAAAGATTTAGAGAGAGAGGTTTGAACATAGACTAGTTCCCAGCCTTATTCAACGTATGAATTGAGGACGTTAAAAAGGAATCGGCGTTCATTTCTGGAAATCAAATGCAGAATGGGTCCCACATTTATATAATAATGATCCATTTTTCCCCGGACTGCCCCTTTTAATGTGTTCGACTGGTCTTCTTACACTACAAGGGGTGGCCCGGAACGAAGAGAGGGAGGACATATATCAATATATCATTTACTGATATGGCCGCTCATGTATAAGTAGAAGGAATGGGATATAAAAATAGAAGTAATGGAATGTTAATGGGTTTTCTTATTCTGTTGATTTGAGAGTAGAGTTAAAACAATACTGTACGGCTGGCTTTTGGAAAATGTACACGGGACGAGTGCAAATGGCAAGTTGGCAACTAAGGAATGCTAAAAGAATGAAAATGTGTTATTTTATTTCCAATTTCCTAATTTTCAGTGCATCCAAATAGATCCTAAGAATATTATAATTACCTATCTGCTGCTTTTATATTCCAGGGATGAGGGTGATGACTGATGAGTGTGGGCGACTTACTTTTCTTACCATGTTATTTTTCACTGGGGAGAATTTAGGGATTTGTCTTTTGCTACCCGTGTAACTTTTTCTATAATATATGGTAAGTAAATAAAGGTAAAATCCGTAATGAAAAACTTGAAAGTTATTTAAGGCATGAAGAAATGAAGAAATTTTTTTAGGATTCTTGTAGATTCGTTTGGATGTGGGCATTTTTAGTAGTTTTCCCAAATAAAAATATTTCATGAACCTAATTTATGAAAATTGTAAGAGAGGAGCTGAAAATGAGTAATTTAAGAAGAAGGAAGTGGAGAGAGCATGAGAAATCCCTAACAATTATAATGATGGTCCCCAGTCTTAAATGTGTTCAGTGACTTGAATCCAATGGAGCACTCTTACAGCTTTTTTTGAACGGGTGCCCTTCAGTTTAGCATTCCACAAAAAAAAAAAAAAAAACCAATATGTTTTTCTTTTCCATGTTCATCCATCATTGTAGGGCCATGCATGTGGGATTGATTTCCTATGACCAACAAAATGAACGGTCCTGATTGCCACTCTCATGTGCCACATGTACAATGGGATATGCAATTTACCAAAGTTTTCATTCCCACGAAGGATGCTACTAGCATTTGGCCTTTTGATATTTTATCATATTTTTTCTCTCCCATGCATTACGCGTACGCGACAATTACCAACCACTAAATCTTTAACTTGTGGCAGACTGAAAGTCCAAATCGGATACTTCTAAAGTTGAGGAAAATGATGTTGGGGTGTTTAGAAATAAAAGTACAAAGTAGGTGTGTGTGTGTGTGTGTGTGTGTGTGTGTGTGTGTGTGTGTGTGAGAGAGAGAGAGAGAGAGAGAGAGAGAGAGAGAGAGAGAGAAAGAGAGTCCACATGTCAAGCTCTGTTATTTTTCCTTTGGCAAGTAAACAACCCTTTTTTACTCTTCCTACCAACCATCCAAATATACGTGAAGCAATGACATTGCGCCCATCTCCACCGTACATTTAATCTGCGTGGTGATGATCAAATCTGAAATGTCCATTATCTGACAAGTATGAAAATTAAATATTCCAATGATATATTAAGGCCCTGTTTGTTTTTTATTTTGAGAACCGATTGTGAGTATGAATAATTAAAAATTAAGGCCATGTTTATTTTAGATTTTGAGAATTGATTCTGAGTCCAAAGCTGATTATTTGACTCAAAATTAAACACAATTTTGAGTAGAATAAACTGTTTTGACTCAAAATTTAAAAGAAACAGGGCCTAGACGTATATTTGAGTCCAATAATCAGTTTTGGACTTCCGATCAGTTATCAAAATCCAAAACAAACAGGGCCTAAGTATGTTGTTATCAATCACTAATCAGAAAGAACGGGTCTTTTTGGAAAATAACTAGAGAATGTGAAAATGACCAGTTACTGATTTTTTGTGTTCTTTTCAAAGAGTATAAATCCAAACCCTCCTTGGATCTTGATCAAAGGGTTAGGATTTATCCACTCTAAAGACCAAAGTACCCTTATACACTGCCAATTGCATAGTGACACCTCATCTTTCCCTCTTTTTATCCCAAAGTACCCCTCTATAAGTACCCTATCACCATTCGCTTTACAAGGACCTCTCCTTGATTACCAAGACTCTACTCAACTAGCCTCATAGATCCTATCAAACCGGCCGGACACCACTTAACCTCTTAATTCCCCAACCAAAGCCACTTAGGTCCTGTTAATTTGGATTTTAAGAATCAATTTTGAGACCCAAACTAATTATTGGACTCAAAATCCAAAATGAACATGGCTTTACCTTCCCCATCGGCCGCTTAGCTTAACTCGGCCCCACATCCACCTCACTCCAAGTCAGCAGCAGAAGCAAGGACCCACGTCCAAGAATACTAAAAGCAAAGCTTTACCCAAGCAAGAAGATCAAGATCAACATCCAAAGGAAACATTATCTCCTTTCCCCTCTCTCATTCATCTCTTTGCATACAGATGCATTTTTATTTTTATTTTAATGAATTCCATGAGTTAGTTTAGACAGTGAAGAGATGTGATGAAAAGCCATTAAAGAAAAACGCTCACATCTTTCATGAAGATTATTAGAAAATGAAATCCCCTTTTAAGGAGGACAAAGCCTCCTGCCACTGTAGCTCAAACATTGAGCTTCTAATTGGAAGAAGATTACAGCTCCCTCACATCAACCCTGACTGCACCTTTGATTGATCTAAACCATTCTCTGTAGTCTAACATCCCTACTACTCCTTTCTACTTGATTTTCTTAGCGGAACCCACCTTTGATCGATCTAAACCCTCCACTTGATAGGTCTTGCTTTGGATCTCCTATGGTTCAAAAACTGGACGATCAAACCCCCAGGTGCAGATCACATTAAACAATAAGAATACAAATTAGTGCAAATTACAATGATATGATTTGTATGAGTTGAGGGCCAATGGAGATTCAAAGCAAGGAATATCAAATAGAAGGTTCAGATCAATTAAAGATGGGCCCAACCATGCCATAGTGGGGGGTGCACCTCATTGTATTACAATGAGTTCATTTCCCACTGAAGCATCCCTCCATAGGTGTGTATGTTGGTGGTCTCTTCACTGTTTTATAACACAACAAAGAGGAATGACCATGAAAAGCCTTACTCAACTTAGACTAATCCTTCTAAAGGCAAACATAAGATCTCATCTGCCGATTTCCAATTGGCCCCACGTTGATTAGATGAAGTAAACTATCTGTCATGCCAAAGTCCAAGCTGGTCCAAATTATCAAAATAGGTTGGAAACGCTTATTCCAGTATAACTAAGCAACAGAGTAACTTGAAATATGCAAGAAAGAGTAGGCCATGTTCAATATAACTTCTATCTTTAAAGCATCTGCCATATCTATGCCCATGTCATGTGCTAAAATCCCAGTAATCAACTAATATAAAAGATCAACATGCTGGAAGAACACATACCAAAATTTCTCAGCGACGATGAAGTCCAGGCTTCTCATAAGCAGACCACGAACCCGAACCAAAAAGGCTCTTCTCACCACCATAAACATCTCCAAATGCACTTGGATATCCCCTCTCAGGACTGCCCTTCAAAAATCCATAGCCCCCGGCTCCTAAGCCAAAAAAACATGAATGCAACTCATTTCGAGTGACTCACAACCATCCAATACTCTTTACTCTGGCAAACAAGCACAGCAAGAATAACTAGAAATACTTACCACGCCCGAGTGCTCTCTTCTCCCTGCTCATGAGCTCTGCTCGTAACTTTTCAACTTCCCGAGCCATGGATACGAGGTTGCTCTCCATCGATTGTTTCTGTTCCATCTGCTCTGTTTTTGCTTTCTTCTCATACTCAATAGCAGTCCTAGAAACACAGTCCACAGCAAAATCACTAAATCAGTTAAACGTAATTCGATTGGATGATTGGCCAACTCATCTGCTGTCTTTTAGTTCCAAGAATGTTTTTTTTTAGTGATGAAGTTCCGAGACTGCTCTGCAAAGCTAGAGAGTTATTTGTACTTCTAAATCCCCAACCATGGGTTAGTGACACCTAGAGTAGGTTTTGGTTCATCCAAACTAAACCTCAATAGAGAAAATATAAAGAAAAAAATGGGCGAAGAAACCAAATCAGAATATTAAAAACCTGGCTCTCACTAGCTCCTGACATAGGACATCAATCTCAGATCTCATGGCAGGTATTTGCTGGTTCTCGGCCTGTAATCGAGGCAGCTCCTTTGAGACACTCTGAATCTGAGCAGACATCTCTTGCCGTAGAGCATTGAGTTTCTGAGCTTCAGCCCGTAACTGCATGACCTCCGTCTTCAGAGGCTCGGTTGCACGGAGTTCAGCTTCTAGGTTCAAACCTCTCTCAATCAATTCCCTGGCATGACCCTCTTTATCTGCACGGATTTTTTGTATGACCTGACTTAGCCTACGAATCTCGTCCCTTGCGGCCGTGAGCTCCCTCTGTAGACCCAAATGATCTTCGGCCAGGTGCCTGTTCTCACCAAGAAGCCTCCGGATTTCATCATGCTGGATCGCAAGTTCCTCCTCCATTGCTGCAGGGTGAAGAGGCAGGGGCCCACCTCTTAAAGGAGGTGGAGGGCCATCGAGAAAGCCTCGCAGGCCATCATCCATGGGGTGACGAGGCATACGGTTCCTCCCTGCCATGGTATATCCTGCATAAGGAATTATCAATTATCTGATCACCAAAATAGAATAGAAACCGCCAGTGCAAAGCTACAAGTAATAAGGCTGCAAAGATTGCCATTAAGCTAGATGTCCACTAGCCAACACCTTTATCTGAAATTTGGCTTGCACGGAATTCTCAGCAATAGTATCTCAAAAGTTACTGCATTCCGATGATAAAAGTCCGAACAAATGATGAATGGAATGAGCTCTCTATACAAAGACATCACAACCTGCACCATCTAACATCATGGAGCCCACATCCTGGGCAGCATTTGCCACAACTTCCCAGTTTCAAGCCTTCGATCTTCACCTTCTACTTCATTGAGAAAATTAAAAACGATAAACGAAGTACAACAAAAATTTGCTGTTATCCACATTAAAACAGTAGATTCATCATAAGATACATGCCTGTGTTGAAAAACACCAAAACAAATTACCCACAAATGTGCTAACAGGGAACTTAAAAAGCTCCAATACTGGGTTAACTATATGCCTTTTATCTTGAGAAGTCCATATATAGATAAAATGAAAATTAAATAATGGTAAATGAGCAACAACAAAAAATTGTTCAATCTGACACAGTTACACTAATCTTACAACACAAAACCTATAATTAACAGTGAACAGCCAATCTTGATGTAACTGATAGCAAGGCAAGCCATCTTAGATTGACATGAAACTAACCAATAAGCCAAGTTAGCCACAAAAATATTTTTTGGTAGGCAAACTGGGATCAAACCTACGACCTCTAGATCGAGGTACAAAGCCTCAACCATTGAGATACAGGTCCAACCACCAAGTTAGCCACAATTAGCATGACGAAACTCATGTAACAGTACAAGGAACTTGCACGCAGTGAACAGTCAAGAATATAACATTTTCCTTATATCAACTCTCTCTTTTTATCTCTCAATGATTCAAACCAGATTAAGTCCCAACAATCTCGCTCCTAATTAAGTTTTGAACTACTGAGCCTAGCACAACTGAACATTTATATAGGTGAAGGAATTGCCACACTCTAAATCTCAACAGTTTTCGGTGCTTCCTGGATACAGTTAAGAAATGGGATACTTATAAATTAATAATTTATGTTATTCAGGTATAACAGTCCAGGTTAGGATATGGCCTATCATAAGTAATGAGCTAACTGTAATTTCATGTTATTCATGTGTGTGTGTGTGTTTTTTTTTTTTTTTTTTTTTTTTGGGGGAGGGGGGGGGGGGGGGGGGGGGGGACCGCTGATATCTCCATGACAATGCTTTGATAATGGGACGAATCACCTTTTTTTTTTGGGAATGATAGCCATTAGATTACTGCAAGGTTGCTACAGAGGTATGGAGTAAGTTATTGTATAGATTTGGTTTGATATGGGTCTTCCCAGAAAAATGGGACAAATCACCTTGTTTAACACTTTCTTAACCAGCTGGCAAAAGCTGTTACAATTCCCAAAAACCTCTCAGCAGCTCAGAAGCCAATTAGAGAAGCCAATTACACCTATTCCAAATCCTAAATGAAATGTAATTATATAGGGATCCATATGTAAACATAGTATCTATTTACGAGAATTTATATGATGGGTGGCCGTGAAAACACGTGAAGTCTAAGAAAGTAGGTACGGCCCACTTATTTTGATGATCCAAACCGTTCATCTGTTGGGGCACAACGTAAATAGGTTGTGCCCCAAAAATCATTTCCATAGGATGATCCTAACCCTCTAATCTGTAGAAGATTCTATAAATGATTTTTGAAAATCTCCATATTCAGATCAGTTCAGATCGGAGGGTTAGGATCATCCTATGGAAATGATTTTTGGGGCACAACCTATTTACGTTGTGCCCAAACTGATGAACGGTTTGGATCATCAAAAAAGGTGGGCCGTACCTACTTTCTTAGACTTCACGTGTTTTCACGGCCACCCATCATATAAATTCTCTCTATTTACATACACTCGAATAACCCCGACTCATAATGAGAATATGCATAAACCTATTCCAGTCTGATCCATTATGGAGTGAACTTATAATATGACGATCGAGTCGATTCCATGATTATAAGTTCAAAACCCCAGCCTATTCCCATTTTGGGTCATTTTCTTAACCAGCTGTCAAAAGCTATTACAATTCTCAAAAACCTCTCATCAGCTCAGCAGCTAAGTAGAGAAGTCTAAAACAAGGTGATTTGTCCCATTATCAAAGCATGGGACTGTAATTTCTGAGTTTTAAACAGCAAGTTTAGTGTTTAGTCGAAGGGCTGTATTATGATTTATGACAGTTATTAGGTGAAGTTTTTCTCTAAATAATGAGAGGGTTCTTTGAATTGGTTTCTTTTTTTGTTTTTGTTTTTTTTTTTTTTTTTGGGGGGGGGGGGGGGGGGATGATTTTCAGTTTGGCTATATTCTTTTCAGGTTGATGAGATTTCAGAACTTGAAATATCTTGGCTGTTCTTGCATCTTCTATTTCAGTTCATCTGTTGTTACTGCCTCTATTTAAACCTTTCCAAGCCAATCATCGACTCCCTGGTTGCCCCAAGGCCGCTCCCTTTTACCTTGGCTGAGTTCTCGTTTGAGTCCCGGTTTGCCCTACCATGCCAATCGAAATTCCAGCCCAGGAGAACAACAGAACGACTAAGGGAACCAAAAGCTCAAGGCTCTGTATGAATGCCAATTGCAAGGGATCCTCAAGCATTCTCTAAGCAAAAAATGCACTTTTTGGATTACTTGGTATGCTTGTTTGCCAAAGTAACACCGGAATCCTTAGAGATTACCAGACAACAAAAAGTTGTAATCATTGCATGTCTGGTAATGTGGCGTCACTTTTTTCCATATGCAATATCTCAAAAAAGACAAGATTTCATAGGTAATCCTCTCTCTCTCTCTCTCTCTCTCTCTCTCTCTCTCTCTCTCTCTCTCTCTCTCTCTCTCTCTCTCTCTCTCTCTCTCTCTCTCTCTCTCTCTCGGTTAGCTTGCATCCAAAGATAATAAAGCTCATGGTTTTCCCAAGGTTTACATGACATCCAAAATCCTGCCCCTTTCCATAGACTCCACTTCCTTTAAGAATGCTTAAGCATCCAAACAGAGCCCAAGTGTTGGGGTTGCATTTTTCAGATATTTCAGAGGCCTTTGAAGGTTCAGCATTCTTAATTTTTATTGCGAATACCCAAGAGGGTGTCTGTGATTTTCTTGGGATTTTATTTAGTAGGTTTTCTTGGGATTTTATTTAGTAGGTTTGAGACCGTGAATTTAGTTTACAACCCTCGCTAGTATTAGTTTGGATCGTTGTAGACGAGATGCCACATATGAAGAAGATTGACCGCATAGAAGAAGTGCTACGCTAGGTGCGACGACGTCAAGATCAACGAACAAGGCTATGGACTTAACCCGCGGAGGGGATCCGAGAAACATAAATACACGCAACGAGGACGATGCCATTGGGGCTCGTACCAAGCACGCTTTCCCGTGTGATGTGGGGCTCCGGTTCTTTATCGCATGGATCATGGGCAGTGTATGAGGAATGACTCATTCAATTTTTTTGGGAATGTAGTTGGAACTCCGTAATAAGGGTGGAGGTACCTGAATTTCGAGAAAACATTCATGCGGAAGACTTCATCAACCATCTTTCCAAAGTAGAAAAGCTCTTTGAATACGAGGAAATGCCCGCCAATAAGAAAGTGAAGCTTGTAGCCACTAAATTATTCGGTTACACCTTGATTTAGTAGGATGATATCCAAAACAATCAGATACAGTTTGGAAAAGAGAAAATCAGATCATGGGAGAAAATGGAGTAGGAACAAAAAGTTCCCACCCATCACATATGTTCTTTACCTCTATTAATGTTGCCAAAAATCTTCTACAACGAGAAACGAATGTACAAGGGTACAAGGATGAGTTTTATACTGACTTCTCGAGCATACATTATGGAGAAAGAGCAAATGATACCCTGATATCTCAATGGGTTACATGTTTGTGAATCCAACAGAAGTTAGCATTTAGGGCTCCAACCTAATGACTGATGCTTATTGATTAGCCATTATGTTAAAAAAAAAAAAAAAATCACAACTGGTGTGCCGACTGGCAAGGTAATTTTTGTGGCACTACATCTAAACATGCCAGCCAATTCCAATGGTTTCCAAACATGGCCTTAATGAAATTACGGAATGTCCATGTCCTAGCTTTTTTTCTTAATCCTGACCATTAAGCTTAATTGGATCGTGCATTTGCAATCCCATTAATATCAACTTGACTTGACAGCCTTCAACTGTAAACAAAATAATGACTAAAAACAACAAAAAGGGCAAAATAGAAGATGGGTGAGCTACCCAGAAAAAGTATGAGATTGAGGGGTGAGCCACATGAAAGAAGCTTCAATAGTATATGGAAACCCTAGATAAGAAATACAAAGAATCACCACTAAGTAGACAACCATAAAGATTATTATAGGCATAAGATGAAAGAAACGTAAAGGAGTAGCAAAAAGGGCAAATCAAAATAGAGATATTCAACAGTGAAACAAAGCCCTATATCAATCAAGAATGGGATAAAAGAAGAGAAGACAGAGAAAATAAAAGAAATGAAAAAACAACAGAGAGAGAGAGAGAGAGAGAGAGAGAGAGAGAGAGAGAGAATCCTTACAGAAAATTTCCGTTTGCGTGGTGGCCTTCCTACCCCGACCTGAGCCAAGTTTCGCTCCTCCCGTTACTCTTTCTACCGGTTGTGCCTTTTGTACGCCTTGCCCATAAAATCATCTCCATAGGAAGATCCAAACCCTCCGATCAGCTTCTACATATTGGGCCCATCAAATGAACGGCTTTGATAAAGGAATAAGGGCCACAATGAATATTCTAATAAATATGCGTTATGTGCTGCATTTACGGTGGTGCATGTTTTTTTTTTTTTTTTTTTTTTTTTAAATAATGTGGGGCCAACCTTGTTCAAAGATCTAAACCATTAAGTTGGTAGGCCCCAATGTAATTACATCTTACCACCAAATTCATCTCCGTTTTATGATCCTACCTCTTCGATAAATACAAATCTCTATATGGTGTAGTTTATCAACGAAGTAGAGGGTTAGGATCATCCAATAGAGTTGATTTTGTGGGCACAGTCTAGTAACATTAAGGCCCAACAAGTGAATGGTTTGGATCTTTGAACAAACTGGACTTCATTGTATTTTTATAATGTATGCTCACCTACAAACACACACACTATACTAGAACCATCTCACCGACGAGCATACATCATATCATGCGTACTTTTTTTAGAAAATTCTCTAGGCCACTTTGTTTGAAGATCCAATTCATCCATTTGTCGTAAAAAAGGCTACGGCCCAAAAATCATCCCGATGATCCTAACCCTCCGTTCTAAAACCACAACACTGTATACAGATCTCCGTGGATCGAAGAGTTAGGACAATCCAAGGGAGATGTTTTTTGGGAAAAGGCCTATACGCAACCAAGGTCTTAAATTTATGTTTCGGAGAGCATTTCGGTGAAAACCGAAACTGAAATTTTCAGCCAAAATCCTGAAATTTCGAGCCAAATCCATGAAACCAAATTAACGCATATTTTATTACGTAGAAAATTTCGGATGAAATTACTCAAATTTCGGGAAAGTATTATTTAACGGGAAAATATCTACTTTTTGGGTGAAATCCCTAAAATTTCAGCCGAAATTTACGGGGAAACGAAATTTCGACTAGATATTTATACCATTCGTGTATACCCGATTTCGGTTTCATTTTCGACCGAAAACCGAAATTTCGGATTTTGGTCGAAATTTAAAGCCTTGTATGCAACAAATGAACGAACAAAGTAAGCCCAGATGACTTTAAAAAAAATGCACTATTGTGCCCTTTTCAAAGAGAGAAGTGGAAGAGAGAATATTGGTTACAAGAATAAGTATGGATGGGCCCTAAATTTAAACAAATCAATTGTTGGGCCCACCAATGGTTCATGTTGGAGAGAGAGAGGTGGGTTGTGGTGGAGGGTGAGTACTGGTTGAGAGAGAGAGAGAGAGAGAGAGAGAGAGAGTACTGGCTGTGGGTGAATTTATCCTATAGGGGTTGAATTTATCGCCGCCCTTTGAAAAATGACATCTTCTCCTTCTTTTATTTATTTTTTTATTTCGATTTTTTCATCACTACAACTCGAAAGAACCAATAAGAGGAAGAAAAATAAGAGAAAGAAGATGAGGAATGGGAAGAGCTTTGAAGAGGAAGAGAGGAGGATAAAGAAAAAGGAAAAAGAAGAATTGGCACCCGAAAAAAATGGAAAAGAGGAGGAAGAAGGAAAAAAAGAAAAAGCAACGCTGGAAAAAAATGAAAAATAAGAGGAAGAAGGAAAAAAAAGAAGTGACACCGGAAAAAATAGAAAACACATGAAAAAATGAAAAAGAAAAAGAAAAAGAAGAACTCATGATCTTCTCGGTCAAACTTGGAATCATCTTGGTCTGACTCGGGGTCACCCTGAGACTTTGGGGTCATCTCAGCCTGCCTCGCGTTCGTTGCTTATCTTTATCTAACTAGGGTTCATTGTGGAGGAACTCTGGGTCATTTCGGGAAGGAGCTATCACGCTTATCCTTTATCCTTTTGCTATTTGATAAGCACATGCACGTTTACAATGGAATTCTATTTGAGAGTTAGTAAAATGAAAATCTATAGGCAAATTATAATTAGGCATCAAACCGCATAACTTCCATGCCAATTTGCAGTACTCTGTAGGCATTGATTTTAACGAAACCAAGTAACATAGGTTGGACCCATCTAATAAGGGATCTATGAGGAACTCCTTCCAAATTTTTATAGGAAAAGAAAAAGATCCTGGGGGCATTTGGGTGGGCCAATTGCCATGTTTAATAATTTGTTACGTGATAGCTCTATTGATTTTGTTGGTTGGTCCCATTATTTGGGATGATCAAGCGCCTTGACCCGAAAGCATCCTTTTAAAGTTTCGTGGAGACTGGGTTGGTAATTCTTGTATTTATGGAAAATGTTTTCAGTTAGCATTAGACCAAGATTCAGAATAATGTTTGGCGGTGGCTGGTTAGATAAAAAAATTGATTGTCAAACAATTGTGCCACAACTACGTATATAATAGGTGTGTGGGCATATCGTGGTGTAATGGAGAGCCATGCTAGGCCAGGAAATTGGAGCATTGCATAGGCTAGTAAAGTGGGCATTGAAGGCAATTAATCAAGACCTACATGGACACGAGTTGGTGTTTTAATAACTTAGGCCCAACGAGAAGTGGGTTTAAAGGTGTGCACGATAAAGCCCTGTTCGTTTTGGACTTTTCTTTAGTAACGATGAGGACAGAGTAAATGGGATTAATGATTCTCCATATGGACCATATGTGACTAGTTATCCCCAAATTCACAAAATGGTGCCCAGCTTGTTTCTACTTTTTGAGAAGGTCAAGAAGAGACAAAAGCAGTCAAACTTTTTACAAGGATTCTTGGGTTCATTTGAATATGCACAGGGACCTAATATTTTGTTACGAGACTTAATTGGGTGAAAACCACAAAAAACGGGTGGTTCATCTTTGACTACAAAACATGGATCACTGTCCTTTATTCTTCTAACCTCATTATTTCAAAATGAGGATGCCGTGTGGAACGTAACCAAAGAAAATCCTAGTCGACTCAGCACACGGTCAAATACTTGGTTGACGCAGCAGAGTCCTCAGTTGATGCGGTTATAATTCGGAAGAGACATCAAATGAGTTTTTATTGTCTCTATATATAGGGCAAAACGCAGTATGCGGCACGAGAACACAGCCAAGGTAAAAGAGAGTCGACTCGGGGAAGTCCGCGGTGGCGCGGCGTAGTTTTAAAACTATGCTTCTAAATTCTATTTTGAATCTGTATGTAGTCCTACTTTGAAGAGAGCTGTTAATTGACAGGACTAGGGTAGACCCCGCTCTTCTCTTAAGTTGATAAAATGTCATGCTTATTTATGTCAGGTTAATGTTAAAAATCTGCTAGGCCCACTAAAATAGGGTTTTGCTAAGCGCCCATTCAGTCGACACACTTGCCGCGGAAAAGGTCAGGAAAAGAGGAACCTTTTTCTGTCTAAACCACTTTGATAGTGCGCTCAGTTGCCATCATCTTATTGTTATGTATTGTATTGATATTCCTTTCCACTTTTTAGTAAGTGATATACCCGGCTCTTTTGATTACTTGGGACACCCAGCAGCAGTGTATCAATGACTGCATAGGGTCTGATGTACTTCACGTCGGAAGGATTCAATGGAGCTGATTGCAACGTACACTGCTGCTGGGTGTGCCATGTAATCAAAAGAGGCTGATATATCACTTCCCCTTTTTTAATACGGTGGCATGGCTTCCGTTGGTTTTCTATCATTAATAACTAAGGTTTAAAATTTCGGTTTCGGTACCAGTTTCGGACCCTGAAATTTCAAAATTTCGGTCGAAATCTGGTACAAAACCCGAAACCAATATTTTATTCAATATTAAATTTCGGCTGAAATTTCGGTAATTTTGGTAATTTCGGTGAAATATTAAATTAATATAAAAAAAACAGATTTTTTTGGTCAAATTTCGAAAAAACCGAAATTTCGGCCGAAATAAATGACCGTTTCGGTTTTGATCGATTTCGGTGTCTAAGGGTGTCAATTTTGGCTCGGGCTCGGAAGCTCGCTCGAGCTCGGCTCAAAAAAAGCTCGGCTGGAATCCTTAACGAGCCGAGCCGAGCCGGCTCGTTAAGGCTCGTTAAGAATTTAAAATATTTAAATATATATTATATATTAATATATACATTAAAAGGGTTGTCCAGGGAGTGAAAGTGGGGGGGGGGAGGAGGGGGCAAAATATGTCACTTCATTTTTGGAACCCCATTTGTTACTAGGACCACCCCACACAGTGTAAAAAAAGTAGTCAAATTACACTAGTAGGGCTGTCCAGGGAAGATGAGGGGTGTGAACTTAATATAACCCGAGCTCGGTAAGGCTCGCGAGCTGAGCCTGGTTCGAGCCCGAGCCAAGCTTTTGATCTTAACGAGCCGAGCCGAGCCTGGCCAAGCTTGGCTCGGCTCGGCTCGTTTACACCCCTATCGGTGTCGGTCTCCACCGAAATCCGAAATTTCGGACCGATTTCGGTCGAAATTTAAAACCATGTTCATAACAACCTTCTCTCTCTCTTATCGTTTTTCTACCGTTTCTTTTCCTTTTCTTTTTGACACGTCATTTCCAAGGGTGTCCGATCCAAGGATTGCAATTGAACGGAGCCTTCTGTTGCACCCAAAATTAGGAAACTTAAAACGACATATTCTCATCATTGTTTGGTTGCCATTTACTATTAACACGAGTCCTCGTTGGCTTTAACTTCTCTAATGAAAGCTGTTTTTTACTGTTTGACTTCCTATCAAATAAAGAGGAAAAGGAAAGTAAACAAATGGGAATTTATTTTCCAGGAAATGATGAATTCACCCATTTTCCAGTGTACGTGGCAATCAGGCCCGTCGAATCCTTCCCACTTGGAGCACCTACAGCCCCTCTCCAGTCATTGATACACTGCTGCTGACAGTCCCAAGTAAAAAAAAGGGGGCGGAAATATCAGTTCCCTTATTTTTCCTTTCCTTCTACTTCTACATTACGTTCATCCAAAGTGTTGTCTATTAACAAGCCAAGGAATCCTTTCCCAATTTGTAACTCTTCCCATTTCATCGTCTATTGCCGTGAAATCCTTTTTATTCTCTACCTTTCCATTTCTCTGCCTTATCTACTCCTACCAAGGTCAATTTATGGAAGAGTAAACAACCATCACGGAGCGGTGTTGACAAGAAAATTAAAAGGTTGTGGATTACACCAAATGACTCGGACAGAGAGAGATCTTATCTTTCTACTGTAGAGAAGATAAGTGTTTATAGACTACGTCAATTAGGAAGTAGAAAATCTCATATGGGAACAAATAGGATTGCGTTAGGGATGCGAGAGTCCTACACTAGCAACAAAATCTTATCTATCTTAAAAAAATGACCGAACAACTTGAGTCTGTAACCTTTTTAATGGGGTTTGTCAACTTCTTAGAGAGCCAGGAATAGGTTTGAAACTGACGTTTTGGTGGTTGGGGACGACAACCTATCTGACCCACTTTCTTTGTTTTTTCAAAGGGTTTTCACTTCCAAGATGGGACTCAGTTCTGGAAATAAAGACGATGCATAGTTACCCTTTGAAAACAACTAATTACTGCAAAAGCTTAAGCTGTTGGAGAAGGAATTATTTAATCTTTTATACTCTGACACTCTCCCTCACGTGTGGCCCCTATTTTTAGAGTTGGCATGTACATGGCATGAGGCCCTCTTTTTGGGTTGGCTATTTCATGTGGATTTTTAATATCAAAGAGTTTTCAACAACCCTGATACCATGTAAAAACAACCAATTAAAGCTTAAGTACGTTGTTGATGGCAAACCCGTACAGGTCTAGCTCTTTGGCTTAAAGTCTTGAGTTTGCTCTCCAGAGACGAGAGTTCGAATCCCCTTGGGCTTACCCGATGCGCGTGGTTCACGGGTGAATGTGCGCATCTGGAGGGAATTAGTCCCACTCTACAAAGTGGGGTGGGGACACCCTACATCATCTCCAAAAAAAAAAAAAAAAAAAAAAAATTTTGTTGATTGCATTGATTCATCTTATATACTATAAGAGAGCCGATTACCCTTCTTACTGGGTTAAATTTTCAAATAAATGCCATCTAAAGGAAACCTAACACCAGTGGCCACCAGCAATAAAAGTGGGCCAGAGTAGCCCACCCGGCTATTACTTGGTCGGAGGGAAGTGCGGCCGGTAAAAGATCATCCGCCGGAGGAAGTCTCATGCATCGCATTTTTCACTAGAAATGAAATGCTTGGTATAATGTAGACGGAAGTGCTTACTCATTAGCATAGTACTAAAAACTTGAGTCAAATTGAATGAGTCATTGCGGACTCAATAAAAACTTGTGGATACTGCTAGTTTACATTGAGTGGTTGTTTGAGTTGTTAACGAGTCAACTCGTTTAGGTAGGAATCGTGTCAACTTGAATGACCATCTCAGAGGTCAGATCCCTCTTATTGAAGAACAATTAGTGCACTTTATTGTTGGGGTGCAGTACGGCCCACCCACCTAAAGTTTAACAGTTTTGGTTGTATGGTGGGGGAGACCGACCCTTTTACGATGCCAATATTATAAGAGGGGAATTGCTAGACAACAGCTTTTGCCTCTATTCACGAGGCGGCTGGTCTGACGGGTGACAGACCAGCCGCGAAAAGCCTTTTGCGATGGACCTTAGCAGATTCTTTATAAGAGGTTAAGTACGCAAATGAGATTGCCCCCTTAAATAAATTAGGGATTTGCTAGGCAATTTCAGGTAAAGCCATTTCTAAGATCACTTTTGTTGGAGCGAACAGTGGCCTCAGATGAATGAAATAAATAAACATAGAGGGCTAAAAAGTGAGCCTATGTGGCTGTTCTCTGTGCAAAAGTGAGCTGAGAAATGGCTTTATGCGAAATTGACTGGTAAATCTCATATAGTTATGTGACTTTACTTCTAAATCCGTTACAAACTTCACGGGTGAACATCCAAAGTTATGGTTGCTGATATTGATTACGTCTTAATAGTAACTAACAAAAGAAAAGATAATCCTTACTTCCTTCGTTGCTATTCTTTTTTGGTCATTTCAATGCCCCTCTAACCCCTACAAATATGACAAAAAAGGCCAAATGTCTCCTTTCTATTACCGCCACTTGTGTTCAATAATCGTCCAAAAATCATTAATTTCCTTCCTAAAAATACATCAGAGAAGATTCTCCCTCCCCAAAAAATCTCTACAAGGCTACTTTATCTTTATAAAATATTAATATTAAGAGTACAATCTCCTTTGCTGCGCAATTTCACAGATAATCATTTCGTGGCTGGGTTTGGCACGTGAGAACAGCCACACAAGCAGATGTTTCTGCCCCCCACTCACATGTAGACCTGGCAAACGGGTGGATCGGGCCGGGTCAACACACGGGTGATGCGGGTGCGGGTCCACGGGTCGGGTGAGGAAATGACCCGCATTTTTGCAGGTCAGAATTTAGGTGACCCGAGCTGCCCGCGGGTGGGCCGGGTCAACCCGCGCATATATGAGATTGTAATAATTCTTCCAATTTGACCGCATCTGTTTTTTCTGTAATTGTCATAACTTTCTATATTTTATTGGTATTTTTTTTCGTAATTTTACAACTTTATAACCATTTCTAGGTAATTTTTCATTTAAAACTTTACAACTTTAGCTATGTTACTTTTTTTTGTGTAATGATTACTTTTTTTTGTTTTTTTTTGTTTGCTAGCAACATTTGCCATGTGCGCATCTTTGCACCACGATGACCACATGCCGAGAAGTTGCCATAAGAGAAGTTTGGTAGCAAATTCTTAGAAAATAAAAAACAGAAGGAAATGTTATCAACACTGTTGTTTTCTTATTAGCGCACTCTCACTTTATTAAAAGTATGGTATGACCCACACCATAGGATAATCCAAACCGTCCATTAGATGAGCTATAGCCTAAATAGGTTATGCTCCAAAAATCATTTCCATAGGATGATCCTAACCCTCCAATCTGAATGTTAGAGGGTTGATCCTAACCCTCTATAGATCGGAGGGTTAGAATCAACCAATGGAAATAATTTTGGGGCATAACCTATTTAGGCTATGGCCCATCTAAATGGACGGTTTGGATAATCCTATGGTGCGGGCCATACCGTACTTTTTATAAACTGAGGAGTTCCCTCATAAAAAACAGTAAGTGCTGATAACATTCTCAAAAAAAAAAAAAAAATACTGTAAAAATGCGGGTGCCTGCGGGTTGACCCGACCCGACCCGTGTTTTTGCGGGTTGGGTCACCCGCGGGTTAGTTTTTGACAGGTCACTAAAACTTAGACCCGTGCCCGCAAATTTGCAGGTGGGTCGGGTCGACCCGCGGGCACGGGTCGCTTTTGCCAGGTCTACATGTACCTTACGGCTTACCTCATAAGAAGATGATCCAAACCTTCCATTTGATGGGCCACAATGTAAATAGGTTGTGTTTCAAATATCATTTTCCACAGGATGATCCCAACCCTTCAATCTATAGGAGTTTCCAAAATATGCCCTTCATCTATAGATTGTAGGGCTAGGATCATCATATGGAAATGATTTTTTGGGAACAACCAATGTATATTATGGCCCATTAAATGGACGGTTTGGATCATCCTATGGTACAAGGCGCACAATACTTTTAAAAAATACTTCACTGTACGGACTTACACCATAGGTTGTATGCCAAAAATCATTTCCATAGGATGATCCCAACACAGTGACGACGTTTCCAAAATATATCATTCCTCTATAGATTGTAGGGATGCAATCATCAGATGGGAATGATCAAATGGACGGTTTGGATCATCCTATGGTGTAGGCCGTAAAATATTCGCTACATTTTTGTGACAAAGCTAGCAAACTAAAAAATATTTCTTACACTCCCTATTAAAAAAAAAGTATTGTATACCTATCAAAACTAAGGTATTTTGTAATGAAATTTTTTCTATGTACTAAAACTTCATTGGAAAATCAATACGAATGACACAAGACCATGTTTGGATTGCATGGTATCAAACCTTATCTTATTGTTGAGTTTAACATCTGTTAGGCTTCTTCAAATAGAGAAGTGTACAAATAAAGTACAGTAGTCGTCATAGTATTGGAGTGCACACTGCAGTATATCATTTTCCTTTCATTATTCAAGTTTCATAAATAATGTGTAAAGGGATAAAGAAGTTTTCTTTTCCCCTCTTCATGTATCTTGTTGGACTAGAGCCAAGGTTTTATGTCCTCTACTAATTATTTTTTCTTATGAATAAAATTAAAGGTACTGTGCTGGGTTCCGAGATAAATTCCTGCTTAAAAAAATAGTTTAATTAATAATGAGAGCTAAGGAGTGTCATTATCAAAATATAAGAATAACATATCATTTCCCCTATAATCAGGAGTTTCATGAATATTAGGATCTATGGTACCAATATATGGTAGAGAGCAGCAAGATGCTAATCTTGTTTTATATTGGTAGAGAGCAGCAGGATTTTAATCTTGTTTTATATCGGTAGAGAGCAACAGGATTTTAATTTTGTTTTTTTGGCATAATAGTATTAAAATCACCTTATTGGATATTGGCACCCCTATGTCTCGATCACCTTATTTTAATTATTTGACAACTTATGTTAACTAATTGAAAAATGGAAAATTTCTATAAATTCGAAATAAGTTTTTTATGCTTATACTAAATTTCATTACAAAATACCTCAGTGAGGCCACAGTACACCGTTGTAATATTTAGATAGGAAACTCCCTGTAAATGGGTAAATGTCGTCTTTGAATCTTTGTATATCACTAGAGATCTTCTTCCGTGAATTTTCAAACGATGGAAAGGTCGTAAAACTCAGGGCATGTTTGTCGACCAAGGAAAAAAAATCATGGAATATTCTTTCTCCAACTTGAGAGGGTGACCGAGAGTGCAGGAGATAAAGAGACATGGGAAGTGATATCGACACTCCCTTGTTCTACGTTGAATTATTAAATTGTTATATGGAGATTAATGTCCCTACCAATGTACAAGATTCCGAATTAGACCCATGACTAGCGAAAGTCATTCCTTATCTCCACCTTACACGCGTTTATAGATCACCCTGATAGGCCCCACCATAGGTGGGCCACTCTAGAAACGCACAAGCAATCCATTTCCTGCTCAGCAATCAAGTGACCAGTACTGTCCAAACCTGTACCAATTTTATACCGTGGGGGAGCCGACCCAGATGTAACGTCCACATCGGCAGACCGCTGTGCCACGTGTATGGTGGTGATGATGCCCACCTTACGAATCTACGTCCGGACTTGAAAGTGAAAATAAAAAATGGGGACCGCGAGAACAAAACGTACAAAGCACAGTCACCCTCACTGCTAGAGATGTTGACGTGGAAATCCCACCCTATATTTGTGGGTCCCACAAGAAATCCTATATTACAACAGGCTAGCCAATAGAAAGGCCAAGATTAAGATGCACATTTCCCATTCAGCCAATCAGCAACGAGATAAGGCCGAGTTGTGGGCCCCAAAGCGAAATCTCCAACCCTAAAACATCCCAAAAGAGTTCTTGTCAGAGAAATGCAGAGTAAAAGTGCGACGTGGGCCCCACTCCGCATGCAATTATTGCTCTTCGCCTCTAAATAAGGAGCCTCGATATTTCTCTGCTACATTTGATTTGAATTGAACTCGGTCACGACTCGGTGGAAGAGAAAGAGAGAGATGAACTCGGAAAAACGAGTCGCAAACGCGGTGGGTGGCAAGACCGCACGAGCCTGCGACGGGTGCATGAGGAGGCGGGCGCGTTGGTACTGCGCCGCGGACGACGCGTTCCTTTGCCAAGGGTGTGACTCGTCCATCCACTCGGCCAACCCGCTAGCGAGTCGGCACAACCGAGTCAGACTCAAAACCGCTTCTCTCAAGCCTGAAGACTCTGATCCCACTGAGACTTTGCCCGCTTGGCACCAGGGGTTCCGACGCAAAGCTCGCACTCCTCGCCAATCCAAACCCAACTCGGTCTTACCTCCCCCGAAGGTCGAGTCAGCTCCAATCCCACTACTCGTTCCCGAACTCGGGTCCGATGACCCATCCATCGATGATGACTCGGAAGAGCATCTTCTATACCGAGTCCCAATTTTCGACCCACTTGTTGCAGAATTCTGCACCTCTTCTGCTGCACTCGCTGGGAATAATTCATCTATCGCGGTAGAAGAATCCAAGCCGTTGATCTTACATAATTTCACGGAGGTGACAGCTGACGGATCTGACACCTTACCGGGCTTTCTCCCGTCCGACGTGGATTTGTTGGAATTTGCTGCTGACGTGGAAAGTTTACTTGGCAGGGGTCTAGATGAGGACTCATTTTGTATAGAAGGGTTGGGTTTGTTGGATTCCAAGGAAGATGAGATGGCTTGTTGTTTTGATAGTGGAAGGGTGAAAGTGGAGGAGGATGACGTGGAGGGAGCTGTTGCTTGCCACGTGGATGCTGACATGGATCTCTCCAGGGAGACACTGGACTTGAATTTCGACTATGATACGCCGACCACCCGCGAGGAGGAGGAGGAGGAGGAAAAGGCAGGTGCGGGTGTGGTGGCGGTAAATAATGGTTACGCAGAGGGCAAAAGGGTCTCTCTAAGGCTCAATTACACAGCGGTCATGGCCGCTTGGGCGAGTCAGGGATCGCCGTGGACGACCGGAGACCGGCCCCACTTCAACCCTGAGGATGGATGGCCTGATTACCTGGTAAGTTGCCATTATTTTGTCCATATGACTAAGCAAAAATTGTATGATTTTATTACTTTGTCGATTAAATGATAATTCATTACATGTGACTCTTATTTCACTGTAATTAAGCCAAAGTTCACTATAATTAAATATTATTTTCTCTTCTAATTCCAGTCGAGCAAAACTTTGCTATGGGTGAATCTTATCAATTATTTTCAAATTTTCAGGATACATGTACCCCGGACTTTCATCAGTACAGCGGCATGGGAGGCCTAGGAGGACACATGGCGGCCGGAGATGGAGGAAGGGAAGCAAGAGTGACTAGATACAGAGAGAAGCGTAGAACACGGCTCTTCGCAAAGAAGATCAGGTATGAGGTCCGGAAATTGAACGCCGAGAAAAGACCGAGGATGAAAGGTCGATTCGTGAAGAGGGTGTCTTTCACCGGCACTAGTTTTCCGTTCTAAATCTTAGATGTAAGTGACCTTGACAACTCTGCAAATAAGAAGTTTGCATATCTGGGTCAAAAAGGATGGGAAGAGATGGGCCTTTTTAGTGCCTCTACCATAAATAAAACTAACTACCTCTTGACTCTTTGTCTCTTACCTCCATTATCTATCTCTAATCTACTCATGTGAAAAGAGGATTATACAATGCTCGGCTCAAGGTCTGAGTTATAGATTTTGAGAATTGATTGGGAGTCCAAGTCTGTTTGTTGAAGTGAAATTTACTTGTAATTTTGAGTCAAATAATCGGTTTTGGACTCATAATCGATTCTCAAAATCTACAAACAGGGTTTAAGGTTCTCTATATCAAATAAACCGATAGGGGTCCCCGCCAAACCCCAACTTACCCAAAAAAAAAAAGAATTTTAGGTTAATTAAGATATCTAATAGTCCACAAGGAGTCCTTCCATTGTTTTGGAAGCACCTTTCCAACGGCTTTCCATGCTTAAATTCATTATCTCTCTCTCTCTCTCTCTCTCTCTCTCTCTCTCTTCACGAATTTTTTGTCGAATGATGTGGCACTCAATCTCGATATGCTTAGATCGTTCATGAAAGATCGGGCGGAGGCAGCCTTATTGTCACAAAATATTAAGGCGGGTTGGCAAAAATATTATGTCAAGAAATATTGGGAAAGTATCAACACTAAATAAGTAAATAGTCTGTCAGGGAATATTGTGCGCAGATTTTCCTTTCCTAATATAAATTCAGCTTGAAAAGTCTACTCTTAAGGGACTAAATCACAATACCCTATAAATAGTCTTTCATTGGTTGAACAAAATAAAGCTTTTGAATAACTTTACATGCTGACACTTGACTAGATCCTTTACACACATCCCCAAAAGGCTCCTTTTCCCTTGATACACCATTAGTTTGCGACAAATAATTGATCATTGAGAGAGAAAAAAAAGTTTGATGGTAATCTTTCTAAAAAAGAAGAAAGAATGTGAAAAGAAAATGTTTTCCCAGAAAATGAAAAGAAAATGTTTCCCGGGAATTTGACGTGACATTAGGAAAAGAAATCCAGGGAATCTGTGCAGGAAACGATGTCACCGGACTGTTTCTAGACTGTTCACTTGCGCAGGAAAAGGTTTCCAGGGAAACTGCTTGCCCTTCTTTTTGCACTAGTTTTCCAGGGAAACGAAATCAGAGTGTTTTTGGTCGGAAATTAAATCCCTGATCCATTTGGTTGCCAGTAAAATTTTTGTCCTAGGAAGTTTTAGTAAAATTTTGGTCCCATCCCATGTTTGGTTGCCTTTTAGCACTATAATTTTTTTAATCCCACTCTTGTAATGATTGCTTGTGTGGTGAATTTTTTTAATCCCACTCTTGTAATGATTGCCTTTCCATCCCATTCCAAAATAATCCCAGGAACCAAAAATAAGCTTGAGAAGAATTTTTTTTCTTCCCAACAATTCAAGCAACCAAACAAAGTGTGTTTTTCTCCCACCATAGTCCGGTCAACTAAACATAGGATTTTTATTTTACCGGGATACTTCTAGGACTTTTTTTTCCCCACCAATCTCCTTTGATTTTTTTCTCCCACATAAATCCCAGGAACAAAAAAAAAAAACCCAGCAACCAAATAAAGTATTATACTCCGTATGGTTGCCAGAAAAATTTTTGTCCCTGAAAGTTTTAGTAAAATTTTGGTCCCATCCCATGTTTGATTGCCTTTTAGCACTAGAATTTTTTTAATCCCACTCTTGTAATGATTGCCTGTGTGGTGAATTTTTTAATCCCACTTTTGTAATGATTGCCTTTTCATCCCATCCCAAAATAATCCCAGGAACCAAAAATAAGCTTGAGAAGAATTTTTTTTCTTCCCAACAGTTCAAGCAACCAAACAAAGGTTTTTTTTTCCCACCATAGTCCGGTCAACTTAACATGGGATTTTTATTTTACTTGGATACTTCTAGGACTATTTTTTTTCCCACCAATCTCCTGGGATTTTTTTTCTCCCGCATAAATCCCAGGAACGAAAAAAAACCCGGCAACCAAACATAGCAGAGGAGGAGAAAATGGGTTTTCCATGTCATTTTTTGACTTATTGTAGAAATTCCACATGTGTAATTCTATTTTCCCGGGAAAGCAGGTGAACTCCATAATTCTGTCTTGTCAAGGAAAAAAGAGGCTGTTTTCCAGGGATTTGCTTTCCCGAAAACACAAGTGAACGGAGCCTAAACAAAAGTGCACTTTTCACACCCACTAATGCAAGGCCCATCCCCTTGAAACAAGATGCACACTAATGTGGCCCGACTATGTGACAATGACAATCCGTCAATGCATCACAATGGCATTCGGTTCGACGTGGATGAACCTGCACCGCTATATTAGTGGACACACACAGACCATCGATCTGGAAAATAACGGGCCGGAGAAGCCAATAACAGAGATAACTTGTAGTTAGACATCACTTCATGCGATATGGCGATCCAAGGGCTATCAATTAGCTTCATCCAATAGACACGGTACAAACCCTTTTGTATAAAAACAATATAAGTACCCCTATCTCGAAGAGAGAAGGGGACAAAGAGACAAGAGAGGCTTCACGGCATAGATATTATGAGAAGGTTTTATGTACAAGGGATCCGAACCCCAAAAAATTAGAGAGAACAAGTCCTCGATCTTGCTCCTGTTGTAACCATAAATACTTAATTTTTTCATGGTATCAGATCGATCGATCTACTAGACCTGTGGCTGACTACAACCCATAAAACTGAATGCTTGTGCTTATGGGAAAGAGTGAAGGAAAAAAAAGATTAATGGCCCAAAGAATTTCTAAGGCCAACATGCTAAGTTTTTCTTCTTTCTTTTCCTTGTTTAAGGGTTGTTATCAAATTTTTATGCTCTTCGTCTTCTTCTTCTTTGTATTCCTATGGTTTTGTGAACTATAGTGGCTAAAGTCTTCAAAGAGAAGTAATGATTTGGATTATTGAAGGAAGAACAAGAATACGAAGAAGAACATTATGAAAACATAGAGAAATGAAAAACAGAAGAGGAAGAATACTCAACTCAACTCAACTAAGCCTTTGTCCCAAAGTAGTTGGGGTCAACTAATGAATCCTTTAGAAAATTTTCCTGAAGAAGGTCAAAGGATCTACTAGACTCAAATCAACTAAGTCTAATTCCGACACTAGTTGGGTTAGTCTACATGGATCATTTTCTTCCATTCTCTCCTTTCCAAGGTCATGTTCTTTGTTATGTTTCTAGCCCTCAAGTCTTTTCTCACTATTTCTATCCAAGTAGAATAAGAAGAAAAAACAAAAAAGAATAGAAAACATAAAAAATGAGTTTCGATGGTGAAAATGAGTTTATGCGGAAAAAAAGTTTTATAGTAAAAAATAGAGTGTTGAAAATATATTTAGATTTTTTAGGACGGTTAGCGTGGAATAGATTTTATCATGGCGAAAAAAAAAAATCAATGCTATAAAATTTTTAATACAGTAAAAAAACTAATCAGGAGCGTTAAATTTTCTCTTTCATTGGCATTACGTGTATGTTGTTTTTAAGAACGGTAAAAGAAAGATAATAGCGGTAAAAAAGTTTGTGCAGCGAAAGAGTAATTAAGAGCAATAAATTTGTTCTTTTAGTTGTAATATGTACAATGGTTTTTAAGATAGGTAAAGGATATACAGAAGCGCTAAAAAGTTTTTCCCAGTTAAAATGCAATTAAGAGCAGTAAATTTGTTATTTTTATTGGCAATACATGTTTATAATTTTTAAGAATGGCAAAAGGTATATAAAAATGATAAATATTTTATTTTGTCTATCTTCGTTTTCGTTTTGGTCCTCTCTGTTCTTCTTCTTTCTGATCTTCTTTGTTTCTCTTATTCGTCATCTTCTTTACCACCATTTGGTTTAGGTTTTCTATTTTTATTTATGTTTTTTCTTTTTGCTCTATTTCCAACAGTATATTATTAAAATTAGCTCTTAATGTATTCTTCCTTTTTAATGAACAGTGATAATTCATATATTTGAAGACTCAGCCAATATGCTTCAAAATGAAGAAGAAGCAGAAAAAGATGAAGAAGAAAGACGAAGGAGAATAAGAAGACTCGATCGGTTCTTCCTCTTCCGAGTTGCAATGATGCTCGGCAGTGGTATCGAAAAAAATTAGAGAAGAAGAAGACGGCATTTTCCTCCTTTTTATGGGCTAGATTGACGTGAAATCAAATAAAACACCACCCACCTGTCATTTCGGAAACAAAAGACAATTTTTTCATAAATTACCCTTTAAATATATGCAAATGCTCTGCATGGCACAATGGATTCGAAGAGACGTTAATTATACACAATATTATATATCTACACGAGTTTTATATGGTGTTTGAAAGTAGTTGTGCATATTAATAAAAATACAGTGAGGCACACTTTGTTGCAGTATCCTAAATGGTGCCGTCCCTGTAAAGATGGACCGGTAACCTCTCATTCAAATAAGATGAATCTTACAGCACAACCTTTCTCAGTCAGGGTCCAACAATGAATGCTTTGGACCATCAAACCATGTGGGCTCGTGTGTTCCATGTGAGTTTCTAAAAATATAATGGGACCCACTTTACTCGATGATCCAAGCCATTAATTTGTTGGGACCCCCCAATATGTAGTAGTTACAATTATTGGCCCGCCGTCCCTCTACAAGATCAGTTTGTCAGATCATCCTACAGAGATGATTTTCAGGGACACCCCACACTAGTATGTTTATGAATTATGGCTACTCTTTTAGACTAGATGGGGCTGTCCCTGGTAAAAAAAAAGATGGGTGGAACATACCATTTTCCTTTTTTTTACTTGGGACAGCCCCCACTAGTGTTCACCTCTTTCAAAATCATATCTGCGCCTCCAACCTCTTGTAGGGTGAAAAGACTAAAAGAGGCGTCATGACTCATAAATAATTAAATACACTAAAGAGGGGTGGCCCGTGGAAGAAAAAGGGGCGAATGTATTACTTCCCAAAAGAGATAGATACAAGTATAGTAACCTCCTATAAATACGACTCTCTCTCTCTCTATCTCTCTGTTTCTTTGGTATTTAACTTTTTATCTTCCTCTTCGCAGATTCAAGACCTAAACCCAAAGAAGATGAAGATTTTTGTGAAGACATTGAAGGGTACTCACTTCGAGATCGAAGTTAAACCCCAAGACGCGGTACTTTTCTCTCTCATATTTTTTCTCCTTGATTCTCGTTTCCTCATGTTACTATCAACTGCTTGTTGAGAATTAGGGTTTTTTGGAACTCTTTTTGTTCAGTTTTCTTGATTTTAAGAGTAGTTGCATCTGCCTTGGATGGGGATTTTATCTTCTTCATCTGTTTCATGTTTTGAATATCTATATTAGGTCAATTTCCAGAAACCCTAGCAATTTCTCTTATTTATACGCAAGGGCATGAGGCCGTATATCACATCTACACTGTAGAATTAACTTAAAAGATGGTGATTTTAATTGGGATTTCACGTTATCCGTATCCAGGTATCGGGGATTTGTTGTTAGCTATTGGATTGAGATTCGTTATGTCGATTCTGTATATCCAGATTCGTTAAAAGTCCCTAGTTGTTGGAATGAAGCTAGGGACTTTTTGGTAGAATACTTCATAGCTATTGGGTAGAAAGCACTAGGATTGATGGATTTTTTGTTATACTGGGTCGTTATATTCTGAATTTTCTTTTGAAGGGTTTGCTTTATTTAATCGGTGGAGTAGATCGATTAGGGTTATTTATTGTTATTTCTTTTGTGTTTATGTGGGAGTGCTCTGAGTTTGTGCCTGCTAGGTTTACCCAGTTGATTGAGATGATTTTCCTTGTCCTGATGCACGGCATTGCAATTTTCCTTTTGAACTGTTCTTTTTTTTTTTTTTTCAGTCGTGGTATCTTTTTTTTTTTCTGTCAAATTTTATTTTGCATGCGGTATGTCTGGTGATATGTATGGTTTCCTAACGTTCCATGCCCTTTAATTGACGTCTAGAGTGCGTTTCGGTAAGTCATATTATTGTTGAAATAATTGTTTGTGTAAAAATCTGTGCATCTTGATCCAAATCGCGCCTTTTGGAGTGATGTCTTTCGTACGTTTCTTATTGTCTTGTTGGTTCTTTTTCCATTTGCAATTCATATTCGTGCTTTCGTGGGGAATGATTCACACCCTAATAAATAGCGATAGTTCATAATTAATTGACAAAGTGTTTTACTGTTTTTCAGTTCTTTTAATATTTTGTGTGTGTAGCGAGGCCAATCTCTTTAACCTCTATTCCCTTTATATTGTTGGGAGAAGACCATGTCTGGGTTACGAGGACAGGATAGTCCTCTTTGATTCCTTGTGAAAGCTTATTATTGTCTGGTAACATTTTGCACATTATTATTTATGATTGATGTAATATTGCTGGTACTCATTGATTTGGGATTGATAATTTGATGCAGAGTTAGCTACCTTTCAATTGTTCTTGATTATCTTTTGTTAATTATTTTTCTCTTATGCAATGATCATCAAAATTCAACAAAACAAAATGTTGAGGGCTTAAGCCAATCAAGCAATAAACCTTGAGATGTTTATATGCGGCAGAATCCTGGATGCTTACAGTGCAGTTAAGAAACCTGGAAAATTTTATAGTATATGGGAAGTCTATGGTGTTGGCATGTTAATATGTGATACTGTGTAGTCACGATTGGTGTGCAGTATTTTTCTCTTATAGGCAATTATCCATATCTGCCCACTTACTCTTGCGATCACTATTCTCATGTGTGGTGGTGGATTGATATGATCTTTATACCATGATATGTTCGTTGATGTCCAATATTTTTGGACCATTAGGGTTCATACTTCTTCTTTGTATCCTTCAAATTTTAATGTACAGCAAAACTATCGTAGAACACTTTTCTGAGGAAAACTTTTACATTGTCATTTGTTGGATTTGCATGTTTGTATTGGATGCACATTATGTATCGTTAGGTATATTGTACTTTTGGATGCTTCCACAGACGAGTATCTGAATCATGGCTAAGTAATTTGTAATTGGAGCTATATTTGTGGCAATAATCTCTAGCTGCTTTATCATTCAAAAAAAAAAAAAAAACAAAAACTCTAGCTGCTTGGAGGGTAACTTCTTGTTGTGGTAATTTAGTAATTTGCAATTTGAGCTATATTTGTGGCAATAATCCCTAGCTGTTTGGAGGGTAACATTTTTTTTTTTTGTTGGCAATTTACTTTATTTATTTGATTTGAGACTACTCATGCGCTTCTGTCAGTTTGCTAGATAAGAAATACCATTCTATCACGCACACGCAAATGTTTCTATCCATGCATCTTGCATTTTGGGGTTTTCAACCATCTCAGTCACCATCTCCTACTAGGTTGGTAATGTAAGTTGGATAGTGGATCGGACATGGCATACAAGATGGAGATTTGGTTTACGCAGAACTTTTGTTTTTTGAATTGTTTTCCTTGCAATCAAAAGAGACAATTGAGGTTACTCAAATTGGAATATTGCCGTTTCCTTTGATTTTGCGTGTATTTTTTTTTTCCAAATTATGTGATTTTTTTTCCGAAATTTTAAATTTCGACCGAAATCCAAAATTTCGGACTGAAATGTCAGATTTCGGTGGAGACCGACACCGAAATCGCTATTACCCGAAATGGTATTTTATTTCGGCTGAAATTTCGTTTTCCCTGAAATTTCACCCAAAAAACCTGTTTTTTTTTTTTTTTTTAATTTTTTTAATATTTTACCAAAATTTCGACCGAAATTTTGTATCAAATAAAATACTCTCTTTCTTATTTCGCCGGATTTCGGCCGAAATTTCGAAATTTCGGTTTTGGTGGGGTCCGAAACCGGTATCGAAACCGAAATTTAAAACCTTGATAATAACTACCATGGGGGAGTTTTTTTTATTCACAATCTTTAATGGTTTCTCATTTCGCATTCCTTATTTCCATGGTTTCTTTTATTTCTCATAAATTTCACAATAATTAAAAAAAATCTTTTTCCTTATTTTTGTGACCTTTTCTTTTTTGATTGTATTGCCACATTACTTGTAGTTTATGCTCTTCGTACACACATGTAGACATGTATATTAGGCATCTGGTTCACCACGTTCATGTTCCAGCATTTCCTTTTTCTCTTTGGTTTCTCTGTTTTGGCTGTATGTACCCAGGCCAACTCAAGCTTGAAAATCTGTGTTATGCAGATTGCTGATGTCAAAAAGCATATAGAAATAGTCCAAGGTCCAGACGTTTACCCTAGTGCACAGCAAATGCTTATACATCAAGGGAAAGTCCTTAAAGATACCACAACAGTGGAAGAGAACAATGTTTCTGATAATAGTTTTCTGGTCATTATGTTGTCTAAGGTAAGATCGCAAGTGTTCTATGTTCTTTGAGGTAATTTTTTGTCCTATTTCTGTTTCTAGTTTGTAAAGGAGGTAGCTAAAACATCATTCTAGTTGGTGTAGTTTGTTACTTTAGTTTAATTTTCAAAATATGTTTATTTACAACCAATCTGCAACATTTTCTTATTAGGACGTACTATACTACCTTGTATGTTAATTTCAATATTAAATATTTATTTATTTTTGAATGCCAATATTTTTTTTATTAGCGCAAGATATTACCTCAACCCAAATGACTATGATTTTCACGAGGAAAAATAACAAATAACAATTTTATTTACTACTGCCAAAATCTAGGGGAGAATGATATCTAATAACTAAAGATCACTGCATGGAAATCTCTTCATCTCTTCTCTTGCCATTCCTTGGAATGGGTTAGTTACTTAGTTACGCCCATTCATTTGAGAGACTAAGGATAACATAACTTCTTGAAAGCTTATTACTGCTTTTCTTTTACCTATGAGAATTCTCTTTTTGCGCTCCTTATAAAGAGTCCATACAATAGCTAATTTACAATGCTTCCACATATTTTTCCCTCTCCCTGGTCATGTGGCGAATTCCCAATTCTCTATTGAATTCTCAAGGCACTCCAGCATTGTCCAACTACAGTAAGAAGGAGATAATAACATGCCCCATTACTTGGTACCAAGTAACCAAGTAATCAGTAAGAAGGTGACTAACTGATTCCTTTGCCTGTAACACATCACAACTGTTTGGAATTCTCCAACCCACTGTTCAACAAATGCGACATCCTCAGGGGCCTGAAGTAGACCATAAATTCACTTTTTGAACGGTAGTAACTTTCATTAATAATAAAGGGGAGACTGACCCAAATACAGAAACAAGTAGCAGGCAATAAAAGAAATAAACAACTGAAAATACAACCAGGCAACACCTCCTATGGGAGCAAAACATCAAACATCTGTAAATCCTGCCTGTTAACTCCTTCCTCTGCTAACCTATCTGCAATTCCATTTAGGAACCTTCCACTCTATCTCTAATCTTAGCAAATATACCATAAACTCACTATCTAAGCTCAACTGTCATTATGACCTGATAGTCGCAGGTAAAAGGAACTAATTAAGAAGACGTTCAAAAACCACTTCCAAACTCCTTTGTTTTGCCCATTTCTCTAATATACTCATCGTCCAACAATCTCATCAAAGACATTGAATCAAACTCCCTGTAGAAAATTCCTTCGGGATGCTGGCTTTCATGAAATAGCAACATGATATCTAACACAGTAGTTTGCTATAGTTACTTTTCCTTAACCAGCACAACCCCGAGAACCTCCAAGGATTGGTCACTGCATCATGACTGTATCCACAATTTGACTCTGTTCCCCTAACCCACTCCTAATTGAATGCTTTTAGCGAATTCTTTCGGCACCTTGCTGGGAGCCCTTAATGTCCATGCCCATATGCTTTTGATCTGCTCACGCTCTTAGGTTTTCGTCCTCCCAATTCCTCACCATACTTACTTGCGATGACTTCTCTCCACAAATTCCCTTTCTTCTCTCTAAACCTCGACAACTACTTACCTAGACGTGTCTACATAACAATTCTTTCTTATTCAAATTATGAATCGTAGTACTGTAATAGTAATTGACTGATATAAATAGAATATCGATTGGAGAGGTATGACTTGAATGGACCAAATGGGAATCTTAGGGAAAAAGATCTTTTCGATCTCTCTCTTTTTTTTTTACAATTCCCTAATATCGTGGATGGGAATGCCACTCTGAACGAAGGAAGGGAAGCCATCCATCTCTTGGTTTTTTCTTCAGCTCTCTCTTCCTCGCTCACTCCTCCTCCCATTCCTGCCTCTATCCCCCCAGGCCAGATCGGCATATGAAAATTCATCCCTAACCTTTTGGAAATCTCAAATAAAGGGAAGTCGGAGTATAGGCTTTTTGGAAGACCTCTCCCTTCTCCATTATTCTAATCATTGAATTAGTTAGGACACTCGCCCTATAGAATGAATGGTTAAGGAGATGAAGCAGAAGTTAGCTCTTTCCTTTCCTAGTGCTAGTGAATTCTTTCGGCACCTTGCTGGGAGGAGTGAGCGATGGATTCCCCCCCCCCCCCCTAAGGCGATCAAGCCACACAATCTCTCTAACTTGGCATAGTAATAAGGTCACAATTCACACTATCCTCTAAGGAATGGCAAACCCCTTTTTAGCTTATTCTTGAACTTATCTACCATTAGGTCCTACAGTGCTTTTGATGGCTTTCATATGCAGAAATAGTCCCAGACAAGAGAGCAAAAGATTAGTTCCACCACGCTCAAGTACATGTGCTATCTCCCATTATTGTAGATTTGGTAAAATTAATCCATTGCACCAACACTATCATAATATCTAAGCAAAGTTTTAAATTTCGGGTTCTGTTTCGGTTCTGGTTGCCACGGAAACCTTTCGGTTTTCGATGGAAATTCAGGTGGAAATCCTGTAAAATCATGGAAACATGTGCAAATGATAGGATTTAAAGGTGAAACTTCTGGAAATGTTAGAATAAGCCCTATTACATACTTAGAAACCTTCACATAAGCAAGAATCCATCCCTAATGGTTTAAAAACATCCAACACCCATGCAACGTCACACGTACCTAATAATTTATTACATATCAAATTTCACATGTAATTCATTTAAATATTTACATATAATACATGCACCACATTTCACATGCAATTCATATAAATATAATTACACTTACGACTTTAGTATATGCATTTCAGTCGTTGTGGTGCCTTCTGACAAAGATAAAGATGCGAATCTGCGATCCATCTTCTCTTCTTCTTGCATAACGCCATCCGTTTGGCATGTGAAAGTTTTTCCGCTTCAGCACATCAATAGTGTTGCGGAAGGATTGTGTGAGCTTTTAGCATTATGCAATAGAGTTAAGTTATTTTTTTATGGTAGAACCGTAGGCTATTTGGATTAAGGCAACTCTGTGGATGCAATTAGATGGTCCTTGTTGGCATTTTGATAACAAGAGCCCAGAAAGTGAAGCTTATCTTCCCTTCCATTCTTTTTAGCTTCCCGTCCGTTTCAGCAGGATAGACTTTCCACTCTTGCAAGCTAAATTTCTAGCTGATACCCTTTCTAATTATGGAGTGCATTTTAAATTATTAAGGAATTGGCATCATATTCCTCCTGCTTAGTTGTCTTTGGGCTTTGTTTCCTATGAGCTCCAGCTTATCTTCTCTTCCATTTCAACAGGACAAACTTTCCACACTTGGAAGCTAATTTTCGAGCCGATACCCTTTCTACTTTTGAAGTGCATTTTAAATAATTAAGGAATTGGCATCATATGCCTCCTGCGTAGAGTTGTCTTTGGGGTTTGGGCTTTGTTTCCAATGAGCTCCCATATTTTATCACTTGTTGACACACACACACACACACACACACACACACACACACACACACATATATATATATATATATATTTATATAAACAGTATATTGCTAGAAATCTTTACTAAAGGAAATTTCTAGCTGCAGAAAGTGATAAAAAAGGACTCTTTCTTTGGAACCTTTCTTGATGTGATATGCGGTCGCATAGGAAATTAAGATTAACGAAAACAGCACTTCGTAGTTTTCAAAGCCAGCAGAATCTGTTACCATAAATTTCAATTTTGGTTAAGAAGCAAAACCTTTGCCAAACATCCCGTACATTTTCTACCCAAAATTTCCTTGCAAAGAATACTTATGATCCTGGAATTTTCAATTTCAAAGTTACACTTATTGGGTTGGTCAATTGATGAGTAGCAATGGCAAATCTAGTTTGATTTGGTCAACTGTGATTTGGATTGGCAATTTTGCAAACCTTGTACTTTATGTGGCACACTTGGAAAAGAACGTCAATCTCTAATTTGGTTTGGATTTTTTTTAGGAATTGTTCTTCGCCTTCTTTCTTCATCTTTTTGCTCTGCTTAATTGATATTATCGCTGCACATTAAATTGGTATATTCTCATATTAATAGTTAGTCTTGCCTGTATCAAATTCTTTGCATGACACTCTCTCATATATTTTTAGCCTAAGGCTTCGTCAAGTGGAGCCTCAACAACCGCAGCTGCGCCTACAAGTCAGGTACAATGTTTTTTTTTTTCTGAATGATAAGTGATGTTTTAGCACTGAATTTATACTATTTCGATTTCCATATGTTTCTTATTTGTTTTCATTTTTTTCCTTTTTCTATTTTACTTTTTCTTTATGATTTAGCCGACACTTCAAATTTTCAAGAGACTCGTGTCAACACATGTTGACACCGACACATGTCTACACATATTGACACTCCTTTCAACACTTGTGAACATACTGCTAGAACTATCATACTTAATGTGTGTGCGTCAAGCCGTTTTTTTTTGTTATTGTACCGTTTCAAGTGAAATATTATTTATTATCGAATACAATGCTTACCCCCTCATTTATTGTTGACTCTTATTTTATTATTAACTTTTAACTCTTCTTTAACTAATATTTGTTGTTATCCCCTCCCCTAAACCTATAATACTAAACAAACACTTCTTCCAATATTATATTCATTTTATCCGATTGGTCTCTTTCTTTCTCTATGCATAATGAAGACTGAAGATAGCTAGATTAGATTGATGAATGCATTGTCATTTGATTATCCCATTTCAAAATAATAATAAAAAGTACGTGTATGCAGTGGCAGAGCCAGGATTTATGCACAAGGGGAGCAAGCTTACACATGCTTATACATAAGGGGGCAGGCCTTCAAATTTTAAATGGGGCTGGGCCCAATTGAGTTGGGCCTATTGAGGATTTGGTCCAACTCAACAGGGGCAACTGCCCCCCTTATGCTCAATGTAGCTCCACCCCTGCGTGTATGTGTGTTGCCCCATTTCTTGATTTCTAGGGGTTGCCGTATCAGCTTCAGTAAATCATAGCTTTCTCTCGCATTTATTAATTCAACATCTACATTATGTTCATTGTTTGTATTTTATCTTATAACTTGCTTTTGCCTTTTATCTATTTTGTTATTTTGGTTCAATTTTTTTTGAATGATTGTTATTTTGGTTCAATTGAACATGTAACTTACACTCTAGTCTGCTGCAATTTACTATGCATTTGACTGGATATGATTAGGCTCACTGACACTTAACTTAAAATTAATAAAAATTTCATCAAATTGGACAATGCTGTCTTTGAGGGGATTGAGATTTTCAGTGACATCGAATGGCATCAGTCTAAAATTTCTTATAATCACACCATGTTTTCAACTATTTTATTGGGAACCTCTTGTGCTAGACAGCCTAATATAAGCCATAATTTCTTTATCAATATTGTCATGGAACACCTTGCTGAAACCCACTAGAACTAGGGTTGCCTTTAGCGATTCCTTCAATATAACTTTATCATGTCTTTGAAAGGAGCCTAGGCTACCATGTGTCCGGTTATTGTTGTTGCTTGAAAACATTGGTAAATTCCCATTCAAGCTGGACCTAAAGGACACGAGAGTAACATCAGAATCATAAGGAAGTGTTGGAGAATGGCCTGCAGTCTACCACATCAACTACATTTTTTTATAATTAATTAATTACTATAGTGTACTGAAAAATCATCTTCTTGAATTTATTTCCAATTTGTCCTCCACATGTCTGAAAATTTCCAATTCAGTAGACTTTTAGCACTTTTTTTTCTGGGAAATTTTTGTAATGGTTACGGACTATAACTTTACTAGCAAATGAGGGAGGTTTGTGGAAGTATCTCCATGTTCAGAAGACATATTTGTCCGAATGAGAGTTTTTTGTTTACCCACTGATCCACTTGCAATATTATATCTTGAATTTCTAACCGAGCATGTAAGATATTATGAACCACTGCTAGGAACACAACAGAGAACATGACCTTGGATAGGAGAGAATGGAAGAAAATGATCCATGTAGACAAACCCAATTAGTGACAGGATTAGACTTGGTCAATTTGAGCCGGGTAGATATTTTCACCTTCTTCATGAAAATTTTCTAAAGGATACATTAGCCGACCCCAACTAGTTTGGGACAAAGGCTTTGTTGAGTTGAGTTGAGTTGATAGTTGCTTGACCAATCTAATCATGCTGTCTTCTATATTCACACTTTTAATTATACGACTGTATCATTATTCCATGCTTGGGATGTAGGCGTGGTTTTAAATTACGGCCGAAATATCGAAATTTCGACCGGGACTGAAATATTAAAAAACCGAAACTGAAATTTAAAAATTTTGGCTGAAATTGTAAGATTTCCACCGAAACTTCAATTCTTAGATGTAGGATGGCTTCAAGATCTCTTGAAACTCCCAAAAATCCTCTAAAACATTCCAACTCTGGAATTTTACTACGTCTTGTACGGAATAATTCATTAGCTTCAGATAAATTATTAAAAGGAATCCACACAATGCCATTGCTTCTGTACGTAGACACCGCCAACAAGTCTTTCGGCTGCTAATCCTCCGATACCCGCATCAGCAACACCTCAAGTTCCAGCGGCAAATTTGGCTCCGTGAGTTTGTTTTCACTACATATTCACCCTGTGAGTAACATGTTTAACTTTTTATCTATCCAACTTTTTACATCTGATGTAAGAGCTGCGATTCTTTCTCATTGTGCAGTCCGCCTTCTGTTTCTGCGCCCCCTCCACCTGCCACTCCTGCACCTCTTCCCGCCACCACTGCACCAGCTTCTACGATGGTTACTGAACCGTAAGTAGTTTTCTGTACACTCTGATTTTAACTATCTTAACTGCCGATGGAGACAGTATGTTTGTCACTTTGTTGTAGTGCTACCTTATGTGGGCATTTTAGTACAGCTCATCCAAGTGTGTATGGGTCCATTAATAATGTCAGGGAGTGTGGAGCATATTTTCTTTCAAACTTGTTTCTCAGTTTTGCCAACGGGAAAAAGATAGGCCTGCTTTGGGTTCTTGAGATTTTCTTGTTTTATTTAATACTTTTCAATTATAAACCCATGCTTTATACGTTTTGTAAAGCTCTTATTTCTCTCGTAGTCCACCTTTGATATTTAGTCAAATGAAACCTTTTATTTTCTGTAATGTTGAACTAACATGATCATGAATTTTTGTTGCCGTAATTTTAGATGGAGTTTTTTTTTTCATTGAGCCAACCCATGAAAACTGTTAGTTTTGCTTGATTACCACAATCAGAGGTGTGGCCAGGCTAAGAATGGTTGTATTTTTTATTTTTTTTGAATGATACTAAAAATGGTTGTATTTATCAAGTTATGAGGCTGAATGGCCTATATCGCAGTTTCTTGATCATTATAAAGGTCATCAGAATTGCTACACATTGATAACAAAGCAACCCGATTCATAGTCATTCCTTGGTCCTGCTGGTTGGCTGGCCAAAAACTATTTCTTATTCTGAGGGACACATGTATTGAATTCTTAAGCCCTTTTAGTTTTCGAAGTGCATTTGAATCATGATTAATTAAGTGAGGGGAGAGTATCCTGATTGTTAGATTTTGTCAATTTTTAAGTGAACGTTCATGAATTGAGATTCAAAAAGAAGATAGCACCATCCACATGCATCATTCTTGCTCAACCCCGCAGAAAACCTAAATGCCTCAACCATCTCGATCTGCCAATTTCATCGCATTACCAAAAGATTCAACTATTAGGCTAAAAGGGTAAAAGGTATTGATGGTCCTTGTTGTTGACTTACGAAGCTCAGGAGAGTTATTTTGGTTCTATTCTTTTTCTCTAAAATTCAGTAGAAAGAATAATGGAGAAGTAATAACAGTAGAAACGTATTTCCAAATCTCGTGCCTTGGTAACATAAATCTTTTATCCAAGGTGCTACCTTTGCTTCAAAGTCTCACTTGAGCTCCTATTTGGGAGGGCATCATTGTGCTCATATCTCCTCCAGCTATCACTGACATGAATCTCTCGGACCATTAACTCATCCTTTTCTTGCATGCCATGTATGCGTATTGGTGTGGCTAACCATACTTTATTTTTTGGTAGATAAGGTAGAGGAATGCTCAATGAAGGCTTCAACAAAATTTTGATTGTTGCTGATTTGATTTTTTATCCTTGTGAATTTGCAATTTTTTTATTTTTTTTGCATATTTAAGCCATGTCATTTATGCACGTTGTTTCCACTTTAGTTGTTCCATATTTCAAACTCTGCTCGAAAGTTCCTCTTTCACATTTTGTTGAAAAGAGTCCAAAGTGGAGATTTCCTCCATTTTGGTGGTCTTTTGAGCAACAAATTAGTTACAAAAGGTCTCTTTCCTTAAATCCATATCTCAAATTCTTCGTCGGAAAGCTTCATTTTTTAGCAGAAAGTAGTATAAGGTTGAACCTTTTCACACCTAAAGAACTTGGATAAGATCATTGAGCCCTTCTTGGATGCACCACATCCTTTCTTCTAGTAAGGGTGAAGCACATAATCATCCTTACAAATCTCTTGGATCAGTGAGTTGACGGTAACCTTGTAGATGTATTCACTATAGACTTATACTCTTTCAAGAGTACTTTGGAACTTGGAAGTTGTCAATGACTTGAGGCTTCTGAGCAAGTGAAATCTGTCTCTTGAATTGTATGTAGAATATATAGTTATGGCATCATAAGCCTAATTCTTTTAACTAGGCAATGCTGTCCCAGTTCACGAATCTAATCTCTGGAGCATAGCTTGACTTACTAATGAATCAGTTTTTATAATTTCTTTAATCTCATTTATTGAACCCGTGAGTTTGTATTGGTAGCCTCACACAGATTTGGTAAGGAAATGAAAAATGTTTATGATGATGTTAAGATTTATAATTATTATTTTTGTCTTGTTTGGGGATGTCTTGTGCTGGGAGATTCATCATTGAACCTCTTTTAGTTTTTATATGCAAATATAATTCTGTATCGTGTTACATATTTTTACTTAAAATGAAACAATAACTATTTACTTTTTGTTATATTAGGCTTTTTTCCCATGTACCAGTCACACATTCGTGAATATATGTTGTTTGCCTTAATTCCAAATCTAAAGTCTGGCTCACTTTATTTCCTTTATGTTTATATTAGTACATGTCAATTTAGATTTATAAGGGTATGTGTGGTGATTGGCTGTAGTCAACTAGAGGATATGATGACATCGTCTGATCTTTTGTTTGTGTATGCAACTATGAATGCATATCTATCGTAGTGATATCACCAAATACGTCTTGCTGAAAGGAAAAAAAAGACACGCCTTCTTTGGGGAAACATCTCTCTCTCTCTCTCTCTCTCTCTCTCTCTCTCTCTCCCCCTCTCTCTCTCTCTCTCTATTGTTAAAGTATATCTGATTTCTCTCTTTAGTATGTGTGTCTATATATATTCATATAACTTAATAATTTCTATTTATAAATTTCTCCATGGTCTCATGCTACCTTTTTCTTATTTTCCCTGTCCATTTTCTCGACTACATAAAGTATGGTCTATTTTCCTTGCAAATCAGTGTATGATGAGTGATGACTGTCTATTTTTTTCTTGCAAATCAGTGTACGATGAGTGATGACTGTCTATTCTTTGTATCATTTGTTTTGCACATTCTTCTCTAGTGGTACTTTTTATTTCTTGGTTTCTTTTATCGTCTAATATCGATTTCCTATTTTCTTTACTCTAAATCATTGTGGTTTCGGTTGGGTCACCTGTTGGTATTGTCTTTTTAATGTTTTGTGGAAACAGTACCGAAGCAAATGTCTATGGTCAAGCAGCATCAAATCTTGTTGCAGGCAATAACTTTGAGGACGCCATTCAGCATATTCTTGACATTGGTGGCGGAAGTTGGGACAGGGACACTGTTGTTCGTGCTCTTCGTGCTGCTTACAATAACCCAGAGAGAGCTGTTGAATATTTATATTCTGTAAGTGTGCTTCTTCTTTCTTTAGTTATGTGTGTATGTTTGTCTGGGTGGGTGTGTGGGTGGGGAGGAGAGGATGAATGGGGGTGTGGGTGGGGTTCTTGGTGTTTGAGATTTGATATCTTTATTTTGTCCTTATTTGAGACTTTTTTCACCTTTGTACACAGTTTGTGTGCCACCATTTTCTCCTATATTTAAGATTGTTCAACAAATCCGATAACCACTAGTTGCAAAGAGTTTCTCTGATCAATAAGGAGCTGAATGATGGAATTTTCTTTCTTTTATTTTATTTACTCTTAATGCACTAGTGTTGAACTATCTTGTATGTATATATATTAATTATTCAAAATCTGGACCTACTTACTGTATATAATATAAGTGTATATGATATAGTGTATGTTCCATTTCAAAAAAATAAATAATATAGTGTATGTTTGTACTCACAATATGTAAGCGTATTGACTATTGTATTGATTATGTATGGTTTGTTCATGATCTTTTCTATAATTTTCTTAGTCATCCCAATTTTCCTTCTCCTTTTTCCTTTTTAATGTGTCAAGAGGCTTATGCCCTCGAACTTTAAAAAAAGAGGCTTTTGCCCTCGCCTTCTAAGGAGGCTTGAACACCTTGCCGTATGCCTGCTCTTTTTTAACTAGGGGGGAGATCAAGGACAATGTAAACCGAAGGATGATTAGGTTGAGTTCCATTTGCATTTTGCTTAAGGGAACTTCGTGAAAATATAAGTCAATATATTTGAAGTTTATAGTTTTTATGTTAATCTTTTATTTTATTTTTTATTATGTTGTAAGTGTGTACCACAATTCCATGTTATTTGAAGAGTACACTAGCTCTCTAATAATAAGAAAGGTGTTTCCCATTGCACTTCCTCTTGTGCTTGTTGTGTTTTTCATCACCTTGTTCTTCTATCCATGTATTCCTAGATTAGGTATTGACAGGATGTTGTGTGGAGGTTTGAAAATTTTAATGTTTTTGTAGCTCTTTTTAACTTTAAAGTATATTTTGCTTAGGGAGTTTATGTTTTGTTTGTATTTTTTTTTGGACTGACAAGTTGGCTTAGGGCCTCTTTGGATGCCTGCTAGAATCGGTCCTAATTTACATGTAAGATTATTTTAATCTGATCTTATTTGGAAATGGATCATGAAGGCCACTTTGGAAGCTATTAACTGTATCCTTTCTAAAACTATTATAACCATCGTCTGCAAATAATTTATTTAACCTCAAAACCGCATGCGTAATATTTTATAATATTAACTGTGACAGAGTGTATGGAGTGCAACTTTAGTAAAGTAAGGAGGCGGGGCGAGGATGTAGTAAATATGACTGGACAAGATATACCTAAGAGGGATATCTTTCGCTATCTTGGTTCAATCCGACATAAGGAAGGAGTGATTGAAGAGGATGTTAACCACATAATAAGAGCAGGTTGGTTGAAGTGGAAGCATGCTTCAGGTGTTTTGTGCGACCATAAAATACCTACCAAGTTGAAGGGAAAGTTTTATAATACAGCTATGAGGCCAGCCGTGCTGTACGGCTCAGAATGTTGGGCCACCAAGAAGTAGCATGTGCATAAGATGAGTGTAGCGGAGATGCGAATGCTTAAATGGATGTGTGGCCACACAAGGTTAGATCGAATTAAAAATGAAGGCATCCGTAAAAAGGTGGGGGTGACACCAATTGAGGAGAAGATGAGAGAACACCGCTTAAGATGGTTTAGGCATATGCAACGTAGGCCTTTGGATGCTCCAGTGAGAAGAAGTGACTCGTGCCAAGTTGATGGAGTAAAAAGAGGTAGGGGCAGACCGAAAACAACTTTGGTAGAACCGTAGAAACAGTGAGGAAAGACTTGAGGGCTAGTATCATAACATAGAATATGACCTTGGATAGGAGAGAATGGAAGAAAATGATCCATGTAGACGAACCCAACTAGTATAAGGATTAGACTTAGTCAATTTGAGCCGGGTAGATCCTTTCACGTTCTTCATGAAAATTTTCTAAAGGATTCATTAGCCGACCCCAACTAGTTTGGGACAAAGGATTAGTCGAGTTGAGTTGAACTGTAATATTTTATAATTTATTTAACCTCCAAACCACATGCGCAATATTTTATAATATTATAAGACCTCTAAGATTATAATATTTTATGCAAATAATTTTTAGCTGTATCGAAAGAGGCTCTTTCACCTTCTTCATGAAAATTTTCTAAAGGATTCATTAGCCGACCCCAACTAGTTTGGGACACAGGCTTAGTTGAGTTGAGTTGAGTATCGAAAGAGTCCCTTAGTCTACCCTTCCATGCTCATTAAATGTAATTCACCAAGATGTTATCCATGCATGTGCAACATACTTCATACTAGGCAAGTAGGCAAATATTTTGCCATTTGCTCAGTTCTGCATGCACATCCATATTCAAAATGTTTGCTTCTTTTGTATCGTCGCCGTTTCCCATTTGGTTCTAAAGTATTCCAATATAATCATGTGAACTGTATGAGCTTTATCATTTATAATTTACACTATTATTCTTACATGTATTAGGGTATTCCTGAACAAGCGGAAGTCCCTCCTGTGGCTCAAACCCCTCCAAGCGAACAAGCTGTAAACCCTCCAGCCCAGACTCCCCAACCAGTGCAGCCAGCAGCTCCTCCCAGTGGACCCAATGCAAATCCCTTGGATCTTTTTCCTCAGGTTGGAACAATACGAGCATTGGTTTTACCTTATTTTGAGCTTCTCGACTTGCTAATAACCTTTATTATCCTGCCAACAGGGCCTTCCGAATGTGGGTTCTAACGCTGGTGCTGGCACCCTGGATTTTCTACGCAACAGCCCACAGGTACCTATCAATGCCGTAGCTAGAGATGTAGACCAACTTTCCAACAGCTTACAAATTAACATCCTTTTGTCCCAATGCAGTTCCAAGCCTTGCGAGCTATGGTGCAGGCAAACCCCCAAATCTTGCAGGTTTTCTCTTATTTCTTGCATCTTGTTAATCTGTTTATTTTCTTCTTTGAGCTGCGTTTGTGAAGCCTTTTTTTTTTTTTTTCTGGTCGACAGCCAATGCTTCAAGAACTAGGGAAACAAAATCCTCAACTCATGCGCTTGCATCTTGTTAATCTGTTTATTTTCTTCTTTGAGCTGTGTTTGTGAAGCTTTTTTTTTCTGGTCGACAGCCAATGCTTCAAGAACTAGGGAAACAAAATCCTCAACTCATGAGACTCATTCAAGATCACCAAGCTGACTTTCTTCACCTGATCAATGAACCTGTCGAGGGAGCAGAGGGGTGAGCCTGTGTTATGCTTTTACGTTAGTGCTCGGCTCTGTTACAAACATTGTTCTCGGGAATTTCTTGGCAAAGAAAAATCTCGGGATATATTAATTTTTTTAATTTTTTTTTTTTGAATTTTTATCGGAAAAAAAACGATAAAATTAAAAGTATTTAAAAAATATATAAAATTTAAGAAAAAATATAAATTAAAAATATCGTAAAAATATCGGGATAATATCGTGATATTTTATGATAAAAATGAAAATGTCATTTTTTTAAAAATCTTGGGATCATTTCGGGGATTTTGTCGTTTTATCAAAATGTCGCGATAAAAAGGCAATATTTTGAAAATATTAGAGATATTTGTGAAATAGGTGCTCGTAATAATGGTTCCTAACTTTGTGTACTCCACAGCAATATATTGGGTCAGCTTGAATCATCAATGCCGCAGGCAGTGACAGTTACTCCTGAGGAGCGGGAAGCTATTGAACGTGTGAGTCCCCTTACATGTACCTAATTGCAAAGTTGTGATGACATTATCTCCCCTTTGTAACTGATAATGTCTGTAAATTTCTTTTTATTTCCTCTGTTGGTTAATGCATTTAAGTGTTAGTAGCCCTCTTCTCATCCTTTGTTGTTTCTTTTTTCTGTGGGTCCAAATTACTTGTCTATGTTATAGATTGGTACTTTTTAACTCTCTATCTGATTGATCTGGTCATCTTGATTATGGGGTTTGTTATGTATTTTCGCAGCTGGAGGCAATGGGGTTTGATCGAGCGATTGTGTTGGAAGTTTTCTTCGCCTGCAACAAAAATGAAGAGCTAGCCGCAAATTACCTTTTGGATCATATCCATGAGTTTGAGGAATGATTAGGAGTTCATCCTCTTCCAGTCCTTAGCCATTCTAATGTGGTTCATATACTGGACTAGATGGGAAACTATAGAAAAGATTCTTTTTTTTTTTCTTTTTTTTTTTTTCAATATATATATTTGCATAGTAGGTGTTGGGAATCCTTAATTGTTTATAATGTTTGCACCGGATTATTTCACCGGTGATGCATGCAGTGTTGACACCATTTCTATACATTTTTTGTACTGCAAATGCTTGTGTCCAAGTGCCCAAGTAAAGAAGGGATGTTCATCCCGTTAAAGTGATGGGAAATACCCCCAAGCAGGATAGCCAATCCCAGGAACAGCTTATCCAAGGATGTCAATACCCATGATGAACAGCCCATTTGGGGTGTTTGGTTTGTTGATAGAGGAGTCAGAATGGCGAAGACTCCTGGATTGCCACTTTATATGATGTAAGGTTCTGCATTTAGAAAAATCAGAATGGGGATCCGCATTTCCCTGTTTTCAGCTTATCCCCAAAAAGTAGATGAATGCTACCTTGCTCTAGGTTTCTCTCCATTTATGGAGTAAGCAGGAACAGTGGTTAAGCGAGATCCCTGTCCCAGTTCAACCATCCTCAAACCAAACAAGAAAAATGAGTTAATGAATTGTTTAGAGTTAATTAAATAATCAGGATGAGCATTTCAATGAAATCTTTTATGGTATTCCACCTGCATGGCCAAATTGTGAATTCATAGCATACCTGTCATGCCCCGAGCACACTCTGTAAATATTGTCCGGTTCTAGGTTTTTCATCCTTCTCGGTTTTGTTTTCTAGTGTTTTCCGTAGCACTAACTGTGCGCTACCCACTCCGCAAGGCCCACCCCTTGGAGATGTTGAAAAATGTGTCTATACTGAGAGGAAGAATCTGCATATATAGCCTAAGAACTTTTCCTCCCTTTCCGATGTGGGATCTCACAATCCACTCCCTTGCGGCCCAGCGTCCTTGATACCACCGACCACACTGTGTAAATATTGTCCCGTTGTGGGTTTTCATCCTCCCCGGTTTTGTTTTCCATCAGTACTAACTGTGCTAGACCCACTCCGTGAGGCCCGCACCTTGAGATGCTAAAACCGCAGAAAGTTTTCCTCCCTTTCCATACCCTTGTAGTAGCTATACTATAGGTATTTGATTTCGCCAATGGATGATTATATCCTATCCGGCATCCGCATTTCATTTGTTTTGAAATTGGCGACCCTCTCTAATTTTAGACTTCTCTTCTTGTTGGTGATAATTTGTTGAAATTCCAACAACCAATAAGAGAGGTCGAAGATAAAAATGGAGGCTGCCGGTAATAAAGGAAAGGGGTTTGAATATCTACTTCCAATCAGCAGTGATATTATGAGACAGGAAATGTTATCAGCAGGACCATAGTTTGATTCACAAACCCATCTGTCTTTTCTTCTGTAATTGGCTCGTTAGGGCTTTTTGGGAAATGTAATAACATTTTCACAGCTGTTTAAATACTAAAAGGCAAGATGGTTTGTGAAAATATCAAAATATAGTTGTGCTGATATCGTTTCCCTTGATTGCTCTTCTCATAGTACCAGGGGAAGCCGGGGGAAGAAAATGGGGCAAATTAATCCTATATGAAAACAGGATAAGGATAAAGAAGGAAAAAGAAGAATCAGCATAAAAAAAAAAAATGGAAAACACTGAAAGAATGGAAAAATGCCGAAAAGATGATTGGGGTTGAGTAAAAAAATTCTGAAATTTTCAATAAGTGACACCGAAAATCAAGGTGATTTAAAAGTGGCCTCAGTTCAAAATATAATTTTGCCCTCAAGTGCAAATAAAGTATAAACTCATGTCGTCGTCTTCTCCTCTTACTTTTTTTTTAGTTTTTTCATCTATGCAACTTAAATGAGCTGAAAGAAGCAGAGGGAGAAGAAGAAGAAAAAGAAAACAGGATAGGAAAAGAAAATCAACATAAAAAAAGATGAAGAACAACAGAAAAATGCCTAAATGCCAAAAAAAATGGAAGTTGCTGAAAAAAAATAGAAAAGAAGAAGAAATTGGGGTCATCTTGGCGAGACTTAGGAACAACCCTGAGTTTGAAAATATGGACCTCCGAGATGAGCCCGAGTCAAACCTGATAACCACAAATCAGACTAAGATGACCTTGAATTGGACTGGGATGACCCCGAGTTATATCGAGATGACGTCAGATCATACAGATCATACCAAGATGATCACGAGGCGTCCGACTGAAATGACCTTGAGTGATTAAGATGATACCAAGTTCTTCTTCTTTTTCATTTTTTTCGGCGCCGATTATTAATTTTTTCCCGAATTCCTTTTCTGTTTCTTTTTTTTTTCTTGCTAATTCTTCAACGTCCCCTTCCTCATCCTATATATATATTTTTTTCTTATTTTTCTTCATGCTGAAGAAAGGCTGGAAAAAATTGAAATGAGGAAGAGAAGATGACATTTTTGTGGCATTTATTTAGGCCCACTTTTCAATCATCTCGATTTTAAGTGCCCTTCGTGTAAAACCCATTCCAGGAATTTATTGTGAAATAGAGTCGCGAACCGAGTGAAACCCTCCAAGAGGCAGAGGAAGTGGGACGAAACTTACTCTGTTTTTTCCAGTTTCTGTCCCGAGTATCAGAGATAGAGAGACTTAGGGCAAGGCAATGGAATCGGGGGATACAGAAATGAAGGAGGCTAATCCAGATATCCACGTCCTTTTCTGCCATTACAACACCCTCTACTTTGCCGACTCTCTCGGAACCTGCATCCTTTCCTGGACTACTAAGCGCATGAACTTGTAAGTCCGTTCAAATCCCCTCTCTCTCTTTCTTTCCTTAATTTTTTGCTCTTATCGAAATAGAAGAAAGGAACATTAGGGTTTTTTTTTTTTTTCTTTCGTTTGCTGTCTTAAAATTGTTCTCCCTAATATTAGATAGTCGGAGACTGGGGAAATTATGAATTTTACAAAGCCCTCTGAAGTTAAAACAAAAGATTTTCACATATTAACTGATTGAACTTATTCAATAGAGAATAGCCAAAGAAATGAATTCATCTCCGAACACATTAAATTAGGGGAAAACAATTCAAAAGAAATTAAGTCATCGTCCAATGTAATCCGACAGAAATGAAGAAAATGCACATTTATAGAAACCTGCAAATCTTCGGGCAACTACTCTTTCGTCATGGATAAATCCATGTCGCATTTCAGGCTCTTGTGTCTAGCATCAACAATTTTGAGAGGGAGGCGGGTGGGTGCTTCCTTGATATTCAGATATTGGTTTAGATCGTAGAGAGAGAGAGAGAGAGAGAGAGAGAGAGAGAGAGAGAGAGAGAGAGAGAGAGAGAGAGAGAGAGAGAGAGAGGGCAGTATTTTTGGAGGGGTTTGGAAAAGGCCTTGCAGTGCTGTTTGGCGCACCAGTTTTGAGAGGGGTTGAGGAAGGACTGAAGCAGCGACGACGACATAGCTGCAACGATCTCACATCCCTGTTGCTTATACGCAGGGTAAAACAGACACGGAAGGAGAGGGCGGTGGGGAAGGAGAGAAAGAGAGAAATCAAGAAAGAACTGGTGAAGGTGGTGTTCTCCCACAGTGAGATCGAGAATGGTATGGAGAGTGAGGAGGGAGGGAGTTTTCGGTTTTTCACATTGAGGAGACAAGATTGGCTCATATAACAGTAAATTTTGGATGGTTCTCCAGGGGTAAATACAAGTATTGGTCTGGCTTTGACCGGCGGGTATCGTGTTACAAGTATAGATCTAGTGGAGTCACAATGTGGAGAGGCAATCTAAATCAAAAGGACTCGTTCCTCAAGGGAATCAGATACATGTCAGCCATATGCTTCTCTTGAGATGTGATCATCTGGAGCATAGCCCACTAGGATTGTCCGCCTCCAGGTGGTCTCCTCCCACAACCTGGGTTCTTTAAGCTAAACTTTGATGGCTCTTGTTTAGGGAACCCGAGCCTCGTTGGCATTTGGAGGCTTCTTTATAGTGCGGACAACATGGTTACATGAGCTTTTTCTGAGCCTATTGGTGTTGCTGATTCCACCGAGGCAAAGATCTTTACGCTCATGAATAGGATCCATTTGGTTGATCATGCCCTTCTGGACTTGCTTGTGGTGTGGGGGACTCTCTTAACGTCATTCACTAGGCAAAGGATGGTGATTGCTACCCTTGCTGTTCTGCTGATGTTCTCGAGGGGATTTTGGATTTGGACAATGCAGAGGGGCATTCAATCTCGTTTCAGCATGTTCCTTGCTCAGCCAACGATAATGCGAACTTGTTAGAGTGGAATAGTGTGGAGTGAGATGAGTTTTTTGGCTTCTAATCTCTCCCTCCTCGAGGGGTCGTTGCATTTCAGTTTGCTTCTTTGAATATGACCCTCGACCATCTTGGTCGACTGATGTCTTTATTTTTTATTTATTTAATGGTAGTCGACTGATGTCTTTCCTTTCTTTATGATAAAACTTTGCCATTCAAAAAAAAAAGTGGATGACCTGATGATGAAGGTTCAAAATGGTTTGTGTAACAACTCAGTCATTCATTCTCGTTTCGCATTGTGTGGCTTATAAGTTATAACAATGTCTTCTATTGCAGAAAATGTTGGAACTTATACCCCAGATTCTATGCGGTACTCATTATTTTTGTATTTTCTCCCCACTCTCAGAGAGTGTTGCAAAGCCTGCAATGAGGCCTTGCACGGGCCAGTTGTGTAGGCATTCATTGGCTTCTACCTTCAAACCACAATTTCTCTTATTTTTGGAAGCAAACTCAGTATTAAATAGGCTATCTTTGACATATGGAAGGATAATATTTAATTACCTTGTAAACTTCTGTTAAGTCCTCTTCATCTTTGACACTGTGGCCGTGTTTGAAAACCTCTTTCGTGTCCTCGTCTTGAGTACTTGTTTTTGGGTACGTGTTGTTGATGCATGACACACGTTGGAAAAATAAATGCCTGTAAACACATTTTGCCTTGCTCTACTGTCCTTTTTTTTGGTAGTGTTCCCCATCACAGCTGCCACATTATTTGATGGTCCACTTCTTTCTATTGCTTCCGTCCCTCATTTTTCAAATTTGATAATCATGTGTATAAATGATACAATTTGAAACACAGATCTTGTACGATGGTTTACTGACTTTTAATTTCTTTACTTCTATTAAAAATCACGTGTTTTACTGTTATAGCTTTTATAGGTTCTAATATCTCTTCTCTTTCTATTGCTTCCGATATAACTTGGTTCAGAAACGTTCTTTCCTGATATCTCAATTTAAAAAAAAATTGTGTGTACTAGGCAACTTGGTTCGCTTGAACATTCTTCCCTTCCATTAAAATTCATGAAAAACACCATGGCTTCCTAGTAATTGTGAGGATAATTTTATAGAAATTTACATGACGTTATATTCTATCTGCCGATGGTAGATTGATTCCATTTGCTGCATATTTTCCATCAGCGTGTGTTTGGTTGCACAAAAGCCAGGATAGTTTAGGGGTTTTGCTTTGCATTTGGGTGCCACGTCAGCAAAATCCCTTCTTTGGTTGCCAATGTGCATCAAAATCCCTGGAGACTACCATAAAAGTTTCATAGGTAATTATTGCACGTCCGGTGACATGGCATCCATGTCCCCTCTTTATACCTTCCAAGCCAAATTTCTCAAAAAAGGTGGAATTTGGCTTGGAGAATGTTGCCTTTTCTCTTTCTCTCTCTTCCTTCCCTCTCTTCTCTTTCTATCTTGGAAATGACACCTCCTCCCACTACTCTACGAGTCTGGCAACCAAACACTACTTATCACTATTCTACGAGGCAAATTCTACGTAAATCAATTTTTTGTCTCCTCCATATTGACTACTTTTATCACTAATCTACAAGGTAACTACCTGCAGGCAAACATAGTGTCATAAAAGAATGATCAGGATGATTTCTCATACGATGTTCGCTTAAAACAGGTGTACAGGTATTTGTCGCTATCTAAATGATGGTGGCTGTGAAATTTTCCTCTCTGAGCCTTTGTTAAAAGTACGCTCAAGTGCTGACCTGAAGAACACCTTATTACATGAGATGATTCATGCATACTTGTGGATTAAGAATAAGAACCAAAACCACAGGTAAATGTGCTGTTTGTTTTGATAGATCTTGAAATTTTTACATACGATTAAGGTGCATATCGTGGTCAAGCAGCGATCATGGCCCAGACTTCCAGAAACTGATGAAAAAAATTAATTCCAGCTCAGCGATTGATTGTCAGGTTAGTTTTATCGAATCATTTTAAAGGATTTAGGAGTTTTACTTGTTTATTAATAGTTTTACCTTTCCTGTAGAGACCAAATGGTGGCTACAATGTTACCATTTATCATTCATTTCATGATGAAGTTAACAACAGAGTTTACCACTGGATGGTAATTTAGTGATCTTTTTTGTTCTTTTTGCATATTTAATGAATCACGTAGCTTCTTATATCTTATATAAATGTTACTAAGCGAATTTAAGGAACTTTATGAATGCAGTACCATGGTGGAGCTGCAACTGCTTATTTTTGCAATTAATTTTCTCTCTTGCAGTGCCAATCTTGTGGAGATTTGATTGAGAGGGCCATGAACAGAAAACCTTCGGCTAGTGACTGTATTGAAAAGGTTACGCACGATGGGTTTTGTGGAAACCCTTCTTGTCATTGGCATCGGTAAGAAACATTTAGGGAATTAAATCATACATTTACTGTTGATCTGCAAAATTCTTTAGCCATTCTTCTAAAATATTGATGCAAATAAATTACTAAGGACCCATTTCAAAAAACAAAACAAAAAAAAAAATATTAAGGACTCCACTAAAGATAGAAATTATGGTAAGGAATTGAAGTCACAAAACAATTCAATAAGTATTCAAACCAGTGCTAGAGATAGATAAAATCAGAATAGATTTGATCAAACTAGGAAAAAAACCAAAATATAATAAATAAAATTGTAAGTATTCATCAGCTAATCCAAATTCATTTATAAACTTTATCTATGTGGGCCTACAACATCTTAAACCCTACTTTATTCCTGCCTTTCGGTTTAGGATCAATTTCAGCCCTTAAGCAACCCAAATAAATCCTACTTTCTATTTTAGAGCACCCTCCGCCCCACGCCCTCATTCGACCACAGGTGCAAGATTATAAGATGCTTCGATCGATGGGAGTAGTCCCCCCTCTCCTCCCTCCGCCCCCCCCCCCCCCCCCCCCCCCCCCCCCCCCCCCCCCGCCCATATGGGGGATTACAACAGTCTACATGTCTTGTATAATCGATAAGCCTCAAACCATGGTTTTAAATTTCCCCGAAACGACTGAAATGGAATGACAAAATTCTACCGAAATTTGACCATGTCATTATTTCCTTAAATCTATCTGGTATTGACACAGAGTTAGGGTCTTTTGAGGGGTGTGGTCATTGTACTTTCTTATACTTCATTACATTGTACTTCTTTATTGCCTTTACTGCTCCAGTCTTTTAGACATGTGTGACAACGCATGTCACTAGGTGTTCAATGTGGTTAAGCCATTATGGATGGCTTTATTGCTTACGTGATGGTTTCTAAGTATGTATTTGTACTTTTATAGCATTTCTCAATGTTTCATCTTAAAATTTGCATTTGTTTCCCTATGTTTTCGTGATTTTACAAGATTTCCACCGAAATATGTTTTCTGTGCCCGGTCGAAACCAAAACTGAAATTTAAAACCCTGCCTCCAACAAGGAACACCAATGGATGAAGGGAGCATGATTTTGGTGGCAGTAAATCTTAGTGTTCTTATAAACCATAGATCCCCTCCTCCTTACTAATAGGGCCTTGTTCATGCCATAGTGCCTCTCTTGCCTTCCGCGCCATTGTCAAAATGCCTGCTCATTGTCTAAATGTCTGTTTCCTTGCCGGGCATAAATTGATAAAACTCATAGCTTTGTTGGAAAAGAACAACCTGACACTTGCACCTCCACTCGCTCAGCCTACGCTTTAAGCTTTGGATGCTTTCAGCTTTCATTTTAGCCTTGCGACTGGTTGCCCTATTTGATCGATGCGCTCTCGGCCTCACGAAAAAAAGGGAAGTGTGATACATGTTTCTTCTGTATCACTTTGCTCTACTTATATACTTCTAAACATTATTAAGGTACCTACAAAATAGCTTTCTTAGCTTTTTTAAACTCTAAACCCATCTTAAGTTACCAAACAAAACCAAAGACACCCATTTCAGCTCTTAGAAACTTTCGAAATTTGAATCGTTCTGAGTTCTACCCCTCAATGCTATTTATATTTCCTATCACATGGCCACTGAAACTTAAATAAAAAACACTGAGAATTATCATAAATAATAATAATGTAACCACCAATTATTGACGGCTTAGACCCATGCATACATGTTTCACGCAATAGATCATTAACATACTTTCTTTGAAGCGTAAAGATCCTTTTTTAAGATTGAGCTACCTCAATTCTAATAAAATACTTCAAGTAACCAAGATGTCTCACCTCAAACTATGTTCCTTGTTATTTTTTCAAATCTGCACTTCCTCGCTATCATTACCTGTGGTTGTGACCATTATTTGATCCACGTACACGATGAGAGCAATGATCTTGCCAAACTTACGCTTGATAAATAAAGTGTAGTCAGCTTGGATCCACAAGTGCCTAACTCTCTTAAGAGCTCCACTAAACTTATCAAAGCAAGCTCTTGTGGACTGTTTCAATCCATAAAGGGCTTACTTTAGCTTATATACTTTCTCTTCATTGTCAACATGACTGAATCAAGAAGGGGTCATCATGTAGACTTATTCATGTAAATCTTCAAGTGGAAATGCATTTCAGTGACCAAGATATTTTGGCTGCAAGATATAGTGGCCCAACTTGACAGTTTTTTGCAATGAATGGAGCCCTATATGGCCCACTATTGACGTTAGCATGTTGTATCATACTTCTTTTGGGTTACTACAACTGGGTTTAGAATTGCCCCTCTTCTTTTCCCAAAAAATATTTGCTGAATTATAAACTTCAAGCTTGGTGTTTTTGCATTTGTTTCTTACAGACACGAGATGTCATGCACTGGTAGTTACGAGAAGATAGTGGAGCCACCTGGGTATAAAGACAGCAGCAGGAGTACAAAAGATGAAAACCATGGTTTAAAGTCTTATACCTTATGAGTGCTATCCATTTCCTCCGTTTCTATATATTTTGTTGCTTCAACCTTCAGCCCTGAGACATGGTTATTCACTATGTATTTTTTTAAAATCAGTTAATGATACGTAAAAGATCCTCTGCATTATCTTACTGATATCCAATTCTCTCTATAGTTAGCTTAGGATGATTGAAAAGTTATGCTACTTCTCAATTGAATCCCCCAAAACTGTAGAAATAGGGTTGTGTATAGAAAAGTTATGTCATTTATTTGTTAGTTACAGCATCAATTCTATCTTTTCCTTGTGGCTTGGCAGGAATTCTAACTTGAGATACGTAAAAGATCCTCTGCATTGTCTTACTGATATCCAATTCTCTCTATAGTTAGCTTCGAATGATTGAAAAATTATGCTACTTCTCAATTGAATCCCCCAAAACTGTAGAAATGGGGTTGTGTATAGAAAAGTTATGTCATTTATTTGTTAGTTACAACATCAATTCTATCTTTTCCTTGTGGCTTGGCCGGAATTCTAACTTGCCCTGTTTTTAAGATCTGGTATATTGATCAGGCTTTTACTAACCTTCTCATGTATGAAATGAGCTCATGCTCAAGTGCAGTTTATATCCACCTATTGCCGAAATTAAAGTTAACAGAACTAGGACAAGGAATAAGACCACTTATCAGCTGTCTCGCCCATTTGGACTTGGACCATGCATGCCATAAGCAACTTAATGTGTGCATGGAAATTTGTGGATATCCATGGAAACTGGAAAAGGGCTGAAGAACATGCTTTGAATTATTTAATTTCCCCAATCAGTTTCCATGCCAGAAATTTATCGATATAGATCAATTGTTCCCTGGATATCTACTATCAAAATATGTTATAATTTTAGATGGAATTGATTTAAAATTTTCTCTCTTAAACTCATCTACGTAACCATTAAACAAGTCTTTGTGATCTGAATATGAGCACTCATCCTGATTATTTTAAGTTTACCCAAAATAAACTATTTAGATCTGACTATGGTCTGCATGGCTGTACTACCGACTTCTGGAGTGTTTTGCTTCCATGATTAACCAGCTCACCATCTCTGTTGAATTCTGCATACATAAAATATGTTCTTCAAAAATAAATGTTCTTCACAATGTTATCCCTGGATGTCATCATTAAGCAAAATCCAGTTTGATTACCCTCTTTAATATCATCTAAGTCAAGGTGGGCTGGTTATTGGGAAAACATCCAGCCGCATGTTTTTTTTAATATTTTTTTTGGTTGGTAAGTGAGCTTGAACCCACAATTTTATGGTTGTAACACAACATTTTTCAATTGAGATATGGGCCTAAGCCTAACATGTTTTTTAGGAACCGAGGAAAGCGTTGATTCTCTTAATCATCTTCAATGGACTGATCAAATCGTATCAATGCATGTCATCTATATAAAGTATCTGTTGGATCTGCAAAGATATATAATTCATAGTATCTCTGATTATCTGAAGCATTTTGTTTCAATTTTAGTATTGATTAGTTACGAGAACTGTACTTAATGCTGCCATTTACTATTCCAGGACAAATAAAGCATAGGATTGGAATTTTCTTCTTGATATTCTTTGGGCTCATATTGGACAGTAACCTAAGATATGAAAAATTAAAATTATTCCAGTCTGGGTCCAAAGTTTTCGTCATTCTTGTAGTAGAGTCCCCAAGATAAAGCCAGAATTCTTTGACTTTAATATTATAGGATGTTGCCAAATGATGGACTGGAAGGCACATGTATCTTTTTAATTGAAAAAACTCCTAACATACAAATCAGGGGGAAAAGGCAGATAACATAACACGTGGTTGTTGCAATTCGAGAGCGTCCATTCTATTGGTGGAAGCGGGATGGGTCCTTGCGAAATGATATAGGAAATCCCTGTTATTGGTATGGATTTCACATCGCTCACCAATAGGACAGGCACTGGAACAAGCACGCACTATTGAAGCATTCCCCCAAAATTAGTTGTCTTTGTTTCCTGGTGGCTTCTAATTAATTTGCTTCATGATTCAGGTAAGCAAGAGTTTGATGGGGCCAAGTCAAAAGAGTCAACCCATACAGTTAGGAGGAGTGCTCGACAAGCTTCTAAAACATTACATATTGAGGATAAATCGGATACCCAGAAATCAAAAAAAGTGGATGACGTGTACCCAATTAAGAGTGGTGTAAATAGGAATTCGGGCAGCAGTTCTCCATCCGGGGATGGCATTCAAAACAGGCGTGCCCTCGATAGTTTGAAGGCTACCAAAGGAAAAACACAGGATCATGTACAAACACCCGATCTTGAGAAAATGCATGTTCCTAGGAAGAAGCGAGGATCTACTCGTATAGAAAGGAGATATACTCGTATAGGACGTAATGTACGGAGAAAACAAGAGAACAGTTACACCGTGATAATTGAGTGGAAAGAATGGTATGCAAATGAAGAGGAAGAGGAAGAAATGGAGCCATTACGCAACAAGAGGACGGAAAGGAGAAGAAATCAAAAGCTACTGAAGAATCCAACAGGTGATGCCCCCAAGGTTGAAGCTATGAACAATGCCTCACATACAAGTTGTAACTTCAAAAATATTTCAACACCTGTGAGCCACACGCTGAACACTGAAGGGGAGGATAGATCTGCTATAGGTTACATAGCTTGTGAAATTGAGCATCCAAGTACATGCCAGAGGCCCCAAGTGTGTGTGGCAGACGCAAGCATTAATTATTCTGCGACTTCTCAAGACTCGCCAGATGTTTCAGATGGGTATGGAAAAAGAAGTATTGGGGGTTGTTTTGAAGGATCCGATAGAGACAATATTGTTGACATCTCTGATAGCTGATCAGTTTAAGTTTGTTTCTGATGATATTCAAGTCATACACAACTGAAACCATACATGTGACTGGGAGGACCAAGGAAACAGAGGAAGAATGAGGGATGTGTTCAAATATCTCAGGTATTTTTATTTATTTTTTGTTGTTGCTGTAATGAATAGGGATGCTAAAAATGGTGATGTTAAATTTTTGAAAGTTTTGTTTCCTACTGTTGGGCTGATCTGATGAAGCATTCACTAGAAGCTTTGTTGCAAAGACTCATCTCAACAGGACATACTGAAGGTTGCTTTTGAGTATGAATGTTGAAATGGTGATGGGTAATTTTGTGAGATTTTTCATTGTCTGCTTTAGGGCTGATTCAAAGCTCTCTTTACCATACTATTTGGATCAATTGCATGCAAGTCAAGATTTGATCAGTAGATCCAGAGACATTGGGCACTTTATGGTTTTAGCCCCCTTTAACTTCCTCAACTATAACTGATCAGAAGCGTTCCTTAGGTCCCGTTTTTGGATTGCACACAAAACATTTCTCGAGGATTTTCTGTTTATTTCCACAATTTAGTGGGAAATGATAACTTTTAGGAATATGATTATAAATTAAAGGTCACTGAATTGAAGTGGCTTTTTTAATGTGTAATCAAACAATGAGAAAGCATGAGATTTTGGTGAAGTTTTTCTTTTCCAAAAAATTCCTGCAATCCAAACATGGCCTACATGCCATCTAGTCTCAGTAGGGGTGCAACTTGGCCCGGGTCAGGTTGAGCTATGCTAAAAAATGAAGTAGAATCAACCCAAACCCAACCTGATTTTATGGTAAAAGCTCAACCCAAATTCTAAAAACCTTTAAAAGACTGAAAGGCTGATTTCTGGTTGAGGGGTTGGAGGTGAAACCGCCTCGCGGTTTCAATTGGTTTTTTCTAAAGGAGGCTTGATCAAACCGGACCAAGAAAGTAGCCGGTTCTGATCGAGTTAGGTTGAAAAGGCCGGTTTGATCCATTCTTAAAACAAGGGTCTAGTGGTGCTCCCCTTTTATAGATAGGAGTGCTAGGAGATGGTTTTTGGAGCACAACCTACTTACGATTTATGGCCGTAAAAATGAATGGTTTGGATTAGGGCTGCAAGAGGGCCGGGTTTTTCAAAATCCTAGCCCAACCCTGGACCCCATTATCATGGCCCTGACCCGCCCTAATCCTAAGTCAGGGCCAAAGAAACCTCAACCCAATGCTTGCCCTGGAGGGCTCAGTGCATCCCTGGCCTGCCCTGATTGGCCCAGGCCAGGTGGGGCTGGCCCTGATTGACCCTAGTTCAAATACCTATTAAGAATGCCAAAAATAAAGCATCCACATATCATATAGAACCAAATGATCAATAAACAGAGAGGGAACAAAATAAGACAATATAAATTCAACAACATGACCGGCAGCAGAGACAATTAATAATAATAATCTACAGAAACATCAATCCAAGATAATAGAAAACATTAACAAAAGAAACATGCACAGATGGCTCAATTCTATAATAGAAAACTTAGGGTCGGGTCAGCCCGACCCTGGCCTGACCCGTGGTATCAACCCTGAACCCGACCGATCCTGAGTCAGGCCTAAAACATGAACCCTGGCCCACCTTCAGGGTTGGAAAATCCAGCCTAGAACCTGTTCGGGCTCAGGGAGGGCCAGGGCAGGTCAGGGCTCACATGGCCAAACTTGCACCCCTAGTTTGGATCTTTTTTCAATGTGGGTTCCACCGTATATTTTTAAAATTTTACCTGGCCGGAGTTGAACCCCTATTAGTAACAAGCCATTAAAAGCCTATCAGTGTAAAACAATGTAAATGGTGCTATTTATCAAAATATGGTAGTGCCAGTATCAGCCATCCTAACTGTCCTTGCCTTGAAGAAATCCTCAATGACCAAATTAGCGTTCCAGGGAAAAGAAATGACCGAACCACGTTTTCGAAATCCAACAAAAAGCTGTTAAACTGCAAGACCCTCAGATCTGTTGACGCCATGAGATGAATCGATCTGTCACGTCTCTTCTCCACACCTGCAAGACCCTCAGTTCCTTAAAATCTATCCACGCCTCCCTACTAATCGACGGTTCGATCTCCTCCTCCGACATTATCCTCAACAAAATCATTCGAATCTACGCTCGTCTTGGCGCCATAGATCACGCCCGCAAATTGTTCGACGAAATTCCCCAACCAAATGCCTTTCTATGGACGGCATTGATTCATGGCCACGTCGAAAATCGTCTCTACGATGACGCTTTTGCCCTTTTCCGCCTTATGCAGAGTCAATCCATCCCACCTTTGAACTTCACTCTCTCGTCCCTTCTCAAGGCCTTGGCTCGACAATTGAGATTACGAGACGGGGAATCTGTTTATGCGCTCGTGTTAAAATCTGGGTTTGATTCTGATCCGACGGTGAATAATTCAGTACTTGATTTATACTCAAGATGTGGGGAAGTTGATATTGCCCGCCAAGTGTTTGATAGAATGTGTTTGAAAGATGTTGTTTCTTGGAATTCTATGATTTCGGGTTATTGTAATAATGGTAAAGTAGATGTTGCACGTGAGTTGTTTGATGAAATGCCTGAGAGGAATGTGGTTTCTTGGACTGCGATGATTTGTGGGTACGTGAAGGTTAACAATATGGAGGTTGCACGGGCATTGTTTGATAGAATGCCTGTCCGAGACTTGGCGTCATGGAATGTGATGATTTCTGGGTACTTGGACGTGGGGGATATTGCCTCTGCTTTTCGTGTTTTTGAAGAAATGCCTAAACATGATATTGGGTCTTGGAATGCAATGATTTCTGGTTTATGTAAAGCTGGGGAATTGAATTCGGCTAGAGATTTGTTTAATAGGATGCCCGAGAGAAATGCCACGTCATGGATTATGATGTTAGATGGGTACATTAAAATTGGAGATATTGAGAATGCAAGGTGTTTATTTGATCATATGCCAGAGAGGAATTTGGTCTCTTGGTCTGCCATGATTTCTGGTTATGCTAAACATGGACAGCCCAGTCATGCTTTGAAGTTGTTTGAGCATTTCAAGGAGACTGGTATTGAGCCCGATGAGACTTTTATCTTAGTGATTGCCTCAACTTGTGCACAACTAGGAGTTCTAGGTAGTGCCGAAGGGATATTTCGTGAATATGTGGAACATGCTCAGTTGTACAATCCACGACTAGCCACTAGTTTGATAGACATGTATGCGAAGTGTGGGAGTGTTGAAAAGGCCTTTCAAACGTTTCAAGAAGCTAATACGAAGGACTTGGTTTGTTACAGTACTATGATCACGGCTTTCGCCAATCATGGTATGGGTCAAGAGGCAATTGCTCTTTTCGACGAAATGCTAAGGGCGGATATAAAACCTGATGGGGTAGCTTTTATTGGTGTGTTGAGTGCTTGTAGCCATGTGGGCCTTGTGGATGAGGGCAAGAGGTTCTTTGAACTTATGATTGAAGATTTTGGTATTCAACCTTCAGAAAGACACTATGCTTGCATGGTCAGCCTTCTTGGCCGTGCGGGCTTCCTTGAAGAGGCACATAAGGTTATATGCAATATGGCAATCAAACCTCATTCAAGTGTGTGGGGAGCTCTTTTAGCTACATGTAGAGTTCATTGCAATGTGGAGCTGGCTGAAATTGCAGCCGGGCATTTATTTGAGACCGAGCCCGATAATTCTGGTAACTATATTCTTCTCTCCAACATATATGCTGATGCAAAGAGATGGGATGATGTTGCTAAAGTGAGAGCAATGATAAGAGAGAGCAGAGTGAGGAAAAATCGAGGTTCTAGCTGGATGGAGTTGGATTTTGTAGTTCATGAGTTTGTCATGGGAGACATGTCACATAAAGATTTCAACAAAATCTACGCTGTTTTGCATTTGCTCTTTGAAGATATGAACGTGTCTGGAGATGCTATATACTCAAATTTCATCATTGAATGATAGTGAAAGGAAGAGAAGAAACAATCAACTCTTGCGTAGCATTCTTACGAAAGCTGTGTCATCATTCTCAACTGGCCTTCTATCACATTATTGAGAATGAGTAATCAAGAACTACTTTATTCTCTTTCTAATGAAATTGGTTACCACTTTAAAGAAAGTGTAATCAATCACAATGAGGGGATATAGAAGAAAGCATCATTACATTATGATACAAATCATTCTTCACATCACTCAGAAATCTTAATTTTGATGAAAATTCAAGAGGGTCCCATGGGTATAGTGATGTTGTTTAGAAATCAACAAGATGGAATTATAAACACGTATTTGGGACCGATTGGAGTTAAGAATGGAACAAAACAGAAGGTGGGACTGTTCTCATTTGTGAGGGAAACTTAATCAGGAATTTGCTGGTGTAAAGAGATTCGTCGAATGCAGTTGCTTTGGCGAAGAGATCATCTCTGGGTCCATGTATTCCTATGAGCACTTACATTAGGTAGAGAAGGAGTGCTATCACTGAATATTAGTAATTCTTTTCCTCTAACCTAGAGGATAGATTTGAGAGCATTTTACTGGCTTCCATTTGCTATCTGTACTTGTGCTACGGCTTTACATCTGTTAGCTTAGTTATATTTTGTCCAGAACGGTTGAAACATTTCACACCATTTTGCAAAACAGTACAAAGGAATTGAACGGAACATATATACCATAATTCCATTCCGTTTCATCCTGTTAGAACGATGATTCGGGTGAAATCTATCGAAAAAATCGAAAAGACTCCAGATTCTCCATTTTATGGAAATTTTTATTTTTCCTCATTTAGCTTTATCTAATAATTGTTTGAAGGGCATTTGATGCGATGTTTGATTGGATGGGTCCTCTTCCATTTTGTTCAAGCATGTTTGTTGTTATGCCAATAAGGTGGCGGATAGTCTTGCTCGAGATGGAGTATCTAAAGAAGCTTTGGCTTTGTTTGATCTCTTCCTCCGTAACTCCTATTGTTGCCTCTTGCATTGTCTTTTCTTTCTTTTGTATCTCTATATTTTGTATCTTGACCTCCCAGTCCCCTTTTTTTCTGCAATAAAATTGGCTACCGTTCAAAAAAAATGTACAAAAAACTTAGTCTTCATAAACCCTGATTAGCCGTCTAATGTTTGAGGTTTTGAACAGACAGGTGTTTTAAGGCAAAAGGGCTCTGCTCCTTTTAGTCTTCAATAGACAACAAAACGAGCCTCTTCTCCCCATTATAAAAGTGAGAAATGTTGGGATTCCATAGGAAAGCAAAGATCCCACATTGGAAAAGTGAATGGATGTGGAAGGGCTTGTAACTTACTTAGATCGCGATGAGTGGTATCAGAGCCGAGGTGTGATAACTTTGGTTTACCTTTGAGGATGGAGAAAATCACTCACATTGCTCCCGTGTGGAGGGGGAGATTGTTGGGGTTTCACACGAAAGTAAAGACCCCACATCCTTGCTTTTACTCTATCCGCTTTCTCCTTTCGTCAATATCTTCTTCATTTTCTTTTTGAAATTTAACTGTGATGATTTATTAAGAGAAAAAAGATGAGCAAATTAAAATAACATCTTTAGAAATTTGTTGGAAAGAATGGAAAGAAAATAAAAGTTAGCCGGCTTAGGCCCTTCTCGTTTTGGATGTTGAGAACCGATTGTGAGTCCCTAAGGCTTTGATTGGATTGCAAGAAAATCATTTCCCGAGGAAAACTTTTTCTTAGGATTTTTTAATTTCTATAATTCAAAGAAAAAATGATAAATTTTAGGGATATCATTATCAACTAAATGTCTCTGTACATAAAACTCTAACTGAGGTGGTTCAAGTCAATTTTTCATGTGCAATAAAAATTGGAAAAGCATGAAATTTCAAAAAAGTTATTCCTTTCCGGAATTTTTTGCAATCCAATCAGGGCCTACAGTGTAGGATTAAGTTTTTTATTACTAGTGATGGACTTTTGGCGATTGAGAGCCACTAATCACTAATACCAGCTGGAAGCTCTCTCCTCGGTAGATACGGCGCAAAAGAATAGTTCGATGTGAGAGAGGTGGTTTGTTGCACGGAACCAATGCAAAATCTATTTAGATCTAAGATCTATTTCCCGATGGCCGTAGATCATATTTTGTTTTTGTCCTGAGTGGGGTCAGCCTAAGTACGAGACTAGGTGGGACCCAGTCTAGTGTGGAACAGATTTAAAGGGCTTAGCCCATTGTGTTCCATCAGCTTTGGAGCCTTTGGCATGTTGGTTAAAGTACCTTACATTTGGTATCAAAACCACCCACCACGCATGTCACGGAATGGGTGCCATGTGGAAAAGGGCTACCTGAAAAAATGATTAGAGTGAAAGCACTCACAGAGTGGGTGTTGAGGATGGCAGATGTGAAAGCATGATGGCTGATGGCTAGACCCGGCAAGAAGTGACCCGGACCCACGGGTTGACCCGGCCCACCCGTAATTTCTAGGTCCGGGTCCCAAAGTAGCGACCAGTTTCAATTTGATCCGTGGGTCCACTCGGCCCGGATAAGGGCATACAAATAGAGCATCTATGGCAAAAGTCCATTAATCGAGGGTCATTATTCTCCTCACCGATAATCGAGCCAGTTCGCTCTGGGCCCCAACCTAGCCGACGTTCCATATCACTCAAACGGCCAGTCGTAAGACAAGATGCGCGCGTCACGTTCCTCCATATATATAGCCTTTCTGTCGCGACTGATGGAACGGAACCCCTCTCTTTCATTTCCTCGACTTTTAAGGGCCAGAGATCTAAAAACGAGCAGAGACTCTCGAATTCACTCTACTTCATTTTCGCATAGCGCATATATATCTGTGCGAGGTTGATTTCTAGGTTAAATAAAACCCTAGAAATCGAACACGTCTATCTCCACATATTATTTTTCATAAATTTTGCAACTCAGTTGTTGCAGATCCATACGTCTCAGCCATGGAGGCCGGTCAAGGTGTTGTTGGATCCGAAAGAGAGAAAGGTACCTCTGTTTCTCCAATCGCTGTTGTGGAGAATTTCTGGAGAGGTATTCATTCTCTTATCTCTCTTCTTCTTTATCTTTTTCCAGTAATCATCCCTATTTTTGGATCTCCTTAAATTTCGAAATTGCTATTGGACATTCATAATGTATTGGAAATTTAATCCGAAACCTAGTCAATATGTGAATGATGCTACAAATTCAATGCCAGAAGTGATATTATTTTAATCTGGTGGCAAAGTGATATCTGGCTGTTGAGAGCATAATCAGATGAAAAGAAGAGGGATTGATTTGAAATATATCTCATTATCCCAGATCATAATTAGTTTAAACTTTTTTTTTTTTTCGAACTATTTGTAAGGTTCCAATTCCTTTTGTTGTAGAGTTCATTCTCCAAAAAATATGTCGGTAGCGAGAGGATGGAAAGTTCTATCTATTGGCAAAATTTAGACGAATTTAGTGGAGAATTAGGGTTTATGAGCAAGGATTGATCCTGATTTTTCAGAATTTCCTTGACTAGTTTGGCAGAGCGGTCTTTATTTGGGATGAACAGGGGTCCTCTCTCTCTCTCTCTCTCTCTCTCTCTCTCTCTCTCTCTCTCTCTCTCTCTGTAAATGTTATTGTGGGTTAATAATGTTAAACCCCACTAGGCTGATAGGAAGTGGGAATTGGTGAAGGGTCTCTCTCTATATTCTTTCTCTCTTGGATTTCAATGAAGTTTGTCTATTGGATGGTAGAGGTATGAATGCTCTGCCTCTGAACTATTAGACATGTAGCCTCTGATGTTATTCTTCTCCAATGGACTAAGACGAAACCTATTCCTTGTGCTGATTCCAAGTTATTCGGGGGGTTAGGTGGGAAGGCCTTTGACCTCCCATGTGATGGTAATGTGGGTGGAAGTAGGATTTGTGGTCCATTGTTCACTAGCCTTCAAACGTATAGGAGTTCCAATGGTAGTAGTGTTTAAGCCATTAAAAAATAAAAAATAAAAAAAATGGTAGCAGTGTTTACATCCACGGTTTTAAATATCGGTTTCGATTTTAGTTTAGGTCACTGCAGAAACGGAAATGTTTCCATTTTGGTTGGAAATTTCATTAAATTATGAAAACATATGTAAATGATAGAATTTTAAGATGATACTTAAGAAGATACTAAAATAAGCACAAATACTGACTTAGAAACCATCACATAAGCAAGACAATCATCCATAATAGTTTAACAAAATCAAACACCTGTGATATACGATGTCATGCATGCCTGATAATTCAGTACATACCACATTTCACATGTAATTTATATAAATATATATGCATCATAGTCATACAAAAATCACATTTCACATGCAATTCTTATAAATATAATTATGTAACACATGAATATAGTATACCACTAATACACTTCCGGTTTTGGTTTTTGTATGCGTTTCAGTTTTGATATACATTTCAGCGAGGGCCGAGGATGGAAATAGAAAAATTTATGTCGTTTCAGTGAAAATTTAAAACCATGTTTACATTGGCCATACGCGTAGAAACCATTTTTGCTAGTGGAAGCTGGATTTATGGAATCTGTTATTTAGCCAACATCAAAAGTTAGAGAATTGCTTGTATACCTTGGCAATGTTTACCCTTATCTAGGGGTGCAACTCGGGTCGGGTTCAACTCGAAAAAAAATCCGGGCTGGGTCGGGTTGAGGGTTTGGGCAGCCCGACATTTTTATGAATTTTTTTTTCTAAGCTTAAAATTCGGGTTGGGTCGGGTTGAACTCGGATCGGGTTCAGGTTGGAAAAAAGGGTTCCTCGGGTCGGGTTGGAAATCGGGTCGGGTTGGCCTCAACCCGACCCAACCCGTCCCGAGTTGCAGCCCTACCCTTATCCAGTTTTATTGGCTGTTGACATTTGTCTATGATAATTGTAATGGGAGTAAGAGCATCTCATACATACATATATATATATATATATATATATATATATATATATATATATATATATATATATATATATATAGAGAGAGAGAGAGAGAGAGAGAGAGAGAGAGAGAGAGAGAGAGAGAGAGAGAGAGAGAGAGAGAGAGAGAGAGCAACCATTTACTCCAAAAGCTTAAGCCGTTTGAGATGGTGTTATTCAATCTTTTATACTTTAACACTCCCCCTCTGTGTGGACCCTCTTCTCAGGGTTGGCCTACTCTTTTTTGAGTTTGGCCATTGCATGCAGATTTTTTTTACTATCAAGGAGGTTTGAACTGAGGACCTTTGCTCTGATACCATGTGAAACCACCAGTTACTCCAAAATCTTAAGCCGCTGGAGATGGTGTTATTCAATCTTTTATACTTTAATAGTTTTAAAACTCCCTTGCATCATCGTGGACTCCCCCGAGTCGACTCACTTTTACCTTGGCCACATTCTGCGTTTTGCCGCCGCGTTCCGCATTTTGCCGCCACGTTCCACATTGTCCTTAGTAAAAACTCCTTTGACTCTTCGAATTATGACTGCTTCAACCAAGTACTCGACCGCGTTGTGCCGAGTCGACTAGGATTTTCTTCGTCCGCATCCGTGTTTTGATATGTGTGTGTAACCTGTATTTTTTTATTAATCAAATGCAAGGAACTGAATTTTGAGCTTGAACTCCACGATTTGTCTCTTTGACTGCTTCTCTATCGTTAGACTCTATCGTTAGAATCTACTATGGTCAAGGGAGATTTTACAAATACTACCACCTCCTAAGGAGTTAAAGCAAGTGGTGCCTAATTCCCATCTTAGCAAACTTAATTGGACCGGGAGAGGATTCTCCCATATGAACTTTTGGCTATAGGTCTTCCACATCTGATAATGTCCTATGTTTGGAGCATAATAATGTTACCATTCAAAAAAACCAAAAAGTTTCTTGTTTGGAGCCAACTTATATATGGATGTATGCTGATTTGTGTCCCCTTCCAGTTTACTTTTTCTTTGTAGAATCTCCTATGATTTATTTGAGATTCCACTAACAACATCAAACCTTTCCGGGTGATACTGCGTGCTAATGGTTATGTAGTGTTTCTTTCCAGGAAAGATCAACTCTGTTAAATGCGTAATGAATTTGCTCCTGTTCATTGTTTACAGACTTTGATTTAGAGAAGGAAAGGAGTGGGTTGGATGAGCAAGGGCTTAAGATAGCTGAAAATCAGGAAAACAGCCAGAAAAACAGGCGGAAGCTTGCAGAGAGTACTCGAGGTATGTTACATGCACTATACTCTTTGGACTCTGGGCTTGACTTTTAGCAAGCCATTGTGTGTGTGACTTACTACCATTTGCGTGTAAATGTGTCAGTAGTTTCTTTGTTAAGCGTGGTATCGCGCCACATAGATTTGTGGCATTGAATTATTTATTTTTGAATGGTTTTGAGTAATATTTTTAACCAAAAGCAGCATTTAATTTATTTTATTTAGTGTTGTTTCTCAAAGTTATGATTGTCATAGTGAAAAGCAAGGCATGCCTATGAGATCTATTATTTTCTTGTGGACAGATTTCAAGAAAGCTTCTGCAGATGAGAAATTAAATCTACTTAATTCTTTGCTCAAGGGTTATCAAGAGGAGGTTGACAATCTTACAAAGAGAGCAAAGTTTGGAGAGAATGCTTTTCTCAATATCTACCAAAAGCTTTACGAGGCTCCAGATCCTTATCCGGCTATTGCTTCAATTTCTGTAAGTACCGGCCATCAGGCTGCATTTAGGAGGTTGCACTAAAAGGTCTTGCATTTACTTTTTGGTCTTGTGTTTAATCTAAGCCTTAGCTGTTTCTCATTTTTTTTAATACAATCACCTTTTGCTCCATCTGAGTTAAATTTGGAGGCGAGAGACTCTTTGCTCTGCCTCTGCCATGTCCCTTTCCTTGGATTTGTCTAATTATAGTATTTCTATCAAGAAAGTGAAACTGACCTGGTTTGGTGTTCACTTCATAGTTCATACGTAGTTCATGTGACAAGTGTTCATTTTTCTTGTTCACTTTCTGTGCTGTTTTTTATTTATTATTTTTGATGTAGGAGCAAGATTTGAAATTGTCCGAACTGGAATCTGAGAACCGAAAGATGAAGGTTGAACTTGAAGAGTTCAGGACCGAAGCTGCCCATTTAAAGAATCAACAGGCTACAATAAGAAGACTGGAAGACCGCAACCGCCAGCTTGAACAACAGGTTAGCATGGCACAATAACCATTCATTTCAAGTTTTGTGTTTCTTGCATTGCTCTGATACTTAGAGTGATCTTAATATGATTGTTGCTTCTTTAGTTACCATTTACACGAATTGTGACCTTCGCTGTAGCACCTGGGATTTGATTTTACTGGTCTGTTAATACGACTGGTAGTACTGGCCTTCGCATGCATTTGAATTGAAAGAAAAATATTCAATAGAAATTAGTGAATATTGGAAAAAAAGATGATAATGGCGATGAATAGATAAATTTTCTGAAAATTGGAAAAGGTAATGCATATCATAGCTCGTATTTATAAAGTAATAAACAAGGAATAAATGTAAGTATTGAAAGTTTGAAATTGCAACTATTTTTTTTTTTTTTTTTTTGCAGAATAATAATTTCAAAAAAGAACATGTTAAAGGCCTGCAATTATTTTACTTTAGTTGTTCCGTCACATTTTTTTAAGCATCCGTTTTTTCATCACTGCAACTATTGACGGCTAAATAAACTGCTTCTAAGCTGGACTCACACTCTACAGGGAGAGTCAAGACAATTCCTTATGAGAGTATGGACTAAAAAATTTATAGTATATCATCACTTTCCTCACTAAGTTTACCAAAAACTTATTTTTTGCCATTTTAGGTAGCTCCCACATAAGGTCCTCGAGTTGCATAATGACGCAAAATCTAAACTAGTGCTGAAATTTTTTCCGGCTCATTAACTAGACATACATGCCTTAAATGACAGGTGAAAACGCTACACGAATTTAAACAGAATGACGCTTCTTTCCTTAATCCTTTTAGATTCCAGAAGGATCAATGAGTGACCAGAGATAGATCTAGTGAGGATCCTTTGACAAGATTCTGCAAGTGCTTCCTAGTATATTTGAAGAAGAAACTGATCAATTCTGAATAGAAGGGGTGGGATTTGACCATTGGGCTTCATGAATTTGCTCCCTTGCAAGGGGATATTTACCAATTCCATTATGGAGATGAACATATAAATGTCTTGCCATTCTATTCCACTCGTATTTTCTTTAATAGCCTACGACGCATGGGATTGTCGAACTTATCTGTTACATCTTGCAGCTACTCCTACAAGTTCTCTATCACTCCATTGCAAGGATGATAGAGACTTAGCCGTTATAATTTGCCTATTGAAATAAAAAAATGGATTGGGTGTTTGCAAAACTTGGTTTCCCTTAATTCGTATTGTTCCACATTCCATATGTACTTACTGTCCGTTGTAAATAATCATCACTGTAGACTCCAACAGTATGGTTTGGAAACACCCTTAACTTCTATCTCCACTTTCAGTTCCTATACAAGCAGGATATCCAGTTTTAGACCCATTCAAGTAATTAAGTCCTTAACAGCCAATCTGTGGTTTGGGCTATTAAGATGGTATCAAGCCAACTTCACCATTAGGCATTTGAGCACAAGGTCCCCATCAACTGTAGAGGAAGTTGTAAAGCTTCCTGTGTTGACTTGTAACATGCCTAAGGCAACCTTTTTTGTAGCAATCAAGTCCGGTACGTGGTACGATGAGTGTGGGCTAAATCGGTTTGCTATTTGGGGTCGCGGGTCGGTTTGGAGCGCCAATCTGGGTCGATCTAGTACTATATATATATATATATAGAGGAAAGTGTTTCTAGTCCGGCCGACTAGAGATCATTCTCTAGTCCGCCACCCAAAAACACATGGGTCCCACATATTTTGTGGTGATCTAAAGCATTCATTTGATAGGTCTCATCATAGATAGGATGTCCACAAAAATTCAGCTTCATAGGATCTTCTTAACCCTTCGATTTGTGGAGTTAAAAAATGGACAGATTTGTGGCGGTTTATAGCCGTCCATTTTAAGCTCCACAAATCATAGAGACGGTGTCCACAAGAAATTAGCTTCATAGGATCATCCCAACCCTATGATTTGTGGAGCTTAAAATGGACGGCTATAAACCGCCACAAATCTGTCCATTTTTTAACTCCACAAATCGAAGGGTTAAGAAGATCTTATGAAGCTGAATTTTTGTGGACATCCTATCTATGATGAGACCTATCAAATGAATGCTTTAGATCACCACAAAATATGTGGGACCCATGTGTTTTTGGGTGGCTGACTAGAGAATGATCTCTAGTCGGCCGGACTAGAAACACTTTCCTCATAATGGGGTTGATTTTTCTAGTCGGCCGACTAGAAAAGTTTTCTAGTCCATCCGCCAAAAAATCAGTGCGGGCCCACAGTTTTTGTGTGATCTGAAGCATTCATTTAATAGGCCCTGACATGGATAGGGTGTGCCCAAAAAATCAGCTCCATAGGATCATCCCAACCCTACGATTTGTGGAGGTTAAAATGGATGGGTATAAAACTTCACTAATTTGTCCAATTTTTAGCTCCACAAATCGAAGGGTTAAGATGATCCTATGGAACTGATTTTTTGGGCACACCCTATCTATGTCAGGGCCTATCAAATGAATGCTTTGGATCATCCAAACATTGTGGGCCCACTGTGTTTTGGGTTGGCGGACTAGAGAAGGTTCTCTAGTCGGCCGACTAGAGAAACTTTTCTCTCTCTCTCTCTCTCTCTCTCTCTCTCTCTATATATATATATATATATATATATATATGAGGAATAAGATTGTGCGCTCGACCGCACCAAGCTTAGGTGCGGTCGAGGGCCCAAAACTCATGTGGGCCCACATTGTTAGGATGATCCAAAGCATTTATTTGCAAGGCCCTTACATAGATAGGGTGTGTACAAAAAATCAGCTCCATAGGATCATCCTAACCCATCCAAAAGTGGAGGGCAAAATGGACAGACACCGTTTGCCACAAATCAGCCCATTTTTACCCTCTACTTTTGGAGGGGTTAGGATGATCCAATGGAGCTGATTTTTTGTACACACACTATCTATGATGGGGCCTTGCAAATGAATGGTTTTGATCACCACAGAAAATGTGGGACCCATGTGTTTGGGTTCTCATATAACCTTATACGCGCTCGAGCGCACACTCCTTTTCCTCTCTCTCTCTCTCTCTACACACACACACACACACACACACACACACACACACACACGGAAAAGTGACTGTACTCGGTCGAGTAGATAAGCTTATCTACTCGGTCGAGCTAAAAACAGTGGGGGCTCATTTTTTTGGGTGATCCAAACCATACATTTGAAAGGCCGTTACCTACATAGGGTGTCCACAAAAAATCAGATCCGTAGGATCATCCTAACCCATCCAAATGTTGAGGGAAAAATGGACAGACACAGTTTGTCCACAAATCTGCCCATTTTTCCCTCCACTGTTGGATGGGTTAGGATGATCCTATGAGGCTGATTTTTAGCGGACACCCTATCTAGGTAAGGAGGACCTTTCAAATGAATGGTTTGGATCACCCAAAATGTGCCCCCCCCCATTGTTTTTAGCCGACCGAGTAGATAAGCTTATCTACTCGACCGAGTACGCTCACTTTATATATATATATATATATATATATATATATATGGGTAAGTAAACAGTTCTTGCGCTTATCTACGCTCGAGTGCGGGAAACAAGGGTGGGCCCACATTTTTTGGGTGATCCTAAGCATTCGTTTGAAAGGCCCCATCATGGATGGGGTGTGTCCAAAAATCAGCTCCATTGGATCATCTTAGGGTTTGTTGTGGGGTGGGGGGGGTGGACAGATATTGTTTGTCCACAAATCTGCCCTTTTTTTCACCCCACAAATGGAAGGGTTAGGATGATCCAATGGAGCTGAATTTTTGTACACACCTCATCCATGATGGCCTTTCAAATGAATGCTTAGGATCACCCCAAAAATGTGGGCCCGCGATGTTTCCTGCGCTCGAGCGCAGGAACTGTTCTCTCTCTCTCTCTCTCTCTCTCTATATATATATATATATATATATATATATATATATATATATATATATATATATATATATATATATATATCGGAAAGTGTTGCTACTCGGTCTTATAGCTAAGCTTATCTACTCGGTCGGGTTAAATACAGTGGGGGCCCACATTGTTTGGGTGATCCAACCAATTCATTGGAAAGCCCCTTACCTAGATAGGGTGTCCACAAAAAATCAGACCCATAGGATGATCCTAACCCATCCAACAGTGGAGGGGAAAATGGGAAAAAAAATGGACAGACACAGTTTGTCCACAAATCAGACCCATAGGATGATCCTAACCCATCCAACAATGTAGGAAAAAATGGGCAGATTTGTGGACAAACTGTGTCTGTTCATTTTTTCCCATTTTCCCCTCCACTGTTGGATGGGTTAGGATCATCCTATGGGTCTGATTTTTTGTGGACACCCTATCTAGGTAAGGGGCTTTCAAATGAATGGTTTGGATCACCCAAACAATGTGGGCCCCCACTGCATTTAACCCGACCGAGTAGATAAGCTTAGCTACAAGACCGAGTTGCAACACTTTTTCGTGTATATATATATATATATATATATATATATATATATGAGGAAAATGATTGTGAGCTTGAAGCTCATATAGCTTATATGAGCTTGAGGGCCCAAACACATGTGGGCCCACATTGTTAGGATGATCCAAAGCATTCATTTGAAAGGCCCTTACATAGATAGGGTGTGTACAAAAAATCGGCTCCATAGGATCATCCTAACCCATCCAAAAGTGGAGGGCAAAATGGACAGACACCGTTTGCAACAAATCTGCCCATTTTTGCCCTCCGCTTTTGGAGGGGATAGGATGATCCAATGGAGCTGGTTTTTGGTACACACCCTATCTATGATGGGGCCTTGCAAATGAATGGTTTGGATCACCACAAAAAATGTGGGACCCATGTGTTTGGGCCCTCAAGCTCATATAAGCTATATGAGCTTCAAGCTCACAATCATTTTCCTCTCTCTCTCTCTCTCTCTATATATATATATAGAGGAAACTGTTGGTGAGCTAGCTTGCCCAATCACATGGGTCCCACATTTTGGGGAGTGATCCAAACCATTCATTTGCAAGGCCTTATCATAGATAGGGGGTGTACCAAAAATCCAGCTCCATAGGATCATCCTAGCCCCTCCATTTGTGGAGGACAAAAATGGGGCAGATTTGTGTCTGTCCATTTTTGTCCTCCACAAATGGAGGGGTTAGGATGATCATATGGAGCTGGTTTTTGGTACACACCCTATCTATGATGGGGCCTTGCAAATGAATGGTTTGGATCACCACAAAAAATGTGGGACCCATGTGTTTGGGCCCTCAAGCTCATATAAGCTATATGAGCTTCAAGCTCACAATCATTTTCCTCTCTCTCTCTCTCTCTCTCTCTATATATATATATACATATATATATATATATATATATATATATAGAGGAAACTGTTGGTGAGCTTAAGCTCACCAAACTTATGGTGAGCTAGCTTGCCCAATCACATGGGGGCCCACTTTGTTAGGATGATCCAAACCATTCATTTGAAAGTCCCTTACATAGATGAGGGGTGTACCAAAAATCAGCTCCATAGGATCATCCTAACCCCTTCATTTGTGGAGGACAAAAATGGACAGACACAAATCTGCCCCATTTTTGTCCTCCACAAATGGAGGGGCTAGGATGATCCTATGGAGCTGATTTTTGGTACACCCCCTATCTATGATAAGGCCTTGCAAATGAATGGTTTGGATCACTCCCCAAAATGTGGGACCCATGTGATTGGGCAAGCTAGCTCACCATAAGTTTGGTGAGCTTAAGCTCACCAACAGTTTCCTCATATATATATATATATATATATATATATATATATATATATATATATATATATATATATATATATATATATATAAGAGCGAGCCTTGGTGTTACGGTAAGGTTGCTCCATTGTGACCTGGTGGTCACGGCTTCGAGTCACGGAAATAGCATCTTTGCAAAGCAGGGGTAAGGCTGCGTACATCTAGCCCTCCCCAGAACTCGCAATGGCGGGAGCCTCGTGCACTGGGCCGCCGCTCTTTCTCTCTCTTTCACTATATATATATATATATGTAGGGAAAACTGTTTCTGAGCTGGAGCTCAGATAAGCTAGAGCTCAGATAAGCTATCTGAGCTCGAGCTCAAAAACAGTGTGGGCCCACATTTTTGGAGTGATCCAAAGGATTCATTTGAAAGGCCCTTACATAGATACGGTGTCCACAAAAAATCAGGTGCTTAGGATCATCATTACCCTTCTATTTGTTGAGGGAAACAATATCTGTCCATTTTCCCTCCACTTTTGGATGGGTTAGGATGATCCTATGAACCTTATTTTTGGTACACACCCTATCTATGTAAGGGCCTTTCAAATGAATGCTTTGGATCACCCTAATGTGGGCCCACATCACATCAGTTTTTGACGCTTGAGCTCAGATAAGCTTATTTGTGCTCGAGCTCACTATAATATCATTCCAATCCATATTCCATAGTGCATAAATTTAATAAACAAAATAAAAAACCTCATGTATGCCATTCATATATATTCAAAATGAAAATTCCAATTCCAATCCACTCCTTCGAGATCTGCAACCATTTGTCCTTTTTTAATGTGTATCCTTTTCTCAATGAGTTTTAGATGGAAGAAAAAGTGAGGGAGATTGTGGAGATCAAGCAACGGAGTTTGGCAGAAGAGAATCAGAAAACACTGGAGGTCCTAAAAGAGAGGTGTTCTTCTTCCTTGATAACATTGATTTAAAAAAAAAAATCCTTCATGCCTTAATATCCTTTTGTGTACACATGAGCAAGAGAGAAAAACCTGTTTCATATTATATGCCATCCTTTTTTTCCTGTTATAGAACTGGTATCTATGTGCCACAGGGAGCAATCCTTGCAGGATCAACTGCGACAAGCTAAAGAAAGTGTGTCAAACATGCAAAAGTTACATGAATTTGCCCAGAGTCAGTTGTTTGAAGTTCGTGCTCAATCAGGTGGTGTATTAATTTTGAATGTAAATGTAGTTTACTACTTCATATTGGCACTTGTCATTCCAGGTACTGACAGTGGCAGTGATCCGTAGTCTATACAGTACATTCTCTTGGAGAAGTTTCAATTTTCAAAACATTTCTTGTATAACTTGATTTGATTTTTATCCATTTCAGACGAGGAAAGAGCATCAAAGCAAACAGAAGTCAATCTCCTTATGGATGAGGTCGAACGAGCTCAGACAAGGCTACTTAGTCTAGAAAGGGAGAAGGTGTGTACCGGAATCCATATTTTATTTTAATAGGGTCCCGTCATGCTTTCACGCATTTGGCTTAGTCATTCTCCCTATATTTGATAATTTTTATAAGGGGTCATGATTCGTGAATCCTGACATTTTTTTACAGTTGTGTATCTACCCCAAACTTCTCATTGAATGTTAATTTTTATGTTGTTGAGCAGGGCAACTCTTTCATACTGCATGTTACAATTTTAATAGTTCAATTTTAGTGACTACGAACATTACATGTTTTTAGTATAGACTTCAAGTACATTAGTCATTTGGTGCCTATTTTGTTCATCCTAAAGCTTACGTAATAACTAATAAGTGACTTATTGGCAATTTGGTGCTCTCACTTTACATTAAACTTTCTGTCCAGGGTCTCCTTCGCTCGCAATTACAGTCGACAAATGAAGAAAATGGTAGTAATAAAAGGTGAAGTACTCCATTGTAATGGTGTATATCTGCCTGGCTCTATATTTGGTATCTAGATCTGCCTGGCTCTATATTTGGTATCTAGTTTTATTAAATCTATTTGAGTACAAATTTGATTTATGTATACTGTAGCTTTTTCTCTTCAAAGAATCAGAAGCAGAGACTTTTGCCTAGTTCTATTACATATGTGTCATCCTCTTTTGTTTCTTTAGAGTCGACCTTCTCATCCTCCTTGTTTTGAACCATTTCTTGATGGGCCACACATTCTACATCTTCTTGGCCTTTTGAGCTCTCAACTTGCGAGGTCTCTATGCAACGTCAGTATCTTCTAAGGTGAGGCCATTATCCTCTAATATTCTCAACTCAACAAAGCCTTTGTCCCAAACTAGTTGGGGTCGGCTAAATGAATCCTTTAGAAAAAATTCATGAAGAAGGTAAAAGGAATCTACCCAGCTCTAATCTTGGTTCTAGTTGGGTTCTTCTACGTGGATCATTTTCTTCCATTCTATCCTATCCAAGGTCATGTTTTCTATTATGTTCCTAGCTATCAAGTCTTTCCTCACGGTTTCTACCCAAGTTGTTTTCGGTCTGCCCCTACCTCTTTTTACTCCATCAATTTGGCACGAGTCGCCTCTTCTCACCGGAGCATCCAAAGGTCTACATTTGATATGTCCAAACCATCTTAAGCGGTGCTCTCTCATCTTCTCCCCAATTGGAGCCACCCCCACCTTTTTACGAATGTCTTCATTTTTAATTCTATCTAGCCTTGTGTGGCCGCACATCCATCTAAGCATTCACATCTCCGCTACACTCATCTTATGCACATACTGCTTCTTGGTGGCCCAACCTTTGAATTCGCATCATCCTCAAATATTGAATTCTCAAAATTTTCAACCAACCTTTCATTGCTATCATCTATTTCGCCAAGATACAGTTAAAAAAAGAGAGTCTATTTCGCCAAGATCTATAACATAGTTTCAAAACTCCTCCGTGCCACTGTGGACTCCCCCAACGTCAATCAAAACTCCTTTGACTCTCCCAAGTTAAGATCGCGTCAACTGAGTACTCAACCACGTTGCCGAATCGACTAGGATTTTCTTTGGCTGCTTTCTGACCCGCATACGCATTTTGAAACACTGATCTATAGATCAGCAGTGTTAAAATTATGATGTTTCTACCACCTGACTGTATGCAAGCATTTTTCTTCATTAACTGTTTTTCTTGTTTTGGCGGGAGCTTCATGGACTCGGCCGCCCTAACTGTTTTTGTTGTTTTGCCAACTTTGGAGATACTAGACAACTTTTTTTTTCTGCCATTGATAAATCAGAGTTATTGTTTTTTAGCTAATTATGGGCTGCATCTATTACAGTGATAATTTGGATTCGAATAATGTCCTTGAGAATTCTTTGAGCGCCAAAGAGAAAATCATCTCGGAGTTGAACATGGAACTTCATAATATGGAAACAACTTTGTCAAATGAGCGAGAGCAACACGTGAATGATATCAAGAAGTTGAATGCATTGCTCAATGAAAAGGTGCCATATTTATCTTCGCTGCTTTATCATGCATTTACTGAATTGGGATATAATAGTACAATATTCTGTGAGGAGTGATAAATTGACCCCCATATATCTTAAATCGACCTCCTATGTGTCTCTCTCTCCTCTTTCTCTCTCTAACCCAGAGGAGAGAGAAAGACACATAGGGGGTCGATTTAAGATATTTGGGGGTTGATTTATCACTGCCCTATTCTGTGTCTGTTTTTATAGGATGTTGATCTCTTACTCATTTTTACAGTAACTTAGTAACCTAGAATTTGACGGCAATGGAGTGGTACAATTTGACTAAGCACTTATATCCAATACCCATTGTACTACTCACGTGTGGATGCATCCAGTGAAATTCAGCATTTTTCAAAAGCCGTTTCACTGCACATCTGTACATCTCACTTGATACGTGGTTATGACTGGAGATGACATGGATGAAACCTCTATAAAATAGCAACATAATAGAAATTTGTCGAAACTCAGAAGTTTTAAGTGTACCCCAGTGTCTAATTGTTCGCTTCACCTAGAACTAAGTCAACTAACACACATATTTGCCTATCCGTAGTCCTGGATTAAAAATATGTGAATTATGTCTCTGCTCTCCTATCCATGTATCTGCATCTGGTCATAATAGTTTGTTACTGATCGCAGATTCCTTACTCTTTCTTTATCTTTTAATTTACAGGATGTTGCTCTTGAGGACATCAAGAAAGAGCTCCTGGCAAGGCCAACCACAAAATTAGTTGAGGACCTGCGTAAAAAAGTCAAAATTATGCAGGTTCATTCCTCCCTTATAGTCTGTTATCAACTCCTGAAATAGCTTGCCTTAATGCATCAGTTTTGTGTCCCCACTTCCTGAATATTTCTAACGCTGTAGATGTCAATGGAAGTTCAACATCTCTTAATGCATCTTGCTACTATTGTACTGAGAATAAGAATGTTTTCCATGGTGATTGCACATAGTAGACATTTCTTTGTTTTTGCACAAATGAAATGTATAGATTTGTTAATTAAAGGCAAAATTATGTCTTTAAGAGCAGGCTAAGAGAAAATGTATAGGAATTACACATGGGCAAATCATCACTTCATGCTGTATAATGGGGTGTGAGGTCCAAGCAATCTCATTCCTTCCACTTCCAACCGTCTTTTGAGTTTTGAGTTATGAATATCTTTTCTATATGTTTTGGTGATTTGTTGTGCATTAGAGAACTGCCAGGTCGCGGCATTGATTGATACATACATACATATGTCATATAATTATTTTATTTTATTTAAGTGGGTGGTTCGGGTTTGCTCTGTTACTCGATTACCTTACATTTATACCAGTTCCTTCATAGTTTGGTATTTTTTTTAGTTATTAATCAGTCTATGTAAACAATCTATAACCTACCTACAGTTTCTGTTTCTCAAATTCTACTCCTTTTCCTGTGGAATCAATCTCTCTTTCCCTCTTTGCAAAACCTTCTAGATGTATATGAAATGGTGATCACCCAAACCCTAACATATGGGAATTTGAGAAAAATTAGCAATGTTTGAGATATGGACTATGATGGAACAACTGCATTGATCTCCCAAGGTTGCAAAAGACCTCATGGTCGTGGTGGGAGAGAATAAACCATCATGAAGAGGAAAACCATGGGGAGGCACTAGACTTTAAAAATTTTCTACAAGAGAGCAACACAGAAGTATCAGTCTACTAGGCCAATAGAAGATGGCCCATCCACGACTAGGGTTCAAAATCAAGATAACCCTGGAGTTTTACACATCCTCATTTATCGTTCTTCCCTCCACTTGGAGGCCAAAAAGTCAGCCAGGACCATCATTTCAGTTCTCTAGAACATTTTCCATGCATTTTAAATAGCTTATGCTCTCTTCATATATTCTCAACTCAACTCAACTCATTCTTTGTCCCAAACTAGTTCAGTCGGCTAATGAATCCTTAAGAAAATTTTCATGAAGAAGGTGAAAGAATCGACCCGGCTCAAATTGACTGAGTCTAATCCTGACACTAGTTGGGTTCGTCTGCATGGATCATTTTCTTCCATTCTCTCCTATCCAAGGTCATATTCTCTGTTATGTTCCTAGCCATCAAGTCTTTCCTCGTTGTTTCTGTCCAAGTTGTTTTCGGTCTGCCCCTACCTCTTTTTACTTCATTAACTTGGCACGAGTCACTTCTTCTCACTGGAACATCCAAAGGCCTACGTTGGATATGTCCAAACCATCTTAAGCAATGCTCTCTCATCTTCTCCTCAATTGGTGCCATCCTCATCTTTTTACGGATGTCTTCATTTTTAATTCTATCTAACCTTGTGTGGCTGCACATCCATCTAAGCATTTGCATCTCCGCTACACTCATCTTATGCAAAGGTTGCTTCTTGGTGGCCCAACATTATGAGCCGTACAACATCGCTGGACTCACAACGATCTTATAAAACTTTCCCTTCAACTTTGTAGGTATTTTACGGTCGCACAGAACTCCTGAAGCATGCTTCCAGTTCAACCAACCTGTTCTTATTTTGTGGTTAACATCCTCTTCAATCTCTCATTCCTTATGTAGTATTGAACCAAGATAGCAAAAGATATCCCTCATAGGTACCTCCTGTCCTTACTACATCCTCGCCCCGCCTCTTTACATTACTAAAGTTGCACTCCATATACTCTGTCTTATTCCTACTCAGTCTAAAACCTTTGGATTCTAAAGTAGCTCTCCATAACTCTAACTTAGCATTAACTCCTGCTTTGGTTTTGCCCATTAATACTATGTCATTTGCAAATAACATACACCACGGCACCTCATCCTGGATACCTTCTGTGAGTTCATCCATAACTAGTGTAAAAAGATAAGGGCTTAGAGTTGATCCTTAGCGCAGTCCTATTGTAATTGGAAACTCCCTAGACGTGCCGTCCGTAGTTTTGACACTAGTCGCTGCTCCATCGTACATATTCTTTATCACACCAACATATTTAGTAGGCACTTTTTTCCTTTCAAGGACCCACCACATAACACTCCTGGGAACCCTATCATACTCTCTCTTCATATATTCTTTCTAAAAATTTTATCTACGTATATGGGTGTCCTGTGTTGTCTTATCTTTTATAAAGTTGATCAATTTAATCAATTCAACTTTGAAAGCTAAAATACATTGATAGACCCAAGGTACCGCGTGTCGGTGTCCAGCACGATGTGATACTGACACTACAGGATAATGCATGGATACTTCCATTTTTTAAAAATTGAATATCATGCTTAGGATATGTGGGACTCTTGTTGAATATCACAGATTGAAAGTCTTTTTATTTTATGCTTTAGCTTGATGATATTACTACCTATTTCCAAGGCCAATGCTCTAATAAAATTGAACTTTAAGCTTAAATATAATCTCGTGCCTGCTATTCTAAATGCGTGATGATTCTATTATTGCTTCTTAAGCTGCCTATTATTATTTTTTATATATTCATATTGATTTATCCAATGTCCATATCCATAGGCTGTGGGATATAATTCTATCGAGGCTGAAGATTGGGAGCTAGCTTCTAGTGAAGAAGAAATGAGCAAACTAGAGTCGCTTCTTCTCAACAAGAACCGGAAAATGGAACACGAGCTAACACAGTTGAAGGTATGGAGCAGGTTTTGATCCTTGAATGTCCCTTTTGACCTCTGTTTATCTATCATTTTATTCTCTACTATGCATAACTGAATTTCCATAGAGATACAACTACAAGGAAACAGGAGCTTTAGATACTATACCACGTATCATTTTTGGGGGCTGCATTTTCCCCCCTTTATGGGTCGCTGAACATTTACTGGTCTTAATGTAAAATTTCTACTTCCTTTGTTAAGGTTCAAATTTCAGAGAAAACATGTTTTCTAGAGGCTGCTGAAACTAAGGAATCAGAACTAATTGCTAAAGTGGATGAGCAGCAAAGGTTAATTGCAAAGCTTGAAGATGATATATTAAAGGTTTGGACGCATGACTGTCTGAGTAGTTAAACATTGTTTAAGAAATCTGGTTTCATCATCATTTACCTGCCTCATATGTGTTTTTTCTTCTGATAAAGGGCTACAGCTCTTCTGATCGAAAAGGTACTCTATTGGATGACTGGGATCTTCAAGAAGTGGGGGTATCTGAAATGTCAGAGGTATTCTTCTTTCTTCTCCTACTTCCTTTCTAAATTCTCACATGTCAATAAGAAAGTTCTTGTACATTTCTTTTCCCAACCTTTCTAAATATACGTGCTAATTGATGCTTTAAAAAATTACACTGCTTTTTTTTGTTAGTATGTTGCATTATACATTTGCTTTGTAAGCTTCAACTTATAATCTTATGCAAGAACAACCAACTTTTGACACCCTAATGACTATACACGTGTCATTTTTGGACGCGGTTGCTTATACTTTTAACAGCCTAATGACTATACATGTGTCATTTTTTGACGCGGTTACTGAGCATCCACGGTAGCTTTTCCAAATTGTGCATTATGTGGATACTTGATTGAGTACGTCTTCACTTACAGCCACAATATAAATTATTTTGCAATGCAAGTAATGTATTATGTATTGTAGAATAGGGAACTGATAACACTGCATTATCACTTTATCAGTATAGTAACACTGCATTATCAGTATAGTAACACCTCAGATTAAAAAAAATCAGTATAGTAAACCTCAATGACATATAACCACATGTCCATATGTACATACATACATATTTATACTTATATATATATATATATATATATATATATATATATATATATATATATATATATATATAGGGAAATGATAAATGCGCCCATTTTCATTCCTTGGGACTACAAAGTGGATGATGTATTTCTCATTTAAGGAATGAAGTGACCTGATTGCCACGTACAATGCAGCTGGGTGTCCCAAGTGATGAAAAGGGGTGCATTTATCATTTCCCATATATATATATATATATATGAGGAATGATAAATGCAAGGGCCCTCTTTATGGAAGGGCGGGAGAAGGGCCCTGAATAGATCCACATCATCAAATGTAACCGAATTCAATTTCTCAACATTTTCAAAGTTGGTTGAGAAATTGAATTCGGTTACATACATACATATATATATATATATATATATATATATATATATATATATATATATATATATATATATATATATATAGAGAGAGAGAGAGAGAGAGAGAGAGAGAGAGAGAGAGAGAGAGGAAAAGGATTGTATGCTCGAGTGTATCTAACCTTAGGTACGCTCGAGTGCCAAATCACATGGGTCCCACATTTTTTTTGGTCATCTAAACCATTCATTTGCAAGGCCCCCATCATAGATAGGGTGTGTACCAAAAATCAGCACCATTGAATCATCCTAACCCTTCCAAAAATGGAGGGCAAAATGGGCAGATTTGTGGACAAACAGTGTCTGTCCATTTTGACCTCCACAAATGGATGCGTTAGGATGATCCTATGGAGCTAATTTTTGGTATGCACCCTATCTATGATGGGGCCTTGCAAATTAATGATTTAGATGACCAAAAAAAATGTGGGACCCATGTGATTTGGCACTCGAGCGTACCTAATGTTAGGTACACTCGAGCGTACAATCCTTTTCCTCATATATATATATATATATATATATATATATATATATATATATATATAGGGAAAAGTGTTGCTACTCGGTCTTGTAGCTAAGCTTATCTACTCGGTCGGGTTAAATACAGTGGGGGCCCACATTGTTTGGGTGATCCAAACCATTCATTTGAAAGCCCCTTACCTAGATAGGGTGTCCACAAATAATCAGATCCATAGGATCATCCTAACCCATCCAACAGTGGAGGGAAGAATGGGAAAAAATGGACAGACACAATTTGTCCACAAATCTGCCCATTTTCCCTCCACTATTGGATGGGCTAGGATCATCCTATGGGTCTGATTTTTTGTGGACACCCTATCTAGGTAAGGGGCTTTCAAATGAATGGTTTGGATCACCCAAACAATGTGGGACCCCACTGTATTTAACCCGACCGAGTAGATAAGCTTAACAACAAGACCGAGTAGCAACACTTTTCCCTATTAACCCGACCGCGTAGATAAGTTTAGCTACAAGACCGAGTAGCGTATATATATATATATATATATATATATATATATATATATATATATTGAGAAACTTCAACTAGTTCACCCTATGATTGAGTGTTGGAATTGCACATCCAAATCACTTTGTTTCCTTGTTTGGGCATTTTTTATAAATATATCTATCTGACGTAAAGTGTGCAAAAAGTTGCCCTTTAGAATTTTATTTTTATATTTTTCAATTTATTTTTCATGAAGTACTTTGCCCTTTGAAATTGTGTGGATCTTTAACTTATTTCTGGGAAAAGTTTTTCTGAAACCAATATGAGAAACTTCAAATTTTACCGGTGTAAAATTTTTCTAGATATTTTACCACATAGCTCTTGGGCGTACTTGAACACAGTAGAGAGATTAAGGGGCAGTCAACATTGGGTTGCAACTTGCCTATTTGCTTTGAATAATTGCAACCTTGGATGCTGGCTACCACGTAGCTCTTGGGCGTACTTGAACACAGTAGAGAGATTAGGGGGCAGTTGACATTGAGTTGGAACTTGCATATTTTCTTTGAATAAGTGCAGCCTTGGATGCCGGCTACCACATAGCTCTTGGGCGTACTGAACACAGTATAGAGATTAAGGGGCAGTTGACATTGAGTTGGGACTTGCATATTTCCTTTGAATAATATTTTAGGCCATAGTTGATTGAAGGGGAGAGGGTAATTGAGCATATGAGTCACACTATGAAGCTTTGGGAGAGGGTAATTGAGCATAGACTAAGAAAAGAGACTAAGGTGTCAGAGAATCAGTTTGGCTTCATGCCTGGACTATCGACTATGGAAGCTATCTTCTTCATTAGGCGGTTAATAGAGAGATTTAGAGAAAATAAAAAGGACCTTCATATGGTTTTCATTGATTTAGAGAAAGCGTATGATAGGGTTCCCAGGAGTGTTATGTGGTGGGTCCTTGAAAGGAAAAAGTGCCTGCTAAATATGTTGATGTGATTAAGGATATGTACGATGGACCAGTCACTAGTGTCAAAACTACGGATGGCACGTCTAATGAGTTTCTAATTACAGTAGGATTGCACCAAGGATTAGCTCTAAGCCCTTATCTTTTTACGCTAGTTATGGATGAACTCACAGAGGGTATCCAGGATGAGGTGCCGTGGTGTATGTTATTTGCAGATGACATGGTATTAATTGACGAAACCAAAGCATGAGCTAATGCTAAGTTAGAGTTATGGGGAATTACTTTGGAATCCAAAGGTTGTTAGACTGAGTAGGACTAAGACAGAGCATATGGAGTGCAACTTTAGTAATGTAAGGAGGCGGGGCAAGGATGTAGTAAGTATGACTGGACAGGAAATACCTAAGAGGGATATCTTTCGCTATCTGGGTTCAATCCTACAAAAGGAAGGAAAGATTGAAGAGGATGTTAACCACAGAATAAGAGCAGGTTGGTTGAAGTAGAAGCATGCTTCATGAGTTCTGTGCGACCGTAAAATACCTACCAAGTTGAAGGGAGACTTATCAGACAGCTGTGAGGCCAGCCATGCTTTACTGCTCATAATGTTGGGCCACCAAGCATGTGCATAAGATGAGTGTAGTGGAGATGTGAATGCTTAGATGGATGTGCGGCCACAAAAGGTTAGATAGAATTAAAAATGAAGACATCCATAAAAAGGTGGGAGTGGCACCAATTGAGGAGAAGATGAGAGAGCACCGCTTAAGATGGTTTGGACATAGCCAGCGTAGGCCTTTGGATGCTCTAGTGGGAAGAAGTGATTCGTGCCAAGTTGATGGAGTAGAAAGAGGAAGGGGCAGACCGAAAACAACTTGGGTAGAAATAGTGAGGAAAGACTTGATGACCAGGAACATAAGAGAGAACATGGCCTTGGATAGGAGAGAGTGGAAGAAAATGATCCATATAAACGAACCCAACTAGTGTCAGGATTAGACCTAGTCAATTTGAGCTAGGTAGACTGCTTCACCTTCTTCATGAAAATTTTCTAAAGGATTCTTTAGCCGACCTCAACTAGTTTGGGACAAAGGCTTAGTTGAGTTGAGCTCGTTGAAGGGGAGAGTAAGTGTATATGGTCCATTAGAGATTCAGCAACTAAAAGAAAGATCGATTCTTTGGGATCCTTCCTTTTTTCAAATGGAACGAGCATGTGAAGTTTATGATCCTGCAGAATCAATTGAATTATTTTTATAGGTTTCATATTTCCAGTACTATCGATATTCCATAAAATTAAAGGAATTCAAGTAAGACAGAATGAGGTTAAGCTGAATTTAGTGATGCCGTGGTATTGATACCATGAGCTGAACCTTAAGAGTTAAGGGTTCCAGTCAGGGGCATAAATGTGCTGGCTATTGATCTGAGAAGATCTCTTCCAGTAAAGAATTAAAAAGAAAAAGAAAAGAAAGGATTAGCTTATTTGACATTGAGATTACAGTACTTGACTTGTTATAATGTCCATGCACAAGAGCACTTCATGTGTACAGTACAATGTAAAGTTTTTTATGTTTTAAGCATGATCCAAAGTTTACTACAGATTTATAAACATTTATTGTACTTTTTTTTGTGAATGGTTATAAACATTTATTCTACCCAGGTATTGTTTGAATTCATGCATTCTCTGTTGCATTGCCTATCAGAATGCAGATCAGAAACATGCTTCCACAGATCATGATCAAAGTTCAATGCTTAAGGTGATTTGCAATCAACGAGATCGGTTCCGGGCACGCTTACGTGAAGCAGAAGAGGTACAACTTCAATATTATTGCCTTTTCTTCTTTGGCCCCAGTCCTTACCTCTTCCTAAATGCGTGAGGGCATCACTTGGGCAAAGGCTCAACTTCAATGCCAATATTATTTTACATATCAAATAGATGGGAAATGGTTTTTTTATCCTTACTTTTCAATTCCATCCCCATTATTTCGGTTATGAAATTTCTCTCCTTGGTTCTCATTTTTATTCATTTTTTCAAATTTACCAGGAAGTGCGGCGGTTGAAAGAGAAGATAGGGTCGCTAACAGTAGAACTGGAAAAAACTAAAGCTGATAATGTGAAGCTTTATGAAAAGATCCGTTATGTCCAGGATTATAGTAATGAAAAGCTAGTTTCTAGAGGACGAAAGAAGGTGCCTTCTTGCAACTCTTATGGTTATATTTTCGCTTTGTGCTGGTTTTTCAACACTGTGATCATTTTCAGTATGCCGAAGATGTTGAAAGTGGCTTCAGTTCCGATGTTGAATCCAAGTACAAGAAAATATATGAGGATGACATAAATCCTTTTGCTGCTTTCTCAAAGAAGGTATTCATTCTACAGCTCTGTGTTTGTTTTCTGCTTTACACTTCAATTGAATTTCCAGGGTTGAGCCTCTAGCTCAATTGTTTTTCATCTCTGAGGTCAGAAGTTCAATCCTAGCTTACCTACCCAAAAAAAAATGAGTTTCATTTTTTCTCAAAATCAAGCTCTGTGTTAATAATACCATTTTAAAAAATTTTCCTTCATTTTATTAACACTTTGTTTGTGTGGTTACCTTCAATGTTTTGATGCATTCTTGCCCTACCTCCCTTCTTGCATGGATACTGTTACTATGTAGTGTGTCATTCTATGCTTATTGATTAGAAATTCTGGACTTATCAAGTGTTATAATCTGAATCAGGAAAGGGATCAAAGGTATAAGGAACTCGGCTTTAGAGATAAAATCACACTCAGCAGCGGTCGTTTTCTTCTTGGCAACAAGTATGCGTTCACTGCCTTTCTTTTATGTGAATACAGTTGGACAGTATGAATACATCCCTCATGTTATCTATTTTATAGCTTTCTCTGATTAAGGAGATTAAAGGTAAAATAAATGTGATGCTGAGATGTATTCCAATATTCGTGTCTGCATGCATGTTATCTATTTTATTTCTTCAGAAACACAAACACAAACAATGACTCACTACCCTAAAGGGAGATTATTGAAAAAGAGAAGGAAAAAAGAAAGCACAAGAGGCTGAGGTATCTTCAGAAACACAAACAAAAACAATGACTCACTACCCTAAAGGGAGATTATTTCCAATGCATGAGGTCTTCATAGTTTAGATTATTTCCAACACATGAGGTCGTTGTAGTTTACCCAATCTTATCTAGAAGCACAAATTTGTATTCAGGGTATTTTCTTAATTGCTTCTCTTGTAGCCCTGACCATCGTGGCTGCCGGGCCTGTTCTATTCTTAATATATCATGTAAAGTGAATTGTGGGCAGACTTAAAGCTTTTTGACGTCAAATCACGTTAAAAGGGGGGCACATAATCCTAAGGGGGAGTGAAAAAATCATTGACCATACAAAGAATTTATAAAAATAAAGGAAAAGTTAAGATAGTTTCCAATATGGCATGAGCTTTGAGCTTCCAGAGGTAAGAAATGTTTCAGTGGTTGGTTGGGGAAAACCCTTTACTTCAAATAAAAATACTACTAAAAATCAGGAAACCAAAAACAGGGAACAAGTGTCTCCATTGATGAGAAGCGGCAAAAAATCAGGAAACAGTCAATCGAATTTTTCTTGCCTTCGCTCCTATTTAGTCTGAGACAGCTATAGGCATGAATCTATTACAGTATTGGTTTGGCTTGTGATGACTGAGTTAACACTGTCTTGCTCCAGATATGCTCGGACTTTCATCTTCTTTTACTCCATTGGATTGCATCTCCTCGTGTTCACTTGTCTATACAGAATGTCTTCTTTGAGCTATCTCAGGTAAAAGAACCTGTTGCAACTATTTGTTTATTCTAATTTGTCAGTTTTTTTTCTTCTCATTGTCATTTATTTTAGTTTAAATCTTGTCATTTTAAATATCATTACCCATCCTTCCTTTGTGCAGCACAACCACTGTCCATGAGGAAAAAGCTGCAAACATCACGTTGCCGAATTTGTTGTAGTCCGGTAACTTAAACTGATCTACAAAAGTTCTGATTATACCTCGAAGATTTTTTATTTGTTTATACTTTATATAGGAACAGCTAATTCAAGTGAGAATGGTGATAATGTGCTCTGAGCAGAGCTCCTCATAGTCATGTAAATAACGATGAAGGATACAGCTCTTTCCTTTATCTTGTGGTATTTACTACTTCCCTGTGGGGAAGGACACTCTTTTAAATCTTTTGCACGGTAAAGAACCTTTTTCTCTCCTAGTTCCTTTTTCATATGGCTTCTCATTCTTTTCCTTCAATGTCTGTAATGCATGGTCGAGAATAAGTCTCAGTCTTCTTCAACCATTCTCAGCAATAACCTGTTCTGCCCGTTTCTTGAAATATTCACTTTCAAACAGTAAGAATCAACGAATAGGAATCGATTGAAGAACACTCCCCAAGTTTCTTTTGATGTTGGGTGCAACACAAATTTTATGCTCAATTCTATGTGGCAAAATTTGTTATATGCCCATTTTATGTAGACTCGACACGAAGCTAAGGGAAATAAATTTCTTCCCAAAATTCTTATAATCATTAACAAATCACACAATAAGCTCTAATGAGTTAACACTCAAGAAGATAGATAATAATAAAATTTGAAAAAGATATAATCTTAATCCTAAGTTCCTAACTACCAAATCAAATCTGGTTTACTAAACTACAAGCTAATCAATCAAATGATGATCTCATTTTATTCTCTTACAATAACCATATCACACCAACTAACGAATGGTCGATCTTCAACGATCCATGGATTTTCTCGCATACATTTTATTTAAGCATATAATGTAACATTAGAACGTTGGAATCAGGCAGGAGACACATTCTTTTGCCTGAGCCTGCGTTCGTCGGATAGAAGCTTTGCGAAACGAATCAAGGCGTTTCCGTTGGTTCCATCTCCAATCGGTCCTCCTGCTTCTTCGAAAAGGCCTGTCTCCAAGTTCACTCTAGACACTGGTTTCTGCAGAAGACTTTTGCCCACCTCCACCAAATTTAATAGATTCTCTTTCGTGGATATATCGACCGATGATGCATTGCCAACCAATGTGTCATCCTGGTATTCACGCAAAGATCTATTTAGTAATTAAGCATGCATTAATTAGAAAATAAATAGCATCATTCGAGCAAAAGACAGCCTTCTATACCCAAATCATAGAACTTAAGTTAGCAAAATTATTGGTCCCACATATGGAAATTAGCAATCGAGACCGTTGATCTTGTATACTACACGTGGCATAAGATGGGACAAAGCTACGAATATATCATTCCCCCTTTTCTTTCTGATAAGGGTTAGGTTGTTTTGTTGGTTGGCAAGCGGTCCACATTATATACCAACCCTACCCCACACAGTGGAAGTCGGATAGAGAGACAAAGTTAATAATATCTATTATCTAATTGAGATTTGCTAGGGTCCATCGCAAAAGGCATTTCAAGGCTGGTCTCTCACATGTCAGACCACCCCAGCTGTGAAATGCCTTCTGGATGGACGCTAACAATTTCCAATATGGGACCTTTACGGAAGATATTTTTTTTTTTGATGACGTAGGATGTCCCCACCCCCTTCGGAAGTAGGACTAGTCCCTACGGATACATGCAATGACACACACACCACGTGTATCAGGTAAGTCGGAGGCGGGATTCGAACACTCGTCAACAGGGAGCATACCCGTGGCTTTATGCCGAAGAGCCAACTGCCTCGGTGTGTACAGAAGATATTTCAGGGACCGGCTTTTGCATGAATTGAATAAATAAGACAAAATCTATTCAAAGTGTGCCTATGTGGCTGCTCTCTCATGCAACAGTTGGCCTGCGAAATGCCTTCTGGGATGGTCCCTAGCAGATCCCATATTATTAGAGGCTTTTGTTAGTTGAGATGTTTAGTCCTTAAATACAATGATTTATTATTGTCCACTAGAAGCTTGCAATGATTTAGAAATAGAATTAAGCGTTTTTTTATATGTTTTTTTTTTACATTTGATCCGACAGTGAGCTGCTATTACAAATCCCATAAAGCTCTCAGTCATTAAAAAGGAAAAGACAAGGTGAATTCGTGTCAATATCAAAACATGGTATTGCAAATAAGAGTAAATTTATTAATATTTTATCGTACGGCCTTTTGCTATTATCGGTTTTTGGACTTTTCTTTCAATTGAGATAGAGACGTTTGATGCAGCCATTACGACTTTTCGTTGTTTTAGTATCTCATTGCTTACTTACCAAACGAGAGAGAGAGAGAGAGAGAGAGAGAGAGAGAGAGAGAGAGACCTGGATTCTAAGATAGTTGCACTCAGAGTGGAGAGCTTGGAAGAGAACAGAGAGATGAATGTCAACCATGTCTGCGCTTGCCTGTGAGAAAGAGTCAATCAAAGGAGTAGACCCACTGTTATAAAGCCATCCCAAAACTCCCCATTTGGCCGCCATATTTGCACTATACTTCTCTTCCTGCTTTGCTGACCCCGTCCCCAAGGATATCACTAGCAACTTCCCATAATCCGTAGCCTTTATGTCTAAGAAATCTTGGTTTTTCATTACTATTTCTTTGGTTACTTCCGATATTGCCGTTAATGCCTACATAAACAGAAAAATATACATAAATTTCCATATTGTCTTTATTGCAATGACTTAAAATGGGCGTAAAATTGTACGTCGAAAGAAACAAAGGCATGATAACATAGCAAACATGATTTTAAGTACAGGATTATTTGCGGCGACTCCTCCATCAATTAGATTGAAATCCTTCACATTTCCTTTGGCATCATGGGTTTGGAAGTTGTGAGCTGGAAGATATGTTGGGGCCGCCGATGTACTGATGCATACGTCGGAGAGGTACGGGTCATTAGACACTTCAATTTTTGCCTGAAATTTATATAACAAGCTAACATTAGAGTTGAACATATGTGGCATTGAGACAAAAAAAAAAAAAAAATCAACTGTGGGACTCCCAGTAGAGAGAGTCTGTTATTGGTGAGGAAATAGGCCCCATGTGGGACACCGAAATGACTATTGGTTCTAGTGAAAGACACCCAAAAGGTGGGCAAACAAGACCTTATATATCCTAAATACCAAAATCATAGAATTTTCAGACCCTTCCTAGGGGGCATAGGAATATACACGGGAGAGAATTTGAGAAATAAATATAAGGAATATTCAAAGTATTGGAATTCAAAATCAGACACTGAAATATGAAGGTTGGAATGTATATTAGTACCTTGTAGGTGGAGAAGATGACTGGCTGAAGATACTTAATATCAAAAGCTGGAACTACAATATTTGCTAAGGTTTGGTGCAACTTAGTCTCCCCTAGAATCTCTCTAACCAAAGAGTGCAAGTACTTGCCGTCATATTTAGGTCCAGAGACTGCACCCAACAAGTTTCTAGCTGAACTCAAGAAGCTGCACCCAAGATTTTCAATCAGAATCCTTATAAAACTAGGTAGAAATAAATACATGCAAATACGTGAATTAAAGGGAGGGAGTATTGATAAACGCACCCCTTCTGAGGAAATATCTTGGGGCACTGTTCTAAGTAGAAGTTATTAATGTCTTTAGCAGCATAGAGGGGGCGGTTGTTTTTGTCCGGGGCGGTAAGCATGGCGGTCACCAAGCCGCCAGTGCTTGTTCCGGCAATCACGTCAAAGTAGTCGGCGAGCCGAACGTCCGGTCCATCAAGTTCCTATAATAACAACAAATCATGCCATTTAATGAAACTTTAAATCACTTGAATCTAGATGTGGGAAAATGTCTTATATTACCTTTATAGATGATTACTCTAGATATACTAAAGTTTATCTACTTAGAACCAAAGATGAAACAGAACAAGTTTTTAACAAATACTTGAATGAGACCGAACAAATCATCATCTTTTATCGTCGATCATCGAAAAAAAAAGAATAAGAGAAATATATTTTGCTAGTTACTTGTAATTTGGATTCGAGGAAAGCGAGGATGGTTCCAGGGATTATGCCTCTCACACCACCTCCGTCTATGCTAAGCACAGTCACCATCTCCCCGACAGCGGGTGGGGGATTCTGTACGGCCGGTGGGGGGTTCGCTAAGCTGCCCATTCTCTCTCTCTCTCTCTCTCTCTCTCTCTCTCTCTCTCCAAGAAAAACCTCTTAGAACTCTCTCTCTCTCTTACCACAAGAAAAAATTCTTACAACTCTCTCTCTCTCTCTCTCTCCAAGAAAAAACTCTTAGAACTCTCTCTCTCTCTCTCTTACCACAAGAAAAAACTCTTACAACTCTCTCTCTCTCTCTCTCAAGATTGGTCTGTGTAAAATGGTGCATCAACCTACTCTTTATATAGAGAAGTATCTCAGCTAAAAATAAAATAGAACTTCTCATTTTGACCTATAAATCCATAATCTCATTTTTTTTCTTTTTTCTTTTGGTAGTACAAAGTGGGGATTGGCCCAAAAATGGGATAAGTTAAATGAATGGTCCATCGTGCGAGTTGCACTTCTTTTGATAATTTTTGGTTAAATGTTGCTGAGTCAATTTTTCTATGAACGCGTGTCAACGAGTGACATAGTCAATTTTATGTGTGAAAGGGACAAAACTTGGACACTCGAATGAGAACTCAGCCAAGGTAAACTAGAATCGACCCGGACGTGACTCGGGGCGTACGTTCCTCAACAGTTGTTAAAATAGAAATATACAATAATTCACATTCAAAGAGCAAAGGCTCTATGAAATTAAAGCCACGTTTTCCAAGCGGAAGAAGAAAAGTCAGGCCAGAAAAAACAGGAGGTGAGTTTTTTAAAAGTGTAGTGTAAAACATGAATATACGATATTTCACATTTAAAGTGCAAAGGCCACATGAAATCCACGTTTTCCAGGAGAAGAAAAGTTAGGCCAGACAAAAACAGGAGGTGAGTTTTTTAAAAGTGTAGTGTAAAACATGAATATATGATATTTCACATTCAAAGTGCATAGGCCCCATGAAAGCCACGTTTTCCAGGAGAAGAATTTATAAGGTTGAGAGCAGAGAGGCGGGTAAGGGCTGACGTGGAGCTGAGCTGGAGCTCTGCCACGTGGAAGTGCTCGGCAAGATTGGTGGAAGGAGGTAGTTTTGGTGGGTCCGATTGAGTAGGGATTGGGTGCAGTTACCAAAAATGCCACATGAGAAAAGGGGCCTAGCAGGTGTAGTTTAATATATATATATATATATATATATATATATATATATATATATATATATATATATATATATATAACAAATATATTTTTCTTGAAATTTTATATATAGACTACTTGCTCATATATTCTATAATTTGTTAATTATGCCACATGAGAAAAGGGTCCAGTTTACCTACAAAAAATTGTTAATTAGCAAAAAATTTCGCATTTTTTTTGTGTGGAAAATGCTATTAAAATAATTGCATGCATCCCACGTGTTCTACTTTTATTTAGTCCAATCCCTTGACTTTTTGGCCATCCATCTTGTGATCCTAGACAACTCTAAACAACATAGACATGGGTCATGTTTTATTAGGGGCAGATACCATAGTGAAAATCGCAAAGAAAGGCTCTAATTAAGTAGAAGAACAGGAATTAAACTGATTGTATTCTAACAAAAAAATGTTTTAACCCCTCCATAAACCTCGTTTGGATGATTTTCACCATTTAATTTATGGCTATTGATTGGTGGGAACCTGGCTTTGTATCTATCAATGGGCCCATCTGCTTTGGTTTTGACCCCATCGACATCCTTTGCTTCCCTTCAGGAAGAGGAACAAAGGTACTCGCACTGGAGAGTACCCGGCGGGTGGGTGCCGCCGGGAGTAGCTGCTTTGAGTTGGCCCAAACAGAACAAAAGCCAAGGAAAGAAAGATAAAGAAAGAGTTAACTCGGGACTCGGTAATCTGAGTTTACGAGAGTTGGGGCGTGTAGAAAAATAGATCATGATGAGGCTTTGAATCAATAGGCAACGGATAGACCGTTTGAAGGCCGCTAAACGATAGACATGATGATTAGCTTTATCTTTGAAAATCAAGGAGAGGCTACAGAGTACACAAGAGATCGTAGCATATGTCTTGACACCGGAGATAAGTCCGTCGTCACTCTAAACCACTCAAATCTCTTAGCAAACGCTAATGCTCGGCTGGCTATTTTTATCTAAGATGGTTTCCTTAGTAATTTGTACTTGCACCCACAAATTAGAGAGTTAGAATTGTCCCATGGAAGTGGATTTTGATGCACGACCCCATAGTTGGCTTGGATCATTCAATAAATAGCCTCGACTTATACCTTTCTTAATGATAAGTTGTATAAAAACCAATCAAAATAGAATGGGTCAGAAAGTTACTTTTCACAGGTCAAGCCACTAGTTCAATTGGTCAAGGCTTGATCATAGCTTACCTGTAAAAATATGGTCTACTTTTACGCATCAACAATCAATAGAAGGGAAACGGACGGTATCCTTCTTCATTTGTGTCCCATCCAGGATTTTGAGGAATCCAAGATTCTAAAATCCGCGTATCCAAACCGTCCCTTACTCATGTCTCAAAAGAAATCATGATGAAGGATTACAAAAATCAAAAGTCTGGCTTTCCTTGGCTGAATCCTAAGCAAGGCCCTCTAGATGAAAGGTCAAATAATTCAGATATTTGCTGACTTTTGCACTAGAGAACGCCTACATAAGCTCACTTTCGAACAGATTTTGTCTTATTCATTTAATTCATTAGAGGTGGCTGTTTTCTCGTGCAAAAGTCAGCCCCAAAATGCCCGAGCAAATCCCTTTTTTAGACAATCAACTCTATTCAAGTACCTAGTGGAACTGTTAATATACAATAACATCCTAAATTAACCTAAATCTTATAATTTTCTTAAAAAAAAAAAAATTAGCCTCAAACATGTTTTAACCCCTTGCACGTTTTTATCTTGAATGCCTTTTTTTTTCTTAGAATGGCAATAAATATATATCATAGCAAAATAAAGGAGGCCGAGATGGACCACCCATATATACAAAAAGAAGCAAGAAAGAAACATGAACGAAAAAAAAAAAAAAATACAGAGAAAACCCCTCCTCAGGGACGAAGGTGGTCAAACCAGATAATAGAACCACAGGAAACACCACGCTTAGCTAGCGCATCCGCCTTATCATTTGCCGATCTTCTAACATGCTGAAAGCCGATAGCAGCCCACGCAGTTAGGTCCTCAATCTCATCAAAAATGGAAAGAAATCTCCACGGAGGAGCCACCCCACCTTTCAGCCAACGAATCACATTTAACGAATCTCCCTCAACAATTGTCAGATCCATCAACCTTCTATTAATATTCAAAATGCCAAAATGTGCCGCCCTCACTTCCGCTTCTGAGGAATCAGACACACCAATAGATCCGTAGTATGCCCACACAACATCCCCCTTATCATTGTGGCAAACCCCTCCCACTCCTGCGGGACTCGGATTGCCGGAACTCGCACCATCAAAGTTAACCTTATACATGTTTTAAGCAGGGGGCTCCCATCTTTGCAAAATAAGATCTCTCCCCTCAACACTAAAGTACACCTCCCTCCATCCTTCCCAAAGATCAAAAGCCGATACAAACCGGAAGGAGGGGAGGCATCTCACCCAAGATATAACCAAGGCGATGATCTTCAAGTAAATCCAATGAGGATTCATGGCTTTCCCCTCAAAGACTCTAGAGTTCCTCTCCTTCCATATAGACCACCACGTGGCTAGTAAACAAAAATTCCACAAGGTTTTTCCTTTTTCCTTCCAAGGAACCCCTCCCCAAAGGTGCAATAGCGACGGAATAATTTTGAAAAAACCCAACAAATCCCAAATCTCATGAAGTTGAATCGCCATATGATCCTAGTGAACGAAAAATACATAAACAAATGATCCACAGATCCCCATCTTGCAGACATAGTGGGCAATGATCAATAAGCCACATACCACGGTTTCTCAGAAAATTAATGGTTTGTATTCTATCATGACAAATCGCCCAACCAAAGATACAAACTCTAGGTGGGCAATGAAATTTCCATACCTTTGCCGAACATGAAGGGTTAGAAATTGGCATAATACTTTCATAGAATGATTTAACCGAGAAAGTCCCAGAAGGTTCCTCAGTCCAAAGTCTTTTATCCTCCCCATTCCTTTTAATATAACATCCCTCAAGAAGGGCCAGCAGGCTAGAGACCAATTCCACCTCCCACTCAAAAAATGATCTTCTAAACCCTGGGTTCCACACATGAACACCCTCATTCCACTCAAAGCAATCAATAACAAAGGCCTCGCTATTTGAAGCCATATTGAATAATCTTGAAAATCTACACTTGAAGGACACATCCCAACACCACACATCCTGCCAGAATGATATTCTATCACCCCTATACACTCTAAATCTAACCTTTGACTTGAAAAGAAAAGACATTTTTAGAATGTCTCTCCAAACCGACAACCCTTTTTTTGAAAACAATTCCAAGGATTCCCATCTCCCCATATCGCATCCATACTTACTACTGATAACCTTGACCCAACAACGATCATGCTCCTCCCCAAATCTCCATAACCATTTACTCAAGAGCGCATGATTAAAATCTCTAACTCTCCTGAAACCCAAACCATCCAACTTAATGGGGACACAAACCTCGTCCCATTTGACCAAAGCAATAGCTCTCTTATCCTCATTCCCACCCCAGAAAAATCTCCTCTTGATCTGTTCAATCCTAAGGGAGACACTCACAGGGCATTTAAATAAAGACATGAAGTATATAGGTATATTGGACAATACCGCCTTAACCAGCACAAGCCTACCACCACGAGAAACAAGATTCCTTTTCCACGTACCCAATCTTCTCTTAATCCTCTCAACTATAGGATCCCACAGATCTTTATTCGGTCTACCAACCCCTAAACGAAGGCTCAGATACGAGGAAGGCAACGAGTCCAACTGACATCCCAGAATCACTGCAATTTCCTGAGCCCTCTCCTCAGGAATATTCAAAGCAAAAAGTTTAGACTTGTGGAAATTAGATTCTTTGCCCGAAATGAGCTTATAGCATCTCAAAATGCCTTTTAAGTTTCTCACTTGCCCAGTCTCCTGCTCACAAAATAATAATGTATCATCAGCAAATTGCAAGTGGGAAACCTCCACCTCCTCCAAGCCAATCCTGAACCCTCTAAAAAGATCAAGGCCACTTCCCATCGCCAGTAACCTACTAAGGATTTCCGCCACAATGACAAACAAGAAAAGGGATAAAGGATCCCCTTGTCTAAGCCCTCTAGACGACTTGAAGAAACCCTTTGGAAATCCATTAATGAGAATAGAAAACCAAGCAGATGACACACCACTCTTCATCCACGAACGCCATAGACATCCGAAACCCATACGCTCAAGGAAGTAATCCAGACATCGTTAATCCACTTTATCATAAGCTTTCTCCATGTCCAACTTACACAGGATGCCTTTCTTACAAAGTTTGCGATATGAGTCAATAGCCTCACTTGTCTTTTTTCTATGAAAGCACATTGATAATCCGATATGATTGATGGAAGTACCCTCTTTAAGCGTTCCGCTAAAACTTTAGCCAAAACCTTATAAAGGCATCCCACAAGACTGATAGGCCTAAAGTCCGCTATCATACTAGAACCTTCCACCTTAAGAATTAGAGCTATGAAAGTAGCCCCCGTACCTCTATCCAACTCCATACCCTGATGGAACTCATGAAAAAACACCACTAGGTTGCCCTTGACATATTCCCAACAAGATTAGAAAAATGCCAAACGAAAGCCATTCGGCCCGGGAGCCTTATCTCTACCCAAAGAGAAAGCAGCCCTCTCAATCTCTTTGATCCTCAACGGATCCTCCAATTTCCTACTCTGGTCACATTCTAAATGGTTAAAATCCACACCATCCGGAATAGGCTTCGATATACCATCTGATGTATATATGGCATTATAAAAGCTCAATATAGCACTCGAAATTTCTTCCTTTCCGGAAACCACCTCCTCGTCAACCATCAATGAGACAATCCTATTACCCCTTCTTCTAACACTTGCAATAGCATGAAAGTAAGCAGTATTTTTATCACCTTCCTTCAGCCACTTGACCGTTGAATTTTGCCTCCAGAATATCTCTTCATGTAGAAGAATACTTTTATGTTCTTCCCGAAAATGCCCCAGTTTCTCCCTAGAAACCATGTTCCCCAATCCCTCTTCCTCTAAAGCGCCTAGATCTGCAATCCTACTTTCCAACAATTCTTTCTGCAAGAGTCAGACACTCTTTTCTCCTTAATCCATTCCTTCAACATCTTCTTAACAAATCTCAATTTTCTCCCTATTCTTACGTCTGCAGGCCCCTCAAAATTTTCAGAGGCCCACCATTTTCCCAACCTTTCTTCCATATTCGAGTCCTGGAGCCATGCTATCTCAAATCGAAAAGGCGGGGTGCCCCAAGATTCTAACCTTGGATCCATAAGAATAGGATAGTGATTTGAAACTGAATGAACCAAGGTTTTTGGTATCACCTCGGGAGCCAAGCTCATCCACAGCGGACATACAAGGAAGTGGTCAATCCTACTATGACTCTCCCCTCTATTCCACGTGAACCGAGTCCCAGATAATGAAAGGTCGATTAACTCATGCTTAGAAATGAAATCAGCGAACAAGACCATATTTCTATTGGACCTCGTTCAAGCCACCCTTTCACACACAAATCTAATCTCATTAAAGTCCCCACCTAGACACCGAGGATGGGACCATCGCACCCTAATCCCATCTAACTCCCCCCATAACAACCTTTTCTCCACCCTTAGAGAAGGCCCATAGACCCCAGAGAAAACAACCCTCACCACGTCTTCCACCCTTTCGAGAACGACAGACAAGGAGAACCTACCCTTCCATTCCTGGGCCACCTTCCAATAAGACTCCTCCCAAGCAACCAAAATTCCCCCAGAAAGGCCTATTGAACCCACAAAAGAAAAGCTCCACTGACCTCTGAGACCAATACTCCGAACAGTAACCTTATTTATAACCTCTAATTTGGTTTCTTGTAGACATACAAGACTCGTTTTACATCTTTTAACCATTTCCTTCACTTGAGCTCTCTTCGCCAAAGAGCTCAATCCATTACATTCCATGATAACGTCTTCATAAGGAACCAATTTTCACGTACTTTCTCCCCACCTTGACACTACTCAATGGAGAACCCTTCTTACCTCCCTCACTCTTCTTATCCCTATAGTTAACCCCCGATTTCAATTTAGCCAACTCTCAGAGTGATTTCTTCGAAGATTCTGATGCAGAACGTGCGGCGTGGATCAAATATTTTATTTTTAATTTCTTATTTTCGTCATTTTATTTGTAGTATTTTTTTGGGACGTCAAATCTTGTTCTTTTAGCATGATTTTGGTGTTTTTAGAAAGGTTTTCGATTACCTATCTAAAGAGCCCAAGATTACGCTATTTGGAGTTGATTTGGCTAAGTTATAGGCAGTTTTAGGATATGGTATAGTTATATTACGGGATTACTATTTTAGGAAAGTTTTAGTCATGTTTCTTCTTTTTATTTATCTTGCTTTAGTTAAAAGATTGAGAATAATAGTTAGGCAAGAATTTATGGTTGTTATTCTTAGGTTTTGGCTTTTTATATAATGTAATGGCATGAGGAAAGAAAGATAGATTTGAATAAAGTTTATTTTTGGGATATCACTTGTGAAGAGAGCATTGGCTCTTTCAAGTGGGTGAAGGAGCTTCGCTCCTTTCACGTGATATTGGAGTTTTCCTCCAAACCGTGGCATGGGTTTTCATACCCCCACGAGATTATCTTAGTTGCTGCTTGTGTTGATCTCTATCTCGGTGTTGCCGCTCTCACGCTCCCTGCGTCAGATTCACTCCTGTGAGACTCGTTAACCTCTCCCCCAACCATATCCCTTAATTCAGTCGACCGTATCATACCACGAAACTCCGATAATGGTCCGGGGTATCTTACCCCCAACTTTTTATCTTGAATGCTCGTCTTGAATGCTTAGGAACTCTCCACCAACTCGTTCTACATACAGCAGTGGATATGATTTTGAAGATATGACAGGGAGATGAATCTTGAGAAATATTGTAAAAGGATGAGCCGATCTCAAACATCCTTCAAATAGGAGGATACCAAATGTTTGGTTAAAGCACTTAAGAACAAATGGGAGATATTAAAAACAGTATTTTAGTATGGGTTTTGCTAACGACTGCCCTTAGGGCACCAGTTAAGGTGCATTGGGAAAGAAATTTTACACATGTTTTATAAAGAAATCTCAAAACGGGTGTAAAAGTGTGAAAGTATGTGAAAAATAATTGGAAAAGTTCTTTTCCAATGCACCTTAACCAGTGCCCTTAGGGCACCCGTGAGCAAAACCGTTTTACTATTTGTCTTACTTTTTTTTTCATACGAACCCCGATAAAAAAGAATAAAGCATAAACACAGAACATGACAAGATTTATGTGATTTTCCATTTACATTCACAAAGAAATGAGAAGAATTTCATGCCCTTAGGGCACTCCTTAAGATGCATTGGAAACTTAATTTTGCAATAATTTTAGGGTTATGATCCCCTAGGATGATAGGCCCAACTTTTAAATTTGACGTCAAAAAGTGTTAAAATCTGCCCACAATTCACGTTAAAAGTGGGGTGTATCATTCAATAGGGGGCGAAAAAAATCATCTCCTTAATTTTACACATGTTTTGAGACTTTTGCACATATTTTGATAAAAAAAAGTCTCAAAAAACATGTGTATACCTCTGATTTCTTTTGGAGGCCACCTCCATGCAAGCCATGTTTTCCAAGAAAAGAAGTAATTAGGCTAGAGCAACAGGCAGTAGCTGCCTCTATTTGCTTTCATTTGAAATGATCAAAATGCCCCTATTTCACAAATTTCCAATGAATGTCATGGCATTCTTTTGAAAATTGACCCTTCAAATAGGGATACTTTAGTCATTTTCTATAATATAGCTAGCTACCAAACCAGTCAGTCTTGCTTCGCGTTGCCTCTCTTCTATTAGACACGTTGAGAGAATGAGCCGGTCCTCTTGTTAATGATGACAAAAAAGAATGGAGACCTCTCCCAAGCTGAGGAAAACTATTTACCATGTTTGGCCAGCATGAAAAAAATATTCCCTAGAAGGTTTGTGGGGCACGATTGAGATTAGAGGGAGAAGTAGCAAAAAATGAGAAAAAATTCAGATCCAATTTTGTGTAGAGTTTTTGTTTTCTGAATTTTAGCCACTTTTCAGCTTGGAAACACTATTTTCCTTATTTTTAGCCACTTCTCAACTTGAAGACACTATGTTTATCATGAAAAACAATTCATGATAGCCAAACGTGCCCGTAATGTTTCACTAGTTGTTAAGAATTCTTGACGCTGCCTACTTGTGCCGACTCAATTCTCTTCCTTCCCTCCTCTGCCACTCTCACATAATCGGGCCAACAAATGTTCCGTGAAATAATTTTTCATGGTTCCCAAACATGGCCTAAATGAATGTATTTTTGCCGAAAGGGAACGGTGTGTTTTTTACAATTTGTTAAATCTTTTGCACGTTAAGGAACCTTTCTCTCTCCTAGACAGAATCAGTGAGTTCCTTTTTTCGTTTGGCTTCGCATTCTTTTCCTTCAATGTCTGTAATGCAGGGTCGTTAAATGGGTGCAAGACAAATTTTATGCCCAATTCTATGTGGCAAACATGGGCGTAAAATTTGTTATGTCCCCATTTTATCTAGACCCGACGCGAAGCTAAGGGAAATAAGTTTCTTCCCAAAATTCTTATAACCATTAAAAATCACACAACACATGTGGCACAAGTATAGTGCTAAAAACTGAGAATTGAGAGAGCAAAAAATAAAGTTACTCTCGCAATTGATATAATTTTTTTATTCTAAATTGTTGTGCAATCATTTAATTGACTATAATTGTTAAGAAAAGAATTTCTCAAATATCTAGGAGTACCACGCAATTATCTCTAATGAGTTAATACTTAATACAGAAAAGGTTTCACTAGTCATCTAGTTTTATGAACTACAAGCTAATCAATCAAATGCTGATCTGATTTTTTTCTCTTCCAATAATCATATCGAACCTACTAATGAATGGTCAATCTTCAATCATCCATGGATTTTCTCTCATACATTTTATTTAAGCATATAATGTAATCTTTAGAACGTTGGAATCAGGCAGGAGACACATTGTTTTGCCTGAGCCTGCGTTCGTTGGATAGAAGCTTGTCGAAACGAATCAAGGCCTTGTCGTTGGTTCCATCTCCAATCGGTCCTCCTGCTTCTTCGAAAAGGCCTGTCTCCAAGTTCACTCTAGACACTGGTTTCTTCAGAAGACTCTTCCCCACCTCCACCAAATTTAATAGGTTCTCTTTCGTGGATATATCGACCGATGATGCATTGCCAACCAATGTGTCATCCTGTTATTCGCACAATGATTCATTTAGTAATTAAGCATGAATTAATTAGGAAATTAATAGCATCATTCGAGCTAAAGACAGCAAAAATTTGTCATTTTTTTTTTCATTTTATACGTTTAATTTATTTCTTTATGAAAACATATTACTGGCTTTTCTTCCATCAAGTTTGGGATTTTCTTGGCAATTTCGTAAAAGCAATTTTGCAGCACCTCTTTTTAAGGAGAGAAGTGCTACTTGGTACGAACTAACTGAACAAGACAAATTCAGATATGAGGTGACTTTTCTCTCTTTCCATAGAGGGGTACTAAAATGGCTTTGTTCGAAATTGCTTAGACATTCACATGTAACATTATAAAATTCAAGACTTGAAACTTTGATTATTCAAAAAGGGTATTTGCTAAGCAATTTCACGAGAGCCATTTCGCAGCTGAATTTTTCAGGAGAGAACAACCACCTCAGCTCAATTAAATCAATAAGACAAAATCTCCTAAAAAGTGAGCTTCTCTCCTGCAAAAGTCAGCTACAAAATGGCTTTTCTCGAAATTGCCCAGCAAATACCTTCAAAAACACTTTGAAAATAAAGCTTTGCTAGCCAATTTCGCAGAAAGGCCATTTCGCGGCTAGCTTTTGCATTTGAGAATAGCCACATAGGTTGACTTTTGGCAGATTTTGTCCTATTCATTAAATTCATCTGAGGTGGCTCTTCTCAAATGCAAAATCCAGCCGCGAAATTGCCTTCTCCCAAATTGGCTAGCAAATCCCTAAAACTTTTTATATAACATTTTATAAAGGCCACTGATTTTTCCACTAGCATGTTTTGATAATGACACAAACTCTCCTTGTCTCTTATCATTTATGCAGCTGTCAAAAGCTACTATAAATCCCATGCTACAACGCATTTTAAAACCTATAATTTTTTATATCGTACGGCTTTTTTGCTATTATCGGTTTTTGGACTTTTCTTTCATTTGAGATAGAGACGTTTTAAACAGCCATGACGACTTTTCATTAATTTAGTATCTCATTGCTTACTTACCAAACGAGAGAGAGAGAGAGAGAGAGACCTGGATTCTAAGATAGTTGCACTCGGAGTGGAGAGCTTGGAAGAGAACAGAGATATGAATGTCAACCATGTCTGCGCTTGCCTGTGAGAAAGAGTCAATCAAAGGAGTAGCCCCACTGCTATAAAGCCATCCCAAAACTCCCCATTTGGCCGCCATATTTGCATTATACTTCTCTTCCTGCTTTGCTGACCCCGTCCCCAAAGATATCACTAGCAACTTCCCATAATCCGTAGCCTTTATGTCTAAGAAATCTTGGTTTTTCATTAATATTTCTTTGGTTACTTCCGATATTGCCGTTAATGCCTACATAAACAGAAAAATATACATAAATTTCCATATTGTCTTTATTGCAATGACTTAAAAATGGGCGTAAAATTTGTTTTACGCCCGTTGTACGTCGAAAGAAAGAAATCCATGATAACATAGCAAACATGATTTTAAGTACAGGATTATTTGCGGCGACTCCTCCGTCAATTAGATTGAAATCCTTGACATTTCCTTTGGCATCATGGGTTTGGAAGTTGTGAGCTGGAAGATATGTTGGGGCCGCCGATGTACCGATGCATACGTCGGAGAGGTACGGGTCATTAGACACTTCAATTTTTGCCTGAAATTTATATAACAAGCTAACATTAGAGTTGAACATATGTGGCAGTGAGAAAAAAAAAAAAAAAAATCAACTGTGGGACACCCAATAGAGAGAGTCTGTTATTGGTGAGGAAATAGGCCCCATGTGGGACACCGAATTGACTATTGGTTCTAGTGAATGACACCCAAAAGGTGGGAAAACACGACCTTATATATCCTAAATACCAAAATCATAGAATTTTCAGACCCTTCCTTGGGCCATAGGAACATACATGGGAGAGACTTTGAGATATAAATATAAGGTATATTCAAAGTATTGGAATTCAAAATCAGACACTGTGAAATATGAAGGTGGGAATGTATATTAGTACCTTGTAGGTGGAGAAGATGACCGGCTGAAGGTACTTAATATCAAAAGCTGGAATTACAATATTTGCTAAGGTTTGGTGCAACTTAGTCTCCCCAAGAATCTCTCTAACCAAAGAGTGCAAGTACTTGCCGTCATATTTAGGTCCAGAGAGTGCACCCAACAAGTTTCTAGCTGAACTCAATAAGCTGCACCCAAGATTTTCAATCAGAATCCTTATAAAATAGGTAGAAATAAATACATGCAAATACGTGAATTAAGGGGAGGGTGTATTGATAGACGCACCCCTTCTGAGGAAATATCTTGGGGCACTGTTCTAAGTAGAAGTTATTAATGTCTTTAGCAGCATAGAGGGGGCGGTTGTTTTTGTCGGGGGCGGTAAGCATGGCGGTCACCAAGCCCCCAGTGCTCGTTCCGGCAATCACGTCAAAGTAGTCGGCGAGCCGAACGTCCGGTCCATCAAGTTCCTATAATAACAACAAATCATGCCATTTAATGAAACTTTAAATCACTTGAATCTAGATGTGGGAAAAGGTATTATATTACCTTTATAGATGATTACTCTAGGTAAACTAAAGTTTATCTACTTAGAACCAAAGATGAAACAGAACAAGCCTTTATAAAATACACGAATGAGACCGAACAAATCATCATCTTTGATCGTCGATCATCGAAAAAAAAGAATAAGAGAAATTTATATAGATTGCTAGTTACTTGTAATTTGGATTCGAGGAAAGCAAGGATGGTTCCAGGGATTATGCCTCTCACACCACCTCCGTCTATGCTAAGCACAGTCACCATCTTTCCGACGGCGGGTGAGGGATTCTCTAAGGCCGGTGGGGGATTTGTTAAGCTGCCCATTCTCTCTCTCTCACTCTCTCACGACAAGAAAAACCTCTTACAACTCTCTCTTTCTCTCTTACCACAAGAAAAAACTCTTACAACTCTCTCTCTCTCTCTCTCTCTCTCTCTCTCTCTCTCTCTCTCTCTCAAGATTGGTCTGTGTAAAATGGTACATCAACCTGCTGTTTATATAGAGAAGTATCTCAAGGCTCTATTGAGAATAGTAGACATTCCCATTCTTTTCTTATTCGTTGTCAATATTTATCAGCTAAAAAATAAAAAAGAACTTGTCATGCTGACCAGTAAATCCATAATCTCATTTTTTGGTAGTACTACTAAGGGGGAATTGGCCCAAAAATGGGATAGGTTAAATGGAGTACTTCTTTAATTTTGCGAATTTATGTCTAAATGTTGCTGAGTCAATTTTAATTCACATTCCAGGAGAAGAAAAGTTAGGGCAGAAAAAAACAGGAGGGGTGTTTTTTCAAAGTGTAGAGTAAAACATGAATATAAGACAATTCACATTTAAAGTGCAAAGGCCCCATGAAAGCCACGTTTTCCAGGAGAAGAATTTGTCGATGTAATCATGGCATTCGTTTGAAAATTAATATTTGAATGCATCCCTAGTTTTGTTAATGAAGATAAGCATCTATTTAACTTGACTTTTATTATTGATAATTGCACTAAATTATATTGACTTTTATTATTTAAGCAGCGTCAAAGGCTATTGTGGTTCCCAAAAGCTCCCGGAAGCCAACTAAAAAGGAAAGGACTATATGAGTTTCTGCAATTATAAAATCCGTTAGCCTATATATATTTTGCCTTTCTAAACCCAAAATTTAATCTTAAATTTATTAGTAAGAAAATAATAATAATAATAATTATTATTATTATAGTAGGGCATAAAACCTTACCTCTAACCCATTACAATACAAGAAGAGAGAAAAAAAGAAGAACATCTCCTTAGATAAGATTGGAGGATGTTATCCTTCAAGATGAATGGAGTTGTAAGGTGAAAGGATCTCGGGAAGGTAGGACAAAACTATTTAAACAAATATATTTTTCTTGAAAGAGGATGGCAAGTGAAATTTTATATATATACTACTTGCTCATATATTTTATAATGGGAAATGATTTCAGCGCTCCAACTTTTTGATAAACATGCGCTCACTTGTTTGTCGTGTAGTATTTAAAGGACTTTAAAAGAGGATGGCAAGTGGAATTTTATATATAGACTACTTGCTCATATATTCTATAATTTGTTAATTATGTATAGGGTTGGTCCTATCTCAATGGTTGAGGCTTTGTTTCTCAACCACCTTGAAGCCGCCGGTTCGATCCCACTTTACCTATTAAAAATTGTTAATTATGTTAATCAACTATCTTAAAAACAATTTAAGATCGGTGTGCATTTTCACATTTTTTGTGTGTGGAAAATGCTATTAAAATAATAGCATGCATCCCACGTGTTCTACTTTTATTTAGTCCAATCCCTTGACTTTTTGGCCATCCATCTTGTGATCCATTGGTGGTAGACAACTCTAAACAACATAGACATGGGTCATGTTTTATTGGGGGCAGATACCATAGTGAAAATCGCAAAGAAAGGTTCTAATTAAGTAAAAGAACAGGATAATTAAACTGACTGTATTATAACAAAAAAAAATTGATCCTGTGTTTTCTCTCGTGCAAAAGTCACCCGTGAAATGGCTTTCCACAAAATTGCCTAGCGAATCCCTTGTAGTATATGCAGGCTACTGATATTTTTTTTTTTGAAAGATGACATATTTTTATTGATACTATAATAATTACATTAGGGACCAGGAATCCCGCCTGACTTCCCCAATCACGCCAAATAATATAGTCATTTTAGCCTTCATCCATCAGCTGTCTCCACCTGACGCATGGAGCGTGAGAGTGGCAACACAAGATGGAGATCAACACAAGTAACAACTAAAATAATCTCGTGGGGGCTTGAAAACCCATGCCACGGTTTAGAGAAAAACTCTAACATAAAACGTGAAAGGAGCGAAGCTCCTTCACCCATGTGAAAGAGCCAATGCTCTCTTCACAAATGCTATCCCAAAAATAAACTTTATTCAAATCTATCTTTCTTTCCTAATGCACTTACATAATATAAATATCAAAAACCTAAGAATAGCAACCCTAAATTCTTGCCTAACTATTATTCTCAATCTTCTAAGTAAAGCAACATAAATAAAAAGAAGAAACATGGCTAAAACTTTCCTAAAATGGTAATCCCGCAATATAACTATTCCATATCCTAAAACTGCCTATAACTTAGCCAAACCAACTCCAAATAGCGTAATCTTGGGCTCTTTAGATAGATAATCGGAAAACCTCTCTAAAAACACCAAAATCATGCTAAAAGAACAAGATTTGACGTCCCAAAAAAATGACGAAAATAAGAAATAAGAAATAAAAGATTTGATCCACGCCGCACGTTCTGCATCATTCACGCCCGCTTGAAGAAACTCGACCTCGAGTTTTGGCCATCGTTCTCCAAATCTGATTTTCGGCACCGCATCAATCTTCTATTCTTCATTCCCCCTTTATTATTATTATTTTTTTCTAATCCCTTACATTAAGCATAGTGCAATGAAAAGGGCTGTCGAAGGCACTCTCAAATCCACGTCCGTCTTCTCATGGATGCAGGCTTCGAGTAGTGCTAATTGTGTGAAAGTCTTCACCAGTTGTTCTTCGTTCTCCGCGACTAGATCAGGCTGGGCGACGTTAGGCGCAACGACTTCTTCATCCCGTCGTGCATTCGTTGGAGATCCCTTGAGCTCTGATACCAACTGACGCAGGGAGCGTGAGAGTGGCAACACAAGATGGAGATCAACACATGTAGCAACTAAAATAATCTCGTGGGGACTTGAAAACTGATAAAATCAGATAACTAGGGAAGGAGATTAACCTAATCAAACTCACTTGCCTAATCCAATCCAACCACTCAATATAGCCCAATTAGATCGATTTGATTTTATTCTCTAATATGCCCCCCTCAAACGTATGTGGATTGAAAAATCGACATACGTTTAATTACAAAGAAATTCCCCAATATAAAAAAAATGAAATTGGACATTTGATGCACGCCATCAAATCTTCTGATGTACTGAACACTGATGAAGATCCTCTGATGATGAAAGAGTTTGATGATACACCTGAATCTACGGTTTTGAATACCGAACCTTCTGGAAATGGTCACCATGGACCATACAATGCCGGAATTGGCAAGAATGGGCCTTGATAGGAGACAACATGGGTCGATTTTTATCGATCCTCATGGTATTGGAAACTCTCTTTCATACACGCACTTCAAAAGAAATGAAGCACCTCAACCGAAAGGAGTTGAAATTCTCAATTCAAATACGCACTTCAGCACCTCAACTGAAATAAGACAAAACAAGAAAATGGAAATCTAGATTAAGGGGACGACTCAAAAAGTTAAGGAAGAAGGATGAGAAGCGACAACTAGTGACTTAAGATGGAGGACAGCAAATAACAACGGGAAACTTCTTGTCATTTGGACAATGCAGAGATAAAGTGTAGATATAATAGTGTGGTTATCAATTTGGGGTTCTGTCACATAAGATTTGTGAGAGGCATTCTAAAGAATTGTAAAAGGGGTGGCAACTAGAGAAAGTGTTGTTGGAACAAAATAGGGTGATGAGGCCTTTTTTTTTTTTTTTGAAAGCATTGGCACACAAGACTATAAGAAAATGGAATATAGGGGTGCCATTATCAATGTTGTGGTGTGCGGTTTGAAAAACACAAACGAAAGGAATGTTCGAAGCAAAGTTGGGGATGGAAATCACCGCCATTATCTCCTCTTCTTCTCTGACTGAATGAGCAAACACACCAAAGACCAAGTGAAAACCATGGGTGTAAAGGGCTATAGAATAGCTCTACAAATTGTGAGGGATGGTGGAGGAGAAGAAACTGGTGAGAATTTTAAGGGTTCAGATTTAAGGCACCGCAGCCATTCTGCCAAAGGTTGAAGAAACTAGGCTGCCGGCCATCAATGTTGGATGATGGTTTTTGCATTGAAGGTGCTTGATGAAAAGCCTATTAGAGTCGACAGCAACAAGTGAAAAAAAAATGATGAGAACTATGAGAAGAAAGGGGGAAAATAGAGGGTTGCTGATTTGGAGAAAACTAAATGGAGGTTTGCAGCGGAGAGCATTCGATGGATGGTGGCCATGCAGACGGCTAGATCTGCCGTCCGCCGGAGGACGGATTCGCTAGCGTTGTGGTCAGCGCAGGATCGTTGGCTTTGATACCATGATAAAATCAGAGAATTTCTATTATTCTTGAATGACTTAGAATAAGCAAAGGAGCATTTTTTTTTATAGAACACTCAAATGATAAACATAGCAAGAAAATAAGATAACTAGGGAAAGATCGAGATTAACCTAATCAAATTCACTTGCCTAATCCAATCCAACCACTCAATATAGCCCAAGAAGATTTGATCTTGATTTGATTTTATTCTCTAATAAAAACCCATGCCACGGTTTGGAGAAAAACTTCAACATAAAACGTGAAAGGAGCGAAGCTCCTTCACCACGTGAAAGAGCTAATGCTCTCTTCACAAGTGATATCCCAAAAATAAACTTTATTCAAATCTATCTTTCTTTCCTCATGCCATTACATAATATAAAGATCCAAAACCTAATAATAGCAACCCTAAATTCTTGCCCAACTATTATTCTCAATCTTCTAACTAAAGCAACATAAATAAAAAGAAGAAACATGACTAAAACTTTCCTAAAATGGTAATCCCGCAATATAACTATATCATTTCCTAAAACTGCCTTTAACTTAGCCAAATCAACTCCAAATAGCGTAATCTTGGGCTCTTTAGATAGGTAATCGAAAAACCTTTTTAAAAACACCAAAATCATGCTAAAAGAACAAGATTTGACGTCCCAAAAAAATACCACAAATAAAATGACGAAAATAAGAAATAAAAAATAAAAGATTTGATCCACGCCGCACATTCTGCATCACCACCTCCATACCCCCAAAGTCAATTAATAGGAACATTTCCAAAGATCATTCAGAAAGCTTTGAAAGAGGGGAGACGACAAACCCATGCGAATTGCATCCGGATTTCTTTCCAGTAGGCCAGGGGATGATCGAATTTCAATTTCTCCCTCTAGGTATGATGCAGAACGCGCGGCGTTGATCAAATCTTTTATTTTTTTTATTTCTTATTTTTGTCATTTTATTTTTAGTATTTTTTTAGGACGTCAAACCTTGTCTATTTAGCTTATTTTTTGTGTTTTTAGAAAGGTTTTCCGATTACCTATCTAAAGAGCCTAAGATTACGCTATTTGGACTTGATTTGGCTAAGTTATAGCCAGTTTTAGGATATGGTAAGTGTCTAATACGGGATTACTATTTTAGTATTATCTTAGAGATATTTCTTCCTTTTATTTATGTTGCTTTAGTTAGAAGATTGAGAATAATAGTTAGGTAAGAATTTAGGGTTGCTATTTTTAGGTTTTGGCCTTTTTTATATAATGTAATGGCATGAGGAAATAAGGGAGATTTGAATAAAGTTTATTTTTGGGACATCTCTTGTGAAGAGAGCATTGGCTTGTTCACGTGGGTGAAGGAGCTTCGCTCCTTTCACGTTTTATATTGGAGTTTTTCTCCAAACCGTGGCATGGGTTTTCAAGCCCCCACGAGATTATTTTAGTCGCTTGTTGTGTTGATCTTTCATCTTGTGTTGCCGCTCTCATGCTCCCTGCGTCAAGGTAAGAGATGGCCGCCTCTCTTGAAGCCTCCCATAGTCTACTCCGCCGTCTCCTATCCTCCAGCAAAGTTCCAGAGATATCATGAACATGTTAGTGATTGCTAACTCTTCATCAAAAACCATTCTTCTTATCTTATGAAGTACTAAATTCAGCACCATGATTTCCATGTAAAGACTCCTCTTCCTCCCCCCCTGGACAAGAGGATAATTCCTAGCGCATAAACTCCTGACCCTCCCTCTTTAGTAACTTGGATACAGCCAAACCAAGTATCCCAAAGAAACTTTAATAGAGACTAGTAATAATTACATTTATTCGAGCCATCCCATCCAGGGAAACCTGCGTACCTTCCCAAGATGGGAGTTAAAGGCAGGAACATCAAAAGAGGTAACATTTCCTTGACCTTTCACTTATGACCACGGAAGATTAATCGTGGGATGGGCCAATCCTACCCGATTTAGCAAAAGATCTTAGGATCTTAAGCAACCTATTCGTCCTTGATCTAGAGATCGAAGCCAGTGCATTCACCATGTGATTCATCTTTCTATTGTGATGGGACTGAGGCCACTTTGCCGCCGACTTTAAACCATTATAGACTCTAGCAGGCCTTTTATAGCCAAACATTTTCTTGGATCTTGGGTGCATGTCAGTTGACTATGTAGACGTGCTCAACCAGGCTACTTGTCGCTTATGAGCAGAAATTCTGGGTTTAGGAGCTACCAGACAAAGCAGCGACTTTTCGGGGCAGACGAAAAGGTCTTTCTCATGAACCCCACCCTGCAGATCTGGACATTTGAAATTTGAAATCCCAGTGTTCAACGGCTCAAAAGACAGGCAACCCCCAATCACCCGAGACTGTTCCTCCTACAGATAACGATCTGACCCAGGGAAGATTCAATCAGGGACCGCTTTCGAAAGCTCGATCCCCACAGTGTAGATCTGATCTGAGACTTTAAGCTTAATACAGGAGGGAAGAAAATGCCAACGGGGGGCTATAATTTTAGCCAAAACAAAACTCATACAGTTCTGATGGCTACCTTCCATTTTAATTTCTACAACTCTACCATAGAGAGCCCCTAGCGCCTCCACCGTTGAAACAGCCCAGATGTGCAGTGGGATTCCATGGTAGTGAGCCCAAGAGGCCTCCTCTCCGTGGATGTAATCCTGTTTCCACGGTGAGAGGCAGAGCAAATGATTGCCCAGGGATACAAATCCCATAGCAAGAATATGTAGGGCTTGAGACTCAGATTCAAACATAAAAAGAACCTCAGTTGGCAACGAAATAGAAGGGCAATTTAAAGAGGGGATATCCCTAGACATTTGCGCCCAAGTCCAGAGATCCTGCAACGATTCGTTACGGTTCTTTTTTTCCCTAACAAGCAAGCCCTTAGGGAACCCATACGATTCTCCACTTCCTTGCCTGAAATAGATAAAGATTGAAACCCCGAGTTGTTGTTGCAAGATATTTTACCCGAGTCGGGCCAGAGATCGTTCTCATCATTAATGTAAGCCTCCTAATGGAAACTGGACCTAGGAAGCCACTTCAGGGAGGATTTACACTCATGACACCAACGACATTCCTTCTGCCAACTGAAGTTAAGGTATTGACAGGGAGGGCAGAGCCAGTTTTGGTGTCTAAAATCCGAGACTTGTCCGGCAATCCCCCTGGAACTCCGCTCCCCAGGGGAACTAATCCCCACATTCCGGGATGTACTTAGTGAAGGGCACCGAGTCGATCTAAATAGCGGGCATCTTCTGCATCTTTGCCTCCATTCAAAGTTGTTGTAATGGCAATGGAAACACTGCCAGTCTCCCAGAAATCTTCCGTTAGATCTGCTACTCCTCTCTCGTCTTCTCACTTTTGTGTTCAATGCTCATGTTTTTTTTTTTTTTTTTGCTCTCTTCTACAACAAGAGAAGGGGAACCTATATTCCAAGGCTATAATCTATCACCTTTTTCAAGAACCACAGCCTACTGATTTTTGCAAATCATCTATCTTAAAAATAATTTAAGATCGGTGAGTTTTTTGCATTTTTTTTGTGTGTGGAAAATGCTATTAAAATAATAGCATGCATAGCACGTGTTCTACACTGAGGCAATGAACGATCTTAACTCGCCGAATGTAGTTTTTGTTTGTGGCACCGTTTTACTTTCTTTCAATGTTTTTATATCTTCCTTTTCAATTCTAGGTCATTTATCTAATTAATAAATAATATAGTCTGATCCCTTGACTTTTTGGCCATCCATCTTGTGATCCATTGGTGTTATTAGGGGCGGAGACACAGGTAATGTTTTATTAGGGGCGGATACCATAGTGAAAATCGCAAAGAACGGTTCTAATTAAGTAGAAAAACAGGATAATTAAACGGATTGTATTCTAACAAAAAAATTGATCCCGTGGAATGGGTTTCCACAAAATTGCCTAGCGAATCCCTTGTAGTATATACAGGCTACTGATATTTGCACTGCTCTATTTCGATGATGATACAAACTCCCCTTGTCTTTTAGTATTTAACCAGCTCTAAAAAAGCTATTAAAATTACCAGAAAGATATCATGCATCAAGAAGAAAAAATCCTAGATAGTAAATTCTCCCGAAGACAAAAAATCTCTGAACACAATTATAATACTTAGTTTGACTTTAATTGACTAACTAGAAATTCCTAAAAAAAAAGAATGAACTCAAAAGCCTCAAAACATGTTTTAACCGTTTGCGCGTTTATGTCTTGAATGCCTTTTTTTTTGGAATGACAATAAATATATATCATAGCAAAAAAAAAGGAAGCCGAGATGGACCACCCATATATACAAAAAGAAGCAAGAAAGAAACAGGAACGAAGAAAAAACAAAATACAGAGAAAACCCCTCCTCAGGGAGGAAGGTGGTCGAACCACATAATAGAACCACCGGAATTGCCTAGCGAATCCCATGGAATGGGTTTCCACAAAATTGCCTAGCGAATCCCTTGTATTATATACAGGCTCCTGATATTTGCACTGCTCTATTTCGATGTTGATACAAACTCTCCTTGTCTTTTAGTATTTAACCAGCTCTAAAAAAGCTATTAAAATTACCAAAAAATATCATGCGTAGATAGTAAATTCTCCCGAAGACAAAAAAAATCTGAACACAATTATAATACTTAGAGCTGGTTAAATACTAAAAGCCGATAGCGGACCTCGCAGTTAGGTCCTCAATCTCATAAAAATGGAAAGAAATCTCCACGGATGAGCCACCCCACCTTTCAGCCAACGAATCACATTTAACGAATCTCCCTCAACAATTGTAGATCCATCAACCGTCTATCAATATTCAAAAGGCCAAAATGTGCCACCCTCACTTCCGCTTCTGAAGAATCAGACACACCAATAGATCCGTAGTATGCCCACACAACATCCCCCTTATCATTGTGACAAACCCCTCCCACTCCTGCTGGACCCGGATTGCCGGAACTCGCACCATCAAAGTTAACCTTATACATGTTTTGAGCAAGGGGCTCCCATCTTTGCAAAATATGATATCTCCCCTCAACACTAAAGCACACCTCCCTCCATCCTTCCCAAAGACCAAAAGCCGATACAAACCGGAAGGAGGGGAGGCATCTCACCCAAGATATAACCAAGGCGATGGTCTTCAAGTAAATCCAATGAGGATTCATGGCTTTCCCCTCAAAGACTCTAGAGTTTCTCTCCTTCCATAGAGACCACCACGTGGCTAGTAAACAAAAATTCCACAAGGTTTTTCCTTTTTCCTTCCAAGGAACCCCTCCCCAATGGTGCAATAATGACGGAATAGATTTTGGAAAAACCCAACAAATCCCAAATCTCATGAAGATGAATCGCCATATGATCCTAGTGAACGAACAATGCATAAACAAATGATCCACAGATCCCCATCTTGCAGACATGTTTGGCCAGCATGAAAAAAATATTCGCTAAAAGATTTGTTGGGCCAGGTGAGGAGTTGGAGACTTTAGAGGGTGGGAGTGAGGAGGTCATGGAAAGCTCCTAAAAATTAGGAAAATAAGTAACCAATTCTAAGGCCATGTCTGGTAGGATTTTTTTCCCAATAGATTTGAGGGGCACGATTGAGATTAGGGGGAGAAGTAGCAAAAAATGAGGAAAAATTCAGATCCAATTTTGTGTAGAGTATTTTGTTTTCTGATTTTTAGCCAACTTAGAGACACTATTTTCCTTATTTTTAGCCACTTCTCAACCCGGAGACACTATATTTAGCCACTTCACCTGCCATACCTCTCTCGGGACACTAGTTTATCATGAAAAACAATTCATGGTAGCCAAACGTGCCCTTAATAGGTAATGTTTCACTAGTTTTTAAGAATTCTTGACGCTGCCTACTTGTGCCAACTCAATTCTCTTCCTCTCCCTCCTTTGCCACTCTCTCACACTCGGGCCAACAAATGTTCCGTGACATAATTTTTCATGGTTTGCCAAACATGGCCTAAATGAATGTGTTTTTTACAATTTGTTAACATATTTTATGATTTGTGAATTACTTAAGTCAACTAATTCAAGTGAGAATGGTGATAATGTGCTATGAGCAGAGCTCCTCATAGTCATGTAAATAACGTTGAAGGATACAGCTCATTCCTTTATTAAGTGGTATTTACTGCTTCCCTGTGGGGGAAGGACACTCTTTTAAATCTTTTGCACGTTAAGGAACCTTTCTCTCCCCTAGACAGAATCAGTGAGTTCCTTTTTCATTTGGCTGCTCATTCTTTTCCTTCAATGTCTGTAATGCATGGTCGAGAATAAGTCTCAGTGTTCTTCAACCATTCTCAGCAATAACCTGTTCTGCCGGCCGTTTCTTGAAATATTCACTTTAAAACAGTAGAAATCAACGAATAGGAATTGATTCAAGAACACTTCCCATGTTTCTTTTGATGTAAGGGTCGTAAAATGGGTGCAAGACAAATTTTATGCCCGATTCTATGTGGCAAAAATGGGCGTAAAATTTGTTATGTGTCCATTTTATCTAGACCCGACACGAAGCTAAGGGAAATAAAAATAAAAAAATTATTTTTAATTGTTGTGCAATCATTTAATTGACTATAGTTGTTAAGAAAAGAATTTCTCAATAATCTTGGATTAGCATGCAATAAGCTCTAATGAGTTAACACAGAACACTCAAGGAGATAGATACTAATAAAATTTGAAAAAGATATAATCTTAATCCTAAGTTCCTAACTACCAAATCAAATCTGGTTTACTAAACTACAAGCTAATCAATCAAATGATGATCTCATTTTATTCTCTTACAATAACCATATCACACCAACTAACGAATGGTCGATCTTCAATGATCCATGGATTTTCTCGCGTACATTTTATTTAAGCATATAATGTAACATTAGAACGTTGGAATCAGGCAGGAGACACATTCTTTTGCCTGAGCCTGCGTTCGTTGGATAGAAGCTTTGCGAAACGAATCAAGGCGTTTCCGTTGGTTCCATCTCCAATCGGTCCTCCTGCTTCTTCGAAAAGGCCTGTCTCCAAGTTCACTCTAGACACTGGTTTCTGCAGAAGATTTTTGCCCACCTCCACCAAATTTAATAGATTCTCTTTCGTGGATATATCGACCGATGATGCATTGCCAACCAATGTGTCATCCTGGTATTCACGCAAAGATCTATTTAGTAAGTAAGCATGCATTAATTAGAAAATAAATAGCATCATTAGAGCAAAAGACAGCCTTCTATACCCAAATGATAGAAAGGGGATTTGCTAGGCAATTTCGTGGAAGCCATTTTGCACCGAGTTTTGCATGGGAGAACCCCCTCCTCAGATCAATTAAATGAATAAGAAAAAATATGCTAGAAGTGAGCCTGCGTGGCTTTTCTCTCCTGCAAAAGTCAGCTGCAAAATGTATTTTCTCTACTCTAGATTGCCGAAAAAATCCCTTCAAAAAGACTTTGAAAATAAAGCTTTGAAGCCTACATGTATAGTTGCATTATAGTATGCATATATAAAACTTTTTTGGGATTTGCTAAGCAATTTCGATGGAAAGCCATTTTGCGGCCAACTTTTTCACAAGAGATGAGCCACATTAGATTAAATTTAATGACTATGAAAAAAAATCGGCTGAAAGTCAGAGAGAGAGAGAGAGAGAGAGAGAGAGAGAGAGAGAGAGAGAGAGAGACCTGGATTCTAAGATAGTTGCACTCGGAGTGGAGAGCTTGGAAGAGAACAGAGTTATGAATGTCAACCATGTCTGCGCTTGCCTGTGAGAAAGAGTCAATCAAAGGAGTAGCCCCACTGTTATAAAGCCATCCCAAAACTCCCCATTTGGCCGCCATATTTGCACTATACTTCTCTTCCTGCTTTGCTGACCCCGTCCCCAAAGATATCACTAGCAACTTCCCATAATCCGTAGCCTTTATGTCTAAGAAATCTTGGTTTTCCATTAATATTTCTTTGGTTACTTCCGATATTGCCGTTAATGCCTACATAAACAGAAAAATATACATAAATTTCCATATTGTCTTTATTGCAATGACTTAAAATGGGCGTAAAATTGTACGTCGAAAGAAAGAAAGCCATGATAACATAGCAAACATGATTTTAAGTACAGGATTATTTGCGGCGACTCCTCCATCAATTAGATTGAAATCCTTCACATTTCCTTTGGCATCATGGGTTTGGAAGTAGTGAGCTGGAAGATATGTTGGGGCCGCCGATGTACCGATGCATACGTCGGAGAGGTACGGGTCATTAGACACTTCATTTTTTGCCTGAAATTTAAATAACAAGCTAACATTAGAGTTGAACATATGTGGCATTGAGACAAAAAAAAAAAAAAATTCAACTGTGGGATAGCCAATAGAGAGAGTCTGTTATTGGTGAGGAAATAGGCCCCATGTGGTAGGGGTGCGCATTAATCGGTTAAAACCGAATTAACCGACCGAACCGAATTCGGTCGGTCAATTCGGTTTGGTTTCAGAGTGGTTCGGTTCAGTTTCGGTTATAAAAAATCCAAATTTCGGTTTTCGGTTTTCGGTTTCGGTTACCGGAGGAAAAAAATTCTGTTTAACCTAAAACCGAAATTAATGAGTTGCTTAACTTGATATCCACTAACCCCATTTTCACTTGGGACAGCCCCTGTTTATGATACAGTACATATCATTCAATGCAAGGAGGTTGTCCCTTGTAAAAATAACGATCCTAATTTTTAGTCTTTCAAAAATCAAAACCTAATTTCGATTTTCCCTTTTATCATCGTAGTGCAAAAGAGTCAAAAGACCAAACCCAAAAGCAGCTAGGGTTTTTTCTCCTCTCTGACTCTCCTCTCTACCGCCGGACGGCCTCATCTTCGACTCCGCCGGACCGCCGTCTCCACCAGTTCATCCATATGACAACCATCGGCAAGAAAAAGAAGAAGAAGAAGAGGAAAAAGAAGAAGTGTGGATCAACATCCCTCGACTCTCCCTGTCGCCTCTCTGTCTCTCTCTCATAGGTTAGTAGTGTTCATCTATTTTTCATCTGTTTAGGGTTTCATCTATTTTCATCTATTTGTGAAGCTATTTTTTTCGTTTTATGGTTTATAGGTTTAGGGGTTTAGGGTTTAGGGGCATGCATCTCATCTATTTTGGTTTAGGTTTTCAATCTATTATGGTTTTCATCTATTAGAGGTTAAGGCTTTCATATATTTTCTTTGAAACCTCTGACAAATGTTAATAACCATGCTTTAGGGTTTTATGTTTTTTTTTTTCATCTAGTTTTTTGCTTTTAATCGGTTACTCGGTTCTGTTCGGTTCTCACAAATTCGGTTTCGGTTTCGGTTCCAAAATCCGAGTAACCGAAATATGTTCGGTTCCACCTTCTCGGTTATTTCGGTTCGGTTTTAACCGAATAACCACCCCTACCATGTGGGACACCGAAATGACTATTGGTTCTAGTGAATGACACCCAAAAGGTGGGCAAACAAGACCTTATATATCCTAAATACCAAAATCATAGAATTTTCAGACCCTTCCTATGGGGGCATAGGAATATACACGGAAGAGAATTTGAGATACAAATATAAGGTATATTCAAAGTATTGGAATTCAAAATCAGACACTGAAATATGAAGGTTGGAATGTATATTTGTACCTTGTAGGTGGAGAAGATGACTGGCTGAAGATACTTAATATCAAAAGCTGGAACTACAATATTTGCTAAGGTTTGGTGCAACTTAGTCTCCCCTAGAATCTCTCTAACCAAAGAGTGCAAGTACTTGCCGTCATATTTAGGTCCAGTGACTGCACCCAACAAGTTTCTAGCTGAACTCAAGAAGCTGCACCCAAGATTTTCAATCAGAATCCTTATAACACTAGGTAGAAATATATACATGCAAATACGTGAATTAAAGGGCGGGTGTATTGATAAACGCACCCCTTCTGGGGGAATATCTTGGGGCACTGTTCTAAGTAGAAGTTATTAATGTCTTTAGCAGCATAGAGCGGGCGGTTGTTTTTGTCCGGGGCGGTAAGCATGGCGGTCACCAAGCCGCCAGTGCTTGTTCCGGCAATCACGTCAAAGTAGTCGGCGAGCCGAACGTCCGGTCCATCAAGTTCCTATAAAAATAACAAATCATGCCATTTAATGAAACTTTAAATCACTTGAATCTAGATGTGGGAAAATGTATTATATTACCTTTATAGATACTTAAGTTTATCTACTTAGAACCAAAGATGAAACAGAACAAATCATCATCTTTGATCGTCGATCATCGAAAAAAAAAGAATAAGAGAAATATAGATTGCTAGTTACTTGTAATTTGGATTCGAGGAAAGCAAGGATGGTTCCAGGGATTATGCCTCTCACACCACCTCCGTCTATGCTAAGCACAGTCACCATCTCCCCGACAGCGGGTGGGGGATTCTCTATGGCCGGTGGGAGATTCGCTAAGCTGCCCATTCTCTCTCTCTCTCTCTCTCTCTCTCTCTCTCTCTCTCTCCAAGAAAAACCTCTTAGAACTCTTTCTCTCTCTTACCACAAGAAAAAACTCTCTCTCTCTCTCTCTCTCTCTCTCTCTCTCAAGATTGGTCTGTGTAAAATGGTGCATCAACCTACTCTTTATATAGAGAAGTATCTCAGCTAAAAATAAAATAGAACTTGTCATGTTGACCTATAAATCCATAATCTCATTTTTTCTTTTTTCTTTTTTCTTTTGGTAGTAGAAAGTGGGGATTTGCCCAAAACTGGGATAAGTTAAATGAATGGTCCATCGTGCGAGTTGCGCTTCTTTTGATAATTTTTGGCTAAATGTTGTTGAGTCAATTTTTCTCTGAACGCGTGTCAACGAGTGACATAGTCAATTTTATGTGTCAAAGGGACAAAACTTGGACACTCGAATGAGAACTCAGCCAAGGTAAACTAGAATCGACCCGGACGTGACTCGGGGCGGACGTTCCTCAACAGTTATTAAAATAGAAATATACAATAATTCACATTCAAAGAGCAAAGGCTCTATGAAAGCCACGTTTTCCAAGCGGAAGAAGAAAAGTCAGGCCAGAAAAAACAGGAGGTGAGTTTTTTAAAAGTATAGTGTAAAACATGAATATAGATATTTCACATTTAAAGTGCAAAGGCCCCATGAATGCCACGTTTTCCAGGATAATTGCATGCATCCCACGTGTTCTACTTTTATTTAGTCCAATCCCTTGACTTTTTGGCCATCCATCTTATGATCCTAGACAACTCTAAACAACATAGACATGGGTCATGTTTTATTAAGGGCAAGTTTTGTCCAACATAGTATTTAACCAGCTCTAAAGAAGCTATTAAAATTACCAAAAAGTTATCATGCATCAAGATGAAAAAATCCTAGATAATAAATTCTCCCGAAGACAAAAAACATCTGAACACAATTATAATACTTAGTTTGACTTTAATTGACTAACTAGAAATTCGTAAAAAAAAGAATGAAATCAAAAGCCTCAAAACATGTTTTAACCCCTTGTGCGTTTATATCTTGAATGCCTTTTTTTTGGAATGGCAATAAATATATATCATAGCAAAAAAATGGAGGCTGAGATGGACCACCCATATATACAAAAAGAAGCAAGAAATAAACAGGAATGAAGAAAAAACAAAATACAGAGAAAACCCCTCCTCATGGAAGAAGGTGGTCGAACCACATAATAGAACCACCGGAAACACAACGCCTAGCTAGCGCATCCGCCTTATCATTTGCCGATCTTCTAACATGCTAAAAGCTGGTAGTGGACCCCGCAGTTAGGTCCTCAATCTCATCAAAAATGGAAAGAAATCTCCACGGAGGAGCCACCCCACCTTTCAGCCAACGAATCTGTAGACACCCCATTTTGACCGAGCCCTAATTAACATTATCAAGCAAAAACCCTATCAAATCATGGAATTGGAACTCCAAATTGCACCCTAAGCTAGGTTAGGGTCCCACCCGAGTCCCTGCAAAATTTCGTCGAGATCCGAGCACGTTTTTCCAGTGAACAAACCTTGAGCGGCATCGCGGTGTAAATATATAAGGAGGGTGAATTATCCTGGAGCGGTGCAGAGCAAATTTGGAATAAGACGCGACTCGTTTGTGCGCCTATCACAATATGCGTAATCATGCGCTCATAAATTTTGTGGTGAGCCTATTAAAAATGGTAGTGCTAATATCGGTCAGTGCCCCTCTTTATATAAAAGCAGAAAATAAAATAAAAATAAGAGGAGGAGCTCATTTTCTCATTTTTACAGAAAGAGAGAGAGAGAGAGCGAGAGAGAGAGAGAGAGAGAGAGAGAGAGAGAGAGAGAGAGAGAGATTTCTGATCTTCTTCTCCAAGGTGTTTGACCGGAGCTCGGGCCATGTTCCGATCATCTTCCTAGATCATTTACGCTTCAATCCTATCACCTTAAATCTGTGTAAGTTTTTCTAGAAATAGCATTTTTCATTTTTCCCCTTTCATACCTTCTTCTCCGTTCGGATTTGGCTCAGATCTGGCCAAATTCATTACAAATCCGGTGACATTTGCCGGAATCTGGCCATTTTCCAGCTTATACTTTCATCCACCATCGTCTTCAACCTTCCTTAGCCACCATCTTAATTTCACAGCCATCCTATTCTTCTTTATTTCCTTCAAACCCTTGAACTCTCAAACCTTCAAATCCTTATCCATTAGAACCCTAGATCTGTCCCTCTGATAGCATCAAATTTCAGATCTAAATGCCCTTGAGTATCAATTTGTTTGTGATGGGCTAAATTTGCTATTCTCGGTCTAGATTGGAGCATTTCTTCGTCGTTCAAACCAGCTCAACTCTGTTAAAATTGAACTTATTTTCTATTGGAGTTGAACATGACCTCTTCCAGATTCCAATAATTTCATTAGCATCTGATCATTTCAGCTGGTTTTAATTTTTGCTATATGCATATCTGGTTGTTCTACACTCAAATCTGCTTGTTGCCTAGATAGATTTGGTTTTAATTTGAGAATTTCTTCTGGATCTTATGATGTGTGACACCAAGCCCTAGATCATTACCTTCTCAAGCAAAGAGATCAGGAGTGTTCATCGGTTCTAAGAAAAGGTGAAGAAAAGGAGTCATTACATTTTCTTCTTCAGCTAGATTGATCAAATCTTCGGCTTCTTCATCGTCTGTAAGTCCAATTAATTTTTCATTTTTTTTTCTTTCTTTTCCTCTATTAAATAAATGTAGATCTAGTTTGTTCATAATAGGATTTGTTTTCTGTTACTTCCTGGGGATTTATGAATCTTCGAATTTGATCGTATTTGAGTAGATCTAGCTATGTCTCTGTAAGATCTTATCATTTCCTTTCGGGATTTATTTAATTTTTATTAAAAAAATTCCATGATTTAAACCTTTTCTGTTATCTCTATTCATTAAATCGTACAGATCTAATATAGCATTCAACGCATCATCAGATTACCTGGTGATCTACATTTAGCTTTCAAGGTGTACGAGACCGTGTGTAAGTACGTGTGTATATATCTGTGAGCCTGTGCTTATGTATGTATGTGTATGTAATGGTAATGTCCATGCCGAGTTCATTTGGTATGTGTTTATCCATAATATGTGTTGTTCTCATGTTTGCTCACATTTTTAATAAAGTTAATACGTGTGTCATATATTCATGATCTCATAGTCTGTTAAGAATGTAGTGGATGTCAGTTGTTTGTAGTCTAAATGTAGATTTTCAATTGGAAAGCTAATCCTTAGCAAGTCCAAGAATGGCATGTTTCTTTTAGCTGGTCTTTCTTATGTTATTTCAGTGATCTGTGGGTTTGTTCCTTAGAGTTTTTCCCTTGGAGACTAACACCCTTAATTGTCATTTATAATAATACTTTTGTGATTCCCCTTCATTTTTCTTGATTAATAACCTGATGCAACTCTGTAAAAAACTAAATATGTGGTTATCAATTTAACTTTGTTGCAGCTATTACACAACCTGTTTGTATTTCTTTTTCAGAATGACTTCTGAGAAACTCTTGTGGAATGTGATAATGTATGAATGGTTCATAGAATATTAAAATGTGAGTGTTGGACCCATTCATTTCCTTATGAAATTTGTGAGAACTGTTAAGTCTTCTTGATAGCCTTGTGAATATCAAAGGTAATCATATGGAAATCATGTTTAGCTATCTTAAAATAAGAGCATAGAGGTATTGCAATTCATTTAAATAGAGAAGGCTTAATATTCTGTTTTGAAAAGGTTAATTAAGTTTGAACACTAATTTTAAATGAGAAATTCCCATAAAGGAAAGATGGAATATTTGTGTGAAAGTAGCATGAGTAGAGTGACAATCTCCTTCCCTATTCAGTTCATACATTTCAGCAGATATTGGCCTGCAATGTTTTGGCATATCCAGACAGTTCAGGAAAGTACTTCTTCTTGATTTTATATTGAATGATGAACTTATTGTTTTAGATTTCCGAAATCAAATCTGTGTGATTTTCTTTCATCACTACAAAAGTTTTACTAGTTTATGATGCATTTCGAAGGAAGGTTTTGCTTGAATGTAAACTTCTGAGATGTGAATGAGCACATATGAGCTTTGTGTGGAATTCTTGACCAATAATTCATTTCTTTTGCTCAAATGGCTACGGGGTGGGAGTTTATGCTTTGGTTATTTCAAAATAAATTGCAAGGGCCGATTGTAGGGTCAGTGCTTCATAGGAGAAAATAAGGAGAAGTGGTTGGGATATTTCTGTTGTGGATGAATTTTGGTTTGAACTACAACCTTGCATAAATATATAATCCCCACCTCGTATGAATAAATAATTTTGTCATATGATTCATGATATGGACAATGGTTTGTTCGGGGATTCTTTGTGGTGTTGTCTTTGGTGCATAATGTGTGAGAATGCCTGAAAGGTTGATGATATATTACAATTGAATTGAAGTGTGGACATGATTTTTTTGTGCTGTAATTTTCCCTATATATTCTTCCTGCTTAAAGAAACAGGGCAGCAGTGATACTCTATGAGCATGTAAAATGCTTGTTTAGGTCTCAATTTTTGTTTATGATCTGTTGTTCCTCAAACTGATTCCAGTCACAAAGAATTTTAAGAATATTGAGTTGAATTTGAGGCATAAAATTTCAGTTTCTTGTTGGTGATAGATGGTGTGCCATATTACAGCATGTATTGTAACCTGTTAAATTTTGTAATGCTTATTCAAGTGTTGAAATGTTAAGGGTTCTTAGAGTCCATTTTTTTAGCTTAAAGTCAATAGAAAATCTCAATTTCTGAGTTCACCTGTGTTTAATGGTTATGGTCGTATACATAATTTCTCTTATAATATGAATTACTATTTTCTTTCATCAAGATTTGTTGACATGTTGTGCATCAGATGTGTTTATTATATCATAATTATTAATGGGATTGCATTCATTGTCCTATTACCCTTTCATTTAATCCGTGGAATATAATGGCGATGAAGGCGTTAGCCCAAGCCCATTTTCTTAGGGGACTTGCTCAGTCCAAGTAGTGCTCCCCTCTTTATTTAGTAGACTAACACAGTCTTTTTAGATATCTTTTAGATAGAAGAGCCCTTCATTTAGGAGACCATTGTGGTCTCATAATGAGTTACACTAAGAGACATACATTGTCTCGGTAGCCCTATTTTGGTAGGATCATTAGAGAGTCTTTGACTGATTTATCGCTTTGGTAGTGTTATTAGAGAGTCCTTGACTCATTTACTTCCATTTCTAATAGTGCTATTAGAGAGTCTCTGACTCATTTGCCCCCTTCTTTAGTAGCATTAGTTAGGAGTTTCTCCTTGAAGCTGTTGTCACTCTACTTTATTAGAAACTAGCATAGTCTCATTAGAGATTTGCCTCCTGAGATTCTATTAATTCCTTGTCTTTGGCATTAGTTTACCAGGTTTAGGGGTTTCCCCTGTTAGCCCTAGGGTTTGGCCCAGGGTGTTGTTTTGTGTATTTCCTTAGATTTTTGACCAAAAGGGTGAAAATACTTTAAAATCCAAAAACACTTAAAACATTTTAAAAATCCAAAACATCTGAAATTCGAAATCCAAAAATATTGAACAAGCTTTAAAATCCAAAAACATTGGAATATTTGAAAACTCAAAAACAACATAAATTTAAAACATCAAAAACATTTGAAAACATCAAAAACCTTAAAAAAGTGTAATGTGTTATGTTTTGGAGTAGTTTAGGAAAGTTCGTTTCGAACTACGTTGGCTTAATCCTCTTTCACGAGGTACGTAGTGCAGCTTCGGATCTTCATCCCAAGTCTAACCAGACTTTTGTAAATAGTATCGAAAATCTTCTTTTTGAGTAAAACTTTAAAACCTTGTTTTCAAGAAGCTCTTCCTCTAGAGTTAGGGGTTTGTCCTAGATAGAGAGTTTTAGAGTTAGGGGTTTGTCCTTGGTGTTTGTTTGTTTGTTATGTGCTTGTTTTAGAGTTAGGGGTTTGTCCTAGAGTTATAGGAACGCCTCCATCCGGTCAGTTGGCGATCCACATCGCCGACTGATGACTAGAATAGGATGGGTTAGTCCGCCCTTTGTTTTTCGTAGGAAACACAACCTAGTTACACATAGGTTGTAGGAACCACCTGCATTAGCTTAGGGCTAACCTGCATTTAGTTAGGGCATATAGGGTGTCCTAAAATTCACAATCCATTGGAATTTAAATAATCACATAAGAAGCTTTAATAACTAGTTCGGTCTTTTAGATCGAGTCTAGGATAGAGGTCTAGATGTCTTAGGCATCATAGTTTAGAATAGGTGCGAAGAACTAAGTGACTCTGATTCTTGGGGAGGCGGGGATACGTAAGCTTCTTTGGATGAACATCAGACCATCCGAAGACTCGGGTTAAATCGTTTAGAGTCCTAGGATTTGTTGTTTTGTCATGTTGTGTATTTTGTTGTGTTTTCTTACTTTCCTGTGCAGACCTTATACCTTTAGCTGTAGCATGCATGTGTTTGTTCACCAGAACTTAAACACTCATTGGGCATGACACTCATAACCTAGCTATGCTTAGGTGACACTTCTTTCATTTATTTTGTGTATGCTTATTATTCCATCCCCAAGTCATGCATGATTAGGTAGACATTTTCTTGGGGATATTTGTTCCAATTTCACATGATTTTCGCCGAAAACTCTTCAAGGTTAATAATAAATGGCATAAGGGACCAAGTGCTTGCACTCGGACGAATTTAGGGTGCTCTTCGGACCTTCTCCATTCGTAATCAGGCATGGGCCCATATATATTTCCGGTTATCCATTACACAGAGGATTTGTTTTTTGGGTTCCATGGCCTATCCATGGATGGCGACTCTGAGTTTATTTCAAGTACGTTTTGGTTTGAGGATTTATCTTTGGATCAAGAGGTATCTCATTCTTTTTATATCGTCACTCGTGCTATGCTATGAGGGTGGCATCCGTTTCGAGAGTTCCTTGGTAGAGATCTCCTCCACGCGTGGATGATCCAGAGGCCGCTGGGGGTTTGTCCCCCACCTCTCTCTCGGATCGGGGTCCACAGAATCACATTTAATGAATCTCCCTCAACAATGGTCAGATCCATCAACCTTCTATCAATATCCAAAATGCCAAAATGTGCTGCCCTCACTCCCGCTTCTGAGGAATCAGACACACCAATAGATCCATAGTATGCCCACACAACATCCCCCTTATCATTGTGACAAACCCCTCCCACTCCTGGATTGCCGGAACTAGCACCATCGAAATTAACCTCGTACATGTTTTGAGCAGGGGCTCCCATCTTTGCAAAATAAGATCTCTCCCCTCAACACTAAAGCACACCTCCCTCCATCCTTCCCAAAGATCAAAAGCCGATACAAACCGAAAGGAGGGGAGGCATCTCACCCAAGATATAACCAAGGCGTTGATCTTCAAGTCAATCCAATGAGGATTCATGGCTTTCCCCTCAAAGACTCTAGAGTTCCTCTCCTTCCATATAGACCACCACATGGCTAGTAAACAAAAATTCCACAAGGTTTTTCCTTTTTCCTTCCAAGGAACCCCTCCCCAAAGGTGCAATAGCGACGGAATAGATTTAGAAAAAACCCAACAAATCCCAAATCTCATGAAGATGAATCGTCATATGATCCTAGTGAACGAACAATGCATAAACAAATGATCCACATATCCCCATCTTGCAGACATAGTGGGCAATGATAATAAGCCACATACCACGGTTTCTCAGAAAATTAATGGTTTGTATTATATCACGACAAACCGCCCAACCAAAGATACAAACTTTAGGTGGGCAATGAAATTTTCATACCTTTGTCAAACATGAAGGGTTAGAAATTTGCATAATACTTTCATAGAAAGATTTAACCGAGAAAGTCCCAGAAGGTTCCTCAGTCCAAAGTCTTTTATCCTCCCCATTCCTTTTAATATAACATCCCTCAAGAAGGGCTCGCAGGCTAGAGACCAATTCTATCTCCCACTCAAAAAATGATCTTCTAAACCCCGGGTTCCACACAAGAACACCCTCATTCAACTCAAAGCAATCGCTAACAAAGGCCTCGCTATTTGAAGCCATATTACACATCCCCACACCACACATCCTGCTAGAATGATATTCTATCACCTCTATACACTCTAAATCTAACCTTTGACTTGAAAAGAAAAGACATTTTTAGAATGTCTCTCCAAACCGACAACCCTTTTTTTGCAAACAAGTCCAAGGATTCCCATCTCCCCATATCGCATCCATACTTACTACTGATGACCTTGACCCACCAACAATCATGCTCCTCCCCAAATCTCCATAACCATTTATCCAAGAGCGCATGACTAAAATCTCTAACTCTCCTTAAACCCAAACCACCCAATTTAATGGGGACACAAACCTCCTCCCATTTGACCAAAGCAATACCTCTCTTATTCTCATTCCCACCCCACAAAAATCTCCTCTGGATCTATTCAATCCTAAGGGAGACACTCACAGGGCATTTAAATAAAGACATGAAGTATATAGGTATATTGGACAATACCGCCTTAACCAGCACAAGCCTACCACCACGAGAAACAAGATTCATTTTTCGTGAACCCAATCTTCTCTTAATCCTCTCAACTATAGGATCCCACAGATCTTTATTCGGTCTACGAACCCCTAACGGAAGGCCCAGATACAAGGAAGGCAACGAGTCCAACTGACCTCCCAGAATCACAGCAATTTCCTGAGCCCTCTCCTCAGGAATATTCAAAGCAAAAATTTTACACTTGTGGAAATTAGATTTTTGGCCCGAAATGAGCTCATAGCATCTCAAAATGGCTTTAAAGTTTCTCACTTGCCCAGTCTCCTGCTCACAAAATAATAATGTATCATCAGCAAATTGCAAGTGGGAAACCTCCACCTCCTCCAAGCCGATCCTGAACCCTCTAAAAAGATCAAGGCCACTTCCCATCGCCAGTAACCTACTAAGGATTTCCGCCACAATGACAAACAAGAAAGGGGATAAAGGATCCCCTTGTCTAAGCTCTCTAGACGACTTGAAGAAACCCTTTGGAGATCCATTAATGAGAATAGAAAACCAAGCAAATGACACACAACTCTTCATCCACGAACGCCATAGACATCCGAAACCCATACGCTCAAGGGAGTAATCCAGACATCTCCAATCCACTCTATCATAAGCTGTCTCCATGCCCAACTTACACAGTATGCCTTTCTTACAAAGTTTGCAATACGAGTCAATAGCCTCATTTGCAATCAAGGAGCAATCCAAGATTTGTCTTTTTTCTATGAAAGTACATTGATAATCCGATATGATTGATGGAAGTACCCTCTTTAAGTGTTCCGCTAAAACTTTAGCCAAAACCTTATAAAGGCATCCCACAAGAATGATAGGCCTAAACTCCGCTATCATACTAGCACCTTCCACCATAAGAATTAGAGCTATGAAAGTAGCCCCCGTACCTCTATCCAACTCCATACCCTGATGGAACTCATGAAAAAACACCACAAGGTCTCCCTTGACATATTCCCAACAAGATTGGAAAAATGCCAAACAAAAGCCATCAGGCTCGGGAGCCTTATCTCTACCCAAAGAAAAAGCAGCCCTCTCAATCTCTTCGATCTCGAACGGATCCTCCAATTACCTACTCTGGTCACATTCTAAATGGTTAAAATCCACACCCTTCGGAATAGGCTTCGATATACCATCTGATGTATATATGGCATTATAAAAGCTCAATATAGCACTCGAAATATCTTCCTTTCCGAAAACCACCTCCCCATCCACCATCAATGAGACAATCCTATTACCCCTTCTAGCACTTGCAATAGCATGAAAGTAAGCAGTATTTTTATCACCTTCCTTCAGCCACTTGACCCTTGACTTTTGCCTCCAGAATATCTCTTCATGTAGAAGAATACTTTTATGTTCTTCCCGAAAAAGCCCCAGCTCCTCCCTAGAAACCATGTTCCCCAATCCCTCTTCCTCTAAAGCGCCTAGATCTACAATCCTACTTTCCAACCAATTCTTTCTGCAAGAGTCAGACACTCTTTTCTCCTTAATCCATTCCTTCAACATCTTCTTAACAAATCTCAATTTTCTTCCTATTCTTACGTCTGCAGGCCCCTCAAAATTTTCAGAGGCTCACCATTTTCCCAACCTTTCTTCCATGTTCGGGTCCTGGAGCCATGCTATCTCAAATCGAAAAGGCGGGGCGCCCTAAGATTCTAACCTCGGATCCATAAGAATAGGACAGTGATCCGAAACCGAATGAACCAAGGTTTTTTGTATCACCTCAGGAGCCAAGCTCATCCACAAGGAAGCGGTCAATCCTACTATGACTCTCCCCTCTATTCCACGTGAACCAAGCCCCAGATAATGGAAGGTCGATTAACTCATGCCTAGAAATGAAATCAGCGAACAAGACCATATTTCTATTGGACCTCGTGCAAGCCACCCTTTCACACACAACTCTAATTTCATTAAAGTCTCCACCTAGACACCAAGGATGGGACCATCGCACCCTAATCCTATCTAACTCCCCCCATAACAACCTTTTTCTCCACCCTTAGAGAAGGCCCATAGACCCCAGAGAAAACAACCCTCACGGCGTCTTCCACCCTTTCCAGAACGACAGACAAGGAGAAACTACGCTTCCATTCCTCGACCACCTTCCAATAAGACTCCTCCCAAGCAACCAAAATCCCCCCAGAAAGGCCTATTGATCCCACAAAAGAAAAGCTCCACTAACCTCTGAGACCAATATTCCGAACAGTAACCTTATCTATAACCTCTAATTTGGTTTCTTGTAGACGTACAAGACTCGGTTTACATCTTTTAACCATTTCCTTCACTTGAGCTCTCTTCGCCAAAGAGCCCAATCCATTTACATTCCATGATAACGTCTTCATAAGGAACTAATTTTCACGTACTTTCTCCCCTTTCTCCCTAACTTGACACTACTCAATGGAGAACCCTTCTTACCTCCCTCACTCTTCTTATCCCCATAGTTAGCCCCCGATTTCAATCTAGCCAACTCTCAGAGTGACTTCTTCGAAGATTCACTCCTGTGAGACTCGTTAATCTCTCCCCCAACCATATCCCTTAATTCAATCGACCGTATCATACCACGAAACTCCGGTAATGGTCCGAGGTATCTTACCCCCAACTTTTTATCTTGAATGCTTAGGAACTATCCACCAACTCGTTCTATATACAGCAGTGGAGATGATTTTGAAGATATGACAGGAAGATGAATCTTGAGAAATATTGTAAAAGGATGAGCCCCATCTCAAACATCCTTCAATTAGGAGGATACCAAATGTTTGGTTAAAGCACTTAAGAACAAATGGGAGATATTAAAAACAGTATTTTAGTATGGGTTTTGCTAACGACTGCCCTTAGGGCATCAGTTAAGGTGCATTGGGAAAGAAATTTTACACATGTTTTATAAAGAAATCTCAAAATGGGTGTAAAAGTGTGAAAGTATGTGTAAAATGATTGGAAAAGTTCTTTTCCAATGCACCTTAACCGGTGCCCTTAGGGCACTCGTGAGTAAAACCCTTTTACTATTCGTCTTTCTTTTTTTTTTTCATACGAACCCGGATAGAAAAGAATAAAGCATAAACACAGAACATGACAAGATTTATGTGATTTTCCATTTACATTCACAAAGAAAATGAGAAGAATTTCATGCCCTTAGGGCACTCCTTAAGATGTGCATTGGAAACTTAATTTTGCAATAATTTTAGGGTTATGATCCCCTGGGATGATAGGCCCAACTGTTAACATGATTTGACGTCAAAAAATGTTAAATTCTGCCCACAATTCACGTTAACAGTGGGGTGTATCATTCAATAGGGGGCGAAAAAAACATCCCCTTAATTTTACACATGTTTTGAGACTTTTGCACATATTTTGATAAAAAAAAAAGTCTCAAAAAACATGTGTATACCTCTCATTTCTTTTGTAGGCCACCTCCTTGCAAGCCACGTTTTCCAAGAAAAGAAGTAATTAGGCTAGAGCAACAGGCATTAGCTGCCTCTATTTGCTTTCATTTGAAATTATCAAAATGCCCCTATTTCACAAATTTCCAGTGAATGTCATGGCATTCTTTTGAAAATTGACCCTTCAAATAGGGATACTTTAGTTATTTTCTATAATATAGCTAGCTACCAAACCAGTCAGTCTTGCTTCGCGTTGCTTCTCTTCTATTAGACACGTTGAGAGAATGAACCGGTCCTCTTGTTAATGCTGACAAAAAGGAATGGAGACCTCTCCCAAGCAGAGGAAAACTATTTACCATGTTTGGCCAGCATGAAAAAAAATATTCCCTAGAACATTTGTTGGGCCCGGTGAGGATGGGAGTGAAAAGCTCCTAAAAATTAGGAAAATAAGTAATCAATTCTAAGGCCATGTCTGGAGACACTAGTTTATCATGAAAAACAATTCATGGTAGCCAAACGTGCCCTTAATAGGTAATGTTTCACTAGTTTTTAAGAAGTCTTGACGCTGCCTACTTGTGCCAACTCAATTCTCTTCCTCTCCCTCCTTTGCCACTCTCACACAATCGGGCCGACAAATGTTCCGTGAAATAATTTTTCATGGTTTGCCAAACATGGCCTAAATGAATGTATTTTTGTCGAAAGGGAACTGTGTGTTTTTTACAATTTGTTAACATATTTTATGATTTGTGAATTACTTAAGTCAACTAATTCAAGTGAGAATGGTGATAATGTGCTTTGAGCAGAGCTCCTCATAGTCATGTAAATAACGATGAAGGATACAGCTCATTCCTTTATTAAGTGGTATTTACTGCTTCCCTGTGGGGGAAGGACACTCTTTTAAATCTTTTGCACGTTAAGGAACCTTTCTCTCCCCTAGACAGAATCAGTGAGTTCCTTTTTCATTTGGCTTCTCCTTCTTTTCCTTCAATGTCTGTAATGCATGGTCGAGAATAACTCAGTCTTCTTCAACCATTCTCAGCAATAACGTGTTCTGCCGGCCGTAAAATGGGTAAAATGGGTGCAAGACAAATTTTATGCCCGATTCTATGTGGCAAAAATGGGCGTAAAAATTGTTATGTGCCCATTTTATCTAGACCCGACACGAAGCTAAGGGAAATAAGTTTCTTCCCAAAATTCTTATAATCATTAACAAATCACACAAGACATGTGGCACAAGTATAGTGCTAAAAAACTGAGAATTGACTATAATTGTTAAGAAAATAATTTCTCAACAATCTTGGATTACCATGCAATTATCTCTTATGAGTTAATACAGAACAGAACACTCAAGGAGATAGATAAAAATAATAATATTTGAAAAAGATAACCTTGAACCTAACCACCAAACGAAATCTGGTTTTATGAACTACAAGCTAATCAATCAAATGATGATCTGATGTTATTCTCTTACAATAATCATATCGCACCTACTAATGAATGGTCAATCTTCAATGATCCATGGATTTTCTCTCATACATTTTATTTAAGCATATAATGCAATCTTTAGAACGTTGGAATCAGGCAGGAGACACATTTTTTTGCCTGAGCCTGCGTTCCTTGGATAGAAGCTTTGCGAAACCAATCAAGGCCTTTTCGTTGGTTCCATTTCCAATCAGTCCTCCTGCTTCTTCGAAAATGCCTGTCTCCAAGTTCACTCTAGACACTGGTTTCTTCAGAAGATTTTTGCCCACCTCCACCAAATTTAATAGGTTCTCTGTCGTGGATATATCGACCGATGATGCATTGCCAACCAATGTGTCATCCTGTTATTCGAGCAAAGATTCATTGACTAATTAAGTATGAATTAATTAGAAAATAAATAGCATCATTCGAGCTAAAGACAGCATTATATACCCAAATGATAGAACTTATGTCAGCAAAAATTTGCATTTTTTTTTCATGTTATACGTTTAATTTATTTCTTCTTGAAAACATATTATTGGCTTTTCTTCGATAAAGGCAATTTCGCATAAAGCAATTCCGCAGCACCTCTTTTTAAGAAGAGAAGTGCTACTTCATTTGAATTAAACTTCTAAGACAAATTCAGCAAAAGAGGGGCCTCAAAATGGCTTAGACATTGCCATAAAGGTTTATAAAACTCAAAACTTTGAAACTTTGATTATTCAGAAAGGGGATTTGCTACGCAATTTCGTGGAAGCCATATATAAAACTTTTTTGGGATTTGCTAAGCAATTTCGATGGAAAGCCATTTCGCGGCCAACTTTTTCCCAAGAGAAGAGCCACATTAGATAAATTTAATGACTGTGGAAAAAAATTGGCTGAAAAGTCAGACACAAAACAAGAGAGAGAGAGAGAGAGAGAGAGAGAGAGAGAGAGAGAGAGAGAGAGAGAGACCTGGATTCTAAGATAGTTGCACTCGGAGTGGAGAGCTTGGATGAGAACAGAGATATGAATGTCAACCATGTCTCCGCTTGCCTGTGAGAAAGAGTCAATCAAAGGAGTAGCCCCAATGTTATAAAGCCATCCAAAAAATCCCCATTTGGCCGCCATATTTGCACTATACTTCTCTTCCTGCTTTGCTGACCCCGTCCCCAAAGATAACACTAGGAACTTCCCATAATCCGTAGCCTTTATGTCTAAGAAATCTTGGTTATTCATTAATATTTCTTTGCTTACTTCCGATATTGCCGTTAATGCCTACATAAACAGAAAAATATACATAAATTTCCATATTGTCTTTATTGCAATGACTTAAAATTGTACATCGAATGGAAGAAAGCCATGATAACATAGCAAACATGATTTTAAGTACAGGATTATTTGCGGCGACTCCTCCATCAATTAGATTGAAATCCTTCACATTTCCTTTGGCATCATGGGTTTGGAAGAAGTAAGCTGGAAGATATGTTGGGGCCGCCGATGTACCGATGCATACGTCGGAGAGGTACAAGTCATTAGACACTTCATTTTTTGCCTGAAATTTATATAACAAGCTAACATTAGAGTTGAACATATGTGGCATTGAGACAAAAAAAAGAAAGAAATCAACTGTGGGATAACCAATAGAGAGAGTCTGTTATTGGTGAGGAAATAGGCCCCATGTGGGACACCGAAATGACTATTGGTTCTAGTGAATGACACCCAAAAGGTGGGCAAACAAGACCTTATATATCCTAAATACCAAAATCGTAGAATTTTCAGAGCCTTCCTATGGGGACATAGGAATAGACACGGGAGAGAATTTGAGATTCAAAATCAAACACTGAAATATGAAGGTTGGAATGTATATTAGTACCTTGTAGGTGGAGAAGATGACTGGCTGAAGATACTTAATATCAAAAGCTGGAATTACAATATTTGCTAAGGTTTGGTGCAACTTAGTCTCCCCTAGAATCTCTCTAACCAAAGAGTGCAAGTACTTGCCATCATATTTAGGTCCAGAGAGTGCACCCAACAAGTTTCTAGCTGAACTCAAGAAGCTGCACCCAAGATTTTCAATCAAAATCCTTGTAAAACTAGGTAGAAATAAATACATGCAAACACGTGAATTAAAGGGAGGGTGTATTGATAAACGCACCGCTTCTGAGGAAATATCTTGGGGCAGTGTTCTAAGTAGAAGTTATTAATGTCTTTAGCAGCATAGAGCGGGCGGTTGTTTTTGTCCGGGGCGGTAAGCATGGCGGTCACCAAGCCGCCAGTGCTCGTTCCGGCAATCACGTCAAAGTAGTCGGCGAGCCGAACGTCCGGTCCATCAAGTTCCTATAATAACAACAAATCATGCCATTTATGAAACTTTAAATCACTTGAATCTAGATGTGGGAAAATGTATTATATTACCTTTATAGATGATTACTCTAGGTATACTAAAGTTTATCTACTTAGAACCAAAGATGAAACAGAACAAGGCTTTATAAAATAGACGAATGAGACCGAACAAATCATCATCTTTGATCGTCGATCATTGAAAAAAAAAGAATAAGAGAAATATAGATTGCTAGTTACTTGTAATTTGGATTCGAGGAAAGCAAGGATGGTTCCAGGGATTATGCCTCTCACACCACCTCCGTCTATGCTAAGCACAGTCACCATCTCCCCGACAGCGGGTGGGGGATTCTCTACGGCCGGTGGGAGATTCGCTAAGCTGCCCATTCTCTCTCTCTCTCTCTCTCTCTCTCTCTCTCTCTCTCTCTCTCAAGATTGGTCTGTGTAAAATGGTGCATCAACCTACTCTTTATATAGAGAAGTATCTCAGCTAAAAATAAAATAGAACTTGTCATGATGACCTATAAATCCATAATCTCATTTTTTTTTCTTTTTTCTTTTGGTCCAAAAATGGGATAAGTTAAATGAATTGTACATCGTGCGAGTTCACTTCTTTTGATAATTTATGGCTAAATGTTGCTGAGTCAATTTTCTATTTTAATGTGTCAAAGGAGTTACGAAGGACTTGGAGGACAAAACTTGGACACTCGAATGAGAACTCAGCATCGACCCGGACGTGACTAGGGGCGTACGTAGGGCTGCAACTCGAGCCGGGTTTTACCCGACCCGCATTGACCCGACCCGAAAATAGCCTGGGTTGGGTTCAGGTTTCATGGGTTTCGGGTTGAGCCCGGTTGAGCATTCAAAAGCCCGCATGAATCTCGGGTCAAGCCGGGTTTGAAGGGGCCCGACCCGACCCGAGTTACATAAGTTATAGTATGTAGGGGTGGACATGGTTCGGTTCGGTTCGGTTTTGGGCTAAACCCAGAACTGAACCATGAATAATCGGTTCCCTGAAATTGGAACCAGAACCGAACCATATATGTGTGGAACCGAACCGAACCAGAACCATATATAATCGGTTCGGTTCGGTTCGGTTGGGAAGGACCATAAGAGATGGTTTGCATTGACTATGGATCCGTACAGGTAGAGGCTGTAGGGGCCATTTAAAATGATAGGTGATATCAATTGAAGATAAATGGTTCACATTCCTTGTACCAATGAAAACAATCTGATCCGTTGATCCAAACACCTTAACTGGATGATTGTAGGCCCTTGATCAATCATGCCTTGCTTAAGGCTCCACCAACAAAATCTAGAACATTGATTTTCGTATACAAGGGGTGCTTACTTGGCATGAGAACAAGATCATGTGGGCACGATGTTCTACAAGATCAACGGTCTTGATTGCACATAAATGTATGGGACTTAAAAATTGATCGTTACCGTTGATCTCTTTTATAGGCGAATCCTATCAGCGTGGGCGGACCCAATCGATTTCAATTAACGCTAAATGTCAAGTGGGCCACCCTTCACTAACCATCCAAGACGTACATTACTATTGGAGGGAGCAAGGTGACCCACCCTGCATTGGAATTGGTCCCATGTATTACACCAATCCACCAATGGGAGGAAACAAGACATAAAAAGAGACCCCTCTTTCTCAGAAGTTCCACCACCTTTTGTTTGTCTTTTCCTGAAAATCACTATTTTTCTCAGAAAAAGAGTAGCCCAATGCCATGAACGTGTATTCATTTCTAGGGAAAAAAAGGAAAAACAAAAAGGGTTGGAAATATCATTTCCCTAGAAAGAACCGCCCTATTCAACTTTCCTGGTTAATCATTGTTGGATGATCCTTTATCCTTAAGCTGTTATCAGTATCTTGATAAAAAATAATGCTCTTTTATATGGTGTTTACGCTACATGCAAGAACACCTTAAAAAAAATACAGTGAGGCCCACACCAATTCGGTTCTCGGTTCCGGGATCCCAAACCCGGAACCGAACCATATAGAAATGGAACCGAACCGAACCGAACCAAATGTGCCGGTTCGGTTCGGTTCCTCGGTTCGAACCGGAACCATGTCCACCCCTATAGTATGTACATTTTTTTCTATTATTAGTTAAAAGTTAAAAGTGAAAACCCACGCACCCACTGTTATTGTATGTGAGTGTAATTTCTGCTTCTATGAGTTGAGTTGATTCAAGTGTTTGATTCAGCATTGTTTGATTGTAATTACAACATTGTTTGATTACAGCATTGTTTGATTCGATCAAGTGTAATGTGAGTGTAATTACATCATTGTTTGATTCAAGTGTAATGTGAGTGTAATTTCTGCTTCTATGAGTTGAGTTGCCTTGCGAAACAAAAATTTTCCTTAAAAAATTGTGTCAACGTGAAAAAACCCGACCTGACCCGAACCGACCCGAGATTTATCATGGGTAGGGCCAGGTTTGGGAATCGTGGGTTTTCGGAAAAAAAACCGGACCCGACCAGACCCGAGTTGCAGCCCTAGGCGTACGTTCCTTAACAGTTGTTAAAATAGAAATATACAATAATTCACATTCAAAGAGCAAAGGCTCTACGAAAGCCACGTTTTCCAAGCGGTAGAAGAAAAGTCAGGCCAGAAAAAACAGGAGGTGAGTTTTTTAAAAGTGTAGTGGAAAGTGAAAAGGCCCCGTTTTCCGGGAGAAGAAAAGTTTCGCTAAAAAAAGGCCATGGGGCAGAATTTGCCGATGTAATCAGGTCAACTGCCAGCCTAACTATGACATTCGTCTGAAAATTAATCCTTGAATGCATCCCTTGTTTTGTTAGTGAACATAAGCATCTATTTATGATTTGATAATTGCACTAGATTATATTGACTTTTATTATTTAAGCAGCGGTCAAAGGCTATTGCGGTTCCCAAAAAGCTCCTTCAATATGAATGGAGTGGAATCTAACTATTTAAACAAATACATTTTTCTTAAAAGTGGATGGCAAGTGGAATTTTATATATAGACTACTTGCTCATATATTTTATAATTTGTTAATTATGTATAGGGCTGGTCTTATCTCAATGGTTGAAGCTTAGTTTCTCAACCTTCAAGTCGCCCAGTTTACCTATAAAAAAAATTGTTAATTATGTAAATCATGTATCTTAAAAAAAATTTAAGATCGGTGAGCATTTTCGCATTATTTTTTGTGTGGAAAATGCTATTAAAATAATAGCATGCATCACACACGTTCTACTTTTATAATACTGAGGTTGACTTTAATTGACTAACTAGAAATTCCTAAAAGGGTTTTGCTAACAAGTGCCCTAAGGGCACCGGTTAAGGTGCATTGGGAAAGAAATTTTACACATGTTTTATAAAGAAATCTCAAAACAGGTGTAAAAGTGTGAAAGTATGTGTAAAATGATTGGAAAATTTCTTTTCCAATGCACCTTAACCGGTGCCCTTAGGGCACTCGTTAGCAAAACCCTTTTACTATTTGTGTTTCTTTTTTTTGAATACGAACCCGATAAAAAAGAATAAAGCATAAACACAGAACATGACAAGATTTACGTGATTTTCCATTTACATTCACAAAGAAAATGAGAAGAATTTCATGCCCTTAAGGCACTCGTTAAGATGTATTGGAAACTTAATTTTGCAATAATTTTAGAGTGATGATGGCTGGGATGATAGGCCCCACTTTTAATGTGTTTGACGTCAAAAAGTGTGGGAGTGAGGAGGTCATGAAAAGCTTCTAAAAATTAGGAAAATAAGAAATCAATTCCTAAGGCCATGTCCGGTAGGATTTTTTTTCCCCATAGATTTGAGGGGCACGATTGAGATTAGAGGGAGAAGTAGCAAAAAATGAGGAAAAATTCAGATCCAATTTTGTGTAGAGTTTTTTGTTTTCTAATTTTTAGCCACTTATCAACTTGGAGACACTATTTTCCTTATTTTTAGCCACTTCTCAACTAGGAGACACTATTTTTAGCCACTTCACCTGCCATACTCCTCTCGAGACACTAGTTTATCATGAAAAATAATTCATGATAGCCAAACGTGCCCTTAATAGGTAATGTTTCACTAGTTGTTAAGAATTCTTGACGCTGCCTACTTGTGCCAACTCAATTCTCTTCCTCTCCCTCCTCTGCCACTCTCACATAATCGGGCCTACAAATGCTCCGTGAAATAATTTTTCATGGTTGCCAAACATAGCCTAAATGAATGTATTTTTGTCGAAAAGGAACGGTGTGTTTTTTACAATTTGTTAACATAATTTATGATTTGATAATTACTTAAGTCAAGTCATCTTAAAAATAATTTAAAATGCTATTAAAATACTAGCATGTGTTGTTGCACGCAGGCGACATCCCACGACACCTGTGGCATGTTTTATATATTTTCATTCAACTTGTCTTTTTAATTTTAGTCTCGTGATTGAATAAATAATAAATTCAATGCCCTTGATTTTTCGGCCTTCCATCTTGGTAGATTTTTTTTTTATGGGTAAGCTGGGATTGAACTTGTGACCTCAAGGTTGAGAAACAAAGCCTCAAAATCATTGAGCCACACATGCCTATCCCCAATCATTCATTTGTAGATTTGTGTGGCACTTAAGGTGGATAGCTTAGCAAAACTCTCAAAGAACCAATTTAAGGCTAACATATTTTTTCAATCAATCAAACCGAAATGCATAAGAAAATTAGGGTAAATGATTGTAAGAATAGAGATTATATGATGAAAGGCCCGGACTAACAGTACTCATCATCCCATCCTCGATATTGTATCCAACAACAACAGCTTCTTTCTAAGGGTGATACTTCCATTGTACCACCTTTACGTGGCCCTTCATCATATAAATTCTCTAAGGAAAGAGTTTCTGCCTCGAGCGCAGTTGGGTTGCCTTGCGCCCCGCTGTTCGCGTGAAAATGTGGCAAACTTTATTGCTTTTTAACGTCAAACCACGTGAAACGGAGGGGGGCGGGGGGGGCGCATAATCCTAAACGGGGGTGAAAAAATTATAGTCGAATTCGACTTAACGCATCCTAGGTTTCTCTTCCAAGTCGAGGGTTTATGTTCGCACCAGCGAGCGCGTCTTCTTTATCATCATCGGGTTCGCGAAACCCTAGATCTTCTCCATCTTCTTCTCCTTTTGTTTTTCTTTGCTTTTTTGATTGAGATGTGAAACCCGAGATCTCTCTTCAAAGTGGTAATTGCTTCTCTGTTTATTTCATTTGTAGTCTGTTTTTTTCTTTTTTGGTGTTATCTGGTTTTCTATTTTGAAACCCTAAGTTACAAACCCATTAAATACTAAGACGCCTATTGTATTCAAACACAAGTTGTGTCACGACTTGTTGGAGAAATGTGTAAAAAAATGTATATGACGAAACACGATTAAAAACAGGGGAAAAGCTAACATGGTTGCAGAAACATGATCAAAATGAGTAGGAACAACTGGTTTAATACAAACTGAAATCTGGGCCTACTTTAAAAAAGTGATATATGCATAGTTTTAAACCCCTAAACCCTAAAAACCAAGTGAAAATTGGGCAGTAACTGTGCTGAAATGTGTGTTGAAATCAAGCTAAAAACAGAGCAATAGCTCACCCAAAATCTGTGTCGAAATCAAGATAAACACAGAGCTCGAATTTGATCGAGCTCAAGCACGAAAAAATATGCATTCTGAATCTTGATTGCAAAATGAGAATCGAGTCTCTTGTATGATTTTTCTTATCTTAACGAAGACGGGATCCTGTGTCTTGAATTTGCATGAATGACCACCTTTTGGTTAGGGTTAGGGTTTTCAATTATTTGGTCTCTCTCTCTTTCTCAGGTAAGAAATGTTGGCAAAGGAAATTATATCGATGAGGCTATTTCAGCAAACCTAGAAAGTTAGCACGTGGAAAGAAAGAAAAGCAAAATAATGGGGAAAATGGCAAGTTCAAAGCTAAAGATTGCTATCATCCATCCAGATCTGGGAATAGGTTTAATCTCCTTCCTATTCCTCTCTCTATGTTGGTCTTGTGATTTACTGATTTTGGATTATGGTATATTTGTATGATTGTACTTTGAAACATATCTGGTTCCAGAGTAAAATTAGACTTTTTAGATTACATTGATGGGTAAAATGCAATTTGAAGAGGCCCAAAGTGTAATTTGAGTGTACATTCAAACAAATGCTTAGCTATGACGCTTTAATTATTGATAAGACAGTCGTGACATGTGACCCTTCTAATTTAGAGATTGATAGGGATTAGATTATCTGAATTCAGATTGGAATTTTCATCTTTATATGCCTTGGATGCACCAAAAAGTGGTTTAATGGACACATTTTCCATTTCTTAGCATTTTTTGCTTGCCATTTAATATTCACATGCAATGTTTTAAATTTTGGCCGAAATCTGAAATTTCGGACTTCAGTCTAGACCAAAACCGAAGTGGCCGAAATCCGAAATTGGTGAAATGTACCAAATTTCAGTCGAATTTTCGGAAAAAATATTAATTTTTTAATCCTTTACCAAATTTCAGCCGAAATTACCTGAAATTTCGGCCCAAAAAACAGACATTTCAAGTCCCTTTACCAAATTTTGGGATTTCTGCTGAAATTTCGGTTTCGGTGGGGACCAAAATTAACCCCGAAACCAAAATTTAAAACCTTGTTCACGTGACAGTCCTTGTTGACTGTATATTTTCCAAATCCAATCCGTTTTGCACGTTTTGACTTTCCTCTCTAATTAGGAGGAAGGAAAGTAAAGAAATGTGAATATATATTCCTTTCCCTTGTATATTGTGTGCATCCAAATGGACCCTTGGGGATTATGATAAGAAGATAGTCATTTTGGATTTAGACAGGATACTTTTTTCGCTCTGATAAAATTTTGTTGTGAAAAGACTTGTCGTTCTGGTGCTAAAATGTATGATGTTTATACATAGGCGGTGCTGAAAGGTTGATTGTCGATGCTGCAGTTCAACTTGCATCCCATGGGCACAATGTTCATGTTTTCACTGCACATCACGACAAGAATCGATGTTTTGAGGAGACTCTTGTTGGTGAGTTTTAAATTTATTTTCATCATTTTTTATGACTTGGGAGGTAGAGAATGGACAATTGGTGGACCTTGAGTGGAAGAACTTATTTACTTTGTGTATACTGAGGTACGTCATATCTAAGTTCTTTTCAGCAATTGATAATTTGCATTAAAAGGCAATTTGTGCATCTACATGACATAAATGAGCATGATAAATTTAATATGCTTTTTGGAGGATTATTTGTTTCTCCCGGGACATGTTTCTAAAATAAGAAACGATGCCCCCAAGAGCACCTGCCTTGTTTTGAAGAAAGGATAAAACGAGGTCTAGTTTTTTATTTTTTATTTTTGTAGAGATTTTCAGTTTTGACCAAATAATAATAAGAAATAGTAATAAGCAATAGTTTGCCGACCCCAACTAGTTTGGGACAAAGGCTTAGTTGAGTTGCGTAATAAGCATTCGTTTGTTACTGGCAAGGAGCTTGTGGCTGAATTTGATAAGTATCTGTCTAGAACTAATGATGCTGACGTGAGTTCTAAGTACTTGCATCGCTGTGTTATCTTGTGACCTTCATTGATTGGTCTCAATTTAGTATAATGGAAGTAACAAGAAATTCAGATCCATTTTCCATTCAAAAAAACAAAACAAAAAAGAAATTCAGATCCATTTTGGACCATTCACTTTCCAAAACCCAAGGCAGGATTTGTCTCATATAGCAAGAGAGATTTTGTGTTAGTGGCAAGGAGCTTGTAACTGCATTTTTTAAGTATCTATCTAGAACTAATGATGCTGACTTGAGTTATAAGTTCTTTCATCGCTGTCTAATTATTATTGAAAATTTGTTTAATTAAATAATGTTAGTTACAAACTTAATTGGGGGTCAAACTGGATTCTTGGGTACTCTGGCAGGTTTAGTGCGTGCTTACAAAACCTGACTTAAAAAATTTTAAACTAGAAAGGAAACAAAAATCAAATTCTCAGATCGTCTATTTTGTCCTTGTTTTGGCCCTTTTGCGCCTATGTTAATGGCCAAAATAGTTATTTAGTTTGCACGGCCAGCACTTAGCCATGTGTCATTTGAGTTGAGTCAAACCCTCATGAGAAACATGTGCTTGGTTCTCATGTCATCGAAAGCATGCTTGAATACATTGAGATGAGCAAGTTCATTTGCATCAAGATACGTAGATTGACATCATAATGATGAAACTAATAATGGTGCTCAACTCTTACTGAAAATAGTGAGGCGGATTAGGCCCCTATTTTTCTGCAGAGGAATTATTGAATGACTGATGATAACCATCTCTTCTACTGTCTAAAGAAGTTATGTGAATTTGTCACTATAAGATCCCTTGTGTATGCACCATGTCAACATATGTGTTATCTTTAACACTCCCCTTCACACGGTAACGTGTCTTTGAACATGTTCATCTTGTCAGATAAGTATACTGATATGATGATCACCTGTGAGTCCTTTGGGTCGTTGAGATTTACCCACTTGCAGTATGCTAATCACTCTCTTCTCTTAAGTAGCGTTGACGAGAAAGTTTTTCACCTTAAGGCTATTATGAGGTATTACGAGGCAATATCAGGTCAGAGAATCAGCATTGGATCAAAGAATAAATTTCCCCGGGTCTTCTGTGATGTGCGTATGGTTGAGCAGTGGAGAGGTTGAAAAGTTTGCTCGAATCTTTGAATGCAAGGTTACTTCGATCCCTAACTCCTATATATGGTTGCCCCTTTGTCATTTACTTAAGGGTCTTTGGGTCCGATGATTGAGAGGGTTGAGAAGAAGCTCTCCCCTTGGAAGAAAAGTCGGCTACCTTTGTGGGGTGGATTATGCTTATCAAATCAATTTTAGCTAATATGCCCCTTATCTCTCTATTATATCCTTGTGAGTAGTGAGTGTCATTAACAGACTGGATCAGCTTTAGAAGAACTTCCTTTGGAACACTAAGGAAGAGAGGGATCTCAATATCCGTAGTCTCAGTGATGTGAACATTGCCTTTTTGGTAAGCGGATTTGGGGGTTTGAGGGAGAACATTGGAGGGAGATGATTGTTGGGAAGTTTGGTTCTGGATTTTACAGTTTGAGAGTCAGAGGACACTTTTAGGTCCCAAGGCATGACTCTGTGTAAAAGACGTTATGAGATCCATGGACTTAATTTAAAAAAAAGTATAAGATTGGGGTGCGATTTGGCTCGTGCATTCGCTTTTGGCATGATCTTTGATGCGAGGATCGCCCATTGAAGGCTGAATTCCCTAGTCTCTTCAGAGTGGTCTTTGACTGTGAGGCTAGTGTTGGTAAGTCCTATGTTCGCTAGGAGGACATGGTGATCTGGAAAGGTTCTTTTTGCTGGAACTTGTTTGATCAGGAGCTCGACATGGCAGTTTCTGTCATAAGAGGCTGGGACTCGATTTTTATTAGGAGGCAAGGAGATCACAAGCGTGTCTTGGTCTGATCCCTTTCCCGGCAGTTACTCATTCCTTCTACCTCCTCACCTGCTAGGAGGGTGTGGAATTCTCCCCCTCCATATCGGGTTAGTTCTTTCTCTTAAACTACTTGCCTAGACAAGGTTTTGATGATTGATCTCTATGACGGAGATCCGAGCTTTCATTTTTTGTCTCTTTTCCGTATTCGTGGCGATCGAAACTGAAATTTAGAACCTTTATCTTGACTCGTGATTGAACTATGGCAGCAGTCGGTGGTAGAACCGTAGGAGTGAGGGATGCTTGGAAAGGGGAGGAGTATCATTAGAAGAATATTTTCCCACTACCTCGTTAGCCGCAGTATCATTAGAAGAATATTTTCCCACTATTTAGCATACACGTTGGTCTTTGCTAATCATTATCAAATTTTGAATAGGTTCAAAATTTGCAGCGGACAAGGAGTGAGCATATATCAGAAAAGCTTAGATGGTTAGCTGGGGGGCCAGCGCCCGTCGCTAGGAAATACAAAGGGTTTATTAGTAAAGGTTTCCGCTTTCACATGAAGGCTCGCGAACAGAAAAGGAAAACACAGAATTGTGGAGCTGTTGTCACTGCAAATACAAAAAGTTTGTGCCAGGGATCAGAATCCAATAGCCGGAGATATTAGTTATTACGGTGTTTTAACAGATATTATTGAACTTAACTACTTTGGACGCCTGAAGGCGTTGCTTTTAAAATGTGATTGGTTTGATGTTGTAACGCCGAACAGGGGAATAAAAATAGATGCGTTCGGTTATACAGTTGTAAATATGACACGTCATATTTATAAAAATGAGCCTTTTGTCTTTGCATCTCAAGCTGAGCAAGTATTCTAAGTGCAAGATCACCCCGGTAACAAAGACTGGCATGTGGTTGTGAAGACAAAACGTAGGGACTTGTATGAGGTACATGGGAACAATGATGAGGGAGATGTCCAGACCGAGGCAGCAGAAATCCAAAATTTGGAAGACGTAAATAGCTGGGAACGAATAAATATAGTAAGGACAGAAATTGATGAACCGTTGGAACAATTGACCCAGGCAATACCAGATGATGAAGAATGTGATACAGATTCAGATGCTAGTGACGGCGATGAGAGTCCCTTTGCCAACGATAAATAAACGGGATCATATCTCTTTCTCTATTTGGTGTACTGCTTTGATGGTTGATTTGTTTGAATTTTGACAAAATGTCGCTCTTTTCTTAATGTTCTTACATTTGTAGACTTTGTGTAGTGGAACACTTGTACCTGTTCTTTTTCTAAGAAATGGTTGAGGGGGTATCATATTTGGGAGTTTTGAATCATTAAATGTTGCTCTATTCTTAATGTTCTTAAACTTATAGGCTTTGTTTACTAAAATACTTACACCTGCTATCTTTTGAAATTTGATGGATACATGATCATCTCCACTTAAATGTCAAATCGTTAAATTGTTATCAATTTGCAATAGTTGTATGCTTATTATTTAAGATATCAATCTCAATTGTTAATCATGTACAGGTGATCAGACATGAGGAAACGCAATCTCACTATGCCACCCTCACATTCTCAGGCCCAAGATACACATGATGATTCCCAGGTAGGACAGGGGGATGAGCAGACCGAGGATCTGGATGACCAGGTCGGGCACTTGCATACATAGCCCTCCTCTGTTCCTGAGACACAGGATGTTGCCTCCTCGTCGATGAGGTCTTGGAAGAGACGTGGTCCCACTTACTGCAAAGATACATGGGGATGCCCTAGGAGTCAAAGGAAGAGAGTAGTGTTTAATAAATTTGGCCAGCCCATAGGAAAAATAGGGAAAAAATTCACAAATTTCTTGGGCACTGTAGCAAGACTTGGTGCTGAGTTACCAATTGACCAATTCGACTGGAGGCAAGTGCCTAACGAAAAGAAAGAAGATGCGTGGGAAGTTGTTCAGGTATGATGAAAATAAATTGTATTATTAACTTCCTACAAGTTATTTTAGGAAGCTAGTATTATTTTGATTTTAAATTTTGTTATAATTCCATGGTATTAAAGACTTCTTACATGTCAATTTAGGATTATTATGATGTTGATGAGATGCATAAGAGTTGGACATTGAGTAATATCGGTACAAAATGGAAAGATTGGAAGTGTTATTTGAGAAAAACTTACTTCGATCCTGGTTTCCCATGCACGGATGATAGAGTAATTGGTGACCAGTGGACGGGTCTCTGCGCCCATTGGCAGTCATCGCTTGCTCAGGTAAAATGCAATCTTATTTTGGTTTTAACATTAATATAAAAAAATTAACATTATTATATTTGGTTGCTAATTTCAGAAGCGCAGTATAACGAACAAGGCTAACCGATCCAAACAAGTGATGATGCACACAAATGGAACTCAGAGCTTCGCATGTAAACGCTATGATCTGGTAATTTCATGAACTTCTAATTTAATTCCTCATTTATATATTGGTTTTGACATGATAAAATTGTTTTCCTGTTGACAGGAGAAAGGAAGTGGCAAGCTTCTTAGCCGCCCTGAACTATTCAAGCTTACTCATACGAAGAAAAATGGGAAGATTGTTGATAAAGCGTCAGAGGATCTGATAGTATGTTATTAAATATAATGTGCCAATACTATATGCTATTTTTTTATTTATTTGGCCGGTTTTATGTTAAGCTTTATTTCTATTGTTTTTTTTTCTTATTTTCAGAAAAAGTTTACACAGTACGAGATGGAGCATCCTGAGTCTTCCAGTAGCAACGTTGCAATTTTCAGAGACGACGCCTTTGCCCATTTCATAGGATCAGAGAGACATGGCAGGGTGCGGATGATGGGGTTTGGTACGACCCCAACTGATTGTTTTGGGCCATCACCAAATCGCATGGATTATCAGAGAATGATTGAAGAAGAGCGCAATGACAAAGAACAAATTAGGGAGGATTTTCACCAGTTTAAGGAGGAGGTGACCCAGCAGCTTCAGAATTTCATGTCAAATTTCAGTGGTAGCCAGGTAATGTTTGAAATTATGTTGCATACAAGTAAGATACAAAATTGTAAAATGAGTTTTTTTACATAACGTTTCTATTTTATAATAATTTTAGAATACTGCCGATGCGACTCCATCACGAGATGTGACTTCCCCCCTGCAAGTCACCCGCCTTGCTCCTCCACAGAGGTATAATTGATTTTACATTTTCATCCAGCTAATTCCAATACTTGACTGCTATCATTGGCTGTGTAATTTGCAAGTTTTCATTTCCTTAATGTTGCCTAGGTTATTTTGATGAGCTTGGCACGACCGGGGATTGAATTGGCCAAAGGACTTCTTGTGAGCAAAGATCCGGCGACGATAGTTGATGGCACACCGATTGGGCCAGGATTTTCTCTTGTTAGTGTCAGGGTTATAATAGTGGGCGATGAACTTCTGATAAAACCATCAGGACAACGGAAAACTATTAGAGACGTGGCTGGAGGACATGTCGTTTGGCCATCTTTTTGTGTAAGTTTGTGATATAATTTTGGTTTTTAATATATATTTTTATCATATATTTACTAATCGTTTTCTTTATTTTTGTTTTTTTTACTTTCTTTGCAGGTTAAAGAAGCACCGAGCAATTAAGTTACTTTTATGTTTGTAGTACCTTTTTGTAGTTATGGACTTGGACGTTATCTGTTTTTTGTAGTTATGGATGATGAGTGACATCATCATTGGGGACATGCTAATCTATAGATAATCTTCATGTGAACAGTGGTTGGGGATATGCTAAACTCTTGTATCCGATTCCAAATTTTTTGTGTGGACGAGGTAGTAAAGGGATGATTTTGATGGTGGTCATATTATTTTTGCGTAATGATTTTTATATCTTATGTGTGCATAAATAAGGAGGTTGATGTGAACAACTGATCAGGTAGCAAAGGGATAGGAATTGCATTCAGCATTGTTTATTCTTTACTTTCCATTCTGATGTAATTTTTCTTTACTTTCCTTGATGAAGTAACTTTTACTTTTAGTTTTCTTTAGGAATTCAGTGTAAATAAGAAGTTATCAAGTTGTGGATGGGTCATGAGTCGAGAGTTGAGAAGTTGTTGCTCATTTTCCCTACAGACACGAGATCTACGATGAGAAAGGTAGTTCCCATCTATTAGCATTAGCATTTGATATAGAAATGCTGAGATAGATAGTTTTTAGTAATGATAGTATTTGCTCACTTTCCCTGAAATTCATGTCTCTAGCATGTGTAAATTTGGGAATTTGGCATATATTTTAGTATGCCTTCATGTGTTTATTGTGTTTATGTTGAGTGTTCTTTGATTTCTCTTGCTTCTTAACATACTTACACTGTGTAGGTAGGGTGGGGAAATGTAGATTTTCTGCTGCCTTTCGGTAGAGTCTAGAGTGCTACAGACGGCTTTATTCACGGATTGGATGAAAAGGTACCCTTTCTTTAATACTAGCTTATGCATATTTTAGTTGAGTTTTTGAACAACTGATCAGTCATTATACACTTGCTTATGGCCGTTGTTTATGAGTACATTTTGCTATTCGCTTGCATTGAAAATATCAAGGAAAGGTTTGAGTTTGATGCTAATACGAGCAGTGTCTTCTTCATTGAAAGCCCATTGAAAGGTTTTTGGGTCAAAACCCATCTTCCGGTGACAGTGGGTATGCAAGCTATTGACGGGGGATTTGGAAATGGTTAAGAATTTTGATCAATGGGTAAGAGGAGTTGGGTTTTGAAAAAAAAAACCCTTTAAATCGGTATGCAAAGGGTTTTTTGTCTAAACCCAACAGCTTGCATAACCATTGACCTTAATTCTTAACCAAAATAGCACCCACTCAAAGGATTTTTTTTTACCAAAACCCATCTTGTTACATACAGAACCAGAATGTAACATGAAACTCTTCTATTTGATTTTTAAGCATCTGTTGTTTTTCATTTTTTTCATACAAAACCCATTCAGATGCAATACATACATCCACCAGTGACCAGTCTCATGTGAAGAAGGAGGAGGAAAAGGCTCAGGTAGAGGTATGCATACATCCACCAGTGACCAGTCTCATGTCTTGATTGTACTTCTGTCATGTATGTGTGTACTGATACAAGTATTCAGATCTGATATGGACACCAAGCATTGAACTGAACAAACGCCATGAAATATGAGGATCTTCAATAGGTTCTTAATGTGTAATGTATTATTTAGATTCCATTCAAAATGTATTATTCACATTACAAAAAGATTTATGCTAGCTTGTATAGAACTCAAAATCTACGTAAATGTAAGGCCTAACATTGTGATCTTTTGCTTCCTTCAGGGATCACACTTCGAGTCGATCAATTACACGCTATTGTTATTTAGAAAGTCATAAGCTTCGTTGGTTAGAAGATTGACAGTCTATGACCATGAGATCAAATCCCACGTCATCGGTAGTGCAATTTCCTCTCATTGACCCTATCAATGTGTACAAGTCCCCCACACTCATGGATAGGGAGTTCTATGATCAAGAATCATCACCACCACCTCACATATGACACAGTGTATAAGTGAGATTTCCCGACTCCTCTTTCTGTTATAGTTTATGTACACAAAACATTGTGTTCTTTCTCTTCCTTTAGAGATCACTCTTCTAGTGAATCACACACTAGTGTTACTCAGAAAATTAGAAGCTTCTCTGTTCATGGGATTGATATAGTGTACGACCATGAGATCAAATCCCAAGTCATCTGTACTGCAATTTCCTCTAATTGACCATGTCATTGTGTACAAGTACCCACTCTCATATTTGAATAGGGAGTCATATCATCACCACCACCTCACACATGACAGCTGTATAAGTGAGATGTCCCGACACCCCCCCTGCTGTGATAGTTTGTTGATCTACACATATTCCGAGAATCTGTTTTTTTTAATCTACATCTATAACAATCTTTAACATCTGATTCTCTCATATTCCCAAGAGAAACAATCTATATCCAATGAGGGGACACTTGCAATCTAATTAATCAGGTGGAAGAGAGTCAATATTCTCATATCCATCGAAAGAGGTCAAGTGATCTCAAACCAATCAAAGGAGAAAAGAGACCCAACACCCAATATATTCGCAATGTATTCCATAATATTATTATGATTATATGATTAACAATGCATGTAGTCAGGTACATCACATCAATTACCATCCAGGGAAACGATACTAACAACTACTCAAGGCCTTGTACCAAGAGGTGACGAAACCAAAATGACTCATTTGAGTTTTGAGTCGTGGTAGTGAGTTATAACTTGTTCAATAACCCGCATCTCCACAAACTTTATAACCATTCAAATAAAAAGAGTTTTAACTTGTTGAGGACATTTTTTGAATGATAAACTTTTTGAGTACATATGACCATGTACTTTGAGGTGTGGAAACTGAGATGATTCATACTTGTTTTGATTCGTGGTGGTGAATCTTATTTTATTTTTAAATGTGTGGAAAAATGGGAGGTGTCTTAACAAGTCAAAATGTTGTAATTATTCTGATTGCTCTAAACCATTAAGGATGGGCAATAGTATACATGACTATACCAAATTATGCCCAACTCAAGAGTAGAGTCCCCAGCTGGGCCGATCGTGCTATGGATGAATTATGTTCAAAACTTAGTGCTCACAAATGTGGTAGTGTCAAAGGCGATGAAGTAACTTAAAAAGGCTAAATTATCCTGGAAAACTCATTTTTCAGTGAAAAAGTTTACCAAGAAATTTTCCATGCATCTAAACGCCCAGCCAAGATTAGTTGTTTACTCCTTGAGCATTCACCTTTTGATCTAGGTGATCACATAGGCAACCTTTATTAGCTTAGGTTCAGGTGCCTAGGCAGGTCTCACGTAGGAAGTAGAACCTTGGATATAGGGGTGTAAACGAGCCGAGCCGAGCCGAGCTTGGCCAGGCTCGGCTCGGCTCGTTAAGCTCAAAAGCTCGGCTCAGGCTCGAATCAGGCTCGGGCTCGGCTCGGTTCGGTCAGGCTCGGCCAGGCTCACGAGCGGCTCGCGAGCCTTACCGAGCTTTTTTTCACACCCGTCATCTTCCCTGGACAGCCCTAATCCACAACCTCAAAAATGTTACGATTCACAAGAGAAACTCCGTAATCAACAAGGTCCGTAATAGAAATCATGGAATACACAAATCAAAACTAATAAACGTCATACAGATCCCAAATAATAAAGTAAAACACGAAAATCCGAAGCTTACCGCCATAGTTAACGAGCCCAGGCATGAATATAGTTGAATAAAACCCTTGAATCTGAATTTACACAGTTTCCCGATGAAAAAACCCTTGTTCGAGAGTAAAAACCGCGAGAAGCAGCAAAAACACAAGAAACTGAATCAGATCCAAAAGTTCACAAGCTGATAGCATCACAGGTTTAGACCTTCGGCGTTATCGGAAACCCTATAGAAGGGCAAAAAAATATGGAACCCCAACGGGAGAAAAAAGGAGAGAATTCTGAACTTGCTTTCCAACCAATGCCCTAAATATTGTAATTTCACTACTTTTTTTACACTATGGGGGTGGTCCAAGTAACAAATGGGGTTCCTAAAATGAAGTGACATATTTTGCCTCCCCTTTTACTCCCTAGACAACCCTTTTAGTGTATATATTAATATAATATATATACTTAAATATATTAAATTCTTAACGAGCATTAACGAGCCGAGCCGAGCCGAGCCTGGCCTAAATCGGGCTCGGCTCGTTAAGGATTCGAGCCGAGCTCGAGCCGAGCTTTTTTCGAGCCGAGCTCGAGCGAGCTTCCGAGCCCGAGCCAAAATTGACACCAGTTGGATAGCCTTTAAAAGGCACAGTGCCATCCTTCATTAGCTTTAGTTATCCACGCAAGAGTTGCACACAGACTTATTTTCTTTTCAATGGGTCCCTTTTCATCTTGCCACTTTGTGAGAGTGTTAATTTTCAGAGTTGACCTCACATTTATTTTGAAATCTGGTACAACATCTCTCTCTTTGACGATGGGCTGTTTTCGTATCATATACAGTAGTAGTACAGTACAGATTGATCTAACTATCGACTACAAAATCCATTTATGATATTTTGTATTTGTACTTTTAAATTTTCTGAATTTGGATTCGTAGTGTAGTACAGATTGATCTAATTATCAACTATGAAAATCCATTTATGATATTTTGTATTTGTGCTTCTAAATTTTCAGAATGTGGATATGGATAATTTTGATGACTTTGGCGTTGATTTATATCCTGTTCTTTGAGGCATCCTTATCCGACTCGGATCCTGATGCTGGCATGATGAATTGTATTAGGGATAAAAAAGCAGCTAAGATTGTTCCAAGGTATGACTTTCTTAATAGTTTCAGATCTCTGTGTGTACCTCTTTCCTTCAACTTCTGTCCTTGTGCTACAGTTCTCAGTTCTCACTAATATGTCAAGTCTATAAATGGGATTTATTAGCGACTTTTGCAGAAAAGCATTTCGCGGCTGTCTGTTGCATGAGAGAGCAGCCACTCAGATGAATTAAATGAATAAGACAAAACCTGCTGAAAAGTGAGCCTATGTGGCTGCTCTATCATGCAACAGCCCGCTGTGAAATGCCTTTATTCAACAGCCACACACACACACACTTACTTCATGCATGAGCTATTACAATTTCATCCTCTATCATAGAAAGCTTTTTCAGTTCATATTAAGCCTTTATTAGTATTGTAAGAAGTCATGTTTGCTTTCTGAGAGTTAGTCTTTCAATCATCATTTCTATTTGCTCCTCAATGAATAGTTAAGACTTAAGAGAAGTAGTTATATGCATGGTTTTAAATTTCAGCCGAAACTAAACGAAATTACCAAAATATTTCGGTTATGGCCACGGCCGAATTGATGTTTACATGAAGTCGTTTCTTTACAAGATTTCTGAATTTTAGTTGAAATTTCGTTTTAGCCATTTTTACTAAATTTCCACCGAAATTGAAAATATGTGCCGAAATAGCCGAAATTTCCACCGAAATCGCCGAAATTTCCACTGAAATTTTAGACATTTCGGTCGAAATTTAAGAAATAACGAAATCTTTGTCATAATTTTTAAGTGATTTCGGCCGAAACCGAAACTGAAATATTTCAGAGATTCAAGATTTTGATTGAGCGAATAAAATTGGCGCCTTTCATGCCATTTAAGATTTTTCTGGATAGGCGAAGATTCTAGATTTTGATTGAGCGAATAGAATTGGCGTCTTTCATGCCATTGAAAAATAATAATAACAAAATTGGCATCTTTCCTATGGAAAGAACTGAGAGATGAGAATTAGAAGATTAGAAGCATTTTTTTGAAACCTTCTTTGGCTTTTAGTTATGCTATATGTTGAAAACATTGAAACATCTTTTTTCAAGTATACTAACAAATAATGAAAGAATGCTCTTGTAAATGATTACCAATTCTACCAGAAACAGTCAACGAGGGAATATTTCATAATTTTATTACTAAAGTGTTGACTTTAGTTGGACATAGGAGCGTTTTATATTTCCAGCATAGGCTGTTGCTTGCAGATGTAAATGGGTGGATTGGAATGTTAGGAGTTTCTGAACCTCCTGTGCAATGTCCAAAATGTCATTTTTGTTTAAATAACAGAATGCTGAAATTACATGAATGATCATTGTTCTTTTGTTAAAAAAATAATGAAACATTCAAATTGTATGAATCAAATTTTTACTGAAGTATCATATAACGCATTTCCATGTTTTGCCTAGTCAGCCCTTTTGGGCGAAGGCTCAGTCCCAATTGGATTTCTTGTTGAGCTATCTAAGTTCCTCAACTGAATCCTCTTCTAGTGTGCGCCTTTGAACTGTGCTGCGAATTTGTAAGTATTTTGTGAATCGCTCATACATATTTTGTGAATATATGGTATGGGTACAGGCATGCATCACTTTCATCTTCTGTGGTATAAATTTTGCTCTCAATGTTACCATTCTTAAATATCCAGCTAGTACAGTGTAACTAGTATGATTGATTTCCAGAGTTTAAGCAGATTCTAAACTTGCTACTTGCCCCTTCTTTTCTATCACAATGTATCTGTAAAACAGGTATAATTTGTTAGAAAATTTGAGGGCACTGTTGTTGATAAAAAACAGAAACTTGTTGCTTCAAGGCGTGCTATCACTTTCCTTAAGACAAGATTCGCCCCCACTAGTAGTGTGCAAAGGGGATCCGCGAATTGCCTCCTTAGTATAAAATGAAGCCTAGTAGGGAAGCCCTACTAATGTTTGATGACGCGTAGCACTAGCGGAATCAAACCCGAAATGCCCTTCCGAAATTTCAAGCCTTAGAGAAATTTCTAGATAATGTTTCTGCAGAAAAACAGTATCTAGAACAGTAAACAAAAGAAAAACAGTAGATAGAAATACTTGGGGATTTTGTAGGAGTGTAGAAGAGAGTGTAGAGTCTGTCAGAATTGCCAATTCATTTTTCTATATGAAATGACTGAATTCTGCACATTTTGTAGACCACCTAGTGTCTTTTCAGTGTGAAAAACACCTCTACAGGGCACCTTTCCAGAATGTTTGAAATCTGACCGTTAGATCGCACCCATTGATATTGAACGGTCCTGATCGATTCTAGAGGTGACGTTAGTAAGTGCAAAGTGCGCCTAAAAAGGCGCCAATAAAGAGCCACTATGCGCCCTATAGCCCATTGCCCACGCCGTGCGAACGGTGCGTTGCACCGTCCCGCGGGTCCAACCATGGGTTCAACCCAATGTGCAATCAACAAGTATTAGAAAAGGTAGTGCTTTATAAGCCATTCTCTTTCTTTTCTCTCATCCGGTACGGGACTATCTTTTCAACTACACTTCTACATCCTTTTGTAAGAGCAAATATTTCCAAGAAAATATTTTCCTTTTCCCAAACGCTTTTGATAAAACATTTTCCAAAACACTAAAACATGTCAAATACATGATTTTGAAAATGCAAAATCACTAACAATCCCCCACCATTTTCAAAATCAAAGAAAATTTTCTCATCAGGCTTGGAAATCTTATGCATAGATGAAGGTATCTCTCGATTTGAACCTTCACTTAGTGAGGACATATCAAAGTTAACCAGAATTGCATAGTAGACGTATCTTTGAACTAGCTATTCTATTTGGTTAACCGGATACATCTCACACACAAGATTTCACTTCTTTGGGCAATTTCTAAAACCGACACATGTACTGGCCTTGTGTCTATATCTTGGTTTCATGAGCGCTCTAGAGACTAGCCAGGTCTCATAGGAAGCGGCACCACTCCCACACTCACATAGGTAGGCTTATCAAGAGTGCCCCTGTAACTAAAACACTCCAACACTATGTTATAAGCCTATTAAGAGTTTAAATACTCAGCCTTCTCCTTTTAAACATTACAGGTACCAAGCACTTTACCTTGGGATGGCAAATAATACAGATTATAGTGCTTGCAATCACTCCATATGATGTACTTGGACTCATTGAACTCAAGACTTGATGTTTATTCAAGTGTTGAGTTGATGTTCCATCATTGGTGACTATTGGTTAATGGCTTTAACCCCATCCCTAATGATGTTTTACACACCAGATCTCTTGCAAGAGCTTTAATGAATGGATCGGCCAAGTTTTGGCTCGATCTCACAAAATCAATAGTTACTACTCCATTAGTAAGTAACTCTCTTATAGCACTATGTCTAAGTCCTATATGTCTGGACTTACTATTATAAACATGATTATATGTCCTTGATAGTGTGGCCTGACTATCACAATGGACATAAATCGATGGCATTGGTTTAGACCATAACGAAATTTCCAATAACAAATTCCGAAGCCATTCCGCCTCTTTACAGCATGCTGCCAGAGCTATAAACTCTGCTTCCATAGTTGAAGTTGTTATGCATGTCTGTTTCTTAGAGGCCCAGGAGACTGCTCCCCCACCAAGGGTGAAATCCACCCACTGGTTGATAAATAGTCTATACGCTCAGTTATCCAACTAGCATCAGAGTATCCTTCTATTACAGTTGGATACCCACTATAACATAAACCATAGTTTATAGTTTTCTTTAAATATTTTAAAATTCTATAGACTGCATTCTAATGAGAAAAACTAGGATTACTGGTAAACCTATTAAGTTTACGTACAGCAAATTGTATGTCTGGCCTAGTACAAGTCATAGCATACATAAGACTACCAATTACACTAGCATACCCTAGTTGAGAGATAGTCCTGCCAGTATTAAGATACAACTTTATATTTGGGTCTAAAGGTGTTGAAATGTGTGAACATTTAAAATGGTTAAACTTTTTGAGAACTTTCTCAATATAATGTGATTGTGTTAGAATAAGACCATTATCCTGTCTTATGATTCTAATACCCAAAATCACATCAGCTTCACCCATATCTTTCATATCAAAGTTTTGAGAAAGATATGATTTAGTACTTTGAATGCTTTCAATATCGGTACTAAAAATTAACATGTCATCAACATATAAACAAATAACAACACCTTTGCCACCCTTAAATTTACTGTATATACATTTATCTGACTCATGTATCTTATAAACATTTGACACTAAGACTTTATCAAATCTTTCATGCCATTATTTAGGGGCTTGCTTAAGCCCATACAACGATTTGATAAGCTTACATACTTTATGCTCTTGGCCTGGCAGAATAAATCCCTCAGGTTGTTCCATATACACTTCTTCATCAAGTTCACCATTTAAGAATGCGGTTTTAACATCCATCTGGTGAATGTGAAGTTTGTATATGGAAGCAAGGGCAATCAACACTCTAATGGTAGATATCCTAGCAACTGGTGCATATGTGTCAAAGTAATCAATACCGGGTTTTTGAATAAACCCTTTGGCAACTAACCTTGTCTTAAACTTTTCTATAGTCCCATCTACTTTGATCTTCTTCTTGAAGATCCATTTACATCCTATAGGTTTAGACCCAGGTGGTAGATCAACCAAAATCCAAGTTTTATTACCCATGATAGAATCCATTTCGTCATTAATTGCTTCTTTCCAAAAAGCAGCATCTTGTGACTTTATGGCTTCTTCATAGGTTTGAGGGTCACTTTCTATGCTTAAGTTTAATAAGACAGAACCACCTTGGAGTTTTTCTCTTGTCCCTTCTACCAGGTAGGTTACAAAGTCAGGGCCAAAACTCCTATCCCTTCTATCTCTTGAACTTCTTCTTATTTTACTAGGTTGTACACTAGGTTCACCAACTTCTGTTTGTGATTCTAAAGGATGATCTACATAAGTTGAAGGTTCAATTTCTTTAGGAATTGAAGTGAACCTATTTTCATAGAAAATGGCATCTCTAGACTCAATTATGGTATTGACATCTATGAAATCATTAGGTTCTATAACTAAGAACCTATAGGCCTTACTGTGACTAGCATATCCCAAAAAGATACAATCAATACCCTTTTCACCTAATTTCCTTAACTTAGGTTTAGGGACTTTAACTATAGATCTACAACCCCAAACTTTAAGGTAACTTAAGTTTGGTTTCCTTTTCTTCCACAATTCATAAGGGGTTATATTAGATTTCTTACTTGGTACCCTATTCAAAATGTGACAAGCTGTAAGTAAGGCTTCACCCCAAAACCTTTTATTTAAACCAGAATTAACAAGCATAGCATTAATCATTTCAGTAAGTGTCATATTCTTCCTTTCTGCTACACCATTTTGTTGTGGTGTATAAGGGGCAGAAGTTTCATGGACTATGCCTACTGATTCACAGAAATGAGGAAAGTGATATTCACCACCTCTATCTGATCTGAGACATTTAATGCTTGTTATACATTGGTTTTCTACTTCAGTTTTATAAATCTTAAATTTTTCTAAAACCTCATCTTTATGACTAAGGAGATAAACATAACAGTACTTAGAATAATCATCAATAAATATAACAAAGTACTTTTTACCTCCCTTTGTGGGAACACTATGTATGTCACATACATCACTATGTATTAAATCTAACAAGTTAGAAGTTCTATCTACTTTAGGGAATGACTTAGTAATTATCTTGGTTTGCATGCATGTTTTACATCTATCTACTAAGTCATTTTCATATTAAGGTTAACTTAACCATATCATTCATTTTCCTAGTATTTACATGTCCTAAACAATTATGCCATAAAGATAAAGAAGAATCCAAAACATAAGCAAAGACATTCACTTTATTGATATTAAGTTTGAACATCCCTTCATACATATATCCCTTCCCAACAAAAGTACCCCCCTTAGAAAGAATGAACTTGTCAGATTCAAATACAAGTTTGAAGCCATTCTTGTTGAGAATGCTTCCAGACACTAAGTTCTTTCTAACTTCTGGTACATGGTAGACATCGGTTAGAGTGAGTCGCTTGCCAGATGTGAACTCAAGTTCCACCTTGCCCTTCCCTTTGACTTCTGCTGTCGACGAATTTCTCATGTATAACATGCTTCCATCTTCAACTGTTTCAAAGTTGAAAATAGGTTCCTGTCTTTACAGACATGCTTCGTCGCACCAGAGTCAATCTACCAATCATTGCCATCTTCAAGCATATTTGCCTCTGAAATCATGGCGACAAACTTTTCTTTGTCTGTTGGTGCACCCGACTTCTTATCCTTAAGCAGTCGGCACTCACTCTTGTAATGACCTGGTTTGCCACAGTTGAAACAAGCACCCTTTCTTTTCTTATTCTTATTAGTCTTCTTTTCAGGGTGTTTGTTTATCTTTCAATTGCCTTTTCCTTGTTGGTTCGAATTCTTGACATTTTCCACCAAATGGATCTTAGAGGATACAGTTTCATTTTCTTTCTTGTCTCTGATTCTTGACTCTTCCTCAATCCTGAGGCATTGAGCCAAGTCTTCAATAGACATTTCATTTTTCTTGTGTTTTAGACTTTTTCTAAAGTCTTTCCAAGTTGGTGGAAGTTTGATTAATTACATGTTGTATTTCATGTAATTGATCAATAACAGACTTATCATCTACCATTTTAAAATTTAAAAATTGACTCACAGTGAATTTCTTGCTACTGGCATCTTCCGCCAAGTATTTGGCTTCAAGTGCATTCCAGATTTCACTTGCTGATCCCATGCCTTGATATATGTCAAATAGTGTATCTGACATAGCATTTTGGATGTGTCCTTTGCAAATGCAGTCATCCTGTTCCCACTTCATCCTTGCACGACCTCCGCCAAAGTTTCATTTTCATTTGCTGCCGGCTTTAGAGTAGTGAGAACCCGGACCACTTTGAGTGATGTCAAAATGAAGTGCAACTTCTTCTGCCAGCGCTTGAAATTTCCTTTTGTCGAAACGTTCGAGTTTGACAAAGTTTTGGGTCATTTGACGAACTGAATAAAGTGCCATTGAAACAACAGTAAATAATCTTGTCTTATGATTGTTGGAAAATTTGAGGGCACTGTTGTTGATAAAAAACAGAAACTTGTTGCTTCAAGGCGTGATATCACTTTCCTTAAGACAAGATTCGCCCCCACTAGTAGTGTGCAAAGGGGATCCGCGAATTTCCTCCTTAGTATAAAATGAAGCCTAGTAGGGAAGCCCTACTAATGTTTGATGACGCATAGCACTAGCGGAATCAAACCCGAAATGCCCTTCCGAAATTTCAAGCCTTAGAGAAATTTCTAGATAATGTTTCTGCAGAAAAACAGTATCTAGAACAGTAAACAAAAGAAAAACAGTATATAGAAATACTTGGGGATTTTGTAGGACTGTAGAAGAGAGTGTAAAGTCTGTCAGAATTGCCAATTCGTTTTTCTATATGAAATGACTGAATTCTGCACATTTTGTAGACCACCTGGTGTCTTTTCAGTGTGAAAAACACCTCTACAGGGCACCTTTCCAGAATGTTTGAAATCTGACCGTTAGATCGCACCCATTGATATTGAACGGTCCTGATCGATTCTAGAGGTGACTGTTGGTTTGAGTAAAACCTCTCTCCAACCCAGTCATCGTTAGATCAACCATCTATGGTGTGGATCGCACCCACTTGGCACATGACCGTTGGGGGAAGGGACACAACCCATTTGATCACACTCTTTGACCGAAGTACAAAGTGCGCCTAAAAAAGTGCCAATAAAGCGCCGCTATGCGCCCTATAGCCCATTGCCCACGCCGCGCGCGCGCGTGTGCGAACGGTGCGTTGCACCGTCCCGCGGGTCCAACCCAATGTGCAATCAACAAGTATTAGAAAAGGTAGTGCTTTATAAGCCCTTCTCTTTCTTTTCTCTCATCCGGTACGGGACTATCTTTTCAACTACACTTCTACATCCTTTTGTAAAAGCAAATATTTCCAAGAAAACATTTTCCTTTTCCCAAACGCTTTTGATAAAACATTTTCCAAAACACTAAAACATGTAAAATACATGATTTTGAAAATGCAAAATCACTAACATAATTGGTGTATGTTGACTCTGATTCTCCGAGCCTTCTATTTCAAGATATCAAAAGTTCGTACCAAGTGATCTCAGTGAGGCTAGTTCAAGAGGTAAATGCTTTGGCTCTTTTCTTTTGTATTAATCTCTAGAAATTTATCTAAGCTTCTCAAGCTCCACTATGATTAAAATATCAGGAAGCCTCTAGACTTCTCACACTCCACTATGATTGAAATATCAGGAATCCTCAAGAAGCACTCTGATATGGATCGTGGTATTGAAGGGGATAGGTTGCCAAAGAAATCCGAAGAACAAATGAACTTGGAGTAAATTTCTTTGTGCTCATTTCCCTTCATGCTTTTACTTTCTACCTATATCTATGGCTCCCCATGTTTGTTAATTCTATGTTACAATGGAATTTTATAGAGAGGTAGATACCAGTACTCCAACATTGACAAACACAGAATTGCCTGCGGAGCTAAGGTGCTCTCTTTGCAACACAATCTTCAAAGAGGCTGTGATGATACCATGCTGCCAGCATAGCTTTTGCGACAAGTGTAAGCTCATTCACGAATATTCCCAAAGTTCCAAATATGATGAATTGTCCCTATCAACTTGCCCTTAGCTTTATTCATTGGCTTGTAAGACCTGTTAAGAATCCCAGATAAATCACAATAAGATAAAAATTATATCATCTCCCCAAGGGCTGTTTTTTGTCATTGGGAAGTGTTGGTAACTTTCTAGTTTCTACAAACATAAGCGGACTTCATTTTACGTACCTGCATTTATTAATTTTTACCTTAAACGTGCCATTTGGCTGCAGGTATACGTTTGGTATTGGTTGAGAAGGAAAGGTGTCCAAAGTGTTCTTCTACCAAATGTAGATTAGATGATTTGCTTCCAAACGTATCCCTCAGGCAGGCAATTGAACATTTTCTCGAGTCTCAAGTAATAATCAGTGGTTCAGACAATACTCTTCCCAAATATGCTCCAGGTGAGATAGATCAATAATTCTTGAAGTAAAACATACCAACCAAAGATCTAAGAATGGCCCGTGTACATTATTTTAACATTTTAAAATTCAAATGGTGAGTCAGGGGTCCAAGTGAAAGAGGTATCATGCGCCATATCTATCCTCCAACGAGAGCCGCTATTACCCCATTCACCATCTGCAGCAGGGAAAGAATCAAATCAAGTTATGGCCGAATCTGCATGTGAATCACGGACCACAAACAATGGAGCAGCTCTTGGAACTGGTTCACGTATCATTCGTCTAAATGTGGACAAATCTGTGAAATCAGCTTCTTCGCCGCACAATATAAAACAGATAAAAAATGGTGATGAAGCCTTAGAATCTATGACTGATTTTCGAGGAGATAGCCAGCCCTTCAAACTTTCTCATGCTCAACCCCAAAAGGATGAGGGTAGGATCGATTGACTAATTTGGATCTATATCCATTTGTTTTTTGTTTTTTTGAAATTTTTTCCATTTGTTATTTGTTACTGCATTTTATGTGATTAGTTGATGCATGTTGCTAATTTTGGCACCATTTTCATATGCCCTAAGTTGCTAGCATTTTATTTTATGGTTTCTTAAATTTGGTTGACTGCCTCATGAATTCAATGCGTTTCGGTAGATTATTATAGAATTTATTGAAACTTTGGCAGTAAGAATTTGGATAAAAAAAATAATAGAAATGCACATGTTGTTGAAGTATCATCAACTAGCATAGTGTTCCATTAATATTTACCACTGCATGTTAATTCTAAAATGCTCGATGAAGCATGCCAGGTGTCTGATTATATGTATTCGACCACCTCGGTCTTATTTATAAGTAATAAATATTTTCACCATTTCAAAAAATAAAAAGTTGCCTATGTGTCATGTAACTGTAATTTTCTGAGCACCTTTGATGTCATCGGAATTTAGGTTGTCCTGGTAGCTTAACTATGGCTCTCAAAATAGTCCTGCAAGTTTTGTTGGTTAAGCAAAAGACAGGTTGCTGTATCTGTATAATTCATTTTGCTCTACTATATTTGGTAGTTCTTTCCAGCTTCTCTAACATATTGATAAGTGGCTCCTTGCCTTATTGTTTTCATTCACACCTCAACTATCTAATGTCACTTATCTAATCTAGCAAGCAAAAACAAGAAGGGCCTGTGGATTAATACTTCAGGTAAAGTCTTAACATGCCAAATTTTGTATTGTTTAGTATGTAAAATAACCGAGTTTCTCATTCTTTAGATATAACATTTGCTCATCTAATTTGAAAATTGCCGTTATGGATTTTCTAGATGGAAGCGGGAGCTTTATGCACAGGAGCAGAAGCAAAAAGGTAGCCCTTTTGGTCACAAAACATCTGCTTTTTTTTCTTCTGAAAATATTTAATCACCTCATTTTATTGGATGTAGAGTTTACTCAGCAAAAAAGTAGCCCGTTTGGGTTGCTAGAGCAGTTTCTTGCCTTTCTTTTTTTTTTGCTGCAGCTTTGGCTTTTTGTTTTAGTCTCTTAGTCTTTGGGCCTCCACCCTCCTATGGGAGTTGTTTATTTATCTTATTGTTTATGCTCTTATGATTTAAAAAATGCAATGGTGTTTTATTACTTCTGAATCTATAAAATGATCTTACACACGTTCAGCGTTTCTGAATATGTACAGCAGGTTCTGAATATGTAAAATGGTGTTTTATTACTTCTGAATATGTACAGCAGGTTCTGTATGTGTCACAGATATTCAGCGTGTATTTTGAAAAAAAAAAAATTCACACATTTACCAGCGGTTATAACCACTGGTATATATCTCCTATACACGCGTGAGAACATCGCCTATACCCGCGGTTATGACCGCTGGTATATATCTCAAGTTCACTAAATCACACCGATATACCAGCAGTTATACCCGCTGGTACTTATTACTGATATATACCAGCGGTTAAAACCGCTGGTATATATCTGTGGTTCCCTAACGACACTGAGCTCTACCACTGGTCCTAACCGCCGCTAATTATGACACTACAGCAGCGGTGTTAATAGCCACGGTCATAACCGCGGGTATATATCAATATATACCAGCGGTTATAACCGCTGCTAAAGTTTACAGATACACTATCGGTTGTAATAGCTACGGTTATAACCGCGGGTATATATCGATATATACCCGCGGTTATAACCGCTGCTAAAGTTGACAGATACACTAGCGGTCGTAATAGCTACGGTTTTTACCGCTGGTAAAGGATGCACCGATGGGACATACACCAGCGGAAAGGAAACCGCGACTAAATTGTATAACAGCGGTGTTACCTAATATTAGCAGCGGTTGTGACCGCCGGTAAATATTGGTTTTGTTGTAGTGAAGGTTTTCCGATTACCTATCTAAAGAGCCTAAGATTACGCTATTTGGACTTGATTTGGCTAAGTTAGAGGCAGTTTTAGGATATGGTAAGTGTCTAATACGGGATTACTATTTTAGGATTATCTTAGAGATATTTCTTCATTTTATTTATGTTGCTTTAGTTAGAAGATTGAGAATAATAGTTAGGTAAGAATTTAGGGTTGCTATTCTTAGATTTTGGCATTTTTTATATAATGTAATGGCATGAGGAAATAAGGGAGATTTGAATAAAGTTTATTTTTGGGACATCTCTTGTGAAGAGAGCATTGGCTTGTTCACGTGGGTGAAGGAGCTTCGCTCCTTTCACGTTTTATATTGGAGTTTTTCTCCAAACTGTGGCATGGGTTTTCAAGCCCCCACGAGATTATCTTAGTCGCTTGTTGTGTTGATCTTTCATCTTGTGTTGCCGCTCTCATGCTCCCTGCGTCAAGGTAAGAGATGGCCGCCTCTCTTGAAGCCTCCCATAGTCTACTCCGCCGTCACCTATCCTCCAGCAAAGTTCCAGAGATATCATGAACATGTTAGTGATTGCTAACTCTTCATCAAAAACCATTCTTCTTATCTTATGAAGTACAAAATTCAGCACCATGATTTCCATGTAAAGACTCCTCTTCCTCCCCCCTGGACAAGAGGATAATTCCTGGGGCATAAACTCCTGACCCTCCCTCTTTAGTAACTTGGATACAGCCAAACCAAGTATCCCAAAGAAATTTTAACAGAGACTAGTAATAATTACATTTATTCGAGCCATCCCATCCAGGGAAACCTGCGATGGGAGTTAAAGGCAGGAACATCAAAAGAGGTAACATTTCCTTGACCTTTCACTTATGACCACGGAAGATTAATCGTGGGATGGGCCAATCCTACCCGATTTAGCAAAAGATCTTAGGATCTTAAGTAACCTATTCGTCCTTGATCCAGAGATCGAAGCCAGTGCATTCACCATGTGATTCATCTTTTTATTGTGATGGGACTGAGGCCACTTTGCCGCCGACTTTAAACCATTATAGACTCTAGCAGGCCTTTTATAGCCAAACATTTTCTTGGATCTTGGGTGCAGGTCAGTTGACTATGTAGACGTGCTCAACCAGGCTACTTGTCGCTTATGAGCAGAAATTCTGGGTTTAGGAGCTACCAGACAAAGTAACGACTTTTCGGGGCAGACGAAAAGGTCTTTCTCATGAACCCCACCCTGCAGATCTGGACATTTGAAATTTGAAATCCCAGTGTTCAACGGCTCGAAAGACAGGCAACCCCCAATCACCCGAGACTGTTCCTCCTACAGATAACGATCTGACCCAGGGAAGATTGAATCAGGGACCGGTTTCGAAAGCTCGATCCCCACAGTGTAGATCTGATCTGAGACTTTAAGCTTAATACAGGAGGGAAGAAAATGCCAACGGAGGGCTATAATTTTAGTAGCCAAAACAGAACTCATACAGTTCTGATGGCTACCTTCCATTTTAATTTCTACAACTCTACCATAGAGAGCCCCTAGCGCCTCCACCGTTGAAACAGCCCAGATGTGCAGTGGGATTCCATGGAAGTGAACCCAAGAGGCCTCCTCTCCGTGGATGTAATCCTGTTTCCATGGTGAGAGGCAGATCAAATGATTGCCCAGGGATACAGATCCCATAGCAAGAATATGTAGGGCTTGAGACTCAGATTCAAACATAAAAAGAACCTCAGTTGGCAACGAAATAGAAGGGCAATTTAAAGAGGGGATATCCCTAGACATTTGCGCCCAAGTCCAGAGATCCTGCACGATTCGTTACGGTTCTTTTTTTCCCTAACAAGCAAGCCCTTAGGGAACCCATACGATTCTCCACTTCCTTGCCTGAAATAGATAAAGATTGAAACCCTGAGTTGTTGTTGCAAGATATTTTACCCTAGTCGGGCCAAAGATCGTTCTCATCATTAATGTAAACCTCCGAATGGAAACTGGACCTAGGAAGCCACTTCAGGGAGGATTTACACTGATGACACCAACGACATTCCTTCTGCCAACTGAAGTTAAGGTATTGACAGGGAGGGCAGAGCCAGTTTTGGTGTCTAAAATCCGAGACTTGTCCGGCAATCCCCCTGGAACTCCGCTCCCCAGGGGAACTAATCCCCACATTCCGGGATGTACTTAGTGAAGGGCACCGAGTCGATCTAAATAACGGGCATCTTCTGCATCTTTGCCTCCATTCAAAGTTGTTGTAATGGCAATGGAAACACTGCCAGTCTCCCAGAAATCTTCCGTTAGATCTGCTACTCCTCTCTCTTGTCTTCTCACTTTTGTGTTCAATGCTCATGTTTTTTTTTGCTCTCTTCTTCAACAAGAGAAGGGGAACCTATATTCCAAGGCTATAATCTATCACCTTTTTCAAGAACCACAGGCTACTGATTTTTGCAAATCATCTATCTTAAAAATAATTTAAGATCGGTGAGTTTTTTGCATTTTTTTTGTGTGTGGAAAATGCTATTAAAATAATAGCATGCATAGCAGGTGTTCTACACTGAGGCAATGAACGATCTTAACTCGCCGAATGTAGTTTTTGTTTGTGGCATGTTTTACTTTCTTTCAATGTTTTTATATCTTCCTTTTCAATTCTAGGTCATTTATCTAATTAATAAATAATATAGTCTGATCCCTTGCCTTTTTGGCCATCCATATTGTGATCCATTGGTGTTATTAGGGGCGGAGACACAGGTAATGTTTTATTAGGGGCGGATACCATAGTGAAAATCGCAAAGAACGGTTCTAATTAAGTAGAAAAACAGGATAATTAAACGGATTGTATTCTAACAAAAAAATTGATCACGTGGAATGGGTTTCCACAAAATTGCCTAGCGAATCCCTTGTAGTATATACAGGCTACTGATATTTGCGCTGCTCTATTTCGATGATGATACAAACTCCCCTTGTCTTTTAGTATTTAACCAGCTCTAAAAAAGCTATTAAAATTACCAAAAAGATATCATGCATCAAGATGAAAAAATCCTAGATAGTAAATTCTCTCGAAGACAAAAAAAATCTGAACACAATTATAATACTTAGTTTGACTTTAATTGACTAACTAGAAATTCCTAAAAAAAAAAAGAATGAACTCAAAAGCCTCAAAACATGTTTTAACCCTTTGCGCGTTTATGTCTTGAATGCCTTTTTTTTTGGAATGACAATAAATATATATCATAGCAAAAAAAAAGGAAGCCGAGATGGACCACCCATATATACAAAAAGAAGCAAGAAAGAAACAGGAATGAAGAAAAAACAAAATACAGAGAAGACCCCTCCTCAGGGAGGAAGGTGGTCGAACCACATAATAGAACCACCGGAATTGCCTAGCGAATCCCATGGAATGGGTTTCCATAAAATTGCCTAGCGAATCCCTTGTATTATATACAGGCTCCTGATATTTGCACTGCTCTATTTCGATGTTGATACAAACTCTCCTTGTCTTTTAGTATTTAACCAGCTCTAAAAAAGCTATTAAAATTACCAAAAAACATCATGCATCAAGATGAAAAAATCCTAGATAGTAAATTCTCCCGAAGACAAAAAAAATCTGAACACAATTATAATACTTAGAGCTGGTTAAATACTAAAAGCCGATAGCGGACCTCGCAGTTAGGTCCTCAATCTCATAAAAAATTGAAAGAAATCTCCACGGATGAGCCACTCCACCTTTCAGCCAACGAATCACATTTAACGAATCTCCCTCAACAATTGTAGATCCATCAACCTTCTATCAATATTCAAAAGGCCAAAATGTGCCGCCCTCACTTCCGCTTCTGAAGAATCAGACACACCAATAGATCCGTAGTATGCCCACACAACATCCCCCTTATCATTGTGACAAACCCCTCCCACTCCTGCTGGACCCGGATTGCCGGAACTCACACCATCAAAGTTAACCTTATACATGTTTTGAGCAGGGGGCTCCCATCTTTGCAAAAAAAGATATCTCCCCTCAACACTAAAGCACACCTCCCTCCATCCTTCCCAAAGACCAAATGCCGATACAAACCGGAAGGAGGGGAGGCATCTCACCCAAGATATAACCAAGGCGATGGTCTTCAAGTAAATCCAATGAGGATTCATGGCTTTCCCCTCAAAGACTCTAGAGTTTCTCTCCTTCCATAGAGACCACCACGTGGCTAGTAAACAAAAATTTCACAAGGTTTTTCCTTTTTCCTTCCAAGGAACCCCTCCCCAATGGTGCAATAGTGACGGAATAGATTTTGGAAAAACCCAACAAATCCCAAATCTCATGAAGATGAATCGCCATATGATCCTAGTGAACGAACAATGCATAAACAAATGATCCACATATCCCCATCTTGCAGACATGTTTGGCCAGCATGAAAAAAATATTCGCTAGAAGATTTGTTGGGCCAGGTGAGGAGTTGGGAGACTTTAGAGGGTGGGAGTGAGGAGGTCATGAAAAGCTCCTAAAAATTAGGAAAATAAGTAATCAATTCTAAGGCCATGTCTGGTAGGATTTTTTTCCCAATAGATTTGAGGGGCACAATTGAGATTAGGGGGAGAAGTAGCAAAAAATGAGGAAAAATTCAGATCCAATTTTGTGTAGAGTTTTTTGTTTTCTGATTTTTAGCCACTTATCAACTTAGAGACACTATTTTCCTTATTTTTAGCCACTTCTCAACCTGGAGACACTATATTTAGCCACTTCACCTGCCATACCCCTCTCGAGACACTAGTTTATCATGAAAAACAATTCATGGTAGCCAAACGCGCCCTTAATAGGTAATGTTTCACTAGTTTTTAAGAATTCTTGACGCTGCCTACTTGTGCCAACTCAATTCTCTTCCTCTCCCTCCTTTGCCACTCTCTCACAATCGGGCCAACAAATGTTCCGTGACATAATTTTTCATGGTTTGCCAAACATGGCCTAAATGAATGTGTTTTTTACAATTTGTTAACATATTTTATGATTTGTGAATTACTTAAGTCAACTAATTCAAGTGAGAATGGTGATAATGTGCTATGAGCAGAGCTCCTCATAGTCATGTAAATAACGATGAAGGATACAGCTCATTCCTTTATTAAGTGGTATTTAGTGCTTCCCTGTGGGGGAAGGACACTCTTTTAAATCTTTTTCACGTTAAGGAACCTTTCCCTCCCCTAGACAGAATCAGTGAGTTCCTTTTTCATTTGGCTTCTCATTCTTTTCCTTCAATGTCTGTAATGCATGGTCGAGAATAACTCAGTCTTCTTCAACCATTCTCAGCAATAACGTGTTCTGCCGGCCGTTTCTTGAAATATTCACTTTAAAACAGTAGAAATCAACAAATAGGAATTGATTCAAGAACACTTCCCATGTTTCTTTTGATGTAAGGGTCGTAAAATGGGTGCAAGACAAATTTTATGCCCGATTCTATGTGGCAAAAACGGGCCTAAAATTTGTTATGTGCCCATTTTATCTAGACCCGACACGAAGCTAAGGGAAATAAGTTTCTTCCCAAAATTCTTATAATCATTAACAAATCACACAAGACATGTGGCACAAGTATAGTGCTAAAAACTGAGAATTGGCAGAGCAAAAAACAAAATTACTCTCACAATCGATAAAAAAAAATTATTTTTAATTGTTGTGCGATCATTTAATTGACTATAGTTGTTAAGAAAAGAATTTCTCAATAATCTTGGATTAGCATGCAATAAGCTCTAATGAGTTAACACAGAACACTCAAGGAGATAGATAATAATAACATTTGAAAAAGATATAATCTGATCCTAAGTTCCTAACTACCAAATCAAATCTGGTTTACTAAACTACATGCTAATCAATGAAATGATGATCTCATTTTATTCTCTTACAATAACCATATCACACCAACTAACGAATGGTCGATCTTCAATGATCCATATATTTTCTCGCATACATTTTATTTAAGCATATAATGTAATCATTAGAACGTTGGAATCAGGTAGGAGTAACATTCTTTTGCCTGAGCCTGCGTTCGTTGGATAGAAGCTTTGCGAAACGAATCAAGGCATTTCCGTTGGTTCCATCTCCAATCGGTCCTCCTGCTTCTTCGAAAAGGCCTGTCTCCAAGTTCACTCTAGACACTGGTTTCTGCAGAAGATTTTTGCCCACCTCCACCAAATTTAATAGATTCTCTTTCGTGGATATATCGACCGATGATGCATTGCCAACCAATGTGTCATCCTGGTATTCACGCAAAGATCTATTTAGTAATTAAGCATGCATTAATTAGAAAATAAGTAGCTTCATTCGAGCAAAAGACTGTCTTCTATACCCAAATGATAGAACTTATATTTCCAAAATTTTGCTTTTTTTTTTTTTTTCATTTTATACGTTTAATTTATTTTTTTATGAAAACATATTATTGGCTTTTCTTTGATAAAGCTTGGGCTTTTCTTGGCAATTTCGTAAAAGCAATTTTGCAGCACCTCTTTTTAAGAAGAGAGTGCTACTTCATTTGACTTAAATGACTAAGACAAATTCAGCTATGAGGTGGCTCTTCGATCTCTAGTGCAACAGAGGGGCCTCAAAATGGCTTAGACAATGGCATAAAGGTTTATAAAACTCTATTTAATTATTGCCATTTCAAAAAAAAAAAGGTTTATAAAACTCAAAACTTTGAAACTTTGATTATTCAGAAAGGGAATTTGCTAGGCAATTTCGTGGAAGCCATTTTACACCTGAGTTTTGCATGGGAGAACCCCCTCCTCAGATCAATTAAATGAATAAGACAAAATATGCTAGAAGTGAGCCTGCGTGGCTTTTCTCTCCTGCAAAAGTCAGCTGCAAAATGTATTTTCTCTACTCTAGATTGCCGAACAAATCCCTTCAAAAAGACTTTGAAAATAAAGCTTTGAAGCTACATGTATAGTTGCATTATAATATGCATATATAAAACTTTTTGGGGAATTGCTAAGCAATTTAGATGGAAAGCCATTTCGCGGCCAACTTTTTCACAAGAGAAGAGCCACATTAGATTAAATTTAATGACTGAAAAAAAAACGGCTGAAAAGTCAGAGAGAGAGAGAGAGAGAGACCTGGATTCTAAGATAGTTGCACTCGGAGTGGAGAGCTTGGAAGAGAACAGAGTTATGAATGTCAACCATGTCTGCGCTTGCCTGTGAGAAAGAGTCAATCAAAGGAGTAGCCCCACTGTTATAAAGCCATCCCAAAACTCCCCATTTGGCCGCCATGTTTGCACTATACTTCTCTTCCTGTTTTGCTGACCCCGTCCCCAAAGATATCACTAGCAACTTCCCATAATCCGTAGCCTTTATGTCTAAGAAATCTTGGTTTTTCATTAATATTTCTTTGCTTACTTCCGATATTGCCGTTAATGCCTAGATAAACAGAAAAATATACATAAATTTCCATATTGTCTTTATTGCAATGACTTAAAAATGGGCGTAAAATTGTACGTCGAAAGAAAGAAAGCCATGATAACATAGCAAACATGATTTTAAGTACAGGATTATTTGCAGCGACTCCTCCATCAATTAGATTGAAATCCTTCACATTTCCTTTGGCATCATGGGTTTGGAAGTAGTGAGCTGGAAGATATGTTGGGGCCGCCGATGTACCAATGCATACGTCGGAGAGGTACGGGTCATTAGACACTTCATTTTTTGCCTGAAATTTATATAACAAGCTAACATTAGAGTTGAGCATATGTGGCATTGAGACCAAAAAAAAAATCAACTGTGGTATACCCAATAGAGAGAGTCTGTTACTGGTGAGGAAATAGGCCCCATGTGGGACACCGAAATGACTATTGGTTCTAGTGAATGACACCCAAAAGGTGGGCAAACAAGACCTTATATATCCTAAATACCAAAATCATAGAATTTTCAGACCCTTCCTATGGGGGCATAGGAATATACACGGGAGAGAATTTAAGATATAAATATAAGGTATATTCAAAGTATTGGAATTCAAAATCAGACACTGAAATATGAAGGTTGGAATGTATATTAGTACCTTGTAGGTGGAGAAGATGACGGGCTGAAGATACTTAATATCAAAAGCTGGAACTACAATATTTGCTAAGGTTTGGTGCAACTTAGTCTCCCCAAGAATCTCTCTAACCAAAGAGTGCAAGTACTTGCCGTCATATTTAGGTCCAGAGAGTGCACCCAACAAGTCTCTAGCTGAACTCAAGAAGCTGCACCCAAGATTTTCAATCAGAATCCTTATAAAACAAGGTAGAAATAAATACATGCAAATACGTGAATTAAAGGGAGGGTGATAAACGCACCCCTTCTGTGGAAATATCTTGGGGCAGTGTTCTAAGTAGAAGTTATTAATGTCTTTAGCTGCATAGAGCGGGCGGTTGTTTTTGTCCGGGGCGGTAAGCATGGCGGTCACCAAGCCCCCAGTGCTCGTTCCGGCAATCACGTCAAAGTAGTCGGCGAGCCGAACGTCCGGTCCATCGAGTTCCTATAATAACAACAAGTCATGCCATTTAATGAAACTTTAAATCACTTGAATCTAGATGTGGGAAAATGTATTATATTACCTCTATAGATGATTACTCTAGATATACTAAAGTTTATCTACTTAGAACCAAAGATGAAACAGAGCAAGCCTTTATAAAATATACGAATGAGACCGAACAAATCATCATCTTTGATCGTCGATCATCGGAAAAAAAAAAAGAGAAATATAGATTTCTAGTTACTTGTAATTTGGATTCGAGGACAGCAAGGATGGTTCCAGGGATTATGCCTCTCACACCACCTCCGTCTATGCTAAGCACAGTCACCATCTCCCCGACAGCGGGTGGGGGATTCTCTACGGCCGGTGGGGGATTCGCTAAGCTGCCCATTCTCTCTCTCTCTCTCTCTCTCTCTCTCTCTCTCTCTCTCTCTCTCTCTCTCCAAGAAAAACCTCTTAGAACTCTCTCTTTCTCTCTTACCACAAGAAAAGAGTCTTACTACTCCCTCTCTCTCTCTCAAGATTGGTCTGTGTAAAATGGTGCATCAACCTGCTGTTTATATAGATACGTATCTCAAGGCTCTATGAGAATAGTACACATTCCCATATTTTTCTGACCTGTAAATATTCGTTGTCAATGTTTATCAGCTAAAAGATAAAAAAGAACTTGTCATGCTGACCTGTAAATCCATAATCTCATTTTTTGGTACTACTAAGGGGGAATTGGCCCAAAAATGGAATAAGTTAAATGAATGGTACATTGTGCAAGCTGCACTTCTTTTAAGAATTTATGTCTAAAGGTTGCTGAGTCACTTCTTCTATGAACGCGTGAGTCAACGAATGTCATAGTCAATAAATTTTATTGTGTCAAAGGAGTTAGACTTGGAGGAAAAATTTTGGAGATAATTCACATTCAAAGAGCAAAGGCTCCATGAAAGCCACGTTTTCCAATAGAAGAAAAGTTAGGCCAGAAAAAAACAGGAGGCCAGAAATAAAACATGAATATATGATATTTCACATTTAAAATGCAAAGGCCCCATGAAAGCCACGTTTTCCAGGAGAAGAATTTGCCGATGTAATCAAGGCATTCGTTTGAAAATTAATCTTTGAATGCATCCCTAGTTTTGTTAATTAATGAAGATAAGCATCTATTTAACTTGACTTTTATTATTTGATAATTGCACTAACTTAACTTGACTTTTATTAATTAAGCAGCGTCAAAGGCTATTGCGGTTCCCAAAAAGCTAAGCTCTCGGAAGCCAACTAACAAGGAAAGGACTAGATGACTTACCTCTAACCCATTACAGTACAAGAAGAGAATAAAAAAAGAATGTAATAAGAAATTAAAAATAAACGATTTGCTCCACGCCGCACGTTCTGCATCATTCACCGCCGCTTGAAGAAAACTCGACCTCGAGTTTAGGCCATCGTTCTCCAAATTTGATTTTCGGCACCGCATCAATCTTCTATTCTTCATTCCCCCTTTATTTTTTTTATTTATTTTTATTTTTGTAATCCCTTGCATGAAGCATAGCCATGAAAAGGGCTCTCGAAGGCACTCTCAGATCCATGGCCGTCGTCTCATAGATGCGGGCTTCGAGTAATGCTAACTGTGTGAAAGACTTCACCCATTGTTGGAAATCTTCGTTCTCCGTTCTCCGCGGCTAGATCAGACAAGCCGACGTTAGGCGCACCGACTTCTTCATCCCGTCGTGCATTCGTCGGAGATCCCTTGAGCTCTGATACCAACTGAAGCAGGGAGCGTGAGAGCGGCAACACCAAGATAAAGATCGACACGCGCAGCACTAAAATAATCTCGTGGGGGTATGAAAACCCATGCCACAGTTTGGAGGAAAACTCCAATATCACGTGAAAGGAGCGAAGCTCCTTCACCCACTTGACAGAGCCAATACTCTCTTCACAAGTGATATCCCAAAAATAAAATTTATTCAAATCTGTCTTTCTTTCCTCATGCCATTACATTATATAAAAGCCAAAACCTAAGAATAGCAACCCTAAATTCTTGCCTAACTATTATTCTCAATCTTTTAACTAAAGCAAGATAAATAAAAAGAAGAAACATGACTAAAACTTTCTTTAAATAGTAATCCCGTAATATAACTATACCATATCATAAAACTGCCTATAACTTAGCCAAATCAACTCCAAATAGAGTAATCTTGGGCTCTTTAGATAGGTAATCGAAAAACCTTTCTAAAAACACCAAAATTATGCTAAAAGAACAAGATTTGACATCCCAAAAAAATACCACAAATAAAATGACGAAAATAAGAAATTAAAAATAAAAGATTTGATCCACGCCGCACGTTCTGCATCACTAGGCCTGAATTGGACGGTTCAGATCATCATGCTATGCCTTATGGCTATTCTCTAATAATAGAACCAACATTGGTTATGATGTCTCCAATTGAGCTATGGGTACTAAAATGTCCAGGAAGTTGAATTCCTTAGTCTGACCTTTGGCTTTTATCATAAACTATGGAGCTTAGTGGTTTCGGTGATCATATTTGAACCATATCCGAGGCCTAAATGATTTTTACTAGTTGATATCTTCTAGAATAAAATCCTTATTGGAATTTGATGCTACATAGGGTGTTCGACGGAATCTCTTAAAGAAGTTGATCCTTCCCTAGACTTGGGTATTAACTGAGCTAGTGGTTACACCTGCATCAATCTTGACCTTGCAAAGTAATTCTTGGAGATTGCGCTTAAGGTAGGTGATCCTACCCTATGTCAGTGTATGACTAGTTTTTTTCATATACTAAGATTTGTTGCAAGTTTTTATTACGGTTCATTGTATGGAACTTGTCTTTGAAAATGTTTCTTACTGTTCTCTTTTAGCATGTCATTCCAAATGATTTAATTGTGATTATCCATGAAAGACTTTAGTCTTAACATGTTTCCTTATCTATACAAAAAAATAAAGAGCTTTGTGACTAACATGATTTTGGAAACTCAAATTCATGAAACACTATTGAAAAGCATTATATTTATGACATGGTTTCAATAGATTTGAATGGGGGAGCCCCCCATGGTTTGAAACGTCTACAAAATTTATGGCATGGTATTGCAAACATTAAATTGCTTCTCTCTATATTTGTATACAGTCTTGGTATGGAATGGATTCCGCCAGTAAGGTTGATCTCTGGTGGGGATCTAGTGCCCAACCTGCCAGTGGGTGAGTACACTAGACGTGATCACGTAGACCGGTCAAGTTTATTTGCTCGTAAGGTTGATCTCGGGCGGCCAGTAGGGAGTCCTCTGGCTATTGATATTGTGATATTGCGCGCTTTAGGACCTGTGAGTCCTGCGAATGAGTGTTCGCCTTGGGTTACGCTACTTGCCAATAAGGTTGGAAATTGGCCACAGAAAAGACTGTTAAGTATTTGTTTTCTAAATGGAAAACTGTAAAACCAAGTGGTTGAAAATATATATTCTTTATCATTGTTTTCAAAGTGGAAAACTGCATAATCGAGTGGTTGGAACCGTTTTTTGTAAAAGCATGTATTTTTCTTATGTAGCTTATGTAGAAATGATTTTCTTGCTTCTTATCAATTTCTGCATAGACTAAAATTTTATGGCATGTTACTTCTTTTCCACACCAGCATTGTTTTCGTTTTCCTATTAGCTGGCCGGCTTGGATTTGAAAAACCGGCTGGGCTGTTAGCTCATTATGTGGTTTAACAATTTTCAGATACAGAGGAGCGGCAGTAGACTTGCTGAGATCAGGCACTTGGATTGGAGCCTAGGAGATTTCCTTCTTTATTTCATTATTCCAATTTAGAAACTTTTGTTATTTTATTAAGGTGATTGTCTTGGAATAATTATTGTTGGATTTATAATTATGGAGCTACAGATATATTTCATTGGAGCTTTAATTGAGACTAAAATTTCTGCATTTATTAATCGATCTGAATATTGAGAATAGTTGGTTGTGAGGAAGGCTTGCATGCTTGTGGGGGCGACCCCTTGGGCGTGTAGCGGCTGTCACATGCGCCCTACCTCAAATTATGGGTTCGGGGCGTGACAAAGAACATCTCCTTATATAAGATTGGAGGATGTAGTCCCTCAAGATGAATGGATTTATAAGGTGAAAGGATCTTGGGAAGGTAGGACAAAACTATTTAAGCAAATATATTTTTCTTGAAAGAGGATGGCAAGTGAAATTTTATATATAGACTACTTGCTCATATATTTTATAATGGGAAATGATTTCAGCGCTCCAACTTTTTGATAAACATGCACTCACTTGTTCGCCGTGTAGTATTTAAAGGGCTTTAAGAGCTTTTTGAGAACTGTAATATCCTCAAACATCCCTATAAATACTACAAGACAAACAAGTGGAGCGCATGTTTATCAAAACACTGGAGCGCAGAAGTCATTTCCCTTTATAATTTGCTAATTATGTATAGGGTTGGTCCTAGCTCAATGGTAATTGAGGCTTTGTTTCTCAACTTTGAAGGCACCGGTTCGATCTAGTTTACCTATAAAAAAATTGATAATTATGTAAATCATCTATCTTGAAAATAATTTAAGATCGGTGAGTTTTTTTGCATTTTTTTTGTGTGTGGAAAATGCTATTAAAATAATAGCATGCATAGCACGTGTTCTACACTGAGTCAATGAACGATCTTAACTCGCCGAATGTAGTTTTCTTTCAATGTTTTTATATCTTCCTTTTCAATTCTAGGCCATTTATCTAATTAATAAATAGTATAGTCTGATCCCTTGACTTTTTGGCCATCCATCTTGTGATCCATTGGTGTTACACAACTCTAAACAACAGAGACACAGGCCATGTTTTATTAGGGGCGGATACCATAGTGAAAATCGCAAAGAAAGGTTCTAATTAAGTAGAAAAACAGGATAATTAAACTGATTGTATTCTAACAAAAAAATTGATCCCGTGTACCTCTCATGCAAAAGTCATCCGTGGAATGGGTTTCCACAAAATCGCCTAGCGAATCCCTTGTAGTATATACAGGCTACTGATATTTGCACTGCTCTATTTCGATGATGATACAAACTCCCCTTGTCTTTTAGTATTTAACCAGCTCTAAAAAGCTATTAAAATTACCAAAAAGATATCATGCATCAAGATGAAAAATCCCTAGATGGTAAATTCTCCCGAAGACAAAAAAATCTGAACACAATTATAAGACTTAGTTTCTCTTTAATTGACTAACTAGAAATTCCTAGAAAAAGAATGAACTCAAAAGCCTCAAAACAGGTTTTAACCTTTTATCTTGAATGCCGTTTTTTTTTGGAATGGCAATAAATATATATCATAGCAAAAAAGGAGGCCGAGATGGACCACCCATATATACAAAAAGAAGCAAGAAAGAAACAGGAATGAAGAAAAAACAAAATACAGAGAAAACCCTTCCATAGGGAGGAAGGTGGTCGAACCACATAATAGAACCACCGGAAATACCACGCTTAGCTAGCGCATCCACCTTATCATTCGCCGATCTTCTAACATGCTGAAAGCCGATAGCGGACCCCGCAGTTAGGTCCTCAATCTCATAAAAAATGGAAAGAAATCTCCACGGAGGAACCACCCCACCTTTCAGCCAACGAATCACATTTAATGAATCTCCATCAACAATTGTCAGATCCATCAACCTTCTATCAATATTCAAAATGCCAAAATGTGCCGCCCTCACTTCCGCTTCTAAGGAATCAGACACACCAATAGATCCGTAGTATGCCCACACAACATCCCCCTTATCATTGTGACAAACCCCTCCCACTCCTGCCGGACCTAGATTGCCGGAACTCGCACCATCAAAGTTAACCTTATACATGTGTTGAGCAGGGGGCTCCCATCTTTGCGAAATAAGATCTCTCCCCTCAACACTAAAGCACACCTCCCTCCATCCTTCCCAAAGATCAAAAGCCGGTACAAACCGGAAGGAGGGGAGGCATCTCACCCAAGATATAACCAAGGCGATGATCTTCAAGTAAATCCAATGAGGATTCATGGCTTTCCCCACAAAGACTCTAGAGTTCCTCTCCTTCCATATAGACCACCACATAGCTAGTAAACAAAAATTCCACAAGGTTTTTCCTTTTTCCTTCCAAGGAACCCCTCCCCAATGGTGCAATAGTGACGGAATATATTTTGAAAAAACCCAACAAATCCCAAATCTCATGAAGATGAATCGCCATATGATCCTAGTGAACGAACAATGCATAAACAAATGATCCACAGATCCCCATCTCGCAGACATGTTTGGCCAGCAATAAAAAAATATTCGCTAGAAGATTTGTTGGGCCAGGTGAGGAGTTGGGAGACTTTAGAGGGTGGGAGTGAGGAGGTCATGAAAAGCTCCTAAAAATTAGGAAAATAAGTAATCAATTCTAAGGCCATGTCTGGTAGGATTTTTTTCCCCATAGATTTGAGGGGCACGATTGAGATTAGGGGGAGAAGTAGCAAAAAATGAGGAAAAATTCAGATCCAATTTTATGTAGAGTTTTTTGTTTTCTGATTTTTAGCCACTTATCAACTTAGAGACACTATTTTCCTTATTTTTAGCCACTTCTCAACCTGGAGACACTATATTTAGCCACTTCACCTGCCATACCCCTCTCGAGACACTAGGTTATCATGAAAAACAATTCATGGTAGCCAAACGTGCCCTTAATAGGTAATGTTTCACTAGTTTTTAAGAATTCTTGACGCTGCCTACTTGTGCCAACTCAATTCTCTTCCTGTCCCTCCTTTGCCACTCTCTCACAATCAAATGTTCCGTGACATAATTTTTCATGGTTTGCCAAACATGGCCTAAATGAATGTATTTTTGTCGAAAGGGAACTGTGTGTTTTTTACAATTTGTTAACATATTTTATGATTAGTGAATTACTTAAGTCAACTAATTCAAGTGAGAATGGTGATAATGTGCTTTGAGCAGAGCTCCTCATAGTCATGTAAATAACGATGAAGGATACAGCTCATTCCTTTATTAAGTGGTATTTACTGCTTCCCTGTGGGGGAAGGACACTCTTTTAAATCTTTTGCACGTTAAGGAACCTTTCTCTCGCCTAGACAGAATCAGTGAGTTCCTTTTTCATTTGGCTTCTCATTCTTTTCCTTCAATGTCTGTAATGCGTGGTCGAGAATAACTCTTCTTCAACCATTCTCAGCAATAACGTGTTCTGCTGGCCGTTTCTTGAAATATTCACTTTAAAACAGTAGAAATCAACGAATAGGAATTGATTCAAGAACACTTCCCATGTTTCTTTTGATGTAAGGGTCGTAAAATGGGTGCAAGACAAATTTTATGCCCGATTCTATGTGGCAAAAATGGGCGTAAAATTTGTTATGTGCCCCGTGCCCATTTTATCTAGACCCGACACGAAGCTAAGGGAAATAAGTTTCTTCCCAAAATTCTTATAATCATTAACAAATCACACAAGACATGTGGCACAAGTATAGTGCTAAAAACTGAGAATTGGCAGAGCAAAAAATAAAGTTACTCTCGCAATCGATATAATTTTTTTATTTTAAATTGTTGTGCAATCATTTAATTGACTATAATTGTTAAGAAAATAATTTCTCAACAATCTTGGATTACCATGCAATTATCTCTAATGAGTTAATACAGAACAGAACACTCAAGGAGATAGATAAAAATAATAATATTTGAAAAAGATAACCTTGAACCTAACTACCAAACCAAATCTGGTTTTATGAACTACAAGCTAATCAATCAAATAATGATCTGATTTTATTCTCTTACAATAATCATATCGCACCTACTAATGAATGGTCAATCTTCAATGATCCATGGATTTTCTCTCATACATTTTATGTAAGCATATAATGTAATCTTTAGAACGTTGGAATCAGGCAGGAGACACATTGTTTTGCCTGAGCCTGCGTTCGTTGGATAGAAGCTTTGCGAAACGAGTCAAGGCCTTTTCGTTGGTTCCATCTCCAATCGGTCCTCCTGCTTCTTCGAAAAGGCCTGTCTCCAAGTTCACTCTAGACACTGGTTTCTTCAGAAGATTTTTGCCCACCTCCACCAAATTTAATAGGTTCACTTTCGTGGATATATCGACCGATGATTCATTGCCAACCAATGTGTCATCCTGTTTTTTGCACAAAGATTCATTGACTAACTAAGCATGAATTAATTAGAAAATAAATAGCATCATTCGAGCTAAAGACAGCGTTATATACCCAAATGATAGAACTTATGTCAGCAAAAATTTGCATTTTTTTTTTATTTTATACGTTTAATTTATTTCTTCTTGAAAACATATTATTGGCTTTTCTTCGATGAAGGCAATTTCGCCAAAAGCAATTCCGCAGCACCTCTTTTTAAGAAGAGAAGTGCTACTTCATTGTAATTAAACTTCTACGACAAATTCAGCAAAAGAGGGGCCTCAAAATGGCTTAGACATTGCCATAAAGGTTTATAAAACTCAAAACTTTGAAACTTCGATTATTGAGAAAGGTGATTTGCTACGCAATTTCGTGGAAGCCATTTTGCACCTGACTTTTGCATGGGAGAACCCCCTCCTCAGATCAATTAAATGAATAAGACAAAGCTAGAAAGTGAGCCTGCGTGGCTTTTCTCTCCTGCAAAAGTCAGCTGCAGAATGTATATTCTCTACTCTCTAGATTGCCGAGCAAATCCCTTCAAAAAGACTTTGAAAATAAAGCTTTGAAGCCTACTTTGAAAATATGCATATATAAAACTTTTTTGGGATTTGCTAAGCAATTTCGATGGAAAGCCATTTCGCGGCCAACTTTTTCCCAAGAGAAGAGCCACATTAGATAAATTTAATGACTATGAAAAAAAATTGGCTGAAAAGTCAGACACAAAATGGCTTTCCGCGAAATGGTAGTGCAAATATCAGTGCCTTTTATTAATACCACAACACATTTTAAACCTATTTTTTCTCACACAACCTTTCAAGTTGATGCTATTATCGTTTTTTGGACTTTTCCTCTCTCACCAAACAAGAGAGAGAGAGAGAGAGAGAGAGAGAGAGAGAGAGAGAGAGAGACCTGGATTCTAAGATAGTTGCACTCGGAGTGGAGAGCTTGGAAGAGAGAAGAGATATGAATGTCAACCATGTCTGCGCTTGCCTGTGAGAAAGAGTCAATCAAAGGAGTAGCCCCACTGTTATAAAGCCATCCAAAAAATCCCCATTTGGCCGCCATATTTGCACTATACTTCTCTTCCTGCTTTGCTGACCCCGTCCCCAAAGATATCACTAGGAACTTCCCATAATCCGTAGCCTTTATGTCTAAGAAATCTTGGTTTTTAAAAAATATTTCTTTGCTTACTTCCGATATTGCCGTTAATGCCTACATAAACAGAAAAATTTACATAAATTTCCATATTGTCTTTATTGCAATGACTTAAAAATGGGCGTAAAATTGTACATCGAAAGAAAGAAAGCCATGATAACATAGCAAACATGATTTTAAGTACAGGATTATTTGCTGCGACTCCTCCATCAATTAGATTGAAATCCTTCACATTTCCTTTGGCATCATGGGTTTGGAAGAAGTAAGCTGGAAGATATGTTGGGGCCGCCGATGTACCGATGCATACGTCGGAGAGGTACGAGTCATTAGACACTTCATTTTTTGCCTGAAATTTATACAACAAGCTAACATTAGAGTTGAACATATGTGGCATTGAGACAAAAAAAAAGAAAGAAATCAACTGTGGGATACCCAATAGAGAGAGTCTGTTATTGGTGAGGAAATAGGCCCCATGTGGGACACCGAAATGACTATTGGTTCTAGTGAATGACACCCAAAAGGTGGGCATACAAGACCTTATATATCCTAAATACCAAAATCGTAGAATTTTCAGAGCCTTCCTATGGGGGCATAGGAATATACACGGGAGAGAATTTGAGATTCAAAATCAAACACTGAAATATGAAGGTTGGAATGTATATTAGTACCTTGTAGGTGGAGAAGATGACTGGCTGAAGATACTTAATATCAAAAGCTGGAATTACAATATTTGCTAAGGTTTGGTGCAACTTAGTCTCCCCTAGAATCTCTCTAACCAAAGAGTGCAAGTACTTGCCATCATATTTAGGTCCAGAGAGTGCACCCAACAAGTTTCTAGCTGAACTCAAGAAGCTGCACCCAAGATTTTCAATCAGAATCCTTGTAAAACTAGGTAGAAATAAATACATGCAAACACGTGAATTAAAGGGAGGGTGTATTGATAAACGCACCCCTTCTGAGGAAATATCTTGGGGCAGTGTTCTAAGTAGAAGTTATTAATGTCTTTAGCAGCATAGAGCGGGCGGTTGTTTTTGTCCGGGGCGGTAAGCATGGCGGTCACCAAGCCGCCAGTGCTCGTTCCGGCAATCACGTCAAAGTAGTCGGCGAGCCAAACGTCCGGTCCATCAAGTTCCTATAATAACAACAAATCATGCCATTTATGAAACTTTAAATCACTTGAATCTAGATGTCGGAAAATGTATTATATTACCTTTATAGATGATTACGCTAGTTATACTAAAGTTTATCTACTTAGAACCAAAGATGAAACAGAACAAGCCTTTATTAAATAGACGAATGAGACCGAACAAATCATCATCTTTGATCGTCGATCATTGAAAAAAAAAAAAAAAAAGAGAAATATAGATTTCTAGTTACTTGTAATTTGGATTCGAGGAAAGCAAGGATGGTTCCAGGGATTATGCCTCTCACACCACCTCCGTCTATGCTAAGCACAGTCACCATCTCCCCGACAGCGGGTGGGGGATTCTGTACGGCCGGTGGGGGGTTCACTAAGCTGCCCATTCTCTCTCTCTCTCTCTCCAAGAAAAACCTCTTAGAACTCTTTCTTTCTCTCTTACCACAAGAAAAACTCTTACTACTCTCTCTCTCTCTCTCTCTCTCTCTCTCTCTCTCTCTCTCTCAAGATTGGTCTGTGTAAAATGGTGCATCAACCTACTCTTTATATAGAGAAGTATCTCAGCTAAAACTAAAATAGAACTTGTCATGCTGACCTATAAATCCATAATCTCATTTTTTTTTCTTTTTTCTTTAGGTCCAAAAATGGGATAAGTTAAATGAATTGTACATCGTGCGAGTTTCACTTCTTTTGATAATTTATGGCTAAATGTTGCTGAGTCAATTTTCTATTTTAATGTGTCAAAGGAGTTATGAAGGACTTGGAAGACAAAACTTGGACACTCGAATGAGAACTCAGCATCGACCCGGACGTGACTAGGGGCGTACGTAGGGTTGCAACTCGAGGCGGGTTTTACCCGACCCGCATCGACCCGACCCGAAAATAGCCTGGGTTGGGTTCAGGTTTCATGGGTTTCGGGTTGAGCATTCAAAAGTCCGCATGAATCTCGGGTCGAGCCGGGTTTGAAGGGGCCCGACCCGACCCGAGTTACATAAGTTGTAGTATGTACATTTTTTTCTGTTATTAGTTAAAAGTTAAAAGTGAAAACCCACGCACCCACTGTTATTGTATGTCAGTGTAATTTCTACTTCTATGAGTTGAGTTGATTCAAGTGTTTGATTCAGCATTGTTTGATTGTAATTACAACATTGTTTGATTACAGCATTGTTTGATTCGATCAAGTGTAATGTGAGTGTAATTACATCATTGTTTGATTCAAGTGTAATGTGAGTGTAATTTCTGCTTCTATGAGTTGAGTTGCCTTGCGAAACAAGAATTTTCCTTAAAAAATTGCGTCAGCGTGAAAAAACCCGACCCGACCCGAACCGACCTGAGATTTATCATGGGTAGGGCCAGGTTTGGGAATCGTGGGTTTTCCTAAAAAAAACCGGACCCGACTCGACCCGACTTGCAGCCCTAGGCGTACGTTCCTTAACAGTTGTTAAAATAGAAATATACAATAATTCACATTCAAAGAGCAAAGGCTCTACGAAAGCCACGTTTTCCAAGCGGTAGAAGAAAAGTCAGGCCAGAAAAACAGGAGGTGAGTTTTTTGAAAGTGTAGTGTAAAGTGAAAAGGCCCATGGGGCAGAATTTGCCGATGTAATCAGGTCAACTGCCAACCTAACTATGACATTCGTCTGAAAATTAATCCTTGAATGCATCCCTTGTTTTGTTAGTGAAGATAAGCATCTATTCATGATTTGATAATTGCACTAGATCATATTGACTTTTATTATTTAAGCAGCGGTCACAGGCTATTGCGGTTCCCAAAAAGTTCCTTCAATATGAATGGAGTTGTAAGGATAAGGATCTCGAGAAGGTAGGACAAAACTATTTAAACAAATACATTTTTCTTAAAAGTGGATGGCAAGTGGAATTTTATATATAGACTACTTGCTCATATATTTTATAATTTGTTAATTATGTATAGGGCTGGTCTTATCTCAATGGTTGAAGCTTAGTTTCTCAACCTTGAAGTCGCCGGTTCGATCCCAGTTTACCTATAAAAAAAATTGTTAATTATGTAAATCAACTATCTTAAAAAAAATTTAAGATCGGTGAGCATTTTCGCATTATTTTTTGTGTGGAAAATGCTATTAAAATAATAGCATGCATCACACGCGTTCTACTTTTATTTAGTGATTAGGGTTGATTGGTGGGTCAACATGTGGAGGCATAGCAAAAAAGAAATCTCAAAACAGGTGTAAAAGTGTGAAAGTATGTGTAAAATGATTGGAAAATTTCTTTTCCAATGCACCTTAACCGGTGCCCTTAGGGCACTCGTTAGCAAAACCCTTTTACTATTTGTCTTTCTTTTTTTTGAATACGAACCCGATAAAAAAGAATAAAGCCTAAACACAGAACATGACAAGATTTACGTGATTTTCCATTTACATTCACAAAGAAAATGAGAAGAATTTCATGCCCTTAAGGCACTCGTTAAGATGTATTGGAAACTTAATTTTGCAATAATTTTAGAGTGATGATGGCTGGGATGATAGGCCCCACTTTTAATGTGCTTTGACGCCAAAAAGTGAGGGAGTGAGGAGGTCATGAAAAGCTCCTAAAAATTAGGAAAATAAGAAATCAATTCCTAAGGCCATGTCCGGTAGGATTTTTTTTTCCCCATAGATTTGAGGGGCACGATTGAGATTAGAGGGAGAAGTAGCAAAAAATGCGGAAAAATTCAGATCCAATTTTGTGTAGAGTTTTTTGTTTTCTGATTTTTAGCCACTTATCAACTTGGAGACACTATTTTCCTTATTTTTAGCCACTTCTCAACTAGAAGACACTATTTTTAGCCACTTCACCTGCCATACCCCTCTCGAGACACTAGTTTATCATGAAAAATAATTCATGATAGCCAAACGTGCCCTTAATAGGTAATGTTTCACTAGTTGTTAAGAATTCTTGACGCTGCCTACTTGTGCCAACTCAATTCTCTTCCTCTCCCTCCTCTGCCACTCTCACATAATCGGGCCAACAAATGCTCCGTGAAATAATTTTTCATGGTTGCCAAACATAGCCTAAATGAATGTATTTTTGTCGAAAAGGAACGGTGTGTTTTTTACAATTTGTTAACATAATTTATGATTTGTTAATTGCTTAAGTCAAGTCATCTTAAAAATAATTTAAGATGGGGGTGTTTTTTTTTACCCCTTTTTTCGTGGAAAATGCTATTAAAATACTAGCATGTGTTGCATGCAGGCGACATCCCACGACACCTGTGGCATGTTTTATATATTTTCATTCAACTTGTTTTTTTAATTTTAGTCTCGCGAATGAATAAATAATAAATTCAATGCCCTTGATTTTATGGCCTTCCATCATGGTAGATTTTTTTTTTTATGGGTAAGCTGGGATTGAACTTGTGACCTCAAGGTTGATAAACAAAGCCTCAAAATCATTGAGCTACACATGCCGAATGACTGGGGATAGACATGTGTAGCTCAATGATTTTGAGGTTTTGTTTCTCAACCTTGAGGTCACAAGTTCAATCCCAGCTTACCCATAAGGTGGATAGCTTAGCAAAACTCTCAAAGAACCAATTTAAGGCTAACATATTTTTTTAATCAATCAAACCGAAATGCATAAGAAAATTATTGTAAATGACTGTAAGAAAAGAGATTATATGATGAAAGGCCCGAGCTAACAGTACTCATCATCCCATCCTTGATATTGTATCCAACAACAGCTTCTTTCTAAGGGTGATACTCCCATTGTACCACCTTTACGTGTTCATACGGCCCTTCATCATATAAATTCTCTAAGGAAAGAGTTTCTGCCTCGAGCGCAGTTGGGTTGCCTGCGCTCGACTTAACGCATCCTCTCCTATTGGTTGGCCTTGCGCCCCCCCTGTTCACGTGAAAATGTGGCAAACTTTATTGCTTTTTAACGTCAAACCACGTGAAACGGAGGGGGGGCGCATAATCCTACACGGGGGTGAAAAAATTATAGTCGAATTCGACTTAACGCATCCTAGGTTTCTCTTCCAAGTCGAGGGTTTATGTTCGCACCAGCGAGCGCGTCTTCTTTATCATCATCGGGTTCGCGAAACCCTAGATCTTCTCCATCCTCTTCTCCTTTTGTTTTTCTTTGCTTTTTTGATTGAGATGTGAAACCCTAGATCTCTCTTCAAAGTGGTAATTGCTTCTCTGTTTATTTCATTTGTAGTCTGTTTTTTTCTTTTTTGGGTTATCTGGCTTTCTATTTTGAAACCCTAAGTTACAAACCCATTAAATACTAAGACGCCTATTGTATTCAAACACAAGTTGTGTCACGACTTGTTGGAGAAATGTGTAAAAAAATGTATATGACGAAACACGATAAAAAACAGGGCAAAAGCTAACATGGTTGCAGAAACATGATGAAAATGAGTAGGAACAACTGGTTTAATACAAACTGAAATCTGGGCCTACTTTAAAAAAGTGATATATGCATAGTTTTAAACCCCTAAACCCTAAAAACCAAGTGAAAATTGGGCAGTAACTGTGCTGAAATGTGTGTTGAAATCAAGCTAAAAACAGAGCAATAGCTCACCCAAAATCTGTGTCGAAATCAAGATAAACACAGAGCTCGAATTTGATCGAGCTCAAGCACGAAAAAATATGCATTCTGAATCTTGATTGCAAAATGAGAATCGAGTCTCTTGTATGATTTTTCTTATCTTAACGAAGACGGGATCCTGTGTCTTGAATTTGCATGAATGACCACCTTTTGGTTAGGGTTAGGGTTTTCAATTATTTGGTCTCTCTCTTTCTCAGGTAAGAAATGTTGGCAAAGGAAATTATGTCGATGAGGCTATTTCAGCAAACCTAGAAAGTTAGCACGTGGAGAGAAAGAAAAGCAAAATAATGGGGAAAATGGCAAGTTCAAAGCTAAAGATTGCTATCATCCATCCAGATCTGGGAATAGGTTTAATCTCCTTCCTATTCCTCTCTCTATGTTGGTCTTGTGATTTACTGATTTTGGATTATGGTATATTTGTATGATTGTACTTTGAAACATATCTGGTTCCAGAGTAAAATTAGACTTTTTAGATTACATTGATGGGTAAAATGCAATTTGAAGAGGCCCAAAGTGTAATTTGAGTGTACATTCAAACAAATGCTTAGCTATGACGCTTTAATTATTGATAAGACAGTCGTGACGTGTGACCCTTCTAATTTAGAGATTGATAGGGATTAGATTATCTGAATTCAGATTGGAATTTTCATCTTTATATGCCTTGGATGCACCAAAAAGTGGTTTAATGGACACATTTTCCATTTCTTAGCATTTTTTGCTTGCCATTTAATATTCACATGCAAGGTTTTAAATTTCGGCCGAAATCTGAAATTTCGGATTTCGGTCTAGACCGAAACCGAAATGGCCGAAATCCGAAATTGGTGAAATGTACCAAATTTCAGTCGAATTTTCGGAAAAAATATTAATTTTTTAATCCTTTACCAAATTTCAGCCGAAATTACCTGAAATTTCGGCCCAAAAAACAGACATTTCAAGTCCCTTTACCAAATTTCGGGATTTCTGCTGAAATTTCGGTTTCGGTGGGGACCGAAATTAACCCCGAAACCAAAATTTAAAACCTTGTTCACGTGACAGTCCTTGTTGATTGTATATTTTCCAAATCCAATCCGTTTTGCACGTTTTGACTTTCCTCTCTAATTAGGAGGAAGGAAAGTAAAGAAATGTGAATATATATTCCTTTCCCTTGTATATTGTGTGCATCCAAATGGACCCCTGGGGATTATGATAAGAAGGTAGTCATTTTGGATTTAGACAGGATACTTTTTTCGCTCTGATTAAATTTTGTTGTGAAAAGACTTGTCGTTCTGGTGCTAAAATGTATGATGTTTATACATAGGCGGTGCTGAAAGGTTGATTGTCGATGCTGCAGTTCAACTTGCGTCCCATGGGCACAATGTTCATGTTTTCACTGCACATCACGACAAGAATCGATGTTTTGAGGAGACTCTTGTTGGTGAGTTTTAAATTTATTTCATCATTTTTTATGACTTGGGAGGTAGAGAATGGACAATTGGTGGACCTTGAGTGGAAGAACTTATTTACTTTGTGTATACTGAGGTACGTCATATCTAAGTTCTTTTCAGCAATTGATAATTTGCATTAAAAGGCAATCTGTGCATCTACATGACATAAATGGGCATGATAAATTTAATATGCTTTTTGGAGGATTATTTGTTTCTCCCGGGACATGTTTCTAAAATAAGAAACGATGCCCCCAAGAGCACCTGCCTTGTTTTGAAGAAAGGATAAAACGAGGTCTAGTTTTTTATTTTTTATTTTTGTAGAGATTTTCAGTTTTGACCAAATAATAATAAGAAATAGTAATAAGCAATAGTTTGCCGACCCCAACTAGTTTGGGACAAAGGCTTAGTTGAGTTGCGTAATAAGCAATCGTTTGTTACTGGCAAGGAGCTTGTGGCCGAATTTGATAAGTATCTGTCTAGAACTAATGATGCTGACGTGAGTTCTAAGTACTTGCATCGCTGTGTTATCTTGTGACCTTCACTGATTGGTCTCAATTTAGTATAATGGAAGTAACAAGAAATTCAGATCCATTTTCCATTCAAAAAAACAAAACAAAAAAGAAATTCAGATCCATTTTGGACCATTCACTTTCCAAAACCCAGGGCAGGATTTGTCTCATATAGCAAGAGAGATTTTGTGTTACTGGCAAGGAGCTTGTAACTGCATTTTTTAAGTATCTATCTAGAACTAATGATGCTGACTTGAGTTATAAGTTCTTTCATCGCTGTCTAATTATTATTGAAAATTTGTTTAATTAAATAATGTTAGTTACAAACTTAATTGGGGGTCAAACTGGATTCTTGGGTACTCTGGCAGGTTTAGTGCGTGCTTACAAAACCTGACTTAAAAAATTTTAAACTAGAAAGGAAACAAAAATCAAATTCTCAGATCGTCTATTTTGTCCTTGTTTTGGCCCTTTTGCACCTATGTTAATGGCCAAAATAGTTATTTAGTTTGCACGGCCAGCACTTAGCCATGTGTCATTTGAGTTGAGTCAAACCCTCATGAGAAACATGTGCTTGGTTCTCATGTCATCGAAAGCATGCTTGAATACATTGAGATGAGCAAGTTCATTTGCATCAAGATACGTAGATTGACATCATAATGATGAAACTAATAATGGTGCTCAACTCTTACTGAAAATAGTGAGGCGGATTAGGCCCCTATTTTTCTGCAGAGGAATTATTGAATGACTGATGATAACCATCTCTTCTACTGTCGAAAGAAGTTATGTGAATTTGTCACTATAAGATACCTTGTGTATGCACCATGTCAACATATGTGTTATCTTTAACACTCCCCTTCACACGGTAACGTGTCTTTGAACATGTTCATCTTGTCAGATAAGTATACTGATATGATGATCACCTGTGAGTCCTTTGGGTCGTTGAGATTTACCCACTTGCAGTATGCTAATCACTCTCTTCTCTTAAGTAGCGTTGAGGAGAAAGTTTTTCACCTTAAGGCTATTATGAGGTATTACAAGGCAATATCAGGTCAGAGAATCAGCATTGGATCAAAGAATAAATTTCCCCGGGTCTTCTGTGATGAGCGTATGGTTGAGCAGTGGAGAGGTTGAAAAGTTTGCTCGAATCTTTGAATGCAAGGTTACTTCGATCCTTAACTCCTATATATGGTTGCCCCTTTGTCATTTACTTAAGGGTCTTTGGGTCCGATGATTGAGAGGGTTGAGAAGAAGCTCTCCCGTTGGAAGAAAAGTCGGCTACCTTTGTGGGGTGGATTATGCTTATCAAATCAATTTTAGCTAATATGCCCCTTATCTCTCTATTATAGCCTTGTGAGTAGTGAGTGTCATTAACAGACTGGATCAGCTTTAGAAGAACTTCCTTTGGAACACTAAGGAAGAGAGGGATCTCAATATCCGTAGTCTCAGTGATGTGAACATTGCCCTTTTTGGTAAGCGGATTTGGAGGTTTGAGGGAGAACATTGGAGGGAGATGATTGTTGGGAAGTTTGGTTCTGGATTTTACAGTTTGAGAGTCAGAGGACACTTTTAGGTCCCAAGGCATGACTCTGTGTAAAAAACGTTATGAGATCCATGGACTTAATTTTAAAAAAGTATAAGATTAGGGTGCGATTTGGCTCGCGCATTCGCTTTTGGCATGATCTTTGATGCGGGGATCGCCCATTGAAGGCTGAATTCCCTAGTCTCTTCAGAGTGGTCTTTGACTGTGAGGCTAGTGTTGGTAAGTCCTATGTTCGCTAGGAGGACATGGTGATCTGGAAAGGTTCTTTTTGCTGGAACTTGTTTGATCAGGAGCTCGACATGGCAGTTTCTGTCATAAGAGGCTGGGACTCGATTTTTATTAGGAGGCAAGGAGATCACAAGCGTGTCTGGTTTTGGGGTAAGGTCTTGGTCTGATCCCTTTCCCGGCAGTTACTCATTCCTTCTACCTCCTCACCTGCTAGGAGGGTGTGGAATTCTCCCCCTCCATATCGGGTTAGTTCTTTCTCTTAAACTACTTGCCTAGACAAGATTTTGATGATTGATCTCTATGACGGAGATCCGAGCTTTCATTTTTTGTCTCTTTTCCGTATTCGTGGCGATCGAAACTGAAATTTAGAACCTTTATCTTGACTCGTGATTGAACTATGGCAGCAGTCGGTGGTAGAACCGTAGGAGTGAGGGATGCTTGGAAAGGGGAGGAGTATCATTAGAAGAATATTTTCCCACTACCTCGTTAGCCGCAGTATCATTAGAAGAATATTTTCCCACTATTTAGCATACACGTTGGTCTTTGCTAATCATTATCAAATTTTGAATAGGTTCAAAATTTGCAGCGGACAAGGAGTGAGCATATATCAGAAAAGCTTAGATGGTTAGCTGGGGGGCCAGCGCCCGTCGCTAGGAAATACAAAGGGTTTATTAGTAAAGGTTTCCGCTTTCACACGAAGGCTCGCGAACAGAAAAGGAAAACACAGAATTGTGGAGCTGTTGTCACTGCAAATACAAAAAGTTTGTGCCAGGGATCAGAATCCAATAGCCGGAGATATTAGTTATTACGGTGTTTTAACAGATATTATTGAACTTAACTACTTTGGACGCCTGAAGGCGTTGCTTTTAAAATGTGATTGGTTTGATGTTGTAACGCCGAACAGGGGAATAAAAATAGATGCGTTCGGTTATACAGTTGTAAATATGACACGTCATATTTATAAAAATGAGCCTTTTGTCTTTGCATCTCAAGCTGAGCAAGTATTCTAAGTGCAAGATCACCCCGGTAACAAAGACTGGCATGTGGTTGTGAAGACAAAACCTAGGGACTTGTATGAGGTACATGGGAACAATGATGAGGGAGATGTCCAGACCGAGGCAGCAGAAATCCAAAATTTGGAAGACGTAAATAGCTGGGAACGAATAAATATAGTAAGGACAGAAATTGATGAACCGTTGGAACAATTGACCCAGGCAATACCAGATGATGAAGAATGTGATACAGATTCAGATGCTAGTGACGGCGATGAGAGTCCCTTTGCCAACGATAAATAAACGGGATCATATCTCTTTCTCTATTTGGTGTACTGCTTTGATGGTTGATTTGTTTGAATTTTGACAAAATGTCGCTCTTTTCTTAATGTTCTTACATTTGTAGACTTTGTGTAGTGGAACACTTGTACCTGTTCTTTTTCTAAGAAATGGTTGAGGGGGTATCATATTTGGGAGTTTTGAATCATTAAATGTTGCTCTATTCTTAATGTTCTTAAACTTATAGGCTTTGTTTACTAAAATACTTACACCTGCTATCTTTTGAAATTTGATGGATACATGATCATCTCCACTTAAATGTCAAATCGTTAAATTGTTATCAATTTGCAATAGTTGTATGCTTATTATTTAAGATATCAATCTCAATTGTTAATCATGTACAGGTGATCAGACATGAGGAAACGCAATCTCACTATGCCACCCTCACATTCTCAGGCCCAAGATACACATGATGATTCCCAGGTAGGACAGGGGGATGAGCAGACCGAGGATCTGGATGACCAGGTCGGGCACTTGCATACATAGCCCTCCTTTGTTCCTGAGATACAGGATGTTGCCTCCTCGTCGATGAGGTCTTGGAAGAGACGTGGTCCCACTTACTGCAAAGATACATGGGGATGCCCTAGGAGTCAAAGGAAGAGAGTAGTGTTTAATAAATTTGGCCAGCCCATAGGAAAAATAGGGAAAAAATTCACAAATTTCTTGGGCACTGTAGCAAGACTTGGTGCTGAGTTACCAATTGACCAATTCGACTGGAGGCAAGTGCCTAACGAAAAGAAAGAAGATGCGTGGGAAGTTGTTCAGGTACGATGAAAATAAATTGTATTATTAACTTCCTACAAGTTCTTTTAGGAAGCTAGTATTATTTTGATTTTAAATTTTGTTATAATTCCATGGTATTAAAGACTTCTTACATGTCAATTTAGGATTACTATGATGTTGATGAGATGCATAAGAGTTGGACATTGAGTAATATCGGTACAAAATGGAAAGATTGGAAATGTTATTTGAGAAAAACTTACTTCGATCCTGGTTTCCCATGCACGGATGATAGAGTAATTGGTGACCAGTGGACGGGTCTCTGCGCCCATTGGCAGTCATCGCTTGCTCAGGTAAAATGCAATCTTATTTTGGTTTTAACATTAATATTAAAAAATTAACATTATTATATTTGGTTGCTAATTTCAGAAGCACAGTATAACGAACAAGGCTAACCGATCCAAACAAGTGATGATGCACACAAATGGGACTCAGAGCTTCGCATGTAAACGCTATGATCTGGTAATTTCATGAACTTCTAATTTAATTCCTCATTTATATATTGGTTTTGACATGATAAAATTGTTTTCCTGTTGACAGGAGAAAGGAAGTGGCAAGGTTCTTAGCCGCCCTGAACTATTCAAGCTTACTCATACGAAGAAAAATGGGAAGATTGTTGATAAAGCTTAAATATAATGTGCCAATACTATATGCTATTTTTTTATTTATTTGGCCGGTTTTATGTTAAGCTTTATTTCTATTGTTTTTTTTTCTTATTTTCAGAAAAAGTTTACACAGTACGAGATGGAGCATCCTGAGTCTTCCAGTAGCAACGTTGCAACGTTGCAATTTTCAGAGACGACGCCTTTGCCCATTTCATAGGATCAGAGAGACATGGCAGGGTGCGGATGATGGGGTTTGGTACGACCCCAACTGATTGTTTTGGGCCATCACCAAATCGCATGGATTATCAGAGAATGATTGAAGAAGAGCGCAATGACAAAGAACAAATTAGGGAGGATTGTCGCCAGTTTAAGGAGGAGGTGACCCAGCAGCTTCAGAATTTCATGTCAAATTTCAGTGGTAGCCAGGTAATGTTTGAAATTATGTTGCATACAAGTAAGATACAAAATTGTAAAATGAGTTTTTTTACATAACGTTTCTATTTTATAATAATTTTAGAATACTGCCGATGCGACTCCATCACGAGATGTGACTTCCCCCCTGCAAGTCACCCGCCTTGCTCCTCCACAGAGGTATAATTGATTTTACATTTTCATCCAGCTAATTCCAATACTTGACCGCTATCATTGACTGTGTAATTTGCAAGTTTTCATTTCCTTAATGTTGCTTAGGTTATTTTGATGAGCTTGGCACGACCGGGGATTGAATTGGCCAAAGGACTTCTTGTGAGCAAAGATCCGGCGACGATAGTTGATGGCACACCGATTGGGCCAGGATTTTCTCTTGTTAGTGTCAGGGTTATAATAGTGGGCGATGAACTTCTGATAAGACCATCAGGACGACGGAAAACTATTAGAGACGTGGCTGGAGGACATGTCGTTTGGCCATCTTTTTGTGTAAGTTTGTGATATAATTTTGGTTTTTAATATATATTTTTATCATATATTTACTAATCGTTTTCTTTATTTTTGTTTTTTTTACTTTCTTTGCAGGTTAAAGAAGCACCGAGCAATTAAGTTACTTTTATGTTTGTAGTACCTTTTTGTAGTTATGGACTTGGATGTTATCTGTTTTTTGTAGTTATGGATGATGAGTGACATCATCATTGGGGACATGCTAATCTATAGATAATCTTCATGTGAACAGTGGTTGGGGATATGCTAAACTCTTGTATCCGATTCCAAATTTTTTGTGTGGACGAGGTAGTAAAGGGATGATTTTGATGGTGGTCATATTATTTTTGCGTAATGATTTTTATATCTTATGTGTGCATAAATAAGGAGGTTGATATGAACAACTGATCAGGTAGCAAAGGGATAGGAATTGCATTCAGCATTGTTTATTCTTTACTTTCCATTCTGATGTAATTTTTCTTTACTTTCCTTGATGAAGTAACTTTTACTTTTAGTTTTCTTTAGGAATTCAGTGTAAATAAGAAGTTGTCAAGTTGTGGATGGGTCATGAGTCGAGAGTTGAGAAGTTGTTGCTCATTTTCCCTACAGACACGAGATCTACGATGAGAAAGGTAGTTCCCATCTATTAGCATTAGCATTTGATATAGAAATGCTGAGATAGATAGTTTTTAGTAATATTAGCATTTGCTCACTTTCCCTGAAATTCATGTCTCTAGCATGTGTAAATTTGGGAATTTGGCATATATTTTAGTATGCCTTCATGTGTTTATTGTATTTATGTTGAGTGTTCTTAGATTTCTCTTGCTTCTTAACATACTTACACTATGTAGGTAAGGTGGGGAAATGTAGATTTTCTGCTGCCTTTCGGTAGAGTCTAGAGTGCTACAGACGGCTTTATTCACGGATTGGATGAAAAGGTACCCTTTCTTTAATACTAGCTTATGCATATTTTAGTTGAGTTTTTGAACAACTGATCAGTCATTATACACTTGCTTATGGCCGTTGTTTATGAGTACATTTTGCTATTCGCTTGCATTGAAAATATCAAGGAAAGGTTTGAGTTTGATGCTAATACGAGCAGTGTCTTCTTCATTGAAAGCCCATTGAAAGGGTTTTTGGGTCAAAACCCATCTTCCGGTGACAGTGGGTATGCAAGCTATTGACGGGGGATTTGGAAATGGTTAAGAATTTTGATCAATGGGTAAGAGGAGTTGGGTTTTGAAAAAAAAAAACACTTTAAATCGGTATGCAAAGGGTTTTTTGTCTAAACCCAACAGCTTGCATAACCATTGACCTTAATTCTTAACCAAAATAGCACCCACTCAAAGGATTTTTTTTTACCAAAACCCATCTTGTTACATACAGAACCAGAATGTAACATGAAACTCTTCTATTTGATTTTTAATCATCTGTTGTTTTTCATTTTTTTCATACAAAACCCATTCAGATGCAATACATACATCCACCAGTGACCAGTCTCATGTGAAGAAGGAGGAGGAAAAGGCTCAGGAAGAGGTATGCATACATCCACCAGTGACCAGTCTCATGTCTTGATTGTACTTCTGTCATGTATGTGTGTACTGATACAAGTATTCAGATCTGATATGGACACCAAGCATTGAACTGAACAAACGCCATGAAATATGAGGATCTTCAATAGGTTCTTAATGTGTAATGTATTATTTAGATTCCATTCAAAATGTATTATTCACATTACAAAAAGATTTATGCTAGCTTGTATAGAACTCAAAATCTACATAAATGTAAGGCCTAACATTGTGATCTTTTGCTTCCTTCAGGGATCACACTTCGAGTCGATCAATTACACGCTATTGTTATTTAGAAAGTCATAAGCTTCGTTGGTTAGAAGATTGATAGTCTATGACCATGAGATCAAATCCCAAGTCATCGGTAGTGCAATTTCCTCTCATTGACCCTATCAATGTGTACAAGTCCCCCACACTCATGGATAGGGAGTTCTATGATCAAGAATCATCACCACCACCTCACATATGACACAGTGTATAAGTGAGATTTCCCGACTCCTCTTTCTGTTATAGTTTATGCACACAAAACATTGTGTTCTTTCTCTTCCTTTAGAGATCACTCTTCTAGTGAATCACACACTAGTGTTATTCAGAAAATTAGAAGCTTCTCTGTTCATGGGATTGATATAGTGTACGACCATGAGATCAAATCCCAAGTCATCTGTAGTGCAATTTCCTCTAATTGACCATGTCATTGTGTACAAGTACCCACTCTCATATTTGAATAGGGAGTCCTATCATCACCACCACCTCACACATGACAGCTGTATAAGTGAGATGTCCCGACACCCCCCCTGCTGTGATAGTTTGTTGATCTACACATATTCAGAGAATCTGTTTTTTTTAATCTACATCTATAACAATCTTTAACATCTGATTCTCTCATATTCCCAAGAGAAACAATCTATATCCAATGAGGGGACACTTGCAATCTAATTAATCGGGTGGAAGAGAGTCAATATTCTCATATCCATCGAAAGAGGTCAAGTGATCTCAAACCAATCAAAGGAGAAAAGAGACCCAACACCCAATATATTCACAATGTATTCCATAATATTATTATGATTATATGATTAACAATGCATGTAGTCAGGTACATCACATCAATTACCATCCAGGGAAACGATACTAACAACTACTCAAGGCCTTGTACCAAGAGGTGACGAAACCAAAATGACTCATTTGAGTTTTGAGTCGTGGTAGTGAGTTATAACTTGTTCAATAACCCGCATCTCCACAAACTTTATAACCATTCAAATAAAAAGAGTTTTAACTTGTTGAGGACATTTTTTGAATGATAAACTTTTTGAGTACATATGACCATGTACTTTGAGGTGTGGAAACTGAGATGATTCATACTTGTTTTGATTCGTGGTGGTGAATCTTATTTTATTTTTAAATGTGTGGAAAAATGGGAGGTGTCTTAACAAGTCAAAATGTTGTGATTATTCTGATTGCTCTAAACCATTAAGGATGGGCAATAGTATACATGACTATACCAAATTATGCCCAACTCAAGAGTAGAGTCCCCAGCTGGGCCGATCGTGCTATGGATGAATTATGTTCAAAACTTAGTGCTCACAAATGTGGTAGTGTCAAAGGCGATGAAGTAACTTAAAAAGGCTAAATTATCCTGGAAAACTCATTTTTCAGTGAAAAAGTTTACCAAGAAATTTTCCATGCATCTAAACGCCCAGCCAAGATTAGTTGTTTACTCCTTGAGCATTCACCTTTTGATCTAGGTGATCACATAGGCAACCTTTATTAGCTTAGGTTCAGGTGCCTAGGCAGGTCTCACGTAGGAAGTAGAACCTTGGATATAGGGGTGTAAACGAGCCGAGCCGAGCCGAGCTTGGCCAGGCTCGGCTCGGCTCGTTATGCTCAAAAGCTCGGCTCGGGCTCGAATCAGGCTCGGGCTCGGCTCGGCCAGGCTCACGAGCGGCTCGCGAGCCTTACCGAGCTTTTTTTCACACCCCTCATCTTCCCTGGACAGCCCTAATCCACAACCTCAAAAATGTTACGATTCACAAGAGAAACTCCGTAATCAACAAGGTCCGTAATAGAAATCATGGAATACACAAATCAAAACTAATAAACGTCATACAGATCCCAAATAATAAAGTAAAACACGAAAATCCGAAGCTTACCGCCATAGTTAACGAGCCCAGGCATGAATATAGTTGAATAAAACCCTTGAATCTGAATTTACACAGTTTCCCGATGAAAAAACCCTCGTTCGAGAGTAAAAACCGCGAGAAGCAGCAAAAACACAAGAAACTGAATCAGATCCAAAAGTTCACAAGCTGATAGCATCACAGGTTTAGACCATCGGTGTTATTGGAAACCCTATAGAAGGGCAAAAAAAAATGGAACCCCAACGGGAGAAAAAAGGAGAGAATTCTGAACTTGCTTTCCAACCAATGCCCTAAATATTGTAATTTCACTACTTTTTTTACACTATGGGGGTGGTCCAAGTAACAAATGGGGTTCCTAAAATGAAGTGACATATTTTGCCTCCCCTTTTACTCCCTAGACAACCCTTTTAGTGTATATATTAATATATATATATATATATATATATATTTAAATATATTAAATTCTTAACGAGCATTAACGAGCCGAGCCGAGCCGAGCCTGGCCTAAATCGGGCTCGGCTCGTTAAGGATTCGAGCCGAGCTCGAGCCGAGCTTTTTTCGAGCCGAGCTCGAGCGAGCTTCCGAGCCCGAGCCAAAATTGACACCAGTTGGATAGCCTTTAAAAGGCACAGTGCCATCCTTCATTAGCTTTAGTTAACCACACAAGAGTTGCACACAGACTTATTTTCCTTTCAATGGGTCCCTTTTCATCTTGCCACTTTGTGAGAGTGTTAATTTTCAGAGTTGACCTCACATTTATTTTGAAATCTGGTACAACATCTCTCTCTTTGACGATGGGCTGTTTTCGTATCATATACAGTAGTAGTACAGTACAGATTGATCTAACTATCGACTACAAAATCCATTTATGATATTTTGTATTTGTACTTTTAAATTTTCTGAATTTGGATTCGTAGTGTAGTACAGATTGATCTAATTATCAACTATGAAAATCCATTTATGATATTTTGTATTTGTGCATCTAATTTTCAGAATGTGGATATGGATAATTTTGATGACTTTGGCGTTGATTTATATCCTGTTCTTTGAGGCATCCTTATCCGACTCGGATCCTGATGCTGGCATGATGAATTGTATTAGGGATAAAAAAGCAGCTAACATTGTTCCAAGGTATGACTTTCTTAATAGTTTCAGATCTCTGTGTGTACCTCTTTCCTTCAACTTTTGTCCTTGTGCTACAGTTCTCAGTTCTCACTAATATGTCAAGTCTATAAATGGGATTTATTAGCGACTTTTGCAGAAAAGCATTTCGCGGCTGTCTGTTGCATGAGAGAGCAGCCACTCAGATGAATTAAATGAATAAGACAAAACCTGCTGAAAAGTGAGCCTATGTGGCTGCTCTATCATGCAACAGCCCGCTGTGAAATGCCTTTATTCAACAGCCACACACACACACACACACTTACTTCATGCATGAGCTATTACAATTTCATCCTCTATCATAGAAAGCTTTTTCAGTTCATATTAAGCCTTTATTAGTATTGTAAGAAGTCATGTTTGCTTTCTGAGAGTTAGTCTTTCAATCATCATTTCTATTTGCTCCTCAATGAATAGTTAAGACTTAAGAGAAGTAGTTATATGAATGGTTTTAAATTTCAGCCGAAACGAAACGAAATTACCAAAATATTTCGGTTATGGCCACGGCCGAATTGATGTTTACATGAAGTCGTTTCTTTACAAGATTTCGACGAAATTTCACCGAAATTCCGAATTTTAGTTGAAATTTCGTTTTAGCCATTTTTACTAAATTTCCACCGAAATTGTAAATATGTGCCGAAATAGCCGAAATTTCCACCGAAATCGCCGAAATTTTCACTGAAATTTTAGACATTTCGGTCGAAATTTAAGAAATAACGAAATCTTTGTCATAATTTTTAAGTGATTTCGGCCGAAACCGAAACTGAAATATTTCAGAGATTCAAGATTTTGATTGAGCGAATAAAATTGGCGCCTTTCATGCCATTTAAGATTTTTCTGGATAGGCGAAGATTCTAGATTTTGATTGAGCGAATAGAATTGGCATCTTTCATGCCATTGAAAAATAATAATAACAAAATTGGCATCTTTCCTATGGAAAGAACTGAGAGATGAGAATTAGAAGATTAGAAGCATTTTTTTGAAACCTTCTTTGGCTTTTAGTTATGCTATATGTTGAAAACATTGAAACATCTTTTTTCAAGTATACTAACAAATAATGAAAGAATGCTCTTGTAAATGATTACCAATTCTACCAGAAACAGTCAACGAGGGAATATTTCATAATTTTATTACTACAGTGTTGACTTTAGTTGGACATAGGAGCGTTTTATATTTCCAGCATAGGCTGTTGCTTGCAGATGTAAATGGGTGGATTGGAATGTTAGGAGTTTCTGAACCTCCTGTGCAATGTCGAAAATGTCATTTTTGTTTAAATAACAGAATGCTGAAATTACATGAATGATCATTGTTCTTTTGTTAAAAAAATAATGAAACATTCAAATTGTATGAATCAAATTTTTACTAAAGTATCATATAACGCATTTCCATGTTTTGCCTAGTCAGCCCTTTTGGGCGAAGGCTCAGTCCCAATTGGATTTCTTGTTGAGCTATCTAAGTTCCTCAACTGAATCCTCTTCTAGTGTGCGCCTTTGAACTGTGCTGCGAATTTGTAAGTATTTTGTGAATCGCTCATACATATTTTGTGAATATATGGTATGGGTACAGGCATGCATCACTTTCATCTTCTGTGGTATAAATTTTGCTCTCAATGTTACCATTCTTAAATATCCAGCTAGTACAGTGTAACTAGTATGATTGATTTCCAGAGTTTAAGCAGATTCTAAACTTGCTACTTGCCCCTTCTTTTCTATCACAATGTATCTGTAAAACAGGTATAATTTGTTGGAAAATTTGAGGGCACTGTTGTTGATAAAAAAACAGAAACTTGTTGCTTCAAGGCGTGCTATCACTTTCCTTAAGACAAGATTCGCCCCCACTAGTAGTGTGCAAAGGGGATCCGCGAATTGCCTCCTTAGTATAAAATGAAGCCTAGTAGGGAAGCCCTACTAATGTTTGATGACGCGTAGCACTAGCGGAATCAAACCCGAAATGCCCTTCCGAAATTTCAAGCCTTAGAGAAATTTCTAGATAATGTTTCTGCAGAAAAACAGTATCTAGAACAGTAAACAAAAGAAAAACAGTATATAGAAATACTTGGGGATTTTGTAGGAGTGTAGAAGAGAGTGTAGAGTCTGTCAGAATTGCCAATTCATTTTTCTATATGAAATGACTGAATTCTGCGCATTTTGTAGACCACCTAGTGTCTTTTCAGTGTGAAAAACACCTCTACAGGGCACCTTTCCAGAATGTTTGAAATCTGACCGTTAGATCGCACCCATTGATATTGAACGGTCCTGATCGATTCTAGAGGTGACTGTTGGTAAGTGCAAAGTGCGCCTAAAAAGGCGCCAATAAAGCGCCACTATGCGCCCTATAGCCCATTGCCCACGCCGCGCGCGCGCGTGCGCGTGTGCGAACGGTGCGTTGCACCGTCCCGCGGGTCCAACCATGGGTTCAACCCAATGTGCAATCAACAAGTATTAGAAAAGGTAGTGCTTTATAAGCCATTCTCTTTCTTTTCTCTCATCCGGTACGGGACTATCTTTTCAACTACACTTCTACATCCTTTTGTAAGAGCAAATATTTCCAAGAAAACATTTTCCTTTTCCCAAACGCTTTTGATAAAACATTTTCCAAAACACTAAAACATGTAAAATACATGATTTTGAAAATGCAAAATCACTAACAATCCCCCACCATTTTCAAAATCAAAGAAAATTTTCTCATCAGGCTTGGAAATCTTATGCATAGATGAAGGTATCTCTCGATTTGAACCTTCACTTAGTGAGGACATATCAAAGTTAACCAGAATTGCATAGTAGACGTATCTTTGAACTAGCTATTCTATTTGGTTAACCGGATACATCTCACACACAAGATTTCACTTCTTTGGGCAATTTCTAAAACCGACACATGTACTGGCCTTGTGTCTATATCTTGGTTTCATGAGCGCTCTAGAGACTAGCCAGGTCTCATAGGAAGCGGCACCACTCCCACACTCATATAGGTAGGCTTATCAAGAGTGCCCCTGTAACTAAAACACTCCAACACTATGTTATAAGCCTATTAAGAGTTTAAATACTCAGCCTTCTCCTTTTAAACATTACAGGTACCAAGCACTTTACCTTGGGATGGCAAATAATACAGATTATAGTGCTTGCAATCACTCCATATGATGTACTTAAACTCATTGAACTCAAGACTTGATGTTTATTCAAGTGTTGAGTTGATGTTCCATCATTGGTGACTATTGGTTAATGGCTTTAACCCCATCCCTAATGATGTTTTACACACCAGATCTCTTGCAAGAGCTTTAATGAATGGATCGCCCAAGTTTTGGCTCGATCTCACAAAATCAATAGTTACTACTCTATTAGTAAGTAACTCTCTTATAGCACTATGTCTAAGTCCTATATGTCTGGACTTACCATTATAAACATGATTATATGCCCTTGATGGTGTGGCTTGACTATCACAATGGACATAAATCGATGGCATTGGTTTAGACCATAACGAAATTTCCAATAACAAATTCCGAAGCCATTCCGCCTCTTTACAGCATGCTGCCAGAGCTATAAACTCTGCTTCCATAGTTGAAGTTGTTATGCATGTCTGTTCCTTAGAGGCCCAGGAGACTGCTCCCCCACCAAGGGTGAAATCCACCCACTGATTGATAAATAGTCTATACGCTCAGTTATCCAACTAGCATCAGAGTATCCTTCTATTACAGTTGGATACCCACTATAACATAAACCATAGTTTATAGTTTTCTTTAAATATTTTAAAATTCTATAGACTGCATTCTAATGAGAAAAACTAGGATTACTGATAAACCTATTAAGTTTACGTACAGCAAATTGTATGTCTGGCCTAGTACAAGTCATAGCATACATAAGACTACCAATTACACTAGCATACCCTAGTTGAGATTTTTTACTTGGTACCCTATTCAAAATGTGACAAGCTGTAAGTAAGGCTTCACCCCAAAACCTTTTATTTAAACCAGAATTAACAAGCATAGCATTAATCATTTCAGTAAGTGTCCTATTCTTTCTTTCTTCTACACCATTTTGTTGTGGTGTATAAGGGGCAGAAGTTTCATGGACTATGCCTACTGATTCACAGAAATGAGGAAAGTGATATTCACCACCTCTATCTGATCTGAGACATTTAATGCTTGTTATACATTGGTTTTCTACTTCAGTTTTATAAATTTTAAATTTTTCTAAAACCTCATCTTTATGACCAAGGAGATAAACATAACAGTACTTAGAATAATCATCAATAAATATAACAAAGTACTTTTTACCTCCCTTTGTGGGAACACTATGTATGTCACATACATCACTATGTATTAAATCTAACAAGTTAGAAGTTCTATCTACTTTAGGGAATGACTTAGTAATTATCTTAGTTTGCATGCATGTTTTACATCTATCTACTAAGTCATTTTCATATTAAGGTTAACTTAACCATATCATTCATTTTCCTAGTATTTACATGTCCTAAACAATTATGCCATAAAGATAAAGAAGAATCCAAAACATAAGCAACGACATTCACTTTATTGATATTAAGTTTGAACATCCCTTCATACATATATCCCTTCCCAACAAAAGTACCCCCCTTAGAAAGAATGAACTTGTCAGATTCAAATACAAGTTTGAAGCCATTCTTGTTGAGAATGCTTCCAGACACTAAGTTCTTTCTAACTTCTGGTATATGGTAGACATCGGTTAGAGTGAGTCGCTTGCCGGATGTGAACTCAAGTTCCATCTTGCCCTTCCCTTTGACTTCTGCTGTCGACGAATTTCTCATGTATAACATGCTTCCATCTTCAACTGTTTCATAAGTTGAAAACAGGTTCCTGTCTTTACAGACATGCTTCGTCGCACCAGAGTCAATCCACCAATCATTGCCATCTTCAAGCATATTTGCCTCTGAAATCATGGCGACAAACCTTTCTTTGTCTGTTGGTGCACCCGACTTCTTATCCTTAAGCAGTCGGCACTCACTCTTGTAATGGCCTGGTTTGCCACAGTTGAAACAAGCACCCTTTCTTTTCTTATTCTTATTAGTCTTCTTTTCAGGATGTTTGTTTCTCTTTCAATTGCCTTTTCCTTGTTGGTTCGAATTCTTGACATTTTCCACCAAATGGATCTTAGAGGATACAGTTTCATTTTCTTTCTTGTCTCTGATTCTTGACTCTTCCTCAATCCTGAGGCATTGAGCCAAGTCTTCAATAGACATTTCATCTTTCTTGTGTTTTAGACTTTTTCTAAAGTCTTTCCAAGTTGGTGGAAGTTTGTCAATAATTGAAGGGACAATGAAGGAATCATCAAGAATGATGCCTTGCAAATGAATTTGATTAATTAAATGTTGTATTTCATGTAATTGATCAATAACAGACTTATCAGCTACCATTTTAAAATTTAAAAATTGACTCACAGTGAATTTCTTGCTACTGGCATCTTCCGCCAAGTATTTGGCTTCAAGTGCATTCCAGATTTCACTTGCTGATCCCATGCCTTGATATATGTCAAATAGTGTATCTGACATAGCATTTTGGATGTGCCCTTTGCAAATGCAGTCATCCTGTTCCCACTTCATCCTTGCACGACCTCCGCCAAAGTTTCATTTTCATTTGCTGCCGGCTTTAGAGTAGTGAGAACCCGGACCACTTTGAGTGATGTCAAAATGAAGTGCAACTTCTTCTGCCAGCGCTTGAAATTTCCTTTGTCGAAACGTTCGAGTTTGACAAAGTTTTGGGTCATTTGACGAACTGAATAAAGTGCCATTGAAACAACAGTAAATAATCTTGTCTAAAGATTGTTGGAAAATTTGAGGGCACTGTTGTTGATAAAAAAATAGAAACTTGTTGCTTCAAGGCGTGATATCACTTTCCTTAAGACAAGATTCGCCCCCACTAGTAGTGTGCAAAGGGGATCCACGAATTTCCTCCTTAGTATAAAATGAAGCCTAGTAGGGAAGCCCTACTAATGTTTGATGACGCATAGCACTAGCGGAATCAAACCCGAAATGCCCTTCCGAAATTTCAAGCCTTAGAGAAATTTCTAGATAATGTTTCTGCAGAAAAACAGTATCTAGAACAGTAAACAAAAGAAAAACAGTATATAGAAATACTTGGGGATTTTGTAGGAGTGTAGAAGAGAGTGTAAAGTCTGTCAGAATTGCCAATTCGTTTTTCTATATGAAATGACTGAATTCTGCACATTTTGTAGACCACCTGGTGTCTTTTCAGTGTGAAAAACACCTCTACAGGGCACCTTTCCAGAATGTTTGAAATCTGACCATTAGATCGCACCCATTGATATTGAACGGTCCTGATCGATTCTAGAGGTGACTGTTGGTTTGAGTAAAACCTCACTCCAACCCAGTCATCGTTAGATCAACCATCTATGGTGTGGATCGCACCCACTTGGCACATGACCGTTGGGGGAAGGGACACAACCCATTTGATCACACTCTTTGACCGAAGTACAAAGTGCGCCTAAAAAAGTGCCAATAAAGCGCCGCTATGCGCCCTATAGCCCATTGCCCACGCCGCGCGCACGCGTGTGCGAACGGTGCGTTGCACCGTCCTGCGGGTCCAACCCAATGTGCAATCAACAAGTATTAGAAAAGATAGTGCTTTATAAGCCCTTCTCTTTCTTTTCTCTCATCTGGTACGGGACTATCTTTTCAACTACACTTCTACATCCTTTTGTAAAAGCAAATATTTCTAAGAAAACATTTTCCTTTTCCCAAACGCTTTTGATAAAACATTTTCCAAAACACTAAAACATGTAAAATACATGATTTTGAAAATGCAAAATCACTAACATAATTGGTGTATGTTGACTCTGATTCTCCGAGCCTTCTATTTCAAGATATCAAAAGTTCGTACCAAGTGATCTCAGTGAGGCTAGTTCAAGAGGTAAATGCTTTGGCTCTTTTCTTTTGTATTAATCTCTAGAAATTTATCTAAGCTTCTCAAGCTCCACTATGATTAAAATATCAGGAAGCCTCTAGACTTCTCACACTCCACTATGATTGAAATATCAGGAATCCTCAAGAAGCACTCTGATATGGATCGTGGTATTGAAGGGGATAGGTTGCCAAAGAAATCCGAAGAACAAATGAACTTGGAGTAAATTTCTTTGTGCTCATTTCCCTTCATGCTTTTACTTTCTACCTATATCTATGGCTCCCCATGTTTGTTAATTCTATGTTACAATGGAATTTTATAGAGAGGTAGATACCAGTACTCCAACATTGACAAACATAGAATTGCCTGCGGAGCTAAGGTGCTCTCTTTGCAACACAATCTTCAAAGAGGCTGTGATGATACCATGCTGCCATCATAGCTTTTGCGACAAGTGTAAGCTCATTCACGAATATTCCCAAAGTTCCAAATATGATGAATTGTCCCTATCAACTTGCCCGTAGCTTTATTCATTGGCTTGTAAGACCTGTTAAGAATCCCAGATAAATCACAATAAGATAAAAATTATATCATCTCCCCAAGGGCTGTTTTTTGTCATTGGGAAGTGTTGGTAACTTTCTAGTTTCTACAAACATAAGCGGACTTCATTTTACGTACCTGCATTTATTAATTTTTACCTTAAACGTGCCATTTGGCTGCAGGTATACGTTTGGTATTGGTTGAGAAGGAAAGGTGTCCAAAGTGTTCTTCTACCAAATGTAGATTAGATGATTTGCTTCCAAACGTATCCCTCAGGCAGGCAATTGAACATTTTCTCGAGTCTCAAGTAATAATCAGTGGTTCAGACAATACTCTTCCCAAATATGCTCCAGGTGAGATAAATCAATAATTCTTGAAGTAAAACATACCAACCAAAGATCTAAGAATGGCCCGTGTACATTATTTTAACATTTTAAAATTCAGATGATGAGTCAGGGGTCCAAGTGAAAGAGGTATCATGCGCCATATCTATCCTCCAACGAGAGCCGCTATTACCCCATTCACCATCTGCAACAGGGAAAGAATCAAATCAAGTTATGGCAGAATCTGCATGTGAATCACGGACCACAAACAACGGAGCAGCTCTTGGAACTGGTTCACGTATCATTCGTCTAAATGTGGACAAATCTGTGAAATCAGCTTCTTCGCCGCACAATATAAAACAGATAAAAAATGGTGATGAAGCCTTAGAATCTATGACTGATTTTCGAGGAGATAGCCAGCCCTTCAAACTTTCTCATGCTCAACCCCAAAAGGATGAGGGTAGGATCGATTGACTAATTTGGATCTATATCCATTTGTTTTTTGTTTTTTTTTTTTGTTTTTTTGAAATTTTTTCCATTTGTTATTTGTTACTTGCATTTTATGTGATTAGTTGATGCATGTTGCTAATTTTGGCACCATTTTCATATGCCCTAAGTTGCTAGCATTTTATTTTATGGTTTCTTAAATTTGGTTGACTGCCTCATGAATTCAATGCGTTTCGGTAGATTATTATAGAATTTATTGAAACTTTGGCAGTAATAATTTGGATAAAAAAAATAATAGAAATGCACATGTTGTTGAAGTATCATCAACTAGCATAGTGTTCCATTAATATTTACTACTGCATGTTAATTCTAAAATGCTCGATGAAGCATGCCAGGTGTCTGATTATATGTATTCGACCACCTCGGTCTTATTTATAAGTAATAAATATTTTCACCATTTCAAAAAATAAAAAGTTGCCTATGTGTCATGTAACTGTAATTTTCTGAGCACCTTTGATGTCATCAGAATTTAGGTTGTCCTGGTAGCTTAACTATGGCTCTCAAAATAGTCCTGCAAGTTTTGTTGGTTAAGCAAAAGACAGGTTGCTGTATCTGTATAATTCATTTTGCTCTACTATATTTGGTAGTTCTTTCCAGCTTCTCTAACATATTGATAAGTGGCTCCTTGCCTTATTGTTTTCATTCACACCTCAACTATCTAATGTCACTTATCTAATCTAGCAAGCAAAAACAAGAAGGGCCTGTGGATTAATACTTCAGGTAAAGTCTTAACATGCCAAATTTTGTATTGTTTAGTATGTAAAATAACCGAGTTTCTCATTCTTTAGATATAACATTTGCTCATCTAATTTGAAAATTGCCGTTATGGATTTTCTAGATGGAAGCGGGAGCTTTATGCACAGGAGCAGAAGCAAAAAGGTAGCCCTTTTGGTCACAAAACATCTGCTTTTTTTTCTTCTGAAAATATTTAATCACCTCATTTTATTGGATGTAGAGTTTACTCAGCAAAAAAGTAGCCCGTTTGGGTTGCTAGAGCAGTTTCTTGCCTTTCTTTTTTTTGCTGCAGCTTTGGCTTTTTGTTTTAGTCTCTTAGTCTTTGGGCCTCCACCCTCCTATGGGAGTTGTTTATTTATCTTATTGTTTATGCTCTTATGATTTAAAAAATGCAATGGTGTTTTATTACTTCTGAATCTATAAAATGATCTTACACACGTTCAGCGTTTCTGAATATGTACAGCAGGTTCTGAATATGTAAAATGGTGTTTTATTACTTCTGAATATGTACAGCAGGTTCTGTATGTGTCACAGATATTCAGCGTGTATTTTGAAAAAAAAAATTCACACATTTACCAGCGGTTATAACCACTGGTATATATCTCCTATACACGCGTGAGAACATCGCCTATACCCGCGGTTATGACCGCTGGTATATATCTCAAGTTCACTAAATCACACCGATATACCAGCAGTTATACCCGCTGGTACTTATTACTGATATATACCAGCGGTTAAAACCGCTGGTATATATCTGTGGTTCCCTAACGACACTGAGCTCTACCACTGGTCCTAACCGCCGCTAATTATGACACTACAGCAGCGGTGTTAATAGCCACGGTCATAACCGCGGGTATATATCGATATATACCAGCGGTTATAACCGCTGCTAAAGTTTACAGATACACTAGCGGTTGTAATAGCTACGGTTATAACCGCGGGTATATATCGATATATACCCGCGGTTATAACCGCTGCTAAAGTTGACAGATACACTAGCGGTCGTAATAGCTACGGTTTTTACCGTTGGTAAAGGATGCACCGACGGGACATACACCAGCGGAAAGGAAACCGCGGCTAAATTGTATAACAACGGTGTTACCTAATATTAGCAGCGGTTGCGACCGCCGGTAAATATTGGTTTTGTTATAGTGAAGGTTTTCCGATTACCTATCTAAAGAGCCTAAGATTACGCTATTTGGACTTGATTTGGCTAAGTTAGAGGCAGTTTTAGGATATGGTAAGTGTCTAATACGGGATTACTATTTTAGGATTATGTTAGAGATATTTCTTCATTTTATTTACGTTGCTTTAGTTAGAAGATTGAGAATAATAGTTAGGTAAGAATTTAGGGTTGCTATTCTTAGATTTTGGCCTTTTTTATATAATGTAATAGCATGAGGAAATAAGGGAGATTTGAATAAAGTTTATTTTTGGGACATCTCTTGTGAAGAGAGCATTGGCTTGTTCACGTGGGTGAAGGAGCTTCGCTCCTTTCACGTTTTATATTGGAGTTTTTCTCCAAACTGTGGCATGGGTTTTCAAGCCCCCACGAGATTATTTTAGTCGCTTGTTGTGTTGATCTTTCATCTTGTGTTGCCGCTCTCATGCTCCCTGCGTCAAGGTAAGAGATGGCCGCCTCTCTTGAAGCCTCCCATAGTCTACTCCGCCGTCACCTATCCTCCAGCAAAGTTCCAGAGATATCATGAACATGTTAGTGATTGCTAACTCTTCATCAAAAACCATTCTTCTTATCTTATGAAGTACTAAATTCAGCACCATGATTTCCATGTAAAGACTCCTCTTCCTCCCCCCTGGACAAGAGGATAATTCCTGGGGCATAAACTCCTGACCCTCCCTCTTTAGTAACTTGGATACAGCCAAACCAAGTATCCCAAAGAAATTTTAACAGAGACTAGTAATAATTACATTTATTCGAGCCATCCCATCCAGGGAAACCTGCGATGGGAGTTAAAGGCAGGAACATCAAAAGAGGTAACATTTCCTTGACCTTTCACTTATGACCACGGAAGATTAATCGTGGGATGGGCCAATCCTACCCGATTTAGCAAAAGATCTTAGGATCTTAAGTAACCTATTCGTCCTTGATCCAGAGATCGAAGCCAGTGCATTCACCATGTGATTCATCTTTTTATTGTGATGGGACTGAGGCCACTTTGCCGCCGACTTTAAACCATTATAAACTCTAGCAGGCCTTTTATAGCCAAACATTTTCTTGGATCTTGGGTGCAGGTCAGTTGACTATGTAGACGTGCTCAACCAGGCTACTTGTCGCTTATGAGCAGAAATTCTGGGTTTAGGAGCTACCAGACAAAGCAACGACTTTTCGGGGCAGACGAAAAGGTCTTTCTCATGAACCCCACCCTGCAGATCTGGACATTTGAAATTTGAAATCCCAGTGTTCAACGGCTCGAAAGACAGGCAACCCCCAATCACCCGAGACTGTTGTTCCTCCTACAGATAACGATCTGACCCAGGGAAGATTGAATCAGGGACCGCTTTCGAAAGCTCGATCCCCACAGTGTAGATCTGATCTGAGACTTTAAGCTTAATACAGGAGGGAAGAAAATGCCAACGGGGGGCTATAATTTTAGTAGCCAAAACAAAACTCATACAGTTCTGATGGCTACCTTCCATTTTAATTTCTACAACTCTACCATAGAGAGCCCCTAGCGCCTCCACCGTTGAAACAGCCCAGATGTGCAGTGGGATTCCATGGAAGTGAACCCAAGAGGCCTCCTCTCCGTGGATGTAATCCTGTTTCCATGGTGAGAGGCAGAGCAAATGATTGCCCAGGGATACAGATCCCATAGCAAGAATATGTAGGGCTTGAGACTCAGATTCAAACATAAAAAGAACCTCAGTTGGCAACGAAATAGAAGGGCAATTTAAAGAGGGGATATCCCTAGACATTTGCGCCCAAGTCCAGAGATCCTGCAACGATTCGTTACGGTTCTTTTTTTCCCTAACAAGCAAGCCCTTAGGGAACCCATACGATTCTCCACTTCCTTGCCTGAAATAGATAAAGATTGAAACCCTAAGTTGTTGTTGCAAGATATTTTACCCGAGTCGGGCCAAAGATCGTTCTCATCATTAATGTAAACCTCCGAATGGAAACTGGACCTAGGAAGCCACTTCAGGGAGGATTTACACTGACGACACCAACGACATTCCTTCTGCCAACTGAAGTTAAGGTATTGACAGGGAGGGCAGAGCCAGTTTTGGTGTCTAAAATCCGAGACTTGTCCGGCAATCCCCCTGGAACTCCGCTCCCCAGGGGAACTAATCCCCACATTCCGGGATGTACTTAGTGAAGGGCACCGAGTCGATCTAAATAACGGGCATCTTCTGCATCTTTGCCTCCATTCAAAGTTGTTGTAATGGCAATGGAAACACTGCCAGTCTCCCAGAAATCTTCCGTTAGATCTGCTACTCCTCTCTCGTCTTCTCACTTTTGTGTTCAATGCTCATGTTTTTTTTTTTTTTTTTGCTCTCTTCTTCAACAAGAGAAGGGGAACCTATATTCCAAGGCTATAATCTATCACCTTTTTCAAGAACCACAGGCTACTGATTTTTGCAAATCATCTATCTTAAAAATAATTTAAGATCGGTGAGTTTTTTGCATTTTTTTTGTGTGTGGAAAATGCTATTAAAATAATAGCATGCATAGCAGGTGTTCTACACTGAGGCAATGAACGATCTTAACTCGCCGAATGTAGTTTTTGTTTGTGGCATGTTTTACTTTCTTTCAATGTTTTTATATCTTCCTTTTCAATTCTAGGTCATTTATCTAATTAATAAATAATATAGTCTGATCCCTTGCCTTTTTGGCCATCCATCTTGTGATCCATTGGTGTTATTAGGGGCGGAGACACAGGTAATGTTTTATTAGGGGCGGATACCATAGTGAAAATCGCAAAGAACGGTTCTAATTAAGAAGAAAAACAGGATAATTAAACGGATTGTATTCTAACAAAAAAATTGATCCCGTGGAATGGGTTTCCACAAAATTGCCTAGCGAATCCCTTGTAGTATATACAGGCTACTGATATTTGCACTGCTCTATTTCGATGATGATACAAACTCCCCTTGTCTTTTAGTATTTAACCAGCTCTAAAAAAGCTATTAAAATTACCAAAATGATATCATGCATCAAGATGAAAAAATCCTAGATAGTAAATTCTCCCGAAGACAAAAAAAAATCTGAACACAATTATAATACTTAGTTTGACTTTAATTGACTAACTAGAAATTCCTAAAAAAAAGAATGAACTCAAAAGCCTCAAAACATGTTTTAACCCTTTGCGCGGTTATGTCTTGAATGCCTTTTTTTTTGGAATGACAATAAATATATATCATAGCAAAAAAAAAGGAAGCCGAGATGGACCACCCATATATACAAAAAGAAGCAAGAAAGAAACAGGAATGAAGAAAAAACAAAATACAGAGAAGACCCCTCCTCAGGGAGGAAGGTGGTCGAACCACATAATAGAACCACCGGAATTGCCTAGCGAATCCCATGGAATGGGTTTCCATAAAATTGCCTAGCGAATCCCTTGTATTATATACAGGCTCCTGATATTTGCACTGCTCTATTTCGATGTTGATACAAACTCTCCTTGTCTTTTAGTATTTAAACAGCTCTAAAAAAGCTATTAAAATTACCAAAAAATATCATGCATCAAGATGAAAAAATCCTAGATAGTAAATTCTCCCGAAGACAAAAAAAATCTGAACACAATTATAATACTTAGAGCTGGTTAAATACTAAAAGCCGATAGCGGACCTCGCAGTTAGGTCCTCAATCTCATAAAAATGGAAAGAAATCTCCACGGATGAGCCACCCCACCTTTCAGCCAACAAATCACATTTAACGAATCTCCCTCAACAATTGTAGATCCATCAACCTTCTATCAATATTCAAAAGGTCAAAATGTGCCGCCCTCACTTCCGCTTCTGAAGAATCAGACACACCAATAGATCCGTAGTATGCCCACACAACATCCCCCTTATCATTGTGACAAACCCCTCCCACTCCTGCTGGACCCGGATTGCCGGAACTCGCACCATCAAAGTTAACCTTATACATGTTTTGAGCAGGGGGCTCCCATCTTTGCAAAATATGATATCTCCCTTCAACACTAAAGCACACCTCCCTCCATCCTTCCCAAAGACCAAAAGCCGATACAAACCGGAAGGAGGGGAGGCATCTCACCCAAGATATAACCAAGGTGATGGTCTTCAAGTAAATCCAATGAGGATTCATGGCTTTCCCCTCAAAGACTCTAGAGTTTCTCTCCTTCCATAGAGACCACCACGTGGCTAGTAAACAAAAATTCCACAAGGTTTTTCCTTTTTCCTTCCAAGGAACCCCTCCCCAATGGTGCAATAATGACGGAATAGATTTTGGAAAAACCCAACAAATCCCAAATCTCATGAAGATGAATCGCCATATGATCCTAGTGAACGAACAATGTATAAACAAATGATCCACAGATCCCCATCTTGCAGACATGTTTGACCAGCATGAAAAAAATATTCGCTAAAAGATTTTCTGGGCCAGGTGAGGAGTTGGGAGACTTTAGAGGGTGGGAGTGAGGAGGTCATGAAAAGCTCCTAAAAATTAGGAAAATAAGTAATCAATTCTAAGGCCATGTCTGGTAGGATTTTTTTCCCAATAGATTTGAGGGGCACGATTGAGATTAGGGGGAGAAGTAGCAAAAAATGAGGAAAAATTCAGATCCAATTTTGTGTAGAGTATTTTGTTTTCTGATTTTTAGCCAACTTAGAGGCACTATTTTCCTTATTTTTAGCCACTTCTCAACCTGGAGACACTATATTTAGCCACTTCACCTGCCATACCTCTCTCGAGACACTAGTTTATCATGAAAAACAATTCATGGTAGCCAAACGTGCCCTTAATAGGTAATGTTTCACTAGTTTTTAAGAATTCTTGACGCTGCCTACTTGTGCCAACTCAATTCTCTTCCTCTCCCTCCTTTGCCACTCTCTCACAATCGGGCCAACAAATGTTCCGTGACATAATTTTTCATGGTTTGCCAAACATGGCCTAAATGAATGTGTTTTTTACAATTTGTTAACATATTTTATGATTTGTGAATTACTTAAGTCAACTAATTCAAGTGAGAATGGTGATAATGTGCTATGAGCAGAGCTCCTCATAGTCATGTAAATAACGCTGAAGGATACAGCTCATTCCTTTATTAAGTGGTATTTACTGCTTCCCTGTGGGGGAAGGACACTCTTTTAAATCTTTTGCACGTTAAGGAACCTTTCTCTCCCCTAGACAGAATCAGTGAGTTCCTTTTTCATTTGGCTGCTCATTCTTTTCCTTCAATGTCTGTAATGCATGGTCGAGAATAAGTCTCAGTGTTCTTCAACCATTCTCAGCAATAACCTGTTCTGCCGGCCGTTTCTTGAAATATTCACTTTAAAACAGTAGAAATCAACGAATAGGAATTGATTCAAGAACACTTCCCATGTTTCTTTTGATGTAAGGGTCGTAAAATGGGTGCAAGACAAATTTTATGCCCGATTCTATGTGGCAAAAATGGGCGTAAAATTTGTTATGTGCCCATTTTATCTAGACCCGATTCTCAATAATCTTGGATTAGCATGCAATAAGCTCTAATGAGTTAACACAGAACACTCAAGGAGATAGATAATAATAAAATTTGAAAAAGATATAATCTGTCCTAAGTTCCTAACTACCAAATCAAATCTGGCTTACTAAACTACAAGCTAATCAATCAAATGATGATCTCATTTTATTCTCTTACAATAACCATATCACACCAACTAACGAATGGTCGATCTTCAATGATCCATGTATTTTCTCGCGTACATTTTATTTAAGCATATAATGTAATCATTAGAACGTTGGAATCAGGTAGGAGGCACATTCTTTTGCCTGAGCCTGCGTTCGTTGGATAGAAGCTTTGCGAAACGAATCAAGGCGTTTCCGTTGGTTCCATCTCCAATCGGTCCTCCTGCTTCTTCGAAAAGGCCTGTCTCCAAGTTCACTCTAGACACTGGTTTCTGCAGAAGATTTTTGCCCACCTCCACCAAATTTAATAGATTCTCTTTCGTGGATATATCGACCGATGATGCATTGCCAACCAATGTGTCATCCTGGTATTCACGCAAAGATCTATTTAGTAAGTAAGCATGCATTAATTAGAAAATAAATAGCATCATTAGAGCAAAAGACAGCCTTCTATACCCAAATGATAGAAAGGGGATTTGCTAGGCAATTTCGTGGAAGCCATTTTGCACCGAGTTTTGCATGGGAGAACCCCCTCCTCAGATCAATTAAATGAATAAGAAAAAATATGCTAGAAGTGAGCCTGCGTGGCTTTTCTCTCCTGCAAAAGTCAGCTGCAAAATGTATTTTCTCTACTCTAGATTGCCGAAAAAATCCCTTCAAAAAGACTTTGAAAATAAAGCTTTGAAGCCTACATGTATAGTTGCATTATAGTATGCATATATAGAACTTTTTTGGGATTTGCTAAGCAATTTCGATGGAAAGCCATTTTGCGGCCAACTTTTTCACAAGAGATGAGCCACATTAGATTAAATTTAATGACTATGAAAAAAAATCGGCTGAAAGTCAGAGAGAGAGAGAGAGAGAGAGAGAGAGAGAGAGAGAGAGAGAGAGAGACCTGGATTCTAAGATAGTTGCACTCGGAGTGGAGAGCTTGGAAGAGAACAGAGTTATGAATGTCAACCATGTCTGCGCTTGCCTGTGAGAAAGAGTCAATCAAAGGAGTAGCCCCACTGTTATAAAGCCATCCCAAAACTCCCCATTTGGCCGCCATATTTGCACTATACTTCTCTTCCTGCTTTGCTGACCCCGTCCCCAAAGATATCACTAGCAACTTCCCATAATCCGTAGCCTTTATGTCTAAGAAATCTTGGTTTTCCATTAATATTTCTTTGGTTACTTCCGATATTGCCGTTAATGCCTACATAAACAGAAAAATATACATAAATTTCCATATTGTCTTTATTGCAATGACTTAAAATGGGCGTAAAATTGTACGTCGAAAGAAAGAAAGCCATGATAACATAGCAAACATGATTTTAAGTACAGGATTATTTGCGGCGACTCCTCCATCAATTAGATTGAAATCCTTCACATTTCCTTTGGCATCATGGGTTTGGAAGTAGTGAGCTGGAAGATATGTTGGGGCCGCCGATGTACCGATGCATACGTCGGAGAGGTACGGGTCATTAGACACTTCATTTTTTGCCTGAAATTTAAATAACAAGCTAACATTAGAGTTGAACATATGTGGCATTGAGACAAAAAAAAAAAAAAATTCAACTGTGGGATAGCCAATAGAGAGAGTCTGTTATTGGTGAGGAAATAGGCCCCATGTGGTAGGGGTGCGCATTAATCGGTTAAAACCGAATTAACCGACCGAACCGAATTCGGTCGGTCAATTCGGTTTGGTTTCAGAGTGGTTCGGTTCAGTTTCAGTTATAAAAAATCCAAATTTCGGTTTTCGGTTACCGGAGGAAAAAAATTCTGTTTAACCTAAAACCGAAATTAATGAGTTGCTTAACTTGATATCTACTAACCCCATTTTCACTTGGGACAGCCCCTGTTTATGATACAGTACATATCATTCAATGCAAGGAGGTTGTCCCTTGTAAAAATAACGATCCTAATTTTTAGTCTTTCAAAAATCAAAACCTAATTTCGATTTTCCCTTTTATCATCGTAGTGCAAAAGAGTCAAAAGACCAAACCCAAAAGCAGCTAGGGTTTTTTCTCCTCTCTGACTCTCCTCTCTACCGCCGGACGGCCTCATCTTCGACTCCGCCGGACCGCCGTCTCCACCAGTTCATCCATATGACAACCGTCGGCAAGAAAAAGAAGAAGAAGAAGAGGAAAAAGAAGAAGTGTGGATCAACATCCCTCGACTCTCCCTGTCGCCTCTCTGTCTCTCTCTCATAGGTTAGTAGTGTTCATCTATTTTTCATCTATTTAGGGTTTCATCTATTTTCATCTATTTGTGAAGCTATTTTTTTCGTTTTATGGTTTATAGGTTTAGGGGTTTAGGGTTTAGGGGCATGCATCTCATCTATTTTGGTTTAGGTTTTCAATCTATTATGGTTTTCATCTATTAGAGGTTAAGGCTTTCATATATTTTCTTTGAAACCTCTGACAAATGTTAATAACCATGCTTTAGGGTTTTATGTTTTTTTTTTTCATCTAGTTTTTTGCTTTTAATCGGTTACTCGGTTAAAACCGAAAACCGAAATCGGTTTTCGGTTTCAGTCCTGTTCGGTTCTCACAAATTCGGTTTCGGTTTCGGTTCCAAAATCCGAGTAACCGAAATATGTTCGGTTCCACCTTCTCGGTTATTTCGGTTCGGTTTTAACCGAATAACCACCCCTACCATGTGGGACACCGAAATGACTATTGGTTCTAGTGAATGACACCCAAAAGGTGGGCAAACAAGACCTTATATATCCTAAATACCAAAATCATAGAATTTTCAGACCCTTCCTATGGGGGCATAGGAATATACACGGGAGAGAATTTGAGATACAAATATAAGGTATATTCAAAGTATTGGAATTCAAAATCAGACACTGAAATATGAAGGTTGGAATGTATATTTGTACCTTGTAGGTGGAGAAGATGACTGGCTGAAGATACTTAATATCAAAAGCTGGAACTACAATATTTGCTAAGGTTTGGTGCAACTTAGTCTCCCCTAGAATCTCTCTAACCAAAGAGTGCAAGTACTTGCCGTCATATTTAGGTCCAGAGAGTGCACCCAACAAGTTTCTAGCTGAACTCAAGAAGCTGCACCCAAGATTTTCAATCAGAATCCTTATAAAACTAGGTAGAAATAAATACATGCAAATACGTGAATTAAAGGGAGGGAGTATTGATAAACGCACCCCTTCTGAGGAAATATCTTGGGGCAGTGTTCTAAGTAGAAGTTATTAATGTCTTTAGCTGCATAGAGCGGGCGGTTGTTTTTGTCCGGGGCAGTAAGCATGGCAGTCACCAAGCCGCCAGTGCTTGTTCCGGCAATCACGTCAAAGTAGTCGGCGAGCCGAACGTCCGGTCCATCAAGTTCCTATAAAAATAACAAATCATGCCATTTAATGAAACTTTAAATCACTTGAATCTAGATGTGGGAAAATGTATTATATTACCTTTATAGATACTTAAGTTTATCTACTTAGAACCAAAGATGAAACAGAACAAATCATCATCTTTGATCGTCGATCATCGAAAAAAAAAGAATAAGAGAAATATAGATTGCTAGTTACTTGTAATTTGGATTCGAGGAAAGCAAGGATGGTTCCAGGGATTATGCCTCTCACACCACCTCCGTCTATGCTAAGCACTGTCACCATCTCCCCGACAGCGGGTGGGGGATTCTCTATGGCCGGTGGGAGATTCGCTAAGCTGCCCATTCTCTCTCTCTCTCTCTCTCTCTCTCTCTCTCTCTCTCTCTCTCTCTCTCTCTCTCTCTCTCGACAAGCAAAACCTCTTAGAACATTATTAAGCAAAAACCCTATCAAATCATGGAATTGGAACTCCAAATTGCACCCTAAGCTAGGTTAGGGTCCCACCCGAGTCCCTGCAAAATTTCGTCGAGATCCGAGCACGTTTTTCCAGTGAACAAACCTTGAGCGGCATCGCGGTGTAAATATATAAGGAGGGTGAATTATCCTGGAGCGGTGCAGAGCAAATTTGGAATAAGACGCGACTCGTTTGTGCGCCTATCACAATTTGCGTAATCATGCGCTCATAAATTTTGTGGTGAGCCTATTAAAAATGGTAGTGCTAATATCGGTCAGTGCCCCTCTTTATATAAAAGCAGAAAATAAAATAAAAATAAGAGGAGGAGCTCATTTTCTCATTTTTACAGAAAGAGAGAGAGAGAGAGCGAGAGAGAGAGAGAGAGAGAGAGAGAGAGAGAGAGAGAGAGAGAGAGGGAGAGAGAGATTTCTGATCTTCTTCTCCAAGGTGTTTGACCGGAGCTCCGGCCATGTTCCGATCATCTTCCTAGATCATTTACGCTGGAGTTTCTTCAATCCTATCACCTTAAATCTGTGTAAGTTTTTCTAGAAATAGCATTTTTCATTTTTCCCCTTTCATACCTTCTTCTCCGTTCGGATTTGGCTCAGATCTGGCCAAATTCATTACAAATCCGGTGACATTTGCCGGAATCTGGCCATTTTCCAGCTTATACTTTCATCCACCATCGTCTTCAACCTTCCTTAGCCACCATCTTAATTTCACAGCCATCCTATTCTTCTTTATTTCCTTCAAACCCTCGAACTCTCAAACCTTCAAATCCTTATCCATTAGAACCCTAGATCTGTCCCTCTGATAGCATCAAATTTCAGATCTAAATGCCCTTGAGTATCAATTTGTTTGTGATGGGCTAAATTTGCTATTCTCGGTCTAGATTGGAGCATTTCTTCATCGTTCAAACCAGCTCAACTCTGTTAAAATTGAACTTATTTTCTATTGGAGTTGAACATGACCTCTTCCAGATTCCAATAATTTCATTAGCATCTGATCATTTCAGCTGGTTTTAATTTTTGCTATATGCATATCTGGTTGTTCTACACTCAAATCTGCTTGTTGCCTAGATAGATTTGGTTTTAATTTGAGAATTTCTTCTGGATCTTATGATGTGTGACACCAAACCCTAGATCATTACCTTCTCAAGCAAAGAGATCAGGAGTGTTCATCGGTTCTAAGAAAAGGTGAAGAAAAGGAGTCATTACATTTTCTTCTTCAGCTAGATTGATCAAATCTTCGGCTTCTTCATCGTCTGTAAGTCCAATTAATTTTTCATTTTTTTTTCTTTCTTTTCCTCTATTAAATAAATGTAGATCTAGTTTGTTCATAATAGGATTTGTTTTCTGTTACTTCCTGGGGATTTATGAATCTTCGAATTTGATCGTATTTGAGTAGATCTAGCTATGTCTCTGTAAGATCTTATCATTTCCTTTCGGGATTTATTTAATTTTTATTAAAAAAATTCCATGATTTAAACCTTTTCTGTTATCTCTATTTATTAAATCGTACAGATCTAATATAGCATTCAACGCATCATCAGATTACCTGGTGATCTACATTTAGCTTTCAAGGTGTACGAGACCGTGTGTAAGTACGTGTGTATATATCTGTGAGCCTGTGCTTATGTATGTATGTGTATGTAATGGTAATGTCCATGCCGAGTTCATTTGGTATGTGTTTATCCATAATATGTGTTGTTCTCATGTTTGCTCACATTTTTAATAAAGTTAATACGTGTGTCATATATTCATGATCTCATAGTCTGTTAAGAATGTAGTGGATGTCAGTTGTTTGTAGTCTAAATGTAGATTTTCAATTGGAAAGCTAATCCTTAGCAAGTCCAAGAATGGCATGTTTCTTTTAGCTGGTCTTTCTTATGTTATTTCAGTGATCTGTGGGTTTGTTCCTTAGAGTTTTTCCCTTGGAGACTAACACCCTTAATTGTCATTTATAATAATACTTTTGTGATTCCCCTTCATTTTTCTTGATTAATAGCCTGATGCAACTCTGTAAAAAACTAAATATGTGGTTATCAATTTAACTTTGTTGCAGCTATTACACAACCTGTTTGTATTTCTTTTTCAGAATGACTTCTGAGAAACTCTTGTGGAATGTGATAATGTATGAATGGTTCATAGAATATTAAAATGTGAGTGTTGGACCCATTCATTTCCTTATGAAATTTGTGAGAACTGTTAAGTCTTCTTGATAGCCTTGTGAATATCAAAGGTAATCATATGGAAATCATGTTTAGCTATCTTAAAATAAGAGCATAGAGGTATTGCAATTCATTTAAATAGAGAAGGCTTAATATTCTGTTTTGAAAAGGTTAATTAAGTTTGAACACTAATTTTAAATGAGAAATTCCCATAAAGGAAAGATGGAATATTTGCGTGAAAGTAGCATGAGTAGAGTGACAATCTCCTTCCCTATTCAGTTCATACATTTCAGCAGATATTGGCCTGCAATGTTTTGGCATATCCAGACAGTTCAGGAAAGTACTTCTTCTTGATTTTATATTGAATGATGAACTTATTGTTTTAGATTTCCGGAATCAAATCTGTGTGATTTTCTTTGATCACTACAAAAGTTTTACTAGTTTATGATGCATTTCGAAGGAAGGTTTTGCTTGAATGTGAACTTCTGAGATGTGAATGAGCACATATGAGCTTTGTGTGGAATTCTTGACCAATAATTCATTTCTTTTGCTCAAATGGCTAAGGGGTGGGAGTTTATGCTTTGGTTATTTCAAAATAAATTGCAAGGGCCGATTGTAGGGTCAGTGCTTCATAGGAGAAAATAAGGAGAAGTGGTTGGGATATTTCTGTTGTGGATGAATTTTGGTTTGAACTACAACCTTGCATAAATATATAATCCCCACCTCGTATGAATAAATAATTTTGTCATATGATTCATGATATGGACAATGGTTTGTTCGGGGATTCTTTGTGGTGTTGTCTTTGGTGCATAATGTGTGAGAATGCCTGAAAGGTTGATGATATATTACAATTGAATTGAAGTGTGGACATGATTTTTTTGTGCTGTAATTTTTCCTATATATTCTTCCTGCTTAAAGAAACAGGGCAGCAGTGATACTCTATGAGCATGTAAAATGCTTGTTTAGGTCTCAATTTTTGTTTATGATCTGTTGTTCCTCAAACTGATTCCAGTCACAAAGAATTTTAAGAATATTGAGTTGAATTTGAGGCATAAAATTTCAGTTTCTTGTTGGTGATAGATGGTGTGCCATATTACAGCATGTATTGTAACCTGTTAAATTTTGTAATGCTTATTCAAGTGTTGAAATGTTAAGGGTTCTTAGAGTCCATTTTTTTAGCTTAAAGTCAATAGAAAATCTCAATTTCTGAGTTCACCTGTGTTTAATGGTTATGGTCGTATACATAATTTCTCTTATAATATGAATTACTATTTTCTTTCATCAAGATTTGTTGACATGTTGTGCATCAGATGTGTTTATTATATCATAATTATTAATGGGATTGCATTCATTGTCCTATTACCCTTTCATTTAATCCGTGGAATATAATGGCGATGAAGGCGTTAGCCCAAGCCCATTTTCTTAGGGGACTTGCTCAGTCCAAGTAGTGCTCCCCTCTTTATTTAGTAGACTAACACAGTCTTTTTAGATATCTTTTAGATAGAAGAGCCCTTCATTTAGGAGACCATTGTGGTCTCATAATGAGTTACACTAAGAGACATACATTGTCTCGGTAGCCCTATTTTGGTAGGATCATTAGAGAGTCTTTGACTGATTTATCGCTTTGGTAGTGTTATTAGAGAGTCCTTGACTCATTTACTTTCATTTCTAATAGTGCTATTAGAGTCTCTGACTCATTTGCCCCCTTCTTTAGTAGCATTAGTTAGGAGTTTCTCCTTGAAGCTGTTGTCACTCTTCTTTATTAGAAACTAGCATAGTCTCATTAGAGCTTTGCCTCCTGAGATTCTATTAATTCCTTGTCTTTGGCATTAGTTTACCAGGTTTAGGGGTTTCCCCTGTTAGCCCTAGGGTTTGGCCCAGGGTGTTATTTTGTGTATTCCCTTAGATTTTTGATCAAAAGGGTGAAAATACTTTAAAATCCAAAAACACTTAAAATATTTTAAAAATCCAAAACATCTGAAATTCGAAATCCAAAAATATTGAAAAAGCTTTAAAATCCAAAAACATTAGAATATTTGAAAACTCAAAAACATCATAAATTTAAAACATCAAAAACATTTGAAAACATCAAAAACCTTAAAAAAGTGTAATGTGTTATGTTTTGGAGTAGTTTAGGAAAGTTCGTTTCGAACTACGTTGGCTTAATCCTCTTTCACGAGGTACGTAGTGCAGCTTCAGATCTTCATCCCAAGTCTAACCAGACTTTTGTAAATAGTATCGAAAATCTTCTTTTTGAATAAAACTTTAAAACCTTGTTTTCAAGAAGCTCTTCCTCTAGAGTTAGGGATTTGTCCTAGATAGAGAGTTTTAGAGTTAAGGGTTTGTCCTTGGTGTTTGTTTGTTTGTTATGTGCTTGTTTTAGAGTTAGGGGTTTGTCCTAGAGTTATAGGAACGCCTCCATCCGGTCAGTTGGCGATTCACATCGCCGACTGATGACTAGAATAGGATGGGTTAGTCCGCCCTTTGTTTTTCGTAGGAAACACAACCTAGTTACACATAGGTTGTAGGAACCACCTGCATTAGCTTAGGGCTAACCTGCATTTAGTTAGGGCATATAGGGTGTCCTAAAATTCACAATCCATTAGAATTTAAATAATCACATAAGAAGCTTTAATAACTAGTTCGGTCTTTTAGATCGAGTCTAGGATAGAGGTCTAGATGTCTTAGGCATCATAGTTTAGAATAGGTGCGAAGAACTAAGTGACTCTGATTCTTGGGGAGGAGGGGATACGTAAGCTTCTTTGGATGAACATCAGACCATCCGAAGACTCGGGTTAAATCGTTTAGAGTCCTAGGATTTGTTGTTTTGTCATGTTGTGTATTTTGTTGTGTTTTCTTACTTTCCTGTGCAGACCTTATACCTTTAGCTGTAGCATGCATGTGTTTGTTCACCAGAACTTAAACACTCATTGGGCATGACACTCATAACCTAGCTATGCTTAGGTGACACTTCTTTCATTTATTTTGTGTATGCTTATTATTCCATCCCCAAGTCATGCATGATTAGGTAGACATTTTTTTGGGGATATTTGTTCCAATTTCACATGATTTTCGCCCAAAACTCTTCAAGGTTAATAATAAATGGCATAAGGGACCAAGTGCTTGCACTCGGACGAATTTGGGGTGCTCTTCGGACCTTCTCCATTCGTAATCAGGCATGGGCCCATATATATTTCCGGTTATCCATTACACAGAGGATTTATTTTTTGGGTTCCATGGCCTATCCATGGATGGCGACTCTGAGTTTATTTCAAGTACGTTTTGGTTTGAGGATTTATCTTTGGATCAAGAGGTATCTCATTCTTTTTATATCGTCACTCGTGCTATGCTATGAGGGTGGCATCCGTTTCGAGAGTTCCTTGGTAGAGATCTCCTCCACGCGTGGATGATCCAGAGGCCGCTGGGGGCTTGTCCCCCACCTCTCTCTCGGATCGGGGTCCACAGAATCACATTTAATGAATCTCCCTCAACAATTGTCAGATCCATTAACCTTCTATCAATATCCAAAATGCCAAAATGTGCCGCCCGACACACCAATAGATCCATAGTATGCCCACACAACATCCCCCTTATCATTGTGACAAACCCCTCCCACTCCTGGATTGCCGGAACTACCACCATCGAAATTAACCTCATACATGTTTTGAGCAGGGGCTCCCATCTTTGCAAAATAAGATCTCTCCCCTCAACACTAAAGCACACCTCCCTCCATCCTTCCCAAAGATCAAAAGCCAATACAAACCGGAAAGAGGGGAGGCATCTCACCCAAGATATAACCAAGGCGATGATCTTCAAGTCAATCCAATGAGGATTCATGGCTTTCCCCTCAAAGACTCTAGAGTTCCTCTCCTTCCATATAGACCACCACATGGCTAGTAAACAAAAATTCCACAAGGTTTTTCCTTTTTCCTTCCAAGGAACCCCTCCCCAAAGGTGCAATAGCGACGGAATAGATTTAGAAAAAACCCAACAAATCCCAAATCTCATGAAGATGAATCGTCATATGATCCTAGTGAACGAACAATGCATAAACAAATGATCCACATATCCCCATCTTGCAGACATAGTGGGCAATGATAATAAGCCACATACCACGGTTTCTCAGAAAATTAATGGTTTGTATTATATCACGACAAACCGCCCAACCAAAGATACAAACTCTAGGTGGGCAATGAAATTTTCATACCTTTGTCGAACATGAAGGGTTAGAAATTTGCATAATACTTTCATAGAAAGATTTAACCGAGAAAGTCCCAGAAAGTTCCTCAGTCCAAAGTCTTTTATCCTCCCCATTCATTTTAATATAACATCCCTCAAGAAGGGCCCGCAGGCTAGAGACCAATTCCACCTCCCACTCAAAAAATGATCTTCTAAACCCCGGGTTCCACACAAGAACACCCTCATTCAACTCAAAGCAATCGCTAACAAAGGCCTCGCTATTTGAAGCCATATTACACATCCCCACACCACACATCCTGCTAGAATGATATTCTATCACCTCTATACACTCTAAATCTAACCTTTGACTTGAAAAGAAAAGACATTTTTAGAATGTCTCTCCAAACCGACAACCCTTTTTTTGCAAACAAGTCCAAGGATTCCCATCTCCCCATATCGCATCCATACTTACTATTGATGACCTTGACCCACCAACAATCATGCTCCTCCCCAAATCTCCATAACCATTTACCCAAGAGCGCATGATTAAAATCTCTAACTCTCCTTAAACCCAAACCACCCAATTTAATGGGGACACAAACCTCCTCCCATTTGACCAAAGCAATACCTCTCTTATCCTCATTCCCACCCCACAAAAATCTCCTCTGGATCTATTCAATCCTAAGGGAGACACTCACAGGGCATTTAAATAAAGACATGAAGTATATAGGTATATTGGACAATACCGCCTTAACCAGCACAAGCCTACCACCACGAGAAACAAGATTCATTTTTCGTGAACCCAATCTTCTCTTAATCCTCTCAACTATAGGATCCCACAGATCTTTATTCGGTCTACGAACCCCTAACGGAAGGCCCAGATACAAGGAAGGCAACGAGTCCAACTGACCTCCCAGAATCACAGCAATTTCCTGAGCCCTCTCCTTAGGAATATTCAAAGCAAAAATTTTACACTTGTGGAAATTAGATTTTTGGCCCGAAATGAGCTCATAGCATCTCAAATGGCTTTAAAGTTTCTCACTTGCCCAGTCTCCTGCTCACAAAATAATAATGTATCATCAGCAAATTGCAAGTGGGAAACCTCCACCTCCTCCAAGCCGATCCTGAACCCTCTAAAAAGATCAAGGCCACTTCCCATCGCCAGTAACCTACTAAGGATTTCCGCCACAATGACAAACAAGAAAGGGGATAAAGGATCCCCTTGTCTAAGCTCTCTAGACGACTTGAAGAAACCCTTTGGAGATCCATTAATGAGAATAGAAAACCAAGCAAATGACACACAACTCTTCATCCACGAACGCCATAGACATCCGAAACCCATACGCTCAAGAGAGTAATCCAGACATCTCCAATCCACTCTATCATAAGCTGTCTCCATGTCCAACTTACACAGTATGCCTTTCTTACAAAGTTTGCAATACGAGTCAATAGCCTCATTTGCAATCAAGGAGCAATCCAAGATTTGTCTTTTTTCTATGAAAGTACATTGATAATCCGATATGATTGATGGAAGTACCCTCTTTAAGTGTTCCGCTAAAACTTTAGCCAAAACCTTATAAAGGCATCCCACAAGACTGATAGGCCTAAACTCCGCTATCATACTAGCACCTTCCACCATAAGAATTAGAGCTATGAAAGTAGCCCCCGTACCTCTATCCAACTCCATACCGTGATGGAACTCATGAAAAAACACCACAAGGTCGCCCTTGACATATTCCCAACAAGATTGGAAAAATGCCAAACAAAAGCCATCAGGCCCGGGAGCCTTATCTCTACCCAAAGAAAAAGCAGCCCTCTCAATCTCTTCGATCTCGAACGGATCCTCCAATTCCCTACTCTGGTCACATTCTAAATGGTTAAAATCCACACCCTTCAGAATAGGCTTCGATATACCATCTGATGTATATATGGCATTATAAAAGCTCAATATAGCACTCAAAATATCTTCCTTTCCGAAAACGACCTCCCCATCCACCATCAATGAGACAATCCTATTACCCCTTCTAGCACTTGCAATAGCATGAAAGTAAGCAGTATTTTTATCACCTTCCTTCAGCCACTTGACCCTCGACTTTTGCCTCCAGAATATCTCTTCATGTAGAAGAATACTTTTATGTTCTTCCCGAAAAAGCCCCAGCTCCTCCCTAGAAACCATGTTCCCCAATCCCTCTTCCTCTAAAGCGCCTAGATCTACAATCCTACTTTCCAACCAATTCTTTCTGCAAGAGTCAGACACTCTTTTCTCCTTAATCCATTCCTTCAACATCTTCTTAACAAATCTCAATTTTCTCCCTATTCTTACGTCTGCAGGCCCCTCAAAATTTTCAGAGGCCCACCATGTTCCCAACCTTTCTTCCATGTTCGGGTCCTGGAGCCATGCTATCTCAAATCGAAAAGGCGGGGCGCCCTAAGATTCTAACCTCGGATCCATAAGAATAGGACAGTGATCCGAAACCGAATGAACCAAGGTTCTTTGTATCACCTCAGGAGCCAAGCTCATCCACAAGGAAGCGGTCAATCCTACTATGACTCTCCCCTCTATTCCACGTGAACCAAGCCCCAGATAATGGAAGGTCGATTAACTCATGCCTAGAAATGAAATCAGCGAACAAGACCATATTTCTATTGGACCTCGTGCAAGCCACCCTTTCACACACAAATATAATTTCATTAAAGTCTCCACCTAGACACCAAGGATGGGACCATCGCACCCTAATCCTATCTAACTCCCCCCATAACAACCTTTTTCTCCACCCTTAGAGAAGGCTCATAGACCCCAGAGAAAACAACCCTCACGGCGTCTTCCACCCTTTCCAGAACGACAGACAAGGAGAAACTACGCTTCCATTCCTCGACCACCTTCCAATAAGACTCCCCCCAAGCAACCAAAATCCCCCCAGAAAGGCCTCTTGATCCCACAAAAGAAAAGCTCCACTAACCTCTGAGACCAATACTCCGAACAGTAACCTTATCTATAACCTCTAATTTGGTTTCTTGTAGACGTACAAGACTCGGTTTACATCTTTTAACCATTTCCTTCACTTGAGCTCTCTTCTCCAAAGAGCCCAATCCATTTACATTCCATGATAACGTCTTCATAAGGAACCAATTTTCACGTACTTTCTCCCCTTTCTCCCTAACTTGACACTACTCAATGGAGAACCCTTCTTACCTCCCTCACTCTTCTTATCCCCATAGTTAGCCCCCGATTTCAATCTAGCCAACTCTCAGAATGACTTCTTCGAAGATTCACTCCTGTGAGACTCGTTAATCTCTCCCCCAACCATATCCCTTAATTCAATCGACCGTATCATACCACGAAACTCCGGTAATGGTCCGAGGTATCTTACCCCCAACTTTTTATCTTGAATGCTTAGGAACTCTCCACCAACTCGTTCTATATACAGCAGTGGAGATGATTTTGAAGATATGACAGGGAGATGAATGTTGAGAAATATTGTAAAAGGATGAGCCCCATCTCAAACATCCTTCAATTAGGAGGATACCAAATGTTTGGTTAAAGCACTTAAGAACAAATGGGAGATATTAAAAACAGTATTTTAGTATGGGTTTTGCTAACGACTGCCCTTAGGGCACCAGTTAGGGTGCATTGGGAAAGAAATTTTACACATGTTTTATAAAGAAATCTCAAAATGGGTGTAAAAGTGTGAAAGTATGTGTAAAATGATTGGAAAAGTTCTTTTCCAATGCACCTTAACCGGTGCCCTTAGGGCACTCGTGAGTAAAACCCTTTTACTATTTGTCTTTCTTTTTTTTTTTCATAAGAACCCGGATAGAAAAGAATAAAGCATAAACACAGAACATGACAAGATTTATGTGATTTTCCATTTACATTCACAAAGAAAATGAGAAGAATTTCATGCCCTTAGGGCACTCCTTAAGATGTGCATTGGAAACTTAATTTTGCAATAATTTTAGGGTTATGATCCCCTGGGATGATAGGCCCAACTTTTAACATGATTTGACGTCAAAAAATGTTAAAATCTGCCCACAATTCACGTTAACAGTGGGGTGTATCATTCAATAGGGGGCGAAAAAAACATCCCCTTAATTTTACACATGTTTTGAGACTTTTGCACATATTTTGATAAAAAAAAAGGGGCAATGATATTTTCACTCCCCCTGCAGTACGCATTCGCTCCCCTTTTAACTTGATGTGACGTCAAAAAGCATTGATAAGGGGAGCGAATGCGTACTGCAGGGGGAGTGAAAATATCATCGCCCAAAAAAAGTCTCAAAAAACATGTGTATACCTCTCATTTCTTTTGTAGGCCACCTCCTTGCAAGCCACGTTTTCCAAGAAAAGAAGTAATTAGGCTAGAGCAACAGGCATTAGCTGCCTCTATTTGCTTTCATTTGAAATGATCAAAATGCCCCTATTTCACAAATTTCCAATGAATGACATGGCATTCTTTTGAAAATTGACCCTTCAAATAGGGATACTTTAGTTATTTTCTATAATATAGCTAGCTACCAAACCAGTCAGTCTTGCTTCGCGTTGCTTCTCTTCTATTAGACACATTGAGAGAATGAACCGGTCCTCTTGTTAATGCTGACAAAAAGGAATGGAGACCTCTCCCAAGCAGAGGAAAACTATTTACCATGTTTGGCCAGCATGAAAAAAAATATTCCCTAGAACATTTGTTGGGCCCGGTGAGGATGGGAGTGAAAAGCTCCTAAAAATAAGGAAAATAAGTAATCAATTCTAAGGCCATGTCTGGAGACACTAGTTTATCATGAAAAACAATTCATGGTAGCCAAACGTGCCCTTAATAGGTAATGTTTCACTAGTTTTTAAGAATTCTTGACGCTGCCTACTTGTGCCAACTCAATTCTCTTCCTCTCCCTCCTTTGCCACTCTCACACAATCGGGCCAACAAATGTTCCGTGAAATAATTTTTCATGGTTTGCCAAACATGGCCTAAATGAATGTATTTTTGTCGAAAGGGAACTGTGTGTTTTTTACAATTTGTTAACATATTTTATGATTTGTGAATTACTTAAGTCAACTAATTCAAGTGAGAATGGTGATAATGTGCTTTTAGCAGAGCTCCTCATAGTCATGTAAATAACGATGAAGGATACAGCTCATTCCTTTATTAAGTGGTATTTACTGCTTCCCTGTGGGGGAAGGACACTCTTTTAAATCTTTTGCACGTTAAGGAACCTTTCTCTCCCCTAGACAGAATCAGTGAGTTCCTTTTTCATTTGGCTTCTCCTTCTTTTCCTTCAATGTCTGTAATGCATGGTCGAGAATAACTCAGTCTTCTTCAACCATTCTCAGCAATAACGTGTTCTGCCGGCAGTAAAATGGGTAAAATGGGTGCAAGACAAATTTTATGCCCGATTCTATGTGGCAAAAATGGGCGTAAAAATTGTTATGTGCCCATTTTATCTAGACCCGACACGAAGCTAAGGGAAATAAGTTTCTTCCCAAAATTCTTATAATCATTAACAAATCACACAAGACATGTGGCACAAGTATAGTGCTAAAAAACTGAGAATTGACTATAATTGTTAAGAAAATAATTGCTCAACAATCTTGGATTACCATGCAATTATCTCTTATGAGTTAATACAGAACAGAACACTCAAGGAGATAGATAAAAATAATAATATTTGAAAAAGATAACCTTGAACCTAACTACCAAACGAAAGCTGGTTTTATAAACTACAAGCTAATCAATCAAATGATGATCTGATTTTATTCTCTTACAATAATCATATCGCACCTACTAATGAATGGTCAATCTTCAATGATCCATGGATTTTCTCTCATACATTTTATTTAAGCATATAATGTAATCTTTAGAACGTTGGAATCAGGCAGGAGACACATTCTTTTGCCTGAGCCTGCGTTCTTTGGATAGAAGCTTTGCGAAATGAATCAAGGCCTTTTCGTTGGTTCCATTTCCAATCAGTCCTCCTGCTTCTTCGAAAAGGCCTGTCTCCAAGTTCACTCTAGACACTGGTTTCTTCAGAAGATTTTTGCCCACCTCCACCAAATTTAATAGGTTCTCTGTCGTGGATATATCGACCGATGATGCATTGCCAACCAATGTGTCATCCTGTTATTCGAGCAAAGATTCATTTACTAATTAAGTATGAATTAATTAGAAAATAAATAGCATCATTCGAGCTAAAGACAGCGTTATATACCCAAATGATAGAACTTATGTCAGCAAAAATTTGCATTTTTTTTTCATGTTATACGTTTAATTTATTTCTTCTTGAAAACATACTATTGGCTTTTCTTCGATAAAGGCAATTTCGCCAAAAGCAATTCCGCAGCACCTCTTTTTAAGAAGAGAAGTGCTACTTCATTTGAATTAAACTTCTAAGACAAATTCAGCAAAAGAGGGGCCTCAAAATGGCTTAGACATTGCCATAAAGGTTTATAAAACTCAGAACTTTGAAACTTTGATTATTCAGAAAGGGGATTTGCTACGCAATTTCGTGGAAGCCATTTTGCACCTGACTTTTGCATGGGAGAACCCCCTCCTCAGATCAATTAAATGAATAAGACAAAGCTAGAAAGTGAGCCTGCGTGGCTTTTCTCTCCTGCAATAGTCCGAGCAAATCCCTTCAAAAAGACTTTGAAAATAAAGCTTTGAAGCCTACTTTGAAAATATGCATATATAAAACTTTTTTGGGATTTGCTAAGCAATTTCGATGGAAAGCCATTTCGCGGCCAACTTTTTCCCAAGAGAAGAGCCACATTAGATAAATTTAATGACTGTGGAAAAAAATTGGCTGAAAAGTCAGACACAAAACAAGAGAGAGAGAGAGAGAGAGAGAGAGAGAGACCTGGATTCTAAGATAGTTGCACTCGGAGTGGAGAGCTTGGATGAGAACAGAGATATGAATGTCAACCATGTCTCCGCTTGCCTGTGAGAAAGAGTCAATCAAAGGAGTAGCCCCAATGTTATAAAGCCATCCAAAAAATCCCCATTTGGCCGCCATATTTGCACTATACTTCTCTTCCTGCTTTGCTGACCCCGTCCCCAAAGATAACACTAGGAACTTCCCATAATCCGTAGCCTTTATGTCTAAGAAATCTTGGTTATTCATTAATATTTCTTTGCTTACTTCCGATATTGCCGTTAATGCCTACATAAACAGAAAAATATACATAAATTTCCATATTGTCTTTATTGCAATGACTTAAAATTGTACATCGAAAGAAAGAAAGCCATGATAACATAGCAAACATGATTTTAAGTACAGGATTATTTGCGGCGACTCCTCCATCAATTAGATTGAAATCCTTCACATTTCCTTTGGCATCATGGGTTTGGAAGAAGTAAGCTGGAAGATATGTTGGGGCCGCCGATGTACCGATGCATACGTCGGAGAGGTACAAGTCATTAGACACTTCATTTTTTGCCTGAAATTTATATAACAAGCTAACATTAGAGTTGAACATATGTGGCATTGAGACAAAAAAAAGAAAGAAATCAACTGTGGGATACCCAATAGAGAGAGTCTGTTATTGGTGAGGAAATAGGCCCCATGTGGGACACCGAAATGACTATTGGTTCTAGTGAATGACACCCAAAAGGTGGGCAAACAAGACCTTATATATCCTAAATACCAAAATCGTAGAATTTTCAGAGCCTTCCTATGGGGACATAGGAATAGACACGGGAGAGAATTTGAGATTCAAAATCAAACACTGAAATATGAAGGTTGGAATGTATATTAGTACCTTGTAGGTGGAGAAGATGACTGGCTGAAGATACTTAATATCAAAAGCTGGAACTACAATATTTGCTAAGGTTTGGTGCAACTTAGTCTCCCCTAGAATCTCTCTAACCAAAGAGTGCAAGTACTTGCCGTCATATTTAGGTCCAAAGACTGCACCCAACAAGTTTCTAGCTGAACTCAAGAAGCTGCACCCAAGATTTTCAATCAGAATCCTTATAAAACTAGGTAGAAATAAATACATGCAAATACGTGAATTCAAGGGAGGGAGTATTGATAAACGCACCCCTTCTGAGGAAATATCTTGGGGCAGTGTTCTAAGTAGAAGTTATTAATGTCTTTAGCTGCATAGAGCGGGCGGTTGTTTTTGTCCGGGGCGGTAAGCATGGCGGTCACCAAGCCGCCAGTGCTTGTTCCGGCAATCACGTCAAAGTAGTCGGCGAGCCGAACGTCCGGTCCATCAAGTTCCTATAAAAATAACAAATCATGCCATTTAATGAAACTTTAAATCACTTAGAACCAAAGATGAAACAGAACAAGCCTTTATAAAATACACGAATGAGACCGAACAAATCATCATCTTTGATCGTCGATCATTGAAAAAAAAAGAATAAGAGAAATATAGATTGCTAGTTACTTGTAATTTGGATTCGAGGAAAGCAAGGATGGTTCCAGGGATTATGCCTCTCACACCACCTCCGTCTATGCTAAGCACAGTCACCATCTCCCCGACAGCGGGTGGGGGATTCTCTACGGCCGGTGGGAGATTCGCTAAGCTGCCCATTCTCTCTCTCTCTCTCTCTCTCTAGATTGGTCTGTGTAAAATGGTGCATCAACCTACTCTTTATATAGAGAAGTATCTCAGCTAAAAATAAAATAGAACTTGTCATGATGACCTATAAATCCATAATCTCATTTTTTTTTCTTTTTTCTTTTGGTCCAAAAATGGGATAAGTTAAATGAATTGTACATCGTGCGAGTTCACTTCTTTTGATAATTTATGGCTAAATGTTGCTGAGTCAATTTTCTATTTTAATGTGTCAAAGGAGTTATGAAGGACTTGGAGGCAAAACTTGGACACTCGAATGAGAACTCAGCATCGACCCGGACGTGACTAGGGGCGTACGTAGGGCTGCAACTCGAGCCGGGTTTTACCCGACCCGCATCGACCCGACCCGAAAATAGCCTGGGTTGGGTTCAGGTTTCATGGGTTTCGGGTTGAGCCGGGTTGAGCATTCAAAAGCCCGCATGAATCTCGGGTCAAGCCGGGTTTGAAGGGGCGCGACCCGACCCGAGTTACATAAGTTATAGTATGTAGGGGTGGACATGGTTCGGTTCGGTTCGGTTTTGGGCTAAACCCAGAACCGAACCATGAATAATCGGTTCCCTGAAATTGGAACCAGAACCGAACCATATATGTGTGGAACCGAACCGAACCAGAACCATATATAATCGGTTCAGTTCGGTTCGGTTGGGAAGGACCATAAGAGATGGTTTGCATTGACTATGGATCCGTACAGGTAGAGGCTGTAGGGGCCATTTAAAATGATAGGTGATATCGATTGAAGATAAATGGTTCCCATTCCTTGTACCAATGAAAACAATCTGATCCGTTGATCCAAACACCTTAACTGGATGATTGTAGGCCCTTGATCAATCATGCCTTGCTTAAGGCTCCACCAACAAAATCTAGAACATTGATTTTCGTATACAAGGGGTGCTTACTTGGCATGAGAACAAGATCATGTGGGCACGATGTTCTACAAGATCAACGGTCTTGATTGCACATAAATGTATGCGACTTAAAAATTGATCGTTACCGTTGATCTCTTTTATAGGCGAATCCTATCAGCGTGGGCGGACCCAATCGATTTCAATTAACGCTAAATGTCAAGTGGGCCACCCTTCACTAACCATCCAAGACGTACATTACTATTGGAGGGAGCAAGGTGACCCACCCTGCATTGGAATTGGTCCCATGTATTACACCCATCCACCAATGGGAGGAAACAAGACATAAAAAGAGACCCCTCTTTCTCAGAAGTTCCACCACCTTTTGTTTGTCTTTTCCTGAAAATCACTATTTTTCTCAGAAAAAGAGTAGCCCAATGCCATGAGCGTGTATTCATTTCTAGGGAAAAAAAGGAAAAACAAAAAGGGTTGGAAATATCATTTCCCTAGAAAGAACCGCCCTATTCAACTTTCCTGGTTAATCATTGTTGGATGATCCTTTATCCTTAAGCTGTTATCAGTATCTTGATAAAAAATAATGCTCTTTTATATGGTGTTTACGCTACATGCAAGAACACCTTAAAAAAAATACAGTGAGGCCCACACCTATTCGATTCTCGGTTCTGGGATCCCAAATCCGGAACCGAACCGAATTTTCACCGGTTCCCGGATTTTTGAACCAGAACCGAATCATATAGAAATGGAACCGAACCGAACCGAACCAAATGTGCCGGTTCAGTTCGGTTCCTCGGTTCGAACCGGAACCATGTCCACCCCTAATAGTATGTACATTTTTTTCTATTATTAGTTAAAAGTAAAAAGTGAAAACCCACGCACCCACTGTTATTGTATGTGAGTGTAGTTTCTGCTTCTATGAGTTGAGTTGATTCAAGTGTTTGATTCAGCATTGTTTGATTGTAATTACAACATTGTTTGATTACAGCATTGTTTGATTCGATCAAGTGTAATGTGAGTGTAATTACATCATTGCTGGATTCAAGTGTAATGTGAGTGTAATTTCTGCTTCTATGAGTTGAGTTGCCTTGCGAAACAAGAATTTTCCTTAAAAAATTGTGTCAACGTGAAAAAACCCGACCTGACCCGAACCGACCCGAGATTTATCATGGGTAGGGCCAGGTTTGGGAATCGGAAAAAAAACCGGACCCGACCCGACCCGAGTTGCAGCCCTAGGCGTACGTTCCTTAACAGTTGTTAAAATAGAAATATACAATAGTTCACATTCAAAGAGCACAGGCTCTACGAAGGCCACGTTTTCCAAGCGGTAGAAGAAAAGTCAGGCCAGAAAAAAGAGGAGGTGAGTTTTTTAAAAGTGTAGTGTAAAGTGAAAAGGCCCCGTTTTCCGGGAGAAGAAAAGTTTCGCTAAAAAAAGGCCATGGGGCAGAATTTGCCGATGTAATCAGGTCAACTGCCAGCCTAACTATGACATTCTTCTGAAAATTAATCCTTGAATGCATCCCTTGTTTTGTTAGTGAACATAAGCATCTATTTATGATTTGATAATTGCACTAGATTATATTGACTTTTATTATTTAAGCAGCGGTCAAAGGCTATTGCGGTTCCCAAAAAGCTCCTTCAATATGAATGGAGTGGAATCTAACTATTTAAACAAATACATTTTTCTTAAAAGTGGATGGCAAGTGGAATTTTATATATAGACTACTTGCTCATATATTTTATAATTTGTTAATTATGCATAGGGCTGGTCTTATCTCAATGGTTGAAGCTTAGTTTCTCAACCTTGAAGTCGCCCAGTTTACCTATAAAAAAATTGTTAATTATGTAAATCATGTATCTTAAAAAAAATTTAAGATCGGCGAGCATTTTCGCATTATTTTTTGTGTGGAAAATGCTATTAAAATAATAGCGTGCATCACACACGTTCTACTTTTATAATACTGAGGTTGACTTTAATTGACTAACTAGAAATTCCTAAAAGGGTTTTGCTAACAAGTGCCCTAAGGGCACCGGTTAAGGTGCATTGGTGTTAGGTCTAAAATTGGTAACAGGTGATGGTAGGGCCAGAAGGGCTGATTTGACAAGCCACAGCCGAAGGGGTGAGGGAGTCCTGCGCTGCAGAAGGGCACAGACAAGGAAACAAAGGGTCAGAAGACCGACCCGGAGTGGTGCTCCGGACAGGTGCTTCGACACTCAAGTCAGTATGAGCAGGAGTGCAGAGCAATGTCAGAGCAAAAAGCTTAGAGTTTAGATCTCAGATCCCTCACCTTAGCACATATGAGGGCTATTTATAGTGGTTCTGAGCCACCTGTCCAGGACAGGTGGTGGCTTCTGTAAGGACCATGTCTCATACCTAGGGGGGGCAGGTGGAAGTCCCTGATTGCCCCAGGTGTTGTGCCTAGTAGGGACAGGTGTTGGCTTTGCAGTGGTCCTTGTGAGGGCCACGTGTCAGCAGCCGATTGGTTGCAGATTTTGGACCCCATCAATTGGGAAAGAAATTGTACACATGTTTTATAAAGAAATTTCAAAACAGGTGTAAAAGTGTGAAAGTATGTGTAAAATGATTGGAAAATTTCTTGTCCAATGCACCTTAACCGGTGCCCTTAGGGCACTCGTTAGCAAAACCCTTTTACTATTTGTGTTTCTCACAAAGAAAATGAGAAGAATTTCATGCCCTTAAGGCACTCGTTAAGATGTATTGGAAACTTAATTTTGCAATAATTTTAGAGTGATGATGGTTGGGATGATAGGCCCCACTTTTAATGTGTTTTGACGTCAAAAAGTGTGGGAGTGAGGAGGTCATGAAAAGCTCCTAAAAATTAGGAAAATAAGAAATCAATTCCTAAGGCCATGTCCGGTAGGATTTTTCCCCCCCATAGATTTGAGGGGCACGATTGAGATTAGAGGGAGAAGTAGCAAAAAATGAGGAAAAATTCAGATCCAATTTTGTGTAGAGTTTTTTGTTTTCTGATTTTTAGCCACTTATCAACTTGGAGACACTATTTTCCTTATTTTTAGCCACTTCTCAACTAGAAGACACTATTTTTAGCCACTTCACCTGCCATACTCCTCTCGAGACACTAGTTTATCATGAAAAATAATTCATGATAGCCAAACGTGCCCTTAATAGGTAATGTTTCACTAGTTGTTAAGAATTCTTGACGCTGCCTACTTGTGCCAACTCAATTCTCTTCCTCTCCCTCCTCTGCCACTCTCACATAATCGGGCCAACAAATGCTCCGTGAAATAATTTTTCATGGTTGCCAAACATAGCCTAAATGAATGTATTTTTGTCGAAAACGAACGGTGTGTTTTTTACAATTTGTTAACATAATTTATGATTTGATAATTACTTAAGTCAAGTCATCTTAAAAATAATTTAAGATGGGTGTGTTTTTTTTTTTCCCCTTTTTTCGTGGAAAATGCTATTAAAATACTAGCATGTGTTGTTGCACGCAGGCGACATCCCACGACACCTGTGGCATGTTTTATATATTTTCATTCCAACTTGTCTTTTTAATTTTAGTCTCGTGATTGAATAAATAATAAATTCAATGCCCTTGATTTTTCGGCCTTCCATCTTGGTAGATTTTTTTTTTATGGGTAAGCTGGGATTGAACTTGTGACCTCAAGGTTGAGAAACAAAGCCTCAAAATCATTGAGCCACACATGCCTATCCCCAATCATTCATTTGTAGATTTGTGTGGCACTTAAGGTGGATAGCTTAGCAAAACTCTCAAAGAACCAATTTAAGGCTAACATATTTTTTCAATCAATCAAACCGAAATGCATAAGAAAATTAGGGTAAATGATTGTAAGAATAGAGATTATATGATGAAAGGCCCGAACTAACAGTACTCATCATCCCATCCTTGATATTGTATCCAACAACAGCTTCTTTCTAAGGGTGATACTTCCATTGTACCACCTTAACGTGTTCATACGGCCCTTCATCATATAAATTCTCTAAGGAAAGAGTTTCTGCCTCGAGCGCAGTTGGGTTGCCTGCGCTCGACTTAACGCATCCTCTCCTATTGGTTGGCCTTGCGCCCCGCTGTTCACGTGAAAATGTGGCAAACTTTATTGCTTTTTAACGTCAAACCACGTGAAACGGAGGGGGGGCGCATAATCCTAAACGGGGGTGAAAAAATTATAGTCGAATTCGACTTAACGCATCCTAGGTTTCTCTTCCAAGTCGAGGGTTTATGTTCGCACCAGCGAGCGCGTCTTCTTTATCATCATCGGGTTCGCGAAACCCTAGATCTTCTCCATCCTCTTCTCCTTTTGTTTTTCTTTGCTTTTTTGATTGAGATGTGAAACCCTAGATCTCTCTTCAAAGTGGTAATTGCTTCTCTGTTTATTTCATTTGTAGTCTGTTTTTTTCTTTTTTGGGTTATCTGGTTTTCTATTTTGAAACCCTAAGTTACAAACCCATTAAATACTAAGACGCCTATTGTATTCAAACACAAGTTGTGTCACGACTTGTTGGAGAAATGTGTAAAAAAATGTATATGACGAAACACGATAAAAAACAGGGCAAAAGCTAACATGGTTGCAGAAACATGATGAAAATGAGTAGGAACAACTGGTTTAATACAAACTGAAATCTGGGCCTACTTTAAAAAAGTGATATATGCATAGTTTTAAACCCCTAAACCCTAAAAACCAAGTGAAAATTGGGCAGTAACTGTGCTGAAATGTGTGTTGAAATCAAGCTAAAAACAGAGCAATAGCTCACCCAAAATCTGTGTCGAAATCAAGATAAACACAGAGCTCGAATTTGATCGAGCTCAAGCACGAAAAAATATGCATTCTGAATCTTGATTGCAAAATGAGAATCGAGTCTCTTGTATGATTTTTCTTATCTTAACGAAGACGGGATCCTGTGTCTTGAATTTGCATGAATGACCACCTTTTGGTTAGGGTTAGGGTTTTCAATTATTTGGTCTCTCTCTTTCTCAGGTAAGAAATGTTGGCAAAGGAAATTATGTCGATGAGGCTATTTCAGCAAACCTAGAAAGTTAGCACGTGGAGAGAAAGAAAAGCAAAATAATGGGGAAAATGGCAAGTTCAAAGCTAAAGATTGCTATCATCCATCCAGATCTGGGAATAGGTTTAATCTCCTTCCTATTCCTCTCTCTATGTTGGTCTTGTGATTTACTGATTTTGGATTATGGTATATTTGTATGATTGTACTTTGAAACATATCTGGTTCCAGAGTAAAATTAGACTTTTTAGATTACATTGATGGGTAAAATGCAATTTGAAGAGGCCCAAAGTGTAATTTGAGTGTACATTCAAACAAATGCTTAGCTATGACGCTTTAATTATTGATAAGACAGTCGTGACATGTGACCCTTCTAATTTAGAGATTGATAGGGATTAGATTATCTGAATTCAGATTGGAATTTTCATCTTTATATGCCTTGGATGCACCAAAAAGTGGTTTAATGGACACATTTTCCATTTCTTAGCATTTTTTGCTTGCCATTTAATATTCACATGCAAGGTTTTAAATTTCGGCCGAAATCTGAAATTTCGGATTTCGGTCTAGACCGAAACCGAAATGGCCGAAATCCGAAATTGGTGAAATGTACCAAATTTCAGTCGAATTTTCGGAAAAAATATTAATTTTTTAATCCTTTACCAAATTTCAGCCGAAATTACCTGAAATTTCGGCCCAAAAAACAGACATTTCAAGTCCCTTTACCAAATTTCGGGATTTCTGCTGAAATTTCGGTTTCGGTGGGGACCGAAATTAACCCCGAAACCAAAATTTAAAACCTTGTTCACGTGACAGTCCTTGTTGAGTGTATATTTTCCAAATCCAATCCGTTTTGCACGTTTTGACTTTCCTCTCTAATTAGGAGGAAGGAAAGTAAAGAAATGTGAATATATATTCCTTTCCCTTGTATATTGTGTGCATCCAAATGGACCCCTGGGGATTATGATAAGAAGGTAGTCATTTTGGATTTAGACAGGATACTTTTTTCGCTCTGATTAAATTTTGTTGTGAAAAGACTTGTCATTCTGGTGCTAAAATGTATGATGTTTATACATAGGCGGTGCTGAAAGGTTGATTGTCGATGCTGCAGTTCAACTTGCGTCCCATGGGCACAATGTTCATGTTTTCACTGCACATCACGACAAGAATCGATGTTTTGAGGAGACTCTTGTTGGTGAGTTTTAAATTTATTTCATCATTTTTTATGACTTGGGAGGTAGAGAATGGACAATTGGTGGACCTTGAGTGGAAGAACTTATTTACTTTGTGTATACTGAGGTACGTCATATCTAAGTTCTTTTCAGCAATTGATAATTTGCATTAAAAGGCAATTTGTGCATCTACATGACATAAATGGGCATGATAAATTTAATATGCTTTTTGGAGGATTATTTGTTTCTCCCGGGACATGTTTCTAAAATAAGAAACGATGCCCCCAAGAGCACCTGCCTTGTTTTGAAGAAAGGATAAAACGAGGTCTAGTTTTTTATTTTTTATTTTTGTAGAGATTTTCAGTTTTGACCAAATAATAATAAGAAATAGTAATAAGCAATAGTTTGCCGACCCCAACTAGTTTGGGACAAAGGCTTAGTTGAGTTGCGTAATAAGCAATCGTTTGTTACTGGCAAGGAGCTTGTGGCCGAATTTGATAAGTATCTGTCTAGAACTAATGATGCTGACGTGAGTTCTAAGTACTTGCATCGCTGTGTTATCTTGTGACCTTCACTGATTGGTCTCAATTTAGTATAATGGAAGTAACAAGAAATTCAGATCCATTTTCCATTCAAAAAAACAAAACAAAAAAGAAATTCAGATCCATTTTGGACCATTCACTTTCCAAAACCCAGGGCAGGATTTGTCTCATATAGCAAGAGAGATTTTGTGTTACTGGCAAGGAGCTTGTAACTGCATTTTTTAAGTATCTATCTAGAACTAATGATGCTGACTTGAGTTATAAGTTCTTTCATCGCTGTCTAATTATTATTGAAAATTTGTTTAATTAAATAATGTTAGTTACAAACTTAATTGGGGGTCAAACTGGATTCTTGGGTACTCTGGCAGGTTTAGTGCGTGCTTACAAAACCTGACTTAAAAAATTTTAAACTAGAAAGGAAACAAAAATCAAATTCTCAGATCGTCTATTTTGTCCTTGTTTTGGCCCTTTTGCACCTATGTTAATGGCCAAAATAGTTATTTAGTTTGCACGGCCAGCACTTAGCCATGTGTCATTTGAGTTGAGTCAAACCCTCATGAGAAACATGTGCTTGGTTCTCATGTCATCGAAAGCATGCTTGAATACATTGAGATGAGCAAGTTCATTTGCATCAAGATACGTAGATTGACATCATAATGATGAAACTAATAATGGTGCTCAACTCTTACTGAAAATAGTGAGGCGGATTAGGCCCCTATTTTTCTGCAGAGGAATTATTGAATGACTGATGATAACCATCTCTTCTACTGTCGAAAGAAGTTATGTGAATTTGTCACTATAAGATCCCTTGTGTATGCACCATGTCAACATATGTGTTATCTTTAACACTCCCCTTCACACGGTAACGTGTCTTTGAACATGTTCATCTTGTCAGATAAGTATACTGATATGATGATCACCTGTGAGTCCTTTGGGTCGTTGAGATTTACCCACTTGCAGTATGCTAATCACTCTCTTCTCTTAAGTAGCGTTGAGGAGAAAGTTTTTCACCTTAAGGCTATTATGAGGTATTACAAGGCAATATCAGGTCAGAGAATCAGCATTGGATCAAAGAATAAATTTCCCCGGGTCTTCTGTGATGAGCGTATGGTTGAGCAGTGGAGAGGTTGAAAAGTTTGCTCGAATCTTTGAATGCAAGGTTACTTCGATCCTTAACTCCTATATATGGTTGCCCCTTTGTCATTTACTTAAGGGTCTTTGGGTCCGATGATTGAGAGGGTTGAGAAGAAGCTCTCCCGTTGGAAGAAAAGTCGGCTACCTTTGTGGGGTGGATTATGCTTATCAAATCAATTTTAGCTAATATGCCCCTTATCTCTCTATTATAGCCTTGTGAGTAGTGAGTGTCATTAACAGACTGGATCAGCTTTAGAAGAACTTCCTTTGGAACACTAAGGAAGAGAGGGATCTCAATATCCGTAGTCTCAGTGATGTGAACATTGCCCTTTTTGGTAAGCGGATTTGGAGGTTTGAGGGAGAACATTGGAGGGAGATGATTGTTGGGAAGTTTGGTTCTGGATTTTACAGTTTGAGAGTCAGAGGACACTTTTAGGTCCCAAGGCATGACTCTGTGTAAAAAACGTTATGAGATCCATGGACTTAATTTTAAAAAAGTATAAGATTAGGGTGCGATTTGGCTCGCGCATTCGCTTTTGGCATGATCTTTGATGCGGGGATCGCCCATTGAAGGCTGAATTCCCTAGTCTCTTCAGAGTGGTCTTTGACTGTGAGGCTAGTGTTGGTAAGTCCTATGTTCGCTAGGAGGACATGGTGATCTGGAAAGGTTCTTTTTGCTGGAACTTGTTTGATCAGGAGCTCGACATGGCAGTTTCTGTCATAAGAGGCTGGGACTCGATTTTTATTAGGAGGCAAGGAGATCACAAGCGTGTCTGGTTTTGGGGTAAGGTCTTGGTCTGATCCCTTTCCCGGCAGTTACTCATTCCTTCTACCTCCTCACCTGCTAGGAGGGTGTGGAATTCTCCCCCTCCATATCGGGTTAGTTCTTTCTCTTAAACTACTTGCCTAGACAAGATTTTGATGATTGATCTCTATGACGGAGATCCGAGCTTTCATTTTTTGTCTCTTTTCCGTATTCGTGGCGATCGAAACTGAAATTTAGAACCTTTATCTTGACTCGTGATTGAACTATGGCAGCAGTCGGTGGTAGAACCGTAGGAGTGAGGGATGCTTGGAAAGGGGAGGAGTATCATTAGAAGAATATTTTCCCACTACCTCGTTAGCCGCAGTATCATTAGAAGAATATTTTCCCACTATTTAGCATACACGTTGGTCTTTGCTAATCATTATCAAATTTTGAATAGGTTCAAAATTTGCAGCGGACAAGGAGTGAGCATATATCAGAAAAGCTTAGATGGTTAGCTGGGGGGCCAGCGCCCGTCGCTAGGAAATACAAAGGGTTTATTAGTAAAGGTTTCCGCTTTCACACGAAGGCTCGCGAACAGAAAAGGAAAACACAGAATTGTGGAGCTGTTGTCACTGCAAATACAAAAAGTTTGTGCCAGGGATCAGAATCCAATAGCCGGAGATATTAGTTATTACGGTGTTTTAACAGATATTATTGAACTTAACTACTTTGGACGCCTGAAGGCGTTGCTTTTAAAATGTGATTGGTTTGATGTTGTAACGCCGAACAGGGGAATAAAAATAGATGCGTTCGGTTATACAGTTGTAAATATGACACGTCATATTTATAAAAATGAGCCTTTTGTCTTTGCATCTCAAGCTGAGCAAGTATTCTAAGTGCAAGATCACCCCGGTAACAAAGACTGGCATGTGGTTGTGAAGACAAAACCTAGGGACTTGTATGAGGTACATGGGAACAATGATGAGGGAGATGTCCAGACCGAGGCAGCAGAAATCCAAAATTTGGAAGACGTAAATAGCTGGGAACGAATAAATATAGTAAGGACAGAAATTGATGAACCGTTGGAACAATTGACCCAGGCAATACCAGATGATGAAGAATGTGATACAGATTCAGATGCTAGTGACGGCGATGAGAGTCCCTTTGCCAACGATAAATAAACGGGATCATATCTCTTTCTCTATTTGGTGTACTGCTTTGATGGTTGATTTGTTTGAATTTTGACAAAATGTCGCTCTTTTCTTAATGTTCTTACATTTGTAGACTTTGTGTAGTGGAACACTTGTACCTGTTCTTTTTCTAAGAAATGGTTGAGGGGGTATCATATTTGGGAGTTTTGAATCATTAAATGTTGCTCTATTCGTAATGTTCTTAAACTTATAGGCTTTGTTTACTAAAATACTTACACCTGCTATCTTTTGAAATTTGATGGATACATGATCATCTCCACTTAAATGTCAAATCGTTAAATTGTTATCAATTTGCAATAGTTGTATGCTTATTATTTAAGATATCAATCTCAATTGTTAATCATGTACAGGTGATCAGACATGAGGAAACGCAATCTCACTATGCCACCCTCACATTCTCAGGCCCAAGATACACATGATGATTCCCAGGTAGGACAGGGGGATGAGCAGACCGAGGATCTGGATGACCAGGTCGGGCACTTGCATACATAGCCCTCCTTTGTTCCTGAGATACAGGATGTTGCCTCCTCGTCGATGAGGTCTTGGAAGAGACGTGGTCCCACTTACTGCAAAGATACATGGGGATGCCCTAGGAGTCAAAGGAAGAGAGTAGTGTTTAATAAATTTGGCCAGCCCATAGGAAAAATAGGGAAAAAATTCACAAATTTCTTGGGCACTGTAGCAAGACTTGGTGCTGAGTTACCAATTGACCAATTCGACTGGAGGCAAGTGCCTAACGAAAAGAAAGAAGATGCGTGGGAAGTTGTTCAGGTACGATGAAAATAAATTGTATTATTAACTTCCTACAAGTTCTTTTAGGAAGCTAGTATTATTTTGATTTTAAATTTTGTTATAATTCCATGGTATTAAAGACTTCTTACATGTCAATTTAGGATTACTATGATGTTGATGAGATGCATAAGAGTTGGACATTGAGTAATATCGGTACAAAATGGAAAGATTGGAAGTGTTATTTGAGAAAAACTTACTTCGATCCTGGTTTCCCATGCACGGATGATAGAGTAATTGGTGACCAGTGGACGGGTCTCTACGCCCATTGGCAGTCATCGCTTGCTCAGGTAAAATGCAATCTTATTTTGGTTTTAACATTAATATTAAAAAATTAACATTATTATATTTGGTTGCTAATTTCAGAAGCACAGTATAACGAACAAGGCTAACCGATCCAAACAAGTGATGATGCACACAAATGGGACTCAGAGCTTCGCATGTAAACGCTATGATCTGGTAATTTCATGAACTTCTAATTTAATTCCTCATTTATATATTGGTTTTGACATGATAAAATTGTTTTCCTGTTGACAGGAGAAAGGAAGTGGCAAGGTTCTTAGCCGCCCTGAACTATTCAAGCTTACTCATACGAAGAAAAATGGGAAGATTGTTGATAAAGCTTAAATATAATGTGCCAATACTATATGCTATTTTTTTATTTATTTGGCCGGTTTTATGTTAAGCTTTATTTCTATTGTTTTTTTTTTCTTATTTTCAGAAAAAGTTTACACAGTACGAGATGGAGCATCCTGAGTCTTCCAGTAGCAACGTTGCAACGTTGCAATTTTCAGAGACGACGCCTTTGCCCATTTCATAGGATCAGAGAGACATGGCAGGGTGCGGATGATGGGGTTTGGTACGACCCCAACTGATTGTTTTGGGCCATCACCAAATCGCATGGATTATCAGAGAATGATTGAAGAAGAGCGCAATGACAAAGAACAAATTAGGGAGGATTGTCGCCAGTTTAAGGAGGAGGTGACCCAGCAGCTTCAGAATTTCATGTCAAATTTCAGTGGTAGCCAGGTAATGTTTGAAATTATGTTGCATACAAGTAAGATACAAAATTGTAAAATGAGTTTTTTTACATAACGTTTCTATTTTATAATAATTTTAGAATACTGCCGATGCGACTCCATCACGAGATGTGACTTCCCCCCTGCAAGTCACCCGCCTTGCTCCTCCACAGAGGTATAATTGATTTTACATTTTCATCCAGCTAATTCCAATACTTGACCGCTATCATTGACTGTGTAATTTGCAAGTTTTCATTTCCTTAATGTTGCTTAGGTTATTTTGATGAGCTTGGCACGACCGGGGATTGAATTGGCCAAAGGACTTCTTGTGAGCAAAGATCCGGCGACGATAGTTGATGGCACACCGATTGGGCCAGGATTTTCTCTTGTTAGTGTCAGGGTTATAATAGTGGGCGATGAACTTCTGATAAGACCATCAGGACGACGGAAAACTATTAGAGACGTGGCTGGAGGACATGTCGTTTGGCCATCTTTTTGTGTAAGTTTGTGATATAATTTTGGTTTTTAATATATATTTTTATCATATATTTACTAATCGTTTTCTTTATTTTTGTTTTTTTTACTTTCTTTGCAGGTTAAAGAAGCACCGAGCAATTAAGTTACTTTTATGTTTGTAGTACCTTTTTGTAGTTATGGACTTGGATGTTATCTGTTTTTTGTAGTTATGGATGATGAGTGACATCATCATTGGGGACATGCTAATCTATAGATAATCTTCATGTGAACAGTGGTTGGGGATATGCTAAACTCTTGTATCCGATTCCAAATTTTTTGTGTGGACGAGGTAGTAAAGGGATGATTTTGATGGTGGTCATATTATTTTTGCGTAATGATTTTTATATCTTATGTGTGCATAAATAAGGAGGTTGATATGAACAACTGATCAGGTAGCAAAGGGATAGGAATTGCATTCAGCATTGTTTATTCTTTACTTTCCATTCTGATGTAATTTTTCTTTACTTTCCTTGATGAAGTAACTTTTACTTTTAGTTTTCTTTAGGAATTCAGTGTAAATAAGAAGTTGTCAAGTTGTGGATGGGTCATGAGTCGAGAGTTGAGAAGTTGTTGCTCATTTTCCCTACAGACACGAGATCTACGATGAGAAAGGTAGTTCCCATCTATTAGCATTAGCATTTGATATAGAAATGCTGAGATAGATAGTTTTTAGTAATATTAGCATTTGCTCACTTTCCCTGAAATTCATGTCTCTAGCATGTGTAAATTTGGGAATTTGGCATATATTTTAGTATGCCTTCATGTGTTTATTGTATTTATGTTGAGTGTTCTTAGATTTCTCTTGCTTCTTAACATACTTACACTATGTAGGTAAGGTGGGGAAATGTAGATTTTCTGCTGCCTTTCGGTAGAGTCTAGAGTGCTACAGACGGCTTTATTCACGGATTGGATGAAAAGGTACCCTTTCTTTAATACTAGCTTATGCATATTTTAGTTGAGTTTTTGAACAACTGATCAGTCATTATACACTTGCTTATGGCCGTTGTTTATGAGTACATTTTGCTATTCGCTTGCATTGAAAATATCAAGGAAAGGTTTGAGTTTGATGCTAATACGAGCAGTGTCTTCTTCATTGAAAGCCCATTGAAAGGGTTTTTGGGTCAAAACCCATCTTCCGGTGACAGTGGGTATGCAAGCTATTGACGGGGGATTTGGAAATGGTTAAGAATTTTGATCAATGGGTAAGAGGAGTTGGGTTTTGAAAAAAAAAAACACTTTAAATCGGTATGCAAAGGGTTTTTTGTCTAAACCCAACAGCTTGCATAACCATTGACCTTAATTCTTAACCAAAATAGCACCCACTCAAAGGATTTTTTTTTACCAAAACCCATCTTGTTACATACAGAACCAGAATGTAACATGAAACTCTTCTATTTGATTTTTAATCATCTGTTGTTTTTCATTTTTTTCATACAAAACCCATTCAGATGCAATACATACATCCACCAGTGACCAGTCTCATGTGAAGAAGGAGGAGGAAAAGGCTCAGGAAGAGGTATGCATACATCCACCAGTGACCAGTCTCATGTCTTGATTGTACTTCTGTCATGTATGTGTGTACTGATACAAGTATTCAGATCTGATATGAACACCAAGCATTGAACTGAACAAACGCCATGAAATATGAGGATCTTCAATAGGTTCTTAATGTGTAATGTATTATTTAGATTCCATTCAAAATGTATTATTCACATTACAAAAAGATTTATGCTAGCTTGTATAGAACTCAAAATCTACATAAATGTAAGGCCTAACATTGTGATCTTTTGCTTCCTTCAGGGATCACACTTCGAGTCGATCAATTACACGCTATTGTTATTTAGAAAGTCATAAGCTTCGTTGGTTAGAAGATTGATAGTCTATGACCATGAGATCAAATCCCAAGTCATCGGTAGTGCAATTTCCTCTCATTGACCCTATCAATGTGTACAAGTCCCCCACACTCATGGATAGGGAGTTCTATGATCAAGAATCATCACCACCACCTCACATATGACACAGTGTATAAGTGAGATTTCCCGACTCCTCTTTCTGTTATAGTTTATGCACACAAAACATTGTGTTCTTTCTCTTCCTTTAGAGATCACTCTTCTAGTGAATCACACACTAGTGTTATTCAGAAAATTAGAAGCTTCTCTGTTCATGGGATTGATATAGTGTACGACCATGAGATCAAATCCCAAGTCATCTGTAGTGCAATTTCCTCTAATTGACCATGTCATTGTGTACAAGTACCCACTCTCATATTTGAATAGGGAGTCCTATCATCACCACCACCTCACACATGACAGCTGTATAAGTGAGATGTCCCGACACCCCCCCTGCTGTGATAGTTTGTTGATCTACACATATTCAGAGAATCTGTTTTTTTTAATCGACATCTATAACAATCTTTAACATCTGATTCTCTCATATTCCCAAGAGAAACAATCTATATCCAATGAGGGGACACTTGCAATCTAATTAATCGGGTGGAAGAGAGTCAATATTCTCATATCCATCGAAAGAGGTCAAGTGATCTCAAACCAATCAAAGGAGAAAAGAGACCCAACACCCAATATATTCACAATGTATTCCATAATATTATTATGATTATATGATTAACAATGCATGTAGTCAGGTACATCACATCAATTACCATCCAGGGAAACGATACTAACAACTACTCAAGGCCTTGTACCAAGAGGTGACGAAACCAAAATGACTCATTTGAGTTTTGAGTCGTGGTAGTGAGTTATAACTTGTTCAATAACCCGCATCTCCACAAACTTTATAACCATTCAAATAAAAAGAGTTTTAACTTGTTGAGGACATTTTTTGAATGATAAACTTTTTGAGTACATATGACCATGTACTTTGAGGTGTGGAAACTGAGATGATTCATACTTGTTTTGATTCGTGGTGGTGAATCTTATTTTATTTTTAAATGTGTGGAAAAATGGGAGGTGTCTTAACAAGTCAAAATGTTGTGATTATTCTGATTGCTCTAAACCATTAAGGATGGGCAATAGTATACATGACTATACCAAATTATGCCCAACTCAAGAGTAGAGTCCCCAGCTGGGCCGATCGTGCTATGGATGAATTATGTTCAAAACTTAGTGCTCACAAATGTGGTAGTGTCAAAGGCGATGAAGTAACTTAAAAAGGCTAAATTATCCTGGAAAACTCATTTTTCAGTGAAAAAGTTTACCAAGAAATTTTCCATGCATCTAAACGCCCAGCCAAGATTAGTTGTTTACTCCTTGAGCATTCACCTTTTGATCTAGGTGATCACATAGGCAACCTTTATTAGCTTAGGTTCAGGTGCCTAGGCAGGTCTCACGTAGGAAGTAGAACCTTGGATATAGGGGTGTAAACGAGCCGAGCCGAGCCGAGCTTGGCCAGGCTCGGCTCGGCTCGTTATGCTCAAAAGCTCGGCTCGGGCTCGGCTCGGCTCGGTCAGGCTCGGCCAGGCTCACGAGCGGCTCGCGAGCCTTACCGAGCTTTTTTTCACACCCCTCATCTTCCCTGGACAGCCCTAATCCACAACCTCAAAAATGTTACGATTCACAAGAGAAACTCCGTAATCAACAAGGTCCGTAATAGAAATCATGGAATACACAAATCAAAACTAATAAACGTCATACAGATCCCAAATAATAAAGTAAAACACGAAAATCCGAAGCTTACCGCCATAGTTAACGAGCCCAGGCATGAATATAGTTGAATAAAACCCTTGAATCTGAATTTACACAGTTTCCCGATGAAAAAACCCTCGTTCGAGAGTAAAAACCGCGAGAAGCAGCAAAAACACAAGAAACTGAATCAGATCCAAAAGTTCACAAGCTGATAGCATCACAGGTTTAGACCATCGGTGTTATTGGAAACCCTATAGAAGGGCAAAAAAAAATGGAACCCCAACGGGAGAAAAAAGGAGAGAATTCTGAACTTGCTTTCCAACCAATGCCCTAAATATTGTAATTTCACTACTTTTTTTACACTATGGGGGTGGTCCAAGTAACAAATGGGGTTCCTAAAATGAAGTGACATATTTTGCCTCCCCTTTTACTCCCTAGACAACCCTTTTAGTGTATATATTAATATATATATATATATATATATATATATATATATATATATATATTTAAATATATTAAATTCTTAACGAGCATTAACGAGCCGAGCCGAGCCGAGCCTGGCCTAAATCGGGCTCGGCTCGTTAAGGATTCGAGCCGAGCTCGAGCCGAGCTTTTTTCGAGCCGAGCTCGAGCGAGCTTCCGAGCCCGAGCCAAAATTGACACCAGTTGGATAGCCTTTAAAAGGCACAGTGCCATCCTTCATTAGCTTTAGTTAACCACACAAGAGTTGCACACAGACTTATTTTCCTTTCAATGGGTCCCTTTTCATCTTGCCACTTTGTGAGAGTGTTAATTTTCAGAGTTGACCTCACATTTATTTTGAAATCTGGTACAACATCTCTCTCTTTGACGATGGGCTGTTTTCGTATCATATACAGTAGTAGTACAGTACAGATTGATCTAACTATCGACTACAAAATCCATTTATGATATTTTGTATTTGTACTTTTAAATTTTCTGAATTTGGATTCGTAGTGTAGTACAGATTGATCTAATTATCAACTATGAAAATCCATTTATGATATTTTGTATTTGTGCATCTAATTTTCAGAATGTGGATATGGATAATTTTGATGACTTTGGCGTTGATTTATATCCTGTTCTTTGAGGCATCCTTATCCGACTCGGATCCTGATGCTGGCATGATGAATTGTATTAGGGATAAAAAAGCAGCTAACATTGTTCCAAGGTATGACTTTCTTAATAGTTTCAGATCTCTGTGTGTACCTCTTTCCTTCAACTTTTGTCCTTGTGCTACAGTTCTCAGTTCTCACTAATATGTCAAGTCTATAAATGGGATTTATTAGCGACTTTTGCAGAAAAGCATTTCGCGGCTGTCTGTTGCATGAGAGAGCAGCCACTCAGATGAATTAAATGAATAAGACAAAACCTGCTGAAAAGTGAGCCTATGTGGCTGCTCTATCATGCAACAGCCCGCTGTGAAATGCCTTTATTCAACAGCCACACACACACACACACACTTACTTCATGCATGAGCTATTACAATTTCATCCTCTATCATAGAAAGCTTTTTCAGTTCATATTAAGCCTTTATTAGTATTGTAAGAAGTCATGTTTGCTTTCTGAGAGTTAGTCTTTCAATCATCATTTCTATTTGCTCCTCAATGAATAGTTAAGACTTAAGAGAAGTAGTTATATGAATGGTTTTAAATTTCAGCCGAAACGAAACGAAATTACCAAAATATTTCGGTTATGGCCACGGCCGAATTGATGTTTACATGAAGTCGTTTCTTTACAAGATTTCGACGAAATTTCACCGAAATTCCGAATTTTAGTTGAAATTTCGTTTTAGCCATTTTTACTAAATTTCCACCGAAATTGTAAATATGTGCCGAAATAGCCGAAATTTCCACCGAAATCGCCGAAATTTTCACTGAAATTTTAGACATTTCGGTCGAAATTTAAGAAATAACGAAATCTTTGTCATAATTTTTAAGTGATTTCGGCCGAAACCGAAACTGAAATATTTCAGAGATTCAAGATTTTGATTGAGCGAATAAAATTGGCGCCTTTCATGCCATTTAAGATTTTTCTGGATAGGCGAAGATTCTAGATTTTGATTGAGCGAATAGAATTGGCATCTTTCATGCCATTGAAAAATAATAATAACAAAATTGGCATCTTTCCTATGGAAAGAACTGAGAGATGAGAATTAGAAGATTAGAAGCATTTTTTTGAAACCTTCTTTGGCTTTTAGTTATGCTATATGTTGAAAACATTGAAACATCTTTTTTCAAGTATACTAACAAATAATGAAAGAATGCTCTTGTAAATGATTACCAATTCTACCAGAAACAGTCAACGAGGGAATATTTCATAATTTTATTACTACAGTGTTGACTTTAGTTGGACATAGGAGCGTTTTATATTTCCAGCATAGGCTGTTGCTTGCAGATGTAAATGGGTGGATTGGAATGTTAGGAGTTTCTGAACCTCCTGTGCAATGTCGAAAATGTCATTTTTGTTTAAATAACAGAATGCTGAAATTACATGAATGATCATTGTTCTTTTGTTAAAAAAATAATGAAACATTCAAATTGTATGAATCAAATTTTTACTAAAGTATCATATAACGCATTTCCATGTTTTGCCTAGTCAGCCCTTTTGGGCGAAGGCTCAGTCCCAATTGGATTTCTTGTTGAGCTATCTAAGTTCCTCAACTGAATCCTCTTCTAGTGTGCGCCTTTGAACTGTGCTGCGAATTTGTAAGTATTTTGTGAATCGCTCATACATATTTTGTGAATATATGGTATGGGTACAGGCATGCATCACTTTCATCTTCTGTGGTATAAATTTTGCTCTCAATGTTACCATTCTTAAATATCCAGCTAGTACAGTGTAACTAGTATGATTGATTCCAGAGTTTAAGCAGATTCTAAACTTGCTACTTGCCCCTTCTTTTCTATCACAATGTATCTGTAAAACAGGTATAATTTGTTGGAAAATTTGAGGGCACTGTTGTTGATAAAAAAACAGAAACTTGTTGCTTCAAGGCGTGCTATCACTTTCCTTAAGACAAGATTCGCCCCCACTAGTAGTGTGCAAAGGGGATCCGCGAATTGCCTCCTTAGTATAAAATGAAGCCTAGTAGGGAAGCCCTACTAATGTTTGATGACGCGTAGCACTAGCGGAATCAAACCCGAAATGCCCTTCCGAAATTTCAAGCCTTAGAGAAATTTCTAGATAATGTTTCTGCAGAAAAACAGTATCTAGAACAGTAAACAAAAGAAAAACAGTATATAGAAATACTTGGGGATTTTGTAGGAGTGTAGAAGAGAGTGTAGAGTCTGTCAGAATTGCCAATTCATTTTTCTATATGAAATGACTGAATTCTGCGCATTTTGTAGACCACCTAGTGTCTTTTCAGTGTGAAAAACACCTCTACAGGGCACCTTTCCAGAATGTTTGAAATCTGACCGTTAGATCGCACCCATTGATATTGAACGGTCCTGATCGATTCTAGAGGTGACTGTTGGTAAGTGCAAAGTGCGCCTAAAAAGGCGCCAATAAAGCGCCACTATGCGCCCTATAGCCCATCGCACACGCACCGTGCGCGTGTGCGAACGGTGCGTTGCACCGTCCCGCGGGTCCAACCATGGGTTCAACCCAATGTGCAATCAACAAGTATTAGAAAAGGTAGTGCTTTATAAGCCATTCTCTTTCTTTTCTCTCATCCGGTACGGGACTATCTTTTCAACTACACCTCTACATCCTTTTGTAAGAGCAAATATTTCCAAGAAAACATTTTCCTTTTCCCAAACGCTTTTGATAAAACATTTTCCAAAACACTAAAACATGTAAAATACATGATTTTGAAAATGCAAAATCACTAACAATCCCCCACCATTTTCAAAATCAAAGAAAATTTTCTCATCGGGCTTGGAAATCTTATGCATAGATGAAGGTATCTCTCGATTTGAACCTTCACTTAGTGAGGACATATCAAAGTTAACCAGAATTGCATAGTAGACGTATCTTTGAACTAGCTATTCTATTTGGTTAACCGGATACATCTCACACACAAGATTTCACTTCTTGGGCAATTTCTAAAACCGACACATGTACTGGCCTTGTGTCTATATCTTGGTTTCATGAGCGCTCTAGAGACTAGCCAGGTCTCATAGGAAGCGGCACCACTCCCACACTCATATAGGTAGGCTTATCAAGAGTGCCCCTGTAACTAAAATACTCCAACACTATGTTATAAGCCTATTAAGAGTTTAAATACTCAGCCTTCTCCTTTTAAACATTACAGGTACCAAGCACTTTACCTTGGGATGGCAAATAATACAGATTATAGTGCTTGCAATCACTCCATATGATGTACTTGGACTCATTGAACTCAAGACTTGATGTTTATTCAAGTGTTGAGTTGATGTTCCATCATTGGTGACTATTGGTTAATGGCTTTAACCCCATCCCTAATGATGTTTTACACACCAGATCTCTTGCAAGAGCTTTAATGAATGGATCGCCCAAGTTTTGGCTCGATCTCACAAAATCAATAGTTACTACTCTATTAGTAAGTAACTCTCTTATAGCACTATGTCTAAGTCCTATATGTCTGGACTTACCATTATAAACATGATTATATGCCCTTGATAGTGTGGCTTGACTATCACAATGGACATAAATCGATGGCATTGGTTTAGACCATAACGAAATTTCCAATAACAAATTCCGAAGCCATTCCGCCTCTTTACAGCATGCTGCCAGAGCTATAAACTCTGCTTCCATAGTTGAAGTTGTTATGCATGTCTGTTCCTTAGAGGCCCAGGAGACTGCTCCCCCACCAAGGGTGAAATCCACCCACTGATTGATAAATAGTCTATACGCTCAGTTATCCAACTAGCATCAGAGTATCCTTCTATTACAGTTGGATACCCACTATAACATAAACCATAGTTTATAGTTTTCTTTAAATATTTTAAAATTCTATAGACTGCATTCTAATGAGAAAAACTAGGATTACTGATAAACCTATTAAGTTTACGTACAGCAAATTGTATGTCTGGCCTAGTACAAGTCATAGCATACATAAGACTACCAATTACACTAGCATACCCTAGTTGAGATTTCTTACTTGGTACCCTATTCAAAATGTGACAAGCTGTAAGTAAGGCTTCACCCCAAAACCTTTTATTTAAACCAGAATTAACAAGCATAGCATTAATCATTTCAGTAAGTGTCCTATTCTTCCTTTCTTCTACACCATTTTGTTGTGGTGTATAAGGGGCAGAAGTTTCATGGACTATGCCTACTGATTCACAGAAATGAGGAAAGTGATATTCACCACCTCTATCTGATCTGAGACATTTAATGCTTGTTATACATTGGTTTTCTACTTCAGTTTTATAAATTTTAAATTTTTCTAAAACCTCATCTTTATGACCAAGGAGATAAACATAACAGTACTTAGAATAATCATCAATAAATATAACAAAGTACTTTTTACCTCCCTTTGTGGGAACACTATGTATGTCACATACATCACTATGTATTAAATCTAACAAGTTAGAAGTTCTATCTACTTTAGGGAATGACTTAGTAATTATCTTAGTTTGCATGCATGTTTTACATCTATCTACTAAGTCATTTTCATATTAAGGTTAACTTAACCATATCATTCATTTTCCTAGTATTTACATGTCCTAAACAATTATGCCATAAAGATAAAGAAGAATCCAAAACATAAGCAACGACATTCACTTTATTGATATTAAGTTTGAACATCCCTTCATACATATATCCCTTCCCAACAAAAGTACCCCCCTTAGAAAGAATGAACTTGTCAGATTCAAATACAAGTTTGAAGCCATTCTTGTTGAGAATGCTTCCAGACACTAAGTTCTTTCTAACTTCTGGTATATGGTAGACATCGGTTAGAGTGAGTCGCTTGCCGGATGTGAACTCAAGTTCCATCTTGCCCTTCCCTTTGACTTCTGCTGTCGACGAATTTCTCATGTATAACATGCTTCCATCTTCAACTGTTTCATAAGTTGAAAACAGGTTCCTGTCTTTACAGACATGCTTCGTCGCACCAGAGTCAATCCACCAATCATTGCCATCTTCAAGCATATTTGCCTCTGAAATCATGGCGACAAACCTTTCTTTGTCTGTTGGTGCACCCGACTTCTTATCCTTAAGCAGTCGGCACTCACTCTTGTAATGGCCTGGTTTGCCACAGTTGAAACAAGCACCCTTTCTTTTCTTATTCTTATTAGTCTTCTTTTCAGGATGTTTGTTTCTCTTTCAATTGCCTTTTCCTTGTTGGTTCGAATTCTTGACATTTTCCACCAAATGGATCTTAGAGGATACAGTTTCATTTTCTTTCTTGTCTCTGATTCTTGACTCTTCCTCAATCCTGAGGCATTGAGCCAAGTCTTCAATAGACATTTCATCTTTCTTGTGTTTTAGACTTTTTCTAAAGTCTTTCCAAGTTGGTGGAAGTTTGTCAATAATTGAAGGGACAATGAAGGAATCATCAAGAATGATGCCTTGCAAATGAATTTGATTAATTAAATGTTGTATTTCATGTAATTGATCAATAACAGACTTATCATCTACCATTTTAAAATTTAAAAATTGACTCACAGTGAATTTCTTGCTACTGGCATCTTCCGCCAAGTATTTGGCTTCAAGTGCATTCCAGATTTCACTTGCTGATCCCATGCCTTGATATATGTCAAATAGTGTATCTGACATAGCATTTTGGATGTGCCCTTTGCAAATGCAGTCATCCTGTTCCCACTTCATCCTTGCACGACCTCCGCCAAAGTTTCATTTTCATTTGCTGCCGGCTTTAGAGTAGTGAGAACCCGGACCACTTTGAGTGATGTCAAAATGAAGTGCAACTTCTTCTGCCAGCGCTTGAAATTTCCTTTGTCGAAACGTTCGAGTTTGACAAAGTTTTGGGTCATTTGACGAACTGAATAAAGTGCCATTGAAACAACAGTAAATAATCTTGTCTTAAGATTGTTGGAAAATTTGAGGGCACTGTTGTTGATAAAAAAATAGAAACTTGTTGCTTCAAGGCGTGATATCACTTTCCTTAAGACAAGATTCGCCCCCACTAGTAGTGTGCAAAGGGGATCCACGAATTTCCTCCTTAGTATAAAATGAAGCCTAGTAGGGAAGCCCTACTAATGTTTGATGACGCATAGCACTAGCGGAATCAAACCCGAAATGCCCTTCCGAAATTTCAAGCCTTAGAGAAATTTCTAGATAATGTTTCTGCAGAAAAACAGTATCTAGAACAGTAAACAAAAGAAAAACAGTATATAGAAATACTTGGGGATTTTGTAGGAGTGTAGAAGAGAGTGTAAAGTCTGTCAGAATTGCCAATTCGTTTTTCTATATGAAATGACTGAATTCTGCACATTTTGTAGACCACCTGGTGTCTTTTCAGTGTGAAAAACACCTCTACAGGGCACCTTTCCAGAATGTTTGAAATCTGACCGTTAGATCGCACCCATTGATATTGAACGGTCCTGATCGATTCTAGAGGTGACTGTTGGTTTGAGTAAAACCTCACTCCAACCCAGTCATCGTTAGATCAACCATCTATGGTGTGGATCGCACCCACTTGGCACATGACCGTTGGGGGAAGGGACACAACCCATTTGATCACACTCTTTGACCGAAGTACAAAGTGCGCCTAAAAAAGTGCCAATAAAGCGCCGCTATGCGCCCTATAGCCCATTGCCCACGCCGCGCGCACGCGTGTGCGAACGGTGCGTTGCACCGTCCCGCGGGTCCAACCCAATGTGCAATCAACAAGTATTAGAAAAGATAGTGCTTTATAAGCCCTTCTCTTTCTTTTCTCTCATCTGGTACGGGACTATCTTTTCAACTACACTTCTACATCCTTTTGTAAAAGCAAATATTTCCAAGAAAACATTTTCCTTTTCCCAAACGCTTTTGATAAAACATTTTCCAAAACACTAAAACATGTAAAATACATGATTTTGAAAATGCAAAATCACTAACATAATTGGTGTATGTTGACTCTGATTCTCCGAGCCTTCTATTTCAAGATATCAAAAGTTCGTACCAAGTGATCTCAGTGAGGCTAGTTCAAGAGGTAAATGCTTTGGCTCTTTTCTTTTGTATTAATCTCTAGAAATTTATCTAAGCTTCTCAAGCTCCACTATGATTAAAATATCAGGAAGCCTCTAGACTTCTCACACTCCACTATGATTGAAATATCAGGAATCCTCAAGAAGCACTCTGATATGGATCGTGGTATTGAAGGGGATAGGTTGCCAAAGAAATCCGAAGAACAAATGAACTTGGAGTAAATTTCTTTGTGCTCATTTCCCTTCATGCTTTTACTTTCTACCTATATCTATGGCTCCCCATGTTTGTTAATTCTATGTTACAATGGAATTTTATAGAGAGGTAGATACCAGTACTCCAACATTGACAAACATAGAATTGCCTGCGGAGCTAAGGTGCTCTCTTTGCAACACAATCTTCAAAGAGGCTGTGATGATACCATGCTGCCAGCATAGCTTTTGCGACAAGTGTAAGCTCATTCACGAATATTCCCAAAGTTCCAAATATGATGAATTGTCCCTATCAACTTGCCCGTAGCTTTATTCATTGGCTTGTAAGACCTGTTAAGAATCCCAGATAAATCACAATAAGATAAAAATTATATCATCTCCCCAAGGGCTGTTTTTTGTCATTGGGAAGTGTTGGTAACTTTCTAGTTTCTACAAACATAAGCGGACTTCATTTTACGTACCTGCATTTATTAATTTTTACCTTAAACGTGCCATTTGGCTGCAGGTATACGTTTGGTATTGGTTGAGAAGGAAAGGTGTCCAAAGTGTTCTTCTACCAAATGTAGATTAGATGATTTGCTTCCAAACGTATCCCTCAGGCAGGCAATTGAACATTTTCTCGAGTCTCAAGTAATAATCAGTGGTTCAGACAATACTCTTCCCAAATATGCTCCAGGTGAGATAAATCAATAATTCTTGAAGTAAAACATACCAACCAAAGATCTAAGAATGGCCCGTGTACATTATTTTAACATTTTAAAATTCAGATGATGAGTCAGGGGTCCAAGTGAAAGAGGTATCATGCGCCATATCTATCCTCCAACGAGAGCCGCTATTACCCCATTCACCATCTGCAACAGGGAAAGAATCAAATCAAGTTATGGCAGAATCTGCATGTGAATCACGGACCACAAACAACGGAGCAGCTCTTGGAACTGGTTCACGTATCATTCGTCTAAATGTGGACAAATCTGTGAAATCAGCTTCTTCGCCGCACAATATAAAACAGATAAAAAATGGTGATGAAGCCTTAGAATCTATGACTGATTTTCGAGGAGATAGCCAGCCCTTCAAACTTTCTCATGCTCAACCCCAAAAGGATGAGGGTAGGATCGATTGACTAATTTGGATCTATATCCATTTGTTTTTTGTTTTTTTTTTTTGTTTTTTTGAAATTTTTTCCATTTGTTATTTGTTACTTGCATTTTATGTGATTAGTTGATGCATGTTGCTAATTTTGGCACCATTTTCATATGCCCTAAGTTGCTAGCATTTTATTTTATGGTTTCTTAAATTTGGTTGACTGCCTCATGAATTCAATGCGTTTCGGTAGATTATTATAGAATTTATTGAAACTTTGGCAGTAATAATTTGGATAAAAAAAATAATAGAAATGCACATGTTGTTGAAGTATCATCAACTAGCATAGTGTTCCATTAATATTTACTACTGCATGTTAATTCTAAAATGCTCGATGAAGCATGCCAGGTGTCTGATTATATGTATTCGACCACCTCGGTCTTATTTATAAGTAATAAATATTTTCACCATTTCAAAAAATAAAAAGTTGCCTATGTGTCATGTAACTGTAATTTTCTGAGCACCTTTGATGTCATCAGAATTTAGGTTGTCCTGGTAGCTTAACTATGGCTCTCAAAATAGTCCTGCAAGTTTTGTTGGTTAAGCAAAAGACAGGTTGCTGTATCTGTATAATTCATTTTGCTCTACTATATTTGGTAGTTCTTTCCAGCTTCTCTAACATATTGATAAGTGGCTCCTTGCCTTATTGTTTTCATTCACACCTCAACTATCTAATGTCACTTATCTAATCTAGCAAGCAAAAACAAGAAGGGCCTGTGGATTAATACTTCAGGTAAAGTCTTAACATGCCAAATTTTGTATTGTTTAGTATGTAAAATAACCGAGTTTCTCATTCTTTAGATATAACATTTGCTCATCTAATTTGAAAATTGCCGTTATGGATTTTCTAGATGGAAGCGGGAGCTTTATGCACAGGAGCAGAAGCAAAAAGGTAGCCCTTTTGGTCACAAAACATCTGCTTTTTTTTCTTCTGAAAATATTTAATCACCTCATTTTATTGGATGTAGAGTTTACTCAGCAAAAAAGTAGCCCGTTTGGGTTGCTAGAGCAGTTTCTTGCCTTTCTTTTTTTTGCTGCAGCTTTGGCTTTTTGTTTTAGTCTCTTAGTCTTTGGGCCTCCACCCTCCTATGGGAGTTGTTTATTTATCTTATTGTTTATGCTCTTATGATTTAAAAAATGCAATGGTGTTTTATTACTTCTGAATCTATAAAATGATCTTACACACGTTCAGCGTTTCTGAATATGTACAGCAGGTTCTGAATATGTAAAATGGTGTTTTATTACTTCTGAATATGTACAGCAGGTTCTGTATGTGTCACAGATATTCAGCGTGTATTTTGAAAAAAAAAATTCACACATTTACCAGCGGTTATAACCACTGGTATATATCTCCTATACACGCGTGAGAACATCGCCTATACCCGCGGTTATGACCGCTGGTATATATCTCAAGTTCACTAAATCACACCGATATACCAGCAGTTATACCCGCTGGTACTTATTACTGATATATACCAGCGGTTAAAACCGCTGGTATATATCTGTGGTTCCCTAACGACACTGAGCTCTACCACTGGTCCTAACCGCCGCTAATTATGACACTACAGCAGCGGTGTTAATAGCCACGGTCATAACCGCGGGTATATATCGATATATACCAGCGGTTATAACCGCTGCTAAAGTTTACAGATACACTAGCGGTTGTAATAGCTACGGTTATAACCGCGGGTATATATCGATATATACCCGCGGTTATAACCGCTGCTAAAGTTGACAGATACACTAGCGGTCGTAATAGCTACGGTTTTTACCGTTGGTAAAGGATGCACCGACGGGACATACACCAGCGGAAAGGAAACCGCGGCTAAATTGTATAACAACGGTGTTACCTAATATTAGCAGCGGTTGTGACCGCCGGTAAATATTGGTTTTGTTATAGTGAAGGTTTTCCGATTACCTATCTAAAGAGCCTAAAATTACGCTATTTGGACTTGATTTGGCTAAGTTAGAGGCAGTTTTAGGATATGGTAAGTGTCTAATACAGGATTACTATTTTAGGATTATTTTAGAGATATTTCTTCATTTTATTTACGTTGCTTTAGTTAGAAGATTGAGAATAATAGTTAGGTAAGAATTTAGGGTTGCTATTCTTAGATTTTGGCCTTTTTTATATAATGTAATAGCATGAGGAAATAAGGGAGATTTGAATAAAGTTTATTTTTGGGACATCTCTTGTGAAGAGAGCATTGGCTTGTTCACGTGGGTGAAGGAGCTTCGCTCCTTTCACGTTTTATATTGGAGTTTTTCTCCAAACTGTGGCATGGGTTTTCAAGCCCCCACGAGATTATTTTAGTCGCTTGTTGTGTTGATCTTTCATCTTGTGTTGCCGCTCTCATGCTCCCTGCGTCAAGGTAAGAGATGGCCGCCTCTCTTGAAGCCTCCCATAGTCTACTCCGCCGTCACCTATCCTCCAGCAAAGTTCCAGAGATATCATGAACATGTTAGTGATTGCTAACTCTTCATCAAAAACCATTCTTCTTATCTTATGAAGTACTAAATTCAGCACCATGATTTCCATGTAAAGACTCCTCTTCCTCCCCCCTGGACAAGAGGATAATTCCTGGGGCATAAACTCCTGACCCTCCCTCTTTAGTAACTTGGATACAGCCAAACCAAGTATCCCAAAGAAATTTTAACAGAGACTAGTAATAATTACATTTATTCGAGCCATCCCATCCAGGGAAACCTGCGATGGGAGTTAAAGGCAGGAACATCAAAAGAGGTAACATTTCCTTGACCTTTCACTTATGACCACGGAAGATTAATCGTGGGATGGGCCAATCCTACCCGATTTAGCAAAAGATCTTAGGATCTTAAGTAACCTATTCGTCCTTGATCCAGAGATCGAAGCCAGTGCATTCACCATGTGATTCATCTTTTTATTGTGATGGGACTGAGGCCACTTTGCCGCCGACTTTAAACCATTATAAACTCTAGCAGGCCTTTTATAGCCAAACATTTTCTTGGATCTTGGGTGCAGGTCAGTTGACTATGTAGACGTGCTCAACCAGGCTACTTGTCGCTTATGAGCAGAAATTCTGGGTTTAGGAGCTACCAGACAAAGCAACGACTTTTCGGGGCAGACGAAAAGGTCTTTCTCATGAACCCCACCCTGCAGATCTGGACATTTGAAATTTGAAATCCCAGTGTTCAACGGCTCGAAAGACAGGCAACCCCCAATCACCCGAGACTGTTGTTCCTCCTACAGATAACGATCTGACCCAGGGAAGATTGAATCAGGGACCGCTTTCGAAAGCTCGATCCCCACAGTGTAGATCTGATCTGAGACTTTAAGCTTAATACAGGAGGGAAGAAAATGCCAACGGGGGGCTATAATTTTAGTAGCCAAAACAAAACTCATACAGTTCTGATGGCTACCTTCCATTTTAATTTCTACAACTCTACCATAGAGAGCCCCTAGCGCCTCCACCGTTGAAACAGCCCAGATGTGCAGTGGGATTCCATGGAAGTGAACCCAAGAGGCCTCCTCTCCGTGGATGTAATCCTGTTTCCATGGTGAGAGGCAGAGCAAATGATTGCCCAGGGATACAGATCCCATAGCAAGAATATGTAGGGCTTGAGACTCAGATTCAAACATAAAAAGAACCTCAGTTGGCAACGAAATAGAAGGGCAATTTAAAGAGGGGATATCCCTAGACATTTGCGCCCAAGTCCAGAGATCCTGCAACGATTCGTTACGGTTCTTTTTTTCCCTAACAAGCAAGCCCTTAGGGAACCCATACGATTCTCCACTTCCTTGCCTGAAATAGATAAAGATTGAAACCCTAAGTTGTTGTTGCAAGATATTTTACCCGAGTCGGGCCAAAGATCGTTCTCATCATTAATGTAAACCTCCGAATGGAAACTGGACCTAGGAAGCCACTTCAGGGAGGATTTACACTGACGACACCAACGACATTCCTTCTGCCAACTGAAGTTAAGGTATTGACAGGGAGGGCAGAGCCAGTTTTGGTGTCTAAAATCCGAGACTTGTCCGGCAATCCCCCTGGAACTCCGCTCCCCAGGGGAACTAATCCCCACATTCCGGGATGTACTTAGTGAAGGGCACCGAGTCGATCTAAATAACGGGCATCTTCTGCATCTTTGCCTCCATTCAAAGTTGTTGTAATGGCAATGGAAACACTGCCAGTCTCCCAGAAATCTTCCGTTAGATCTGCTACTCCTCTCTCGTCTTCTCACTTTTGTGTTCAATGCTCATGTTTTTTTTTTTTTTTTTGCTCTCTTCTTCAACAAGAGAAGGGGAACCTATATTCCAAGGCTATAATCTATCACCTTTTTCAAGAACCACAGGCTACTGATTTTTGCAAATCATCTATCTTAAAAATAATTTAAGATCGGTGAGTTTTTTGCATTTTTTTTGTGTGTGGAAAATGCTATTAAAATAATAGCATGCATAGCAGGTGTTCTACACTGAGGCAATGAACGATCTTAACTCGCCGAATGTAGTTTTTGTTTGTGGCATGTTTTACTTTCTTTCAATGTTTTTATATCTTCCTTTTCAATTCTAGGTCATTTATCTAATTAATAAATAATATAGTCTGATCCCTTGCCTTTTTGGCCATCCATCTTGTGATCCATTGGTGTTATTAGGGGCGGAGACACAGGTAATGTTTTATTAGGGGCGGATACCATAGTGAAAATCGCAAAGAACGGTTCTAATTAAGAAGAAAAACAGGATAATTAAACGGATTGTATTCTAACAAAAAAATTGATCCCGTGGAATGGGTTTCCACAAAATTGCCTAGCGAATCCCTTGTAGTATATACAGGCTACTGATATTTGCACTGCTCTATTTCGATGATGATACAAACTCCCCTTGTCTTTTAGTATTTAACCAGCTCTAAAAAAGCTATTAAAATTACCAAAATGATATCATGCATCAAGATGAAAAAATCCTAGATAGTAAATTCTCCCGAAGACAAAAAAAAATCTGAACACAATTATAATACTTAGTTTGACTTTAATTGACTAACTAGAAATTCCTAAAAAAAAGAATGAACTCAAAAGCCTCAAAACATGTTTTAACCCTTTGCGCGGTTATGTCTTGAATGCCTTTTTTTTTGGAATGACAATAAATATATATCATAGCAAAAAAAAAGGAAGCCGAGATGGACCACCCATATATACAAAAAGAAGCAAGAAAGAAACAGGAATGAAGAAAAAACAAAATACAGAGAAGACCCCTCCTCAGGGAGGAAGGTGGTCGAACCACATAATAGAACCACCGGAATTGCCTAGCGAATCCCATGGAATGGGTTTCCATAAAATTGCCTAGCGAATCCCTTGTATTATATACAGGCTCCTGATATTTGCACTGCTCTATTTCGATGTTGATACAAACTCTCCTTGTCTTTTAGTATTTAAACAGCTCTAAAAAAGCTATTAAAATTACCAAAAAATATCATGCATCAAGATGAAAAAATCCTAGATAGTAAATTCTCCCGAAGACAAAAAAAATCTGAACACAATTATAATACTTAGAGCTGGTTAAATACTAAAAGCCGATAGCGGACCTCGCAGTTAGGTCCTCAATCTCATAAAAATGGAAAGAAATCTCCACGGATGAGCCACCCCACCTTTCAGCCAACAAATCACATTTAACGAATCTCCCTCAACAATTGTAGATCCATCAACCTTCTATCAATATTCAAAAGGTCAAAATGTGCCGCCCTCACTTCCGCTTCTGAAGAATCAGACACACCAATAGATCCGTAGTATGCCCACACAACATCCCCCTTATCATTGTGACAAACCCCTCCCACTCCTGCTGGACCCGGATTGCCGGAACTCGCACCATCAAAGTTAACCTTATACATGTTTTGAGCAGGGGGCTCCCATCTTTGCAAAATATGATATCTCCCTTCAACACTAAAGCACACCTCCCTCCATCCTTCCCAAAGACCAAAAGCCGATACAAACCGGAAGGAGGGGAGGCATCTCACCCAAGATATAACCAAGGTGATGGTCTTCAAGTAAATCCAATGAGGATTCATGGCTTTCCCCTCAAAGACTCTAGAGTTTCTCTCCTTCCATAGAGACCACCACGTGGCTAGTAAACAAAAATTCCACAAGGTTTTTCCTTTTTCCTTCCAAGGAACCCCTCCCCAATGGTGCAATAATGACGGAATAGATTTTGGAAAAACCCAACAAATCCCAAATCTCATGAAGATGAATCGCCATATGATCCTAGTGAACGAACAATGTATAAACAAATGATCCACAGATCCCCATCTTGCAGACATGTTTGACCAGCATGAAAAAAATATTCGCTAAAAGATTTTCTGGGCCAGGTGAGGAGTTGGGAGACTTTAGAGGGTGGGAGTGAGGAGGTCATGAAAAGCTCCTAAAAATTAGGAAAATAAGTAATCAATTCTAAGGCCATGTCTGGTAGGATTTTTTTCCCAATAGATTTGAGGGGCACGATTGAGATTAGGGGGAGAAGTAGCAAAAAATGAGGAAAAATTCAGATCCAATTTTGTGTAGAGTATTTTGTTTTCTGATTTTTAGCCAACTTAGAGGCACTATTTTCCTTATTTTTAGCCACTTCTCAACCTGGAGACACTATATTTAGCCACTTCACCTGCCATACCTCTCTCGAGACACTAGTTTATCATGAAAAACAATTCATGGTAGCCAAACGTGCCCTTAATAGGTAATGTTTCACTAGTTTTTAAGAATTCTTGACGCTGCCTACTTGTGCCAACTCAATTCTCTTCCTCTCCCTCCTTTGCCACTCTCTCACAATCGGGCCAACAAATGTTCCGTGACATAATTTTTCATGGTTTGCCAAACATGGCCTAAATGAATGTGTTTTTTACAATTTGTTAACATATTTTATGATTTGTGAATTACTTAAGTCAACTAATTCAAGTGAGAATGGTGATAATGTGCTATGAGCAGAGCTCCTCATAGTCATGTAAATAACGCTGAAGGATACAGCTCATTCCTTTATTAAGTGGTATTTACTGCTTCCCTGTGGGGGAAGGACACTCTTTTAAATCTTTTGCACGTTAAGGAACCTTTCTCTCCCCTAGACAGAATCAGTGAGTTCCTTTTTCATTTGGCTGCTCATTCTTTTCCTTCAATGTCTGTAATGCATGGTCGAGAATAAGTCTCAGTGTTCTTCAACCATTCTCAGCAATAACCTGTTCTGCCGGCCGTTTCTTGAAATATTCACTTTAAAACAGTAGAAATCAACGAATAGGAATTGATTCAAGAACACTTCCCATGTTTCTTTTGATGTAAGGGTCGTAAAATGGGTGCAAGACAAATTTTATGCCCGATTCTATGTGGCAAAAATGGGCGTAAAATTTGTTATGTGCCCATTTTATCTAGACCCGATTCTCAATAATCTTGGATTAGCATGCAATAAGCTCTAATGAGTTAACACAGAACACTCAAGGAGATAGATAATAATAAAATTTGAAAAAGATATAATCTGTCCTAAGTTCCTAACTACCAAATCAAATCTGGTTTACTAAACTACAAGCTAATCAATCAAATGATGATCTCATTTTATTCTCTTACAATAACCATATCACACCAACTAACGAATGGTCGATCTTCAATGATCCATGGATTTTCTCGCATACATTTTATTTAAGCATATAATGTAACATTAGAACGTTGGAATCAGGCAGGAGACACATTCTTTTGCCTGAGCCTGCGTTCGTTGGATAGAAGCTTTGCGAAACGAATCAAGGCGTTTCCGTTGGTTCCATCTCCAATCGGTCCTCCTGCTTCTTCGAAAAGGCCTGTCTCCAAGTTCACTCTAGACACTGGTTTCTGCAGAAGATTTTTGCCCACCTCCACCAAATTTAATAGATTCTCTTTCGTGGATATATCGACCGATGATGCATTGCCAACCAATGTGTCATCCTGGTATTCACGCAAAGATCTATTTAGTAAGTAAGCATGCATTAATTAGAAAATAAATAGCATCATTAGAGCAAAAGACAGCCTTCTATACCCAAATGATAGAAAGGGGATTTGCTAGGCAATTTCGTGGAAGCCATTTTGCACCGAGTTTTGCATGGGAGAACCCCCTCCTCAGATCAATTAAATGAATAAGAAAAAATATGCTAGAAGTGAGCCTGCGTGGCTTTTCTCTCCTGCAAAAGTCAGCTGCAAAATGTATTTTCTCTACTCTAGATTGCCGAAAAAATCCCTTCAAAAAGACTTTGAAAATAAAGCTTTGAAGCCTACATGTATAGTTGCATTATAGTATGCATATATAGAACTTTTTTGGGATTTGCTAAGCAATTTCGATGGAAAGCCATTTTGCGGCCAACTTTTTCACAAGAGATGAGCCACATTAGATTAAATTTAATGACTATGAAAAAAAATCGGCTGAAAGTCAGAGAGAGAGAGAGAGAGAGAGAGAGAGAGAGAGAGAGAGAGAGAGACCTGGATTCTAAGATAGTTGCACTCGGAGTGGAGAGCTTGGAAGAGAACAGAGTTATGAATGTCAACCATGTCTGCGCTTGCCTGTGAGAAAGAGTCAATCAAAGGAGTAGCCCCACTGTTATAAAGCCATCCCAAAACTCCCCATTTGGCCGCCATATTTGCACTATACTTCTCTTCCTGCTTTGCTGACCCCGTCCCCAAAGATATCACTAGCAACTTCCCATAATCCGTAGCCTTTATGTCTAAGAAATCTTGGTTTTCCATTAATATTTCTTTGGTTACTTCCGATATTGCCGTTAATGCCTACATAAACAGAAAAATATACATAAATTTCCATTGCAATGACTTAAAATGGGCGTAAAATTGTACGTCGAAAGAAAGAAAGCCATGATAACATAGCAAACATGATTTTAAGTACAGGATTATTTGCGGCGACTCCTCCATCAATTAGATTGAAATCCTTCACATTTCCTTTGGCATCATGGGTTTGGAAGTAGTGAGCTGGAAGATATGTTGGGGCCGCCGATGTACCGATGCATACGTCGGAGAGGTACGGGTCATTAGACACTTCATTTTTTGCCTGAAATTTAAATAACAAGCTAACATTAGAGTTGAACATATGTGGCATTGAGACAAAAAAAAAAAAAAATTCAACTGTGGGATAGCCAATAGAGAGAGTCTGTTATTGGTGAGGAAATAGGCCCCATGTGGTAGGGGTGCGCATTAATCGGTTAAAACCGAATTAACCGACCGAACCGAATTCGGTCGGTCAATTCGGTTTGGTTTCAGAGTGGTTCGGTTCAGTTTCAGTTATCAAAAATCCAAATTTCGGTTTTCGGTTTTCGGTTTCGGTTACCGGAGGAAAAAAATTCTGTTTAACCTAAAACCGAAATTAATGAGTTGCTTAACTTGATATCCACTAACCCCATTTTCACTTGGGACAGCCCCTGTTTATGATACAGTACATATCATTCAATGCAAGGAGGTTGTCCCTTGTAAAAATAACGATCCTAATTTTTAGTCTTTCAAAAATCAAAACCTAATTTCGATTTTCCCTTTTATCATCGTAGTGCAAAAGAGTCAAAAGACCAAACCCAAAAGCAGCTAGGGTTTTTTCTCCTCTCTGACTCTCCTCTCTACCGCCGGACGGCCTCATCTTCGACTCCGCCGGACCGCCGTCTCCACCAGTTCATCCATATGACAACCATCGGCAAGAAAAAGAAGAAGAAGAAGAGGAAAAAGAAGAAGTGTGGATCAACATCCCTCGACTCTCCCTGTCGCCTCTCTGTCTCTCTCTCATAGGTTAGTAGTGTTCATCTATTTTTCATCTGTTTAGGGTTTCATCTATTTTCATCTATTTGTGAAGCTATTTTTTTCGTTTTATGGTTTATAGGTTTAGGGGTTTAGGGTTTAGGGGCATGCATCTCATCTATTTTGGTTTAGGTTTTCAATCTATTATGGTTTTCATCTATTAGAGGTTAAGGCTTTCATATATTTTCTTTGAAACCTCTGACAAATGTTAATAACCATGCTTTAGGGTTTTATGTTTTTTTTTTTCATCTAGTTTTTTGCTTTTAATCGGTTACTCGGTTAAAACCGAAAACCGAAATCGGTTTTCGGTTTCAGTCCTGTTCGGTTCTCACAAATTCGGTTTCGGTTTCGGTTCCAAAATCCGAGTAACCGAAATATGTTCGGTTCCACCTTCTCGGTTATTTCGGTTCGGTTTTAACCGAATAACCACCCCTACCATGTGGGACACCGAAATGACTATTGGTTCTAGTGAATGACACCCAAAAGGTGGGCAAACAAGACCTTATATATCCTAAATACCAAAATCATAGAATTTTCAGACCCTTCCTATGGGGGCATAGGAATATACACGGGAGAGAATTTGAGATACAAATATAAGGTATATTCAAAGTATTGGAATTCAAAATCAGACACTGAAATATGAAGGTTGGAATGTATATTTGTACCTTGTAGGTGGAGAAGATGACTGGCTGAAGATACTTAATATCAAAAGCTGGAACTACAATATTTGCTAAGGTTTGGTGCAACTTAGTCTCCCCTAGAATCTCTCTAACCAAAGAGTGCAAGTACTTGCCGTCATATTTAGGTCCAGAGAGTGCACCCAACAAGTTTCTAGCTGAACTCAAGAAGCTGCACCCAAGATTTTCAATCAGAATCCTTATAAAACTAGGTAGAAATAAATACATGCAAATACGTGAATTAAAGGGAGGGAGTATTGATAAACGCACCCCTTCTGAGGAAATATCTTGGGGCAGTGTTCTAAGTAGAAGTTATTAATGTCTTTAGCTGCATAGAGCGGGCGGTTGTTTTTGTCCGGGGCAGTAAGCATGGCAGTCACCAAGCCGCCAGTGCTTGTTCCGGCAATCACGTCAAAGTAGTCGGCGAGCCGAACGTCCGGTCCATCAAGTTCCTATAAAAATAACAAATCATGCCATTTAATGAAACTTTAAATCACTTGAATCTAGATGTGGGAAAATGTATTATATTACCTTTATAGATACTTAAGTTTATCTACTTAGAACCAAAGATGAAACAGAACAAATCATCATCTTTGATCGTCGATCATCGAAAAAAAAAGAATAAGAGAAATATAGATTGCTAGTTACTTGTAATTTGGATTCGAGGAAAGCAAGGATGGTTCCAGGGATTATGCCTCTCACACCACCTCCGTCTATGCTAAGCACTGTCACCATCTCCCCGACAGCGGGTGGGGGATTCTCTATGGCCGGTGGGAGATTCGCTAAGCTGCCCATTCTCTCTCTCTCTCTCTCTCTCTCTCTCTCTCTCTCTCTCGACAAGCAAAACCTCTTAGAACTCTTTCTCTCTCTTACCACAAGAAAAAACTCTTACAACTCTCTCTCTCTCTCTCTCTCTCTCTCTCTCTCTCTCTCTCTCAAGATTGGTCTGTGTAAAATGGTGCATCAACCTACTCTTTATATAGAGAAGTATCTCAGCTAAAAATAAAATAGAACTTGTCATGTTGACCAATAAATCCATAATCTCATTTTTTCTTTTTTCTTTTGGTAGTACAAAGTGGGGATTTGCCCAAAAATGGGATAAGTTAAATGAATGGTCCATCGTGCTAGTTGCACTTCTTTTGATAATTTTTGGCTTAATGTTGTTGAGTCATTTTTTCTATGAACGCGTGTCAACGAGTGACATAGTCAATTTTATGTGTCAAAGGGACAAAACTTGGACACTCGAATGAGAACTCAGCCAAGGTAAACTAGAATCGACCCGGACGTGACTCGGGGCGGACGTTCCTCAACAGTATTTAAAATAGAAATATACAATAATTCACATTCAAAGAGCAAAGGCTCTATGAAAGCCACGTTTTCCAAGCGGAAGAAGAAAAGTCAGGCCAGAAAAAACAGGAGGAGAGTTTTTTAAAAGTGTAGTGTAAAACATGAATATAGATATTTCACATTTAAACTGCAAAGGCCCCATGAAAGCCACGTTTTCCAGGATAATTGCATGCATCCCACGTGTTCTACTTTTATTTAGTCCAATCCCTTGACTTTTTGGGCATCCATCTTGTGTCCTAGACAACTCTAAACAACATAGACATGGGTCATGTTTTATTAAGGGCAAGTTTTGTCCAACATAGTATTTAACCAGCTCTAAAGAAGCTATTAAAATTATCAAAAAGTTATCATGCATCAAGATGAAAAAATCCTAGATAATAAATTCTCCCGAAGACAAAAAACATCTGAACACAATTATAATACTTAGTTTGACTTTAATTGACTAACTAGAAATTCGTAAAAAAAAGAATGAAATCAAAAGCCTCAAAACATGTTTTAACCCCTTGTGCGTTTATATCTTGAATGCCTTTTTTTTGGAATGGCAATAAATATATATCATAGCAAAAAAATGGAGGCTGAGATGGGCCACCCATATATACAAAAAGAAGCAAGAAAGAAACAGGAATGAAGAAAAAACAAAATACAGAGAAAACCCCTCCTCATGGAGGAAGGTGGTTGAACCACATAATAGAACCACCGGAAACACAACGCCTAGCTAGCGCATCCGCCTTATCATTTGCCGATCTTCTAACATGCTAAAAGCTGGTAGTGGACCCCGCAGTTAGGTCCTCAATCTCATCAAAAATGGAAAGAAATCTCCACGGAGGAGCCACCCCACCTTTCAGCCAACGAATCTGTGGACACCCCATTTTGACCGAGCCCTAATTAACATTATTAAGCAAAAACCCTATCAAATCATGGAATTGGAACTCCAAATTGCACCCTAAGCTAGGTTAGGGTCCCACCCGAGTCCCTGCAAAATTTCGTCGAGATCCGAGCACGTTTTTCCAGTGAACAAACCTTGAGCGGCATCGCGGTGTAAATATATAAGGAGGGTGAATTATCCTGGAGCGGTGCAGAGCAAATTTGGAATAAGACGCGACTCGTTTGTGCGCCTATCACAATTTGCGTAATCATGCGCTCATAAATTTTGTGGTGAGCCTATTAAAAATGGTAGTGCTAATATCGGTCAGTGCCCCTCTTTATATAAAAGCAGAAAATAAAATAAAAATAAGAGGAGGAGCTCATTTTCTCATTTTTACAGAAAGAGAGAGAGAGAGAGCGAGAGAGAGAGAGAGAGAGGGAGAGAGAGATTTCTGATCTTCTTCTCCAAGGTGTTTGACCGGAGCTCCGGCCATGTTCCGATCATCTTCCTAGATCATTTACGCTGGAGTTTCTTCAATCCTATCACCTTAAATCTGTGTAAGTTTTTCTAGAAATAGCATTTTTCATTTTTCCCCTTTCATACCTTCTTCTCCGTTCGGATTTGGCTCAGATCTGGCCAAATTCATTACAAATCCGGTGACATTTGCCGGAATCTGGCCATTTTCCAGCTTATACTTTCATCCACCATCGTCTTCAACCTTCCTTAGCCACCATCTTAATTTCACAGCCATCCTATTCTTCTTTATTTCCTTCAAACCCTTGAACTCTCAAACCTTCAAATCCTTATCCATTAGAACCCTAGATCTGTCCCTCTGATAGCATCAAATTTCAGATCTAAATGCCCTTGAGTATCAATTTGTTTGTGATGGGCTAAATTTGCTATTCTCGGTCTAGATTGGAGCATTTCTTCATCGTTCAAACCAGCTCAACTCTGTTAAAATTGAACTTATTTTCTATTGGAGTTGAACATGACCTCTTCCAGATTCCAATAATTTCATTAGCATCTGATCATTTCAGCTGGTTTTAATTTTTGCTATATGCATATCTGGTTGTTCTACACTCAAATCTGCTTGTTGCCTAGATAGATTTGGTTTTAATTTGAGAATTTCTTCTGGATCTTATGATGTGTGACACCAAGCCCTAGATCATTACCTTCTCAAGCAAAGAGATCAGGAGTGTTCATCGGTTCTAAGAAAAGGTGAAGAAAAGGAGTCATTACATTTTCTTCTTCAGCTAGATTGATCAAATCTTCGGCTTCTTCATCGTCTGTAAGTCCAATTAATTTTTCATTTTTTTTTCTTTCTTTTCCTCTATTAAATAAATGTAGATCTAGTTTGTTCATAATAGGATTTGTTTTCTGTTACTTCCTGGGGATTTATGAATCTTCGAATTTGATCGTATTTGAGTAGATCTAGCTATGTCTCTGTAAGATCTTATCATTTCCTTTCGGGATTTATTTAATTTTTATTAAAAAAATTCCATGATTTAAACCTTTTCTGTTATCTCTATTTATTAAATCGTACAGATCTAATATAGCATTCAACGCATCATCAGATTACCTGGTGATCTACATTTAGCTTTCAAGGTGTACGAGACCGTGTGTAAGTACGTGTGTATATATCTGTGAGCCTGTGCTTATGTATGTATGTGTATGTAATGGTAATGTCCATGCCGAGTTCATTTGGTATGTGTTTATCCATAATATGTGTTGTTCTCATGTTTGCTCACATTTTTAATAAAGTTAATACGTGTGTCATATATTCATGATCTCATAGTCTGTTAAGAATGTAGTGGATGTCAGTTGTTTGTAGTCTAAATGTAGATTTTCAATTGGAAAGCTAATCCTTAGCAAGTCCAAGAATGGCATGTTTCTTTTAGCTGGTCTTTCTTATGTTATTTCAGTGATCTGTGGGTTTGTTCCTTAGAGTTTTTCCCTTGGAGACTAACACCCTTAATTGTCATTTATAATAATACTTTTGTGATTCCCCTTCATTTTTCTTGATTAATAGCCTGATGCAACTCTGTAAAAAACTAAATATGTGGTTATCAATTTAACTTTGTTGCAGCTATTACACAACCTGTTTGTATTTCTTTTTCAGAATGACTTCTGAGAAACTCTTGTGGAATGTGATAATGTATGAATGGTTCATAGAATATTAAAATGTGAGTGTTGGACCCATTCATTTCCTTATGAAATTTGTGAGAACTGTTAAGTCTTCTTGATAGCCTTGTGAATATCAAAGGTAATCATATGGAAATCATGTTTAGCTATCTTAAAATAAGAGCATAGAGGTATTGCAATTCATTTAAATAGAGAAGGCTTAATATTCTGTTTTGAAAAGGTTAATTAAGTTTGAACACTAATTTTAAATGAGAAATTCCCATAAAGGAAAGATGGAATATTTGCGTGAAAGTAGCATGAGTAGAGTGACAATCTCCTTCCCTATTCAGTTCATACATTTCAGCAGATATTGGCCTGCAATGTTTTGGCATATCCAGACAGTTCAGGAAAGTACTTCTTCTTGATTTTATATTGAATGATGAACTTATTGTTTTAGATTTCCGGAATCAAATCTGTGTGATTTTCTTTGATCACTACAAAAGTTTTACTAGTTTATGATGCATTTCGAAGGAAGGTTTTGCTTGAATGTGAACTTCTGAGATGTGAATGAGCACATATGAGCTTTGTGTGGAATTCTTGACCAATAATTCATTTCTTTTGCTCAAATGGCTAAGGGGTGGGAGTTTATGCTTTGGTTATTTCAAAATAAATTGCAAGGGCCGATTGTAGGGTCAGTGCTTCATAGGAGAAAATAAGGAGAAGTGGTTGGGATATTTCTGTTGTGGATGAATTTTGGTTTGAACTACAACCTTGCATAAATATATAATCCCCACCTCGTATGAATAAATAATTTTGTCATATGATTCATGATATGGACAATGGTTTGTTCGGGGATTCTTTGTGGTGTTGTCTTTGGTGCATAATGTGTGAGAATGCCTGAAAGGTTGATGATATATTACAATTGAATTGAAGTGTGGACATGATTTTTTTGTGCTGTAATTTTTCCTATATATTCTTCCTGCTTAAAGAAACAGGGCAGCAGTGATACTCTATGAGCATGTAAAATGCTTGTTTAGGTCTCAATTTTTGTTTATGATCTGTTGTTCCTCAAACTGATTCCAGTCACAAAGAATTTTAAGAATATTGAGTTGAATTTGAGGCATAAAATTTCAGTTTCTTATTGGTGATAGATGGTGTGCCATATTACAGCATGTATTGTAACCTGTTAAATTTTGTAATGCTTATTCAAGTGTTGAAATGTTAAGGGTTCTTAGAGTCCATTTTTTTAGCTTAAAGTCAATAGAAAATCTCAATTTCTGAGTTCACCTGTGTTTAATGGTTATGGTCGTATACATAATTTCTCTTATAATATGAATTACTATTTTCTTTCATCAAGATTTGTTGACATGTTGTGCATCAGATGTGTTTATTATATCATAATTATTAATGGGATTGCATTCATTGTCCTATTACCCTTTCATTTAATCCGTGGAATATAATGGCGATGAAGGCGTTAGCCCAAGCCCATTTTCTTAGGGGACTTGCTCAGTCCAAGTAGTGCTCCCCTCTTTATTTAGTAGACTAACACAGTCTTTTTAGATATCTTTTAGATAGAAGAGCCCTTCATTTAGGAGACCATTGTGGTCTCATAATGAGTTACACTAAGAGACATACATTGTCTCGGTAGCCCTATTTTGGTAGGATCATTAGAGAGTCTTTGACTGATTTATCGCTTTGGTAGTGTTATTAGAGAGTCCTTGACTCATTTACTTTCATTTCTAATAGTGCTATTAGAGTCTCTGACTCATTTGCCCCCTTCTTTAGTAGCATTAGTTAGGAGTTTCTCCTTGAAGCTGTTGTCACTCTTCTTTATTAGAAACTAGCATAGTCTCATTAGAGCTTTACCTCCTGAGATTCTATTAATTCCTTGTCTTTGGCATTAGTTTACCAGGTTTAGGGGTTTCCCCTGTTAGCCCTAGGGTTTGGCCCAGGGTGTTGTTTTGTGTATTCCCTTAGATTTTTTACCAAAAGGGTGAAAATACTTTAAAATCCAAAAACACTTAAAACATTTTAAAAATCCAAAACATCTGAAATTCGAAATCCAAAAATATTGAAAAAGCTTTAAAATCCAAAAACATTAGAATATTTGAAAACTCAAAAACATCATAAATTTAAAACATCAAAAACATTTGAAAACATCAAAAACCTTAAAAAAGTGTAATGTGTTATGTTTTGGAGTAGTTTAGGAAAGTTCGTTTCGAACTACGTTGGCTTAATCCTCTTTCACGAGGTACGTAGTGCAGCTTCAGATCTTCATCCCAAGTCTAACCAGACTTTTGTAAATAGTATCGAAAATCTTCTTTTTGAATAAAACTTTAAAACCTTGTTTTCAAGAAGCTCTTCCTCTAGAGTTAGGGATTTGTCCTAGATAGAGAGTTTTAGAGTTAAGGGTTTGTCCTTGGTGTTTGTTTGTTTGTTATGTGCTTGTTTTAGAGTTAGGGGTTTGTCCTAGAGTTATAGGAACGCCTCCATCCGGTCAGTTGGCGATTCACATCGCCGACTGATGACTAGAATAGGATGGGTTAGTCCGCCCTTTGTTTTTCGTAGGAAACACAACCTAGTTACACATAGGTTGTAGGAACCACCTGCATTAGCTTAGGGCTAACCTGCATTTAGTTAGGGCATATAGGGTGTCCTAAAATTCACAATCCATTAGAATTTAAATAATCACATAAGAAGCTTTAATAACTAGTTCGGTCTTTTAGATCGAGTCTAGGATAGAGGTCTAGATGTCTTAGGCATCATAGTTTAGAATAGGTGCGAAGAACTAAGTGACTCTGATTCTTGGGGAGGCAGGGATACGTAAGCTTCTTTGGATGAACATCAGACCATCCGAAGACTCGGGTTAAATCGTTTAGAGTCCTAGGATTTGTTGTTTTGTCATGTTGTGTATTTTGTTGTGTTTTCTTACTTTCCTGTGCAGACCTTATACCTTTAGCTGTAGCATGCATGTGTTTGTTCACCAGAACTTAAACACTCATTGGGCATGACACTCATAACCTAGCTATGCTTAGGTGACACTTCTTTCATTTATTTTGTGTATGCTTATTATTCCATCCCCAAGTCATGCATGATTAGGTAGACATTTTTTTTGGGATATTTGTTCCAATTTCACATGATTTTCGCCCAAAACTCTTCAAGGTTAATAATAAATGGCATAAGGGACCAAGTGCTTGCACTCGGACGAATTTGGGGTGCTCTTCGGACCTTCTCCATTCGTAATCAGGCATGGGCCCATATATATTTCCGGTTATCCATTACACAGAGGATTTATTTTTTGGGTTCCATGGCCTATCCATGGATGGCGACTCTGAGTTTATTTCAAGTACGTTTTGGTTTGAGGATTTATCTTTGGATCAAGAGGTATCTCATTCTTTTTATATCGTCACTCGTGCTATGCTATGAGGGTGGCATCCGTTTCGAGAGTTCCTTGGTAGAGATCTCCTCCACGCGTGGATGATCCAGAGGCCGCTGGGGGCTTGTCCCCCACCTCTCTCTCGGATCGGGGTCCACAGAATCACATTTAATGAATCTCCCTCAACAATTGTCAGATCCATTAACCTTCTATCAATATCCAAAATGCCAAAATGTGCCGCCCGACACACCAATAGATCCATAGTATGCCCACACAACATCCCCCTTATCATTGTGACAAACCCCTCCCACTCCTGGATTGCCGGAACTACCACCATCGAAATTAACCTCATACATGTTTTGAGCAGGGGCTCCCATCTTTGCAAAATAAGATCTCTCCCCTCAACACTAAAGCACACCTCCCTCCATCCTTCCCAAAGATCAAAAGCCGATACAAACCGGAAAGAGGGGAGGCATCTCACCCAAGATATAACCAAGGCGATGATCTTCAAGTCAATCCAATGAGGATTCATGGCTTTCCCCTCAAAGACTCTAGAGTTCCTCTCCTTCCATATAGACCACCACATGGCTAGTAAACAAAAATTCCACAAGGTTTTTCCTTTTTCCTTCCAAGGAACCCCTCCCCAAAGGTGCAATAGCGACGGAATAGATTTAGAAAAAACCCAACAAATCCCAAATCTCATGAAGATGAATCGTCATATGATCCTAGTGAACGAACAATGCATAAACAAATGATCCACATATCCCCATCTTGCAGACATAGTGGGCAATGATAATAAGCCACATACCACGGTTTCTCAGAAAATTAATGGTTTGTATTATATCACGACAAACCGCCCAACCAAAGATACAAACTCTAGGTGGGCAATGAAATTTTCATACCTTTGTCGAACATGAAGGGTTAGAAATTTGCATAATACTTTCATAGAAAGATTTAACCGAGAAAGTCCCAGAAAGTTCCTCAGTCCAAAGTCTTTTATCCTCCCCATTCATTTTAATATAACATCCCTCAAGAAGGGCCCGCAGGCTAGAGACCAATTCCACCTCCCACTCAAAAAATGATCTTCTAAACCCCGGGTTCCACACAAGAACACCCTCATTCAACTCAAAGCAATCGCTAACAAAGGCCTCGCTATTTGAAGCCATATTACACATCCCCACACCACACATCCTGCTAGAATGATATTCTATCACCTCTATACACTCTAAATCTAACCTTTGACTTGAAAAGAAAAGACATTTTTAGAATGTCTCTCCAAACCGACAACCCTTTTTTTGCAAACAAGTCCAAGGATTCCCATCTCCCCATATCGCATCCATACTTACTATTGATGACCTTGACCCACCAACAATCATGCTCCTCCCCAAATCTCCATAACCATTTACCCAAGAGCGCATGATTAAAATCTCTAACTCTCCTTAAACCCAAACCACCCAATTTAATGGGGACACAAACCTCCTCCCATTTGACCAAAGCAATACCTCTCTTATCCTCATTCCCACCCCACAAAAATCTCCTCTGGATCTATTCAATCCTAAGGGAGACACTCACAGGGCATTTAAATAAAGACATGAAGTATATAGGTATATTGGACAATACCGCCTTAACCAGCACAAGCCTACCACCACGAGAAACAAGATTCATTTTTCGTGAACCCAATCTTCTCTTAATCCTCTCAACTATAGGATCCCACAGATCTTTATTCGGTCTACGAACCCCTAACGGAAGGCCCAGATACAAGGAAGGCAACGAGTCCAACTGACCTCCCAGAATCACAGCAATTTCCTGAGCCCTCTCCTTAGGAATATTCAAAGCAAAAATTTTACACTTGTGGAAATTAGATTTTTGGCCCGAAATGAGCTCATAGCATCTCAAATGGCTTTAAAGTTTCTCACTTGCCCAGTCTCCTGCTCACAAAATAATAATGTATCATCAGCAAATTGCAAGTGGGAAACCTCCACCTCCTCCAAGCCGATCCTGAACCCTCTAAAAAGATCAAGGCCACTTCCCATCGCCAGTAACCTACTAAGGATTTCCGCCACAATGACAAACAAGAAAGGGGATAAAGGATCCCCTTGTCTAAGCTCTCTAGACGACTTGAAGAAACCCTTTGGAGATCCATTAATGAGAATAGAAAACCAAGCAAATGACACACAACTCTTCATCCACGAACGCCATAGACATCCGAAACCCATACGCTCAAGAGAGTAATCCAGACATCTCCAATCCACTCTATCATAAGCTGTCTCCATGTCCAACTTACACAGTATGCCTTTCTTACAAAGTTTGCAATACGAGTCAATAGCCTCATTTGCAATCAAGGAGCAATCCAAGATTTGTCTTTTTTCTATGAAAGTACATTGATAATCCGATATGATTGATGGAAGTACCCTCTTTAAGTGTTCCGCTAAAACTTTAGCCAAAACCTTATAAAGGCATCCCACAAGACTGATAGGCCTAAACTCCGCTATCATACTAGCACCTTCCACCATAAGAATTAGAGCTATGAAAGTAGCCCCCGTACCTCTATCCAACTCCATACCGTGATGGAACTCATGAAAAAACACCACAAGGTCGCCCTTGACATATTCCCAACAAGATTGGAAAAATGCCAAACAAAAGCCATCAGGCCCGGGAGCCTTATCTCTACCCAAAGAAAAAGCAGCCCTCTCAATCTCTTCGATCTCGAACGGATCCTCCAATTCCCTACTCTGGTCACATTCTAAATGGTTAAAATCCACACCCTTCAGAATAGGCTTCGATATACCATCTGATGTATATATGGCATTATAAAAGCTCAATATAGCACTCAAAATATCTTCCTTTCCGAAAACGACCTCCCCATCCACCATCAATGAGACAATCCTATTACCCCTTCTAGCACTTGCAATAGCATGAAAGTAAGCAGTATTTTTATCACCTTCCTTCAGCCACTTGACCCTCGACTTTTGCCTCCAGAATATCTCTTCATGTAGAAGAATACTTTTATGTTCTTCCCGAAAAAGCCCCAGCTCCTCCCTAGAAACCATGTTCCCCAATCCCTCTTCCTCTAAAGCGCCTAGATCTACAATCCTACTTTCCAACCAATTCTTTCTGCAAGAGTCAGACACTCTTTTCTCCTTAATCCATTCCTTCAACATCTTCTTAACAAATCTCAATTTTCTCCCTATTCTTACGTCTGCAGGCCCCTCAAAATTTTCAGAGGCCCACCATGTTCCCAACCTTTCTTCCATGTTCGGGTCCTGGAGCCATGCTATCTCAAATCGAAAAGGCGGGGTGCCATAAGATTCTAACCTCGGATCCATAAGAATAGGACAGTGATCCGAAACCGAATGAACCAAGGTTCTTTGTATCACCTCAGGAGCCAAGCTCATCCACAAGGAAGCGGTCAATCCTACTATGACTCTCCCCTCTATTCCACGTGAACCAAGCCCCAGATAATGGAAGGTCGATTAACTCATGCCTAGAAATGAAATCAGCGAACAAGACCATATTTCTATTGGACCTCGTGCAAGCCACCCTTTCACACACAAATATAATTTCATTAAAGTCTCCACCTAGACACCAAGGATGGGACCATCGCACCCTAATCCTATCTAACTCCCCCCATAACAACCTTTTTCTCCACCCTTAGAGAAGGCTCATAGACCCCAGAGAAAACAACCCTCACGGCGTCTTCCACCCTTTCCAGAACGACAGACAAGGAGAAACTACGCTTCCATTCCTCGACCACCTTCCAATAAGACTCCTCCCAAGCAACCAAAATCCCCCCAGAAAGGCCTCTTGATCCCACAAAAGAAAAGCTCCACTAACCTCTGAGACCAATACTCCGAACAGTAACCTTATCTATAACCTCTAATTTGGTTTCTTGTAGACGTACAAGACTCGGTTTACATCTTTTAACCATTTCCTTCACTTGAGCTCTCTTCTCCAAAGAGCCCAATCCATTTACATTCCATGATAACGTCTTCATAAGGAACCAATTTTCACGTACTTTCTCCCCTTTCTCCCTAACTTGACACTACTCAATGGAGAACCCTTCTTACCTCCCTCACTCTTCTTATCCCCATAGTTAGCCCCCGATTTCAATCTAGCCAACTCTCAGAATGACTTCTTCGAAGATTCACTCCTGTGAGACTCGTTAATCTCTCCCCCAACCATATCCCTTAATTCAATCGACCGTATCATACCACGAAACTCCGGTAATGGTCCGAGGTATCTTAGCCCCAACTTTTTATCTTGAATGCTTAGGAACTCTCCACCAACTCGTTCTATATACAGCAGTGGAGATGATTTTGAAGATATGACAGGGAGATGAATGTTGAGAAATATTGTAAAAGGATGAGCCCCATCTCAAACATCCTTCAATTAGGAGGATACCAAATGTTTGGTTAAAGCACTTAAGAACAAATGGGAGATATTAAAAACAGTATTTTAGTATGGGTTTTGCTAACGACTGCCCTTAGGGCACCAGTTAGGGTGCATTGGGAAAGAAATTTTACACATGTTTTATAAAGAAATCTCAAAATGGGTGTAAAAGTGTGAAAGTATGTGTAAAATGATTGGAAAAGTTCTTTTCCAATGCACCTTAACCGGTGCCCTTAGGGCACTCGTGAGTAAAACCCTTTTACTATTTGTCTTTCTTTTTTTTTTTCATAAGAACCTGACAAGATTTATGTGATTTTCCATTTACATTCACAAAGAAAATGAGAAGAATTTCATGCCCTTAGGGCACTCCTTAAGATGTGCATTGGAAACTTAATTTTGCAATAATTTTAGGGTTATGATCCCCTGGGATGATAGGCCCAACTTTTAACATGATTTGACGTCAAAAAATGTTAAAATCTGCCCACAATTCACGTTAACAGTGGGGTGTATCATTCAATAGGGGGCGAAAAAAACATCCCCTTAATTTTACACATGTTTTGAGACTTTTGCACATATTTTGATAAAAAAAAAGTCTCAAAAAACATGTGTATACCTCTCATTTCTTTTGTAGGCCACCTCCTTGCAAGCCACGTTTTCCAAGAAAAGAAGTAATTAGGCTAGAGCAACAGGCATTAGCTGCCTCTATTTGCTTTCATTTGAAATGATCAAAATGCCCCTATTTAACAAATTTCCAATGAATGACATGGCATTCTTTTGAAAATTGACCCTTCAAATAGGGATACTTTAGTTATTTTCTATAATATAGCTAGCTACCAAACCAGTCAGTCTTGCTTCGCGTTGCTTCTCTTCTATTAGACACATTGAGAGAATGAACCGGTCCTCTTGTTAATGCTGACAAAAAGGAATGGAGACCTCTCCCAAGCAGAGGAAAACTATTTACCATGTTTGGCCAGCATGAAAAAAAATATTCCCTAGAACATTTGTTGGGCCCGGTGAGGATGGGAGTGAAAAGCTCCTAAAAATTAGGAAAATAAGTAATCAATTCTAAGGCCATGTCTGGAGACACTAGTTTATCATGAAAAGCAATTCATGGTAGCCAAACGTGCCCTTAATAGGTAATGTTTCACTAGTTTTTAAGAATTCTTGACGCTGCCTACTTGTGCCAACTCAATTCTCTTCCTCTCCCTCCTTTGCCACTCTCACACAATCGGGCCAACAAATGTTCCGTGAAATAATTTTTCATGGTTTGCCAAACATGGCCTAAATGAATGTATTTTTGTCGAAAGGGAACTGTGTGTTTTTTACAATTTGTTAACATATTTTATGATTTGTGAATTACTTAAGTCAACTAATTCAAGTGAGAATGGTGATAATGTGCTTTTAGCAGAGCTCCTCATAGTCATGTAAATAACGATGAAGGATACAGCTCATTCCTTTATTAAGTGGTATTTACTGCTTCCCTGTGGGGGAAGGACACTCTTTTAAATCTTTTGCACGTTAAGGAACCTTTCTCTCCCCTAGACAGAATCAGTGAGTTCCTTTTTCATTTGGCTTCTCCTTCTTTTCCTTCAATGTCTGTAATGCATGGTCGAGAATAACTCAGTCTTCTTCAACCATTCTCAGCAATAACGTGTTCTGCCGGCAGTAAAATGGGTAAAATGGGTGCAAGACAAATTTTATGCCCGATTCTATGTGGCAAAAATGGGCGTAAAAATTGTTATGTGCCCATTTTATCTAGACCCGACACGAAGCTAAGGGAAATAAGTTTCTTCCCAAAATTCTTATAATCATTAACAAATCACACAAGACATGTGGCACAAGTATAGTGCTAAAAATCTGAGAATTGACTATAATTGTTAAGAAAATAATTGCTCAACAATCTTGGATTACCATGCAATTATCTCTTATGAGTTAATACAGAACAGAACACTCAAGGAGATAGATAAAAATAATAATATTTGAAAAAGATAACCTTGAACCTAACTACCAAACGAAAGCTGGTTTTATAAACTACAAGCTAATCAATCAAATGATGATCTGATTTTATTCTCTTACAATAATCATATCGCACCTACTAATGAATGGTCAATCTTCAATGATCCATGGATTTTCTCTCATACATTTTATTTAAGCATATAATGTAATCTTTAGAACGTTGGAATCAGGCAGGAGACACATTCTTTTGCCTGAGCCTGCGTTCTTTGGATAGAAGCTTTGCGAAATGAATCAAGGCCTTTTCGTTGGTTCCATTTCCAATCAGTCCTCCTGCTTCTTCGAAAAGGCCTGTCTCCAAGTTCACTCTAGACACTGGTTTCTTCAGAAGATTTTTGCCCACCTCCACCAAATTTAATAGGTTCTCTGTCGTGGATATATCGACCGATGATGCATTGCCAACCAATGTGTCATCCTGTTATTCGAGCAAAGATTCATTTACTAATTAAGTATGAATTAATTAGAAAATAAATAGCACCATTCGAGCTAAAGACAACGTTATATACCCAAATGATAGAACTTATGTCAGCAAAAATTTGCATTTTTTTTTCATGTTATACGTTTAATTTATTTCTTCTTGAAAACATACTATTGGCTTTTCTTCGATAAAGGCAATTTCGCCAAAAGCAATTCCGCAGCACCTCTTTTTAAGAAGAGAAGTGCTACTTCATTTGAATTAAACTTCTAAGACAAATTCAGCAAAAGAGGGGCCTCAAAATGGCTTAGACATTGCCATAAAGGTTTATAAAACTCAGAACTTTGAAACTTTGATTATTCAGAAAGGGGATTTGCTACGCAATTTCGTGGAAGCCATTTTGCACCTGACTTTTGCATGGGAGAACCCCCTCCTCAGATCAATTAAATGAATAAGACAAAGCTAGAAAGTGAGCCTGCGTGGCTTTTCTCTCCTGCAATAGTCCGAGCAAATCCCTTCAAAAAGACTTTGAAAATAAAGCTTTGAAGCCTACTTTGAAAATATGCATATATAAAACTTTTTTCGGATTTGCTAAGCAATTTCGATGGAAAGCCATTTCGCGGCCAACTTTTTCCCAAGAGAAGAGCCACATTAGATAAATTTAATGACTGTGGAAAAAAATTGGCTGAAAAGTCAGACACAAAACAAGAGAGAGAGAGAGAGAGAGAGAGAGAGAGAGAGAGAGAGAGAGAGAGAGAGAGAGAGAGAGAGAGAGAGAGAGAGAGAGAGAGACCTGGATTCTAAGATAGTTGCACTCGGAGTGGAGAGCTTGGATGAGAACAGAGATATGAATGTCAACCATGTCTCCGCTTGCCTGTGAGAAAGAGTCAATCAAAGGAGTAGCCCCAATGTTATAAAGCCATCCAAAAAATCCCCATTTGGCCGCCATATTTGCACTATACTTCTCTTCCTGCTTTGCTGACCCCGTCCCCAAAGATAACACTAGGAACTTCCCATAATCCGTAGCCTTTATGTCTAAGAAATCTTGGTTATTCATTAATATTTCTTTGCTTACTTCCGATATTGCCGTTAATGCCTACATAAACAGAAAAATATACATAAATTTCCATATTGTCTTTATTGCAATGACTTAAAATTGTACATCGAAAGAAAGAAAGCCATGATAACATAGCAAACATGATTTTAAGTACAGGATTATTTGCGGCGACTCCTCCATCAATTAGATTGAAATCCTTCACATTTCCTTTGGCATCATGGGTTTGGAAGAAGTAAGCTGGAAGATATGTTGGGGCCGCCGATGTACCGATGCATACGTCGGAGAGGTACAAGTCATTAGACACTTCATTTTTTGCCTGAAATTTATATAACAAGCTAACATTAGAGTTGAACATATGTGGCATTGAGACAAAAAAAAGAAAGAAATCAACTGTGGGATACCCAATAGAGAGAGTCTGTTATTGGTGAGGAAATAGGCCCCATGTGGGACACCGAAATGACTATTGGTTCTAGTGAATGACACCCAAAAGGTGGGCAAACAAGACCTTATATATCCTAAATACCAAAATCGTAGAATTTTCAGAGCCTTCCTATGGGGACATAGGAATAGACACGGGAGAGAATTTGAGATTCAAAATCAAACACTGAAATATGAAGGTTGGAATGTATATTAGTACCTTGTAGGTGGAGAAGATGACTGGCTGAAGATACTTAATATCAAAAGCTGGAACTACAATATTTGCTAAGGTTTGGTGCAACTTAGTCTCCCCTAGAATCTCTCTAACCAAAGAGTGCAAGTACTTGCAGTCATATTTAGGTCCAAAGACTGCACCCAACAAGTTTCTAGCTGAACTCAAGAAGCTGCACCCAAGATTTTCAATCAGAATCCTTATAAAACTAGGTAGAAATAAATACATGCAAATACGTGAATTAAAGGGAGGGAGTATTGATAAACGCACCCCTTCTGAGGAAATATCTTGGGGCAGTGTTCTAAGTAGAAGTTATTAATGTCTTTAGCTGCATAGAGCGGGCGGTTGTTTTTGTCCGGGGCGGTAAGCATGGCGGTCACCAAGCCGCCAGTGCTTGTTCCGGCAATCACGTCAAAGTAGTCGGCGAGCCGAACGCCCGGTCCATCAAGTTCCTATAAAAATAACAAATCATGCCATTTAATGAAACTTTAAATCACTTAGAACCAAAGATGAAACAGAACAAGCCTTTATAAAATACACGAATGAGACCGAACAAATCATCATCTTTGATCGTCGATCATTGAAAAAAAAAGAATAAGAGAAATATAGATTGCTAGTTACTTGTAATTTGGATTCGAGGAAAGCAAGGATGGTTCCAGGGATTATGCCTCTCACACCACCTCCGTCTATGCTAAGCACAGTCACCATCTCCCCGACAGCGGGTGGGGGATTCTCTACGGCCGGTGGGAGATTCGCTAAGCTGCCCATTCTCTCTCTCTCTCTCTCTCTCTAGATTGGTCTGTGTAAAATGGTGCATCAACCTACTCTTTATATAGAGAAGTATCTCAGCTAAAAATAAAATAGAACTTGTCATGATGACCTATAAATCCATAATCTCATTTTTTTTTCTTTTTTCTTTTGGTCCAAAAATGGGATAAGTTAAATGAATTGTACATCGTGCGAGTTCACTTCTTTTGATAATTTATGGCTAAATGTTGCTGAGTCAATTTTCTATTTTAATGTGTCAAAGGAGTTATGAAGGACTTGGAGGCAAAACTTGGACACTCGAATGAGAACTCAGCATCGACCCGGACGTGACTAGGGGCGTACGTAGGGCTGCAACTCGAGCCGGGTTTTACCCGACCCGCATCGACCCGACCCGAAAATAGCCTGGGTTGGGTTCAGGTTTCATGGGTTTCGGGTTGAGCCGGGTTGAGCATTCAAAAGCCCGCATGAATCTCGGGTCAAGCCGGGTTTGAAGGGGCGCGACCCGACCCGAGTTACATAAGTTATAGTATGTAGGGGTGGACATGGTTCGGTTCGGTTCGGTTTTGGGCTAAACCCAGAACCGAACCATGAATAATCGGTTCCCTGAAATTGGAACCAGAACCGAACCATATATGTGTGGAACCGAACCGAACCAGAACCATATATAATCGGTTCAGTTCGGTTCGGTTGGGAAGGACCATAAGAGATGGTTTGCATTGACTATGGATCCGTACAGGTAGAGGCTGTAGGGGCCATTTAAAATGATAGGTGATATCGATTGAAGATAAATGGTTCCCATTCCTTGTACCAATGAAAACAATCTGATCGGTTGATCCAAACACCTTAACTGGATGATTGTAGGCCCTTGATCAATCATGCCTTGCTTAAGGCTCCACCAACAAAATCTAGAACATTGATTTTCGTATACAAGGGGTGCTTACTTGGCATGAGAACAAGATCATGTGGGCACGATGTTCTACAAGATCAACGGTCTTGATTGCACATAAATGTATGGGACTTAAAAATTGATCGTTACCGTTGATCTCTTTTATAGGCGAATCCTAGGCGGACCCAATCGATTTCAATTAACGCTAAATGTCAAGTGGGCCACCCTTCACTAACCATCCAAGACGTACATTACTATTGGAGGGAGCAAGGTGACCCACCCTGCATTGGAATTGGTCCCATGTATTACACCAATCCACCAATGGGAGGAAACAAGACATAAAAAGAGACCCCTCTTTCTCAGAAGTTCCACCACCTTTTGTTTGTCTTTTCCTGAAAATCACTATTTTTCTCAGAAAAAGAGTAGCCCAGTGCCATGAACGTGTATTCATTTCTAGGGAAAAAAAGGAAAAACAAAAAGGGTTGGAAATATCATTTCCCTAGGAAGAACCGCCCTATTCAACTTTCCTGGTTAATCATTGTTGGATGATCCTTTATCCTTAAGCTGTTATCAGTATCTTGATAAAAAATAATGCTCTTTTATATGGTGTTTACGCTACATGCAAGAACACCTTAAAGAAAATACAGTGAGGCCCACACCAATTCGGTTCTCGGTTCCGGGATCCCAAACCCGGAACCGAACCGAATTTTCACCGGTTCCCGGATTTTTGAACCGGAACCGAACCATATAGAAATGGAACCGAACCAAACCGAACCAAATGTGCCGGTTCGGTTCGGTTCCTCGGTTCGAACCGGAACCATGTCCACCCCTAGTAGTATGTGCATTTTTTTCTATTATTAGTTAAAAGTTAAAAGTGAAAACCCACGCACCCACTGTTATTGTATGTGAGTGTAATTTCTGCTTCTATGAGTTGAGTTGATTCAAGTGTTTGATTCAGCATTGTTTGATTGTAATTACAACATTGTTTGATTACAGCATTGTTTGATTCGATCAAGTGTAATGTGAGTGTAATTACATCATTGTTTGATTCAAGTGTAATGTGAGTGTAATTTCTGCTTCTATTGCGGTTCCCAAAAAGCTTCTTCAATATGAATGGAGTGGAATCTAACTATTTAAACAAATACATTTTTCTTAAAAGTGGATGGCAAGTGGAATTTTATATATGGACTACTTGCTCATATATTTTATAATTTGTTAATTATGTATAGGGCTGGTCTTATCTCAATGGTTGAAGCTTAGTTTCTCAACCTTGAAGTCGCCCAGTTTACCTATAAAAAATATTGTTAATTATGTAAATCATGTATCTTAAAAACAATTTAAGATCGGTGAGCATTTTCGCATTATTTTTTGTGTGGAAAATGCTATTAAAATAATAGCATGCATCACACACGTTCTACTTTTATAATACTTAGGTTGACTTTAATTGACTAACTAGAAATTCATAAAAGGGTTTTGCTAACAAGTGCCCTAAGGGCACCGGTTAAGGTGCATTGGGAAAGAAATTTTACACATGTTTTATAAAGAAATCTCAAAACAGGTGTAAAAGTGTGAAAGTATGTGTAAAATGATTGGAAAATTTCTTTTCCAATGCACCTTAACCGGTGCCCTTAGGGCACTCGTTAGCAAAACCCTTTTACTATTTGTGTTTCTCACAAAGAAAATGAGAAGAATTTCATGCCCTTAAGGCACTCGTTAAGATGTATTGGAAACTTAATTTTGCAATAATTTTAGAGTGATGATGGTTGGGATGATAGGCCCCACTTTTAATGTGTTTTGACGTCAAAAAGTGTGGGAGTGAGGAGGTCATGAAAAGCTCCTAAAAATTAGGAAAATAAGAAATCAATTCCTAAGGCCATGTCCGGTAGGATTTTTCCCCCCCATAGATTTGAGGGGCACGATTGAGATTAGAGGGAGAAGTAGCAAAAAATGAGGAAAAATTCAGATCCAATTTTGTGTAGAGTTTTTTGTTTTCTGATTTTTAGCCACTTATCAACTTGGAGACACTATTTTCCTTATTTTTAGCCACTTCTCAACTAGAAGACACTATTTTTAGCCACTTCACCTGCCATACTCCTCTCGAGACACTAGTTTATCATGAAAAATAATTCATGATAGCCAAACGTGCCCTTAATAGGTAATGTTTCACTAGTTGTTAAGAATTCTTGACGCTGCCTACTTGTGCCAACTCAATTCTCTTCCTCTCCCTCCTCTGCCACTCTCACATAATCGGGCCAACAAATGCTCCGTGAAATAATTTTTCATGGTTGCCAAACATAGCCTAAATGAATGTATTTTTGTCGAAAACGAACGGTGTGTTTTTTACAATTTGTTAACATAATTTATGATTTGATAATTACTTAAGTCAAGTCATCTTAAAAATAATTTAAGATGGGTGTGTTTTTTTTTTTCCCCTTTTTTCGTGGAAAATGCTATTAAAATACTAGCATGTGTTGTTGCACGCAGGCGACATCCCACGACACCTGTGGCATGTTTTATATATTTTCATTCCAACTTGTCTTTTTAATTTTAGTCTCGTGATTGAATAAATAATAAATTCAATGCCCTTGATTTTTCGGCCTTCCATCTTGGTAGATTTTTTTTTTATGGGTAAGCTGGGATTGAACTTGTGACCTCAAGGTTGAGAAACAAAGCCTCAAAATCATTGAGCCACACATGCCTATCCCCAATCATTCATTTGTAGATTTGTGTGGCACTTAAGGTGGATAGCTTAGCAAAACTCTCAAAGAACCAATTTAAGGCTAACATATTTTTTCAATCAATCAAACCGAAATGCATAAGAAAATTAGGGTAAATGATTGTAAGAATAGAGATTATATGATGAAAGGCCCGAACTAACAGTACTCATCATCCCATCCTTGATATTGTATCCAACAACAGCTTCTTTCTAAGGGTGATACTTCCATTGTACCACCTTAACGTGTTCATACGGCCCTTCATCATATAAATTCTCTAAGGAAAGAGTTTCTGCCTCGAGCGCAGTTGGGTTGCCTGCGCTCGACTTAACGCATCCTCTCCTATTGGTTGGCCTTGCGCCCCGCTGTTCACGTGAAAATGTGGCAAACTTTATTGCTTTTTAACGTCAAACCACGTGAAACGGAGGGGGGGCGCATAATCCTAAACGGGGGTGAAAAAATTATAGTCGAATTCGACTTAACGCATCCTAGGTTTCTCTTCCAAGTCGAGGGTTTATGTTCGCACCAGCGAGCGCGTCTTCTTTATCATCATCGGGTTCGCGAAACCCTAGATCTTCTCCATCCTCTTCTCCTTTTGTTTTTCTTTGCTTTTTTGATTGAGATGTGAAACCCTAGATCTCTCTTCAAAGTGGTAATTGCTTCTCTGTTTATTTCATTTGTAGTCTGTTTTTTTCTTTTTTGGGTTATCTGGTTTTCTATTTTGAAACCCTAAGTTACAAACCCATTAAATACTAAGACGCCTATTGTATTCAAACACAAGTTGTGTCACGACTTGTTGGAGAAATGTGTAAAAAAATGTATATGACGAAACACGATAAAAAACAGGGCAAAAGCTAACATGGTTGCAGAAACATGATGAAAATGAGTAGGAACAACTGGTTTAATACAAACTGAAATCTGGGCCTACTTTAAAAAAGTGATATATGCATAGTTTTAAACCCCTAAACCCTAAAAACCAAGTGAAAATTGGGCAGTAACTGTGCTGAAATGTGTGTTGAAATCAAGCTAAAAACAGAGCAATAGCTCACCCAAAATCTGTGTCGAAATCAAGATAAACACAGAGCTCGAATTTGATCGAGCTCAAGCACGAAAAAATATGCATTCTGAATCTTGATTGCAAAATGAGAATCGAGTCTCTTGTATGATTTTTCTTATCTTAACGAAGACGGGATCCTGTGTCTTGAATTTGCATGAATGACCACCTTTTGGTTAGGGTTAGGGTTTTCAATTATTTGGTCTCTCTCTTTCTCAGGTAAGAAATGTTGGCAAAGGAAATTATGTCGATGAGGCTATTTCAGCAAACCTAGAAAGTTAGCACGTGGAGAGAAAGAAAAGCAAAATAATGGGGAAAATGGCAAGTTCAAAGCTAAAGATTGCTATCATCCATCCAGATCTGGGAATAGGTTTAATCTCCTTCCTATTCCTCTCTCTATGTTGGTCTTGTGATTTACTGATTTTGGATTATGGTATATTTGTATGATTGTACTTTGAAACATATCTGGTTCCAGAGTAAAATTAGACTTTTTAGATTACATTGATGGGTAAAATGCAATTTGAAGAGGCCCAAAGTGTAATTTGAGTGTACATTCAAACAAATGCTTAGCTATGACGCTTTAATTATTGATAAGACAGTCGTGACATGTGACCCTTCTAATTTAGAGATTGATAGGGATTAGATTATCTGAATTCAGATTGGAATTTTCATCTTTATATGCCTTGGATGCACCAAAAAGTGGTTTAATGGACACATTTTCCATTTCTTAGCATTTTTTGCTTGCCATTTAATATTCACATGCAAGGTTTTAAATTTCGGCCGAAATCTGAAATTTCGGATTTCGGTCTAGACCGAAACCGAAATGGCCGAAATCCGAAATTGGTGAAATGTACCAAATTTCAGTCGAATTTTCGGAAAAAATATTAATTTTTTAATCCTTTACCAAATTTCAGCCGAAATTACCTGAAATTTCGGCCCAAAAAACAGACATTTCAAGTCCCTTTACCAAATTTCGGGATTTCTGCTGAAATTTCGGTTTCGGTGGGGACCGAAATTAACCCCGAAACCAAAATTTAAAACCTTGTTCACGTGACAGTCCTTGTTGAGTGTATATTTTCCAAATCCAATCCGTTTTGCACGTTTTGACTTTCCTCTCTAATTAGGAGGAAGGAAAGTAAAGAAATGTGAATATATATTCCTTTCCCTTGTATATTGTGTGCATCCAAATGGACCCCTGGGGATTATGATAAGAAGGTAGTCATTTTGGATTTAGACAGGATACTTTTTTCGCTCTGATTAAATTTTGTTGTGAAAAGACTTGTCATTCTGGTGCTAAAATGTATGATGTTTATACATAGGCGGTGCTGAAAGGTTGATTGTCGATGCTGCAGTTCAACTTGCGTCCCATGGGCACAATGTTCATGTTTTCACTGCACATCACGACAAGAATCGATGTTTTGAGGAGACTCTTGTTGGTGAGTTTTAAATTTATTTCATCATTTTTTATGACTTGGGAGGTAGAGAATGGACAATTGGTGGACCTTGAGTGGAAGAACTTATTTACTTTGTGTATACTGAGGTACGTCATATCTAAGTTCTTTTCAGCAATTGATAATTTGCATTAAAAGGCAATTTGTGCATCTACATGACATAAATGGGCATGATAAATTTAATATGCTTTTTGGAGGATTATTTGTTTCTCCCGGGACATGTTTCTAAAATAAGAAACGATGCCCCCAAGAGCACCTGCCTTGTTTTGAAGAAAGGATAAAACGAGGTCTAGTTTTTTATTTTTTATTTTTGTAGAGATTTTCAGTTTTGACCAAATAATAATAAGAAATAGTAATAAGCAATAGTTTGCCGACCCCAACTAGTTTGGGACAAAGGCTTAGTTGAGTTGCGTAATAAGCAATCGTTTGTTACTGGCAAGGAGCTTGTGGCCGAATTTGATAAGTATCTGTCTAGAACTAATGATGCTGACGTGAGTTCTAAGTACTTGCATCGCTGTGTTATCTTGTGACCTTCACTGATTGGTCTCAATTTAGTATAATGGAAGTAACAAGAAATTCAGATCCATTTTCCATTCAAAAAAACAAAACAAAAAAGAAATTCAGATCCATTTTGGACCATTCACTTTCCAAAACCCAGGGCAGGATTTGTCTCATATAGCAAGAGAGATTTTGTGTTACTGGCAAGGAGCTTGTAACTGCATTTTTTAAGTATCTATCTAGAACTAATGATGCTGACTTGAGTTATAAGTTCTTTCATCGCTGTCTAATTATTATTGAAAATTTGTTTAATTAAATAATGTTAGTTACAAACTTAATTGGGGGTCAAACTGGATTCTTGGGTACTCTGGCAGGCTTAGTGCGTGCTTACAAAACCTGACTTAAAAAATTTTAAACTAGAAAGGAAACAAAAATCAAATTCTCAGATCGTCTATTTTGTCCTTGTTTTGGCCCTTTTGCACCTATGTTAATGGCCAAAATAGTTATTTAGTTTGCACGGCCAGCACTTAGCCATGTGTCATTTGAGTTGAGTCAAACCCTCATGAGAAACATGTGCTTGGTTCTCATGTCATCGAAAGCATGCTTGAATACATTGAGATGAGCAAGTTCATTTGCATCAAGATACGTAGATTGACATCATAATGATGAAACTAATAATGGTGCTCAACTCTTACTGAAAATAGTGAGGCGGATTAGGCCCCTATTTTTCTGCAGAGGAATTATTGAATGACTGATGATAACCATCTCTTCTACTGTCGAAAGAAGTTATGTGAATTTGTCACTATAAGATCCCTTGTGTATGCACCATGTCAACATATGTGTTATCTTTAACACTCCCCTTCACACGGTAACGTGTCTTTGAACATGTTCATCTTGTCAGATAAGTATACTGATATGATGATCACCTGTGAGTCCTTTGGGTCGTTGAGATTTACCCACTTGCAGTATGCTAATCACTCTCTTCTCTTAAGTAGCGTTGAGGAGAAAGTTTTTCACCTTAAGGCTATTATGAGGTATTACAAGGCAATATCAGGTCAGAGAATCAGCATTGGATCAAAGAATAAATTTCCCCGGGTCTTCTGTGATGAGCGTATGGTTGAGCAGTGGAGAGGTTGAAAAGTTTGCTCGAATCTTTGAATGCAAGGTTACTTCGATCCTTAACTCCTATATATGGTTGCCCCTTTGTCATTTACTTAAGGGTCTTTGGGTCCGATGATTGAGAGGGTTGAGAAGAAGCTCTCCCGTTGGAAGAAAAGTCGGCTACCTTTGTGGGGTGGATTATGCTTATCAAATCAATTTTAGCTAATATGCCCCTTATCTCTCTATTATAGCCTTGTGAGTAGTGAGTGTCATTAACAGACTGGATCAGCTTTAGAAGAACTTCCTTTGGAACACTAAGGAAGAGAGGGATCTCAATATCCGTAGTCTCAGTGATGTGAACATTGCCCTTTTTGGTAAGCGGATTTGGAGGTTTGAGGGAGAACATTGGAGGGAGATGATTGTTGGGAAGTTTGGTTCTGGATTTTACAGTTTGAGAGTCAGAGGACACTTTTAGGTCCCAAGGCATGACTCTGTGTAAAAAACGTTATGAGATCCATGGACTTAATTTTAAAAAAGTATAAGATTAGGGTGCGATTTGGCTCGCGCATTCGCTTTTGGCATGATCTTTGATGCGGGGATCGCCCATTGAAGGCTGAATTCCCTAGTCTCTTCAGAGTGGTCTTTGACTGTGAGGCTAGTGTTGGTAAGTCCTATGTTCGCTAGGAGGACATGGTGATCTGGAAAGGTTCTTTTTGCTGGAACTTGTTTGATCAGGAGCTCGACATGGCAGTTTCTGTCATAAGAGGCTGGGACTCGATTTTTATTAGGAGGCAAGGAGATCACAAGCGTGTCTGGTTTTGGGGTAAGGTCTTGGTCTGATCCCTTTCCCGGCAGTTACTCATTCCTTCTACCTCCTCACCTGCTAGGAGGGTGTGGAATTCTCCCCCTCCATATCGGGTTAGTTCTTTCTCTTAAACTACTTGCCTAGACAAGATTTTGATGATTGATCTCTATGACGGAGATCCGAGCTTTCATTTTTTGTCTCTTTTCCGTATTCGTGGCGATCGAAACTGAAATTTAGAACCTTTATCTTGACTCGTGATTGAACTATGGCAGCAGTCGGTGGTAGAACCGTAGGAGTGAGGGATGCTTGGAAAGGGGAGGAGTATCATTAGAAGAATATTTTCCCACTACCTCGTTAGCCGCAGTATCATTAGAAGAATATTTTCCCACTATTTAGCATACACGTTGGTCTTTGCTAATCATTATCAAATTTTGAATAGGTTCAAAATTTGCAGCGGACAAGGAGTGAGCATATATCAGAAAAGCTTAGATGGTTAGCTGGGGGGCCAGCGCCCGTCGCTAGGAAATACAAAGGGTTTATTAGTAAAGGTTTCCGCTTTCACACGAAGGCTCGCGAACAGAAAAGGAAAACACAGAATTGTGGAGCTGTTGTCACTGCAAATACAAAAAGTTTGTGCCAGGGATCAGAATCCAATAGCCGGAGATATTAGTTATTACGGTGTTTTAACAGATATTATTGAACTTAACTACTTTGGACGCCTGAAGGCGTTGCTTTTAAAATGTGATTGGTTTGATGTTGTAACGCCGAACAGGGGAATAAAAATAGATGCGTTCGGTTATACAGTTGTAAATATGACACGTCATATTTATAAAAATGAGCCTTTTGTCTTTGCATCTCAAGCTGAGCAAGTATTCTAAGTGCAAGATCACCCCGGTAACAAAGACTGGCATGTGGTTGTGAAGACAAAACCTAGGGACTTGTATGAGGTACATGGGAACAATGATGAGGGAGATGTCCAGACCGAGGCAGCAGAAATCCAAAATTTGGAAGACGTAAATAGCTGGGAACGAATAAATATAGTAAGGACAGAAATTGATGAACCGTTGGAACAATTGACCCAGGCAATACCAGATGATGAAGAATGTGATACAGATTCAGATGCTAGTGACGGCGATGAGAGTCCCTTTGCCAACGATAAATAAACGGGATCATATCTCTTTCTCTATTTGGTGTACTGCTTTGATGGTTGATTTGTTTGAATTTTGACAAAATGTCGCTCTTTTCTTAATGTTCTTACATTTGTAGACTTTGTGTAGTGGAACACTTGTACCTGTTCTTTTTCTAAGAAATGGTTGAGGGGGTATCATATTTGGGAGTTTTGAATCATTAAATGTTGCTCTATTCTTAATGTTCTTAAACTTATAGGCTTTGTTTACTAAAATACTTACACCTGCTATCTTTTGAAATTTGATGGATACATGATCATCTCCACTTAAATGTCAAATCGTTAAATTGTTATCAATTTGCAATAGTTGTATGCTTATTATTTAAGATATCAATCTCAATTGTTAATCATGTACAGGTGATCAGACATGAGGAAACGCAATCTCACTATGCCACCCTCACATTCTCAGGCCCAAGATACACATGATGATTCCCAGGTAGGACAGGGGGATGAGCAGACCGAGGATCTGGATGACCAGGTCGGGCACTTGCATACATAGCCCTCCTTTCGGGCACTTGCATACATAGCCCTCCTTTGTTCCTGAGATACAGGATGTTGCCTCCTCGTCGATGAGGTCTTGGAAGAGACGTGGTCCCACTTACTGCAAAGATACATGGGGATGCCCTAGGAGTCAAAGGAAGAGAGTAGTGTTTAATAAATTTGGCCAGCCCATAGGAAAAATAGGGAAAAAATTCACAAATTTCTTGGGCACTGTAGCAAGACTTGGTGCTGAGTTACCAATTGACCAATTCGACTGGAGGCAAGTGCCTAACGAAAAGAAAGAAGATGCGTGGGAAGTTGTTCAGGTACGATGAAAATAAATTGTATTATTAACTTCCTACAAGTTCTTTTAGGAAGCTAGTATTATTTTGATTTTAAATTTTGTTATAATTCCATGGTATTAAAGACTTCTTACATGTCAATTTAGGATTACTATGATGTTGATGAGATGCATAAGAGTTGGACATTGAGTAATATCGGTACAAAATGGAAAGATTGGAAGTGTTATTTGAGAAAAACTTACTTCGATCCTGGTTTCCCATGCACGGATGATAGAGTAATTGGTGACCAGTGGACGGGTCTCTACGCCCATTGGCAGTCATCGCTTGCTCAGGTAAAATGCAATCTTATTTTGGTTTTAACATTAATATTAAAAAATTAACATTATTATATTTGGTTGCTAATTTCAGAAGCACAGTATAACGAACAAGGCTAACCGATCCAAACAAGTGATGATGCACACAAATGGGACTCAGAGCTTCGCATGTAAACGCTATGATCTGGTAATTTCATGAACTTCTAATTTAATTCCTCATTTATATATTGGTTTTGACATGATAAAATTGTTTTCCTGTTGACAGGAGAAAGGAAGTGGCAAGGTTCTTAGCCGCCCTGAACTATTCAAGCTTACTCATACGAAGAAAAATGGGAAGATTGTTGATAAAGCTTAAATATAATGTGCCAATACTATATGCTATTTTTTTATTTATTTGGCCGGTTTTATGTTAAGCTTTATTTCTATTGTTTTTTTTTTCTTATTTTCAGAAAAAGTTTACACAGTACGAGATGGAGCATCCTGAGTCTTCCAGTAGCAACGTTGCAACGTTGCAATTTTCAGAGACGACGCCTTTGCCCATTTCATAGGATCAGAGAGACATGGCAGGGTGCGGATGATGGGGTTTGGTACGACCCCAACTGATTGTTTTGGGCCATCACCAAATCGCATGGATTATCAGAGAATGATTGAAGAAGAGCGCAATGACAAAGAACAAATTAGGGAGGATTGTCGCCAGTTTAAGGAGGAGGTGACCCAGCAGCTTCAGAATTTCATGTCAAATTTCAGTGGTAGCCAGGTAATGTTTGAAATTATGTTGCATACAAGTAAGATACAAAATTGTAAAATGAGTTTTTTTACATAACGTTTCTATTTTATAATAATTTTAGAATACTGCCGATGCGACTCCATCACGAGATGTGACTTCCCCCCTGCAAGTCACCCGCCTTGCTCCTCCACAGAGGTATAATTGATTTTACATTTTCATCCAGCTAATTCCAATACTTGACCGCTATCATTGACTGTGTAATTTGCAAGTTTTCATTTCCTTAATGTTGCTTAGGTTATTTTGATGAGCTTGGCACGACCGGGGATTGAATTGGCCAAAGGACTTCTTGTGAGCAAAGATCCGGCGACGATAGTTGATGGCACACCGATTGGGCCAGGATTTTCTCTTGTTAGTGTCAGGGTTATAATAGTGGGCGATGAACTTCTGATAAGACCATCAGGACGACGGAAAACTATTAGAGACGTGGCTGGAGGACATGTCGTTTGGCCATCTTTTTGTGTAAGTTTGTGATATAATTTTGGTTTTTAATATATATTTTTATCATATATTTACTAATCGTTTTCTTTATTTTTGTTTTTTTTACTTTCTTTGCAGGTTAAAGAAGCACCGAGCAATTAAGTTACTTTTATGTTTGTAGTACCTTTTTGTAGTTATGGACTTGGATGTTATCTGTTTTTTGTAGTTATGGATGATGAGTGACATCATCATTGGGGACATGCTAATCTATAGATAATCTTCATGTGAACAGTGGTTGGGGATATGCTAAACTCTTGTATCCGATTCCAAATTTTTTGTGTGGACGAGGTAGTAAAGGGATGATTTTGATGGTGGTCATATTATTTTTGCGTAATGATTTTTATATCTTATGTGTGCATAAATAAGGAGGTTGATATGAACAACTGATCAGGTAGCAAAGGGATAGGAATTGCATTCAGCATTGTTTATTCTTTACTTTCCATTCTGATGTAATTTTTCTTTACTTTCCTTGATGAAGTAACTTTTACTTTTAGTTTTCTTTAGGAATTCAGTGTAAATAAGAAGTTGTCAAGTTGTGGATGGGTCATGAGTCGAGAGTTGAGAAGTTGTTGCTCATTTTCCCTACAGACACGAGATCTACGATGAGAAAGGTAGTTCCCATCTATTAGCATTAGCATTTGATATAGAAATGCTGAGATAGATAGTTTTTAGTAATATTAGCATTTGCTCACTTTCCCTGAAATTCATGTCTCTAGCATGTGTAAATTTGGGAATTTGGCATATATTTTAGTATGCCTTCATGTGTTTATTGTATTTATGTTGAGTGTTCTTAGATTTCTCTTGCTTCTTAACATACTTACACTATGTAGGTAAGGTGGGGAAATGTAGATTTTCTGCTGCCTTTCGGTAGAGTCTAGAGTGCTACAGACGGCTTTATTCACGGATTGGATGAAAAGGTACCCTTTCTTTAATACTAGCTTATGCATATTTTAGTTGAGTTTTTGAACAACTGATCAGTCATTATACACTTGCTTATGGCCGTTGTTTATGAGTACATTTTGCTATTCGCTTGCATTGAAAATATCAAGGAAAGGTTTGAGTTTGATGCTAATACGAGCAGTGTCTTCTTCATTGAAAGCCCATTGAAAGGGTTTTTGGGTCAAAACCCATCTTCCGGTGACAGTGGGTATGCAAGCTATTGACGGGGGATTTGGAAATGGTTAAGAATTTTGATCAATGGGTAAGAGGAGTTGGGTTTTGAAAAAAAAAAACACTTTAAATCGGTATGCAAAGGGTTTTTTGTCTAAACCCAACAGCTTGCATAACCATTGACCTTAATTCTTAACCAAAATAGCACCCACTCAAAGGATTTTTTTTTACCAAAACCCATCTTGTTACATACAGAACCAGAATGTAACATGAAACTCTTCTATTTGATTTTTAATCATCTGTTGTTTTTCATTTTTTTCATACAAAACCCATTCAGATGCAATACATACATCCACCAGTGACCAGTCTCATGTGAAGAAGGAGGAGGAAAAGGCTCAGGAAGAGGTATGCATACATCCACCAGTGACCAGTCTCATGTCTTGATTGTACTTCTGTCATGTATGTGTGTACTGATACAAGTATTCAGATCTGATATGGACACCAAGCATTGAACTGAACAAACGCCATGAAATATGAGGATCTTCAATAGGTTCTTAATGTGTAATGTATTATTTAGATTCCATTCAAAATGTATTATTCACATTACAAAAAGATTTATGCTAGCTTGTATAGAACTCAAAATCTACATAAATGTAAGGCCTAACATTGTGATCTTTTGCTTCCTTCAGGGATCACACTTCGAGTCGATCAATTACACGCTATTGTTATTTAGAAAGTCATAAGCTTCGTTGGTTAGAAGATTGATAGTCTATGACCATGAGATCAAATCCCAAGTCATCGGTAGTGCAATTTCCTCTCATTGACCCTATCAATGTGTACAAGTCCCCCACACTCATGGATAGGGAGTTCTATGATCAAGAATCATCACCACCACCTCACATATGACACAGTGTATAAGTGAGATTTCCCGACTCCTCTTTCTGTTATAGTTTATGCACACAAAACATTGTGTTCTTTCTCTTCCTTTAGAGATCACTCTTCTAGTGAATCACACACTAGTGTTATTCAGAAAATTAGAAGCTTCTCTGTTCATGGGATTGATATAGTGTACGACCATGAGATCAAATCCCAAGTCATCTGTAGTGCAATTTCCTCTAATTGACCATGTCATTGTGTACAAGTACCCACTCTCATATTTGAATAGGGAGTCCTATCATCACCACCACCTCACACATGACAGCTGTATAAGTGAGATGTCCCGACACCCCCCCTGCTGTGATAGTTTGTTGATCTACACATATTCAGAGAATCTGTTTTTTTTAATCTACATCTATAACAATCTTTAACATCTGATTCTCTCATATTCCCAAGAGAAACAATCTATATCCAATGAGGGGACACTTGCAATCTAATTAATCGGGTGGAAGAGAGTCAATATTCTCATATCCATCGAAAGAGGTCAAGTGATCTCAAACCAATCAAAGGAGAAAAGAGACCCAACACCCAATATATTCACAATGTATTCCATAATATTATTATGATTATATGATTAACAATGCATGTAGTCAGGTACATCACATCAATTACCATCCAGGGAAACGATACTAACAACTACTCAAGGCCTTGTACCAAGAGGTGACGAAACCAAAATGACTCATTTGAGTTTTGAGTCGTGGTAGTGAGTTATAACTTGTTCAATAACCCGCATCTCCACAAACTTTATAACCATTCAAATAAAAAGAGTTTTAACTTGTTGAGGACATTTTTTGAATGATAAACTTTTTGAGTACATATGACCATGTACTTTGAGGTGTGGAAACTGAGATGATTCATACTTGTTTTGATTCGTGGTGGTGAATCTTATTTTATTTTTAAATGTGTGGAAAAATGGGAGGTGTCTTAACAAGTCAAAATGTTGTGATTATTCTGATTGCTCTAAACCATTAAGGATGGGCAATAGTATACATGACTATACCAAATTATGCCCAACTCAAGAGTAGAGTCCCCAGCTGGGCCGATCGTGCTATGGATGAATTATGTTCAAAACTTAGTGCTCACAAATGTGGTAGTGTCAAAGGCGATGAAGTAACTTAAAAAGGCTAAATTATCCTGGAAAACTCATTTTTCAGTGAAAAAGTTTACCAAGAAATTTTCCATGCATCTAAACGCCCAGCCAAGATTAGTTGTTTACTCCTTGAGCATTCACCTTTTGATCTAGGTGATCACATAGGCAACCTTTATTAGCTTAGGTTCAGGTGCCTAGGCAGGTCTCACGTAGGAAGTAGAACCTTGGATATAGGGGTGTAAACGAGCCGAGCCGAGCCGAGCTTGGCCAGGCTCGGCTCGGCTCGTTATGCTCAAAAGCTCGGCTCGGGCTCGAATCAGGCTCGGGCTCGGCTCGGCTCGGTCAGGCTCGGCCAGGCTCACGAGCGGCTCGCGAGCCTTACCGAGCTTTTTTTCACACCCCTCATCTTCCCTGGACAGCCCTAATCCACAACCTCAAAAATGTTACGATTCACAAGAGAAACTCCGTAATCAACAAGGTCCGTAATAGAAATCATGGAATACACAAATCAAAACTAATAAACGTCATACAGATCCCAAATAATAAAGTAAAACACGAAAATCCGAAGCTTACCGCCATAGTTAACGAGCCCAGGCATGAATATAGTTGAATAAAACCCTTGAATCTGAATTTACACAGTTTCCCGATGAAAAAACCCTCGTTCGAGAGTAAAAACCGCGAGAAGCAGCAAAAACACAAGAAACTGAATCAGATCCAAAAGTTCACAAGCTGATAGCATCACAGGTTTAGACCATCGGTGTTATTGGAAACCCTATAGAAGGGCAAAAAAAAATGGAACCCCAACGGGAGAAAAAAGGAGAGAATTCTGAACTTGCTTTCCAACCAATGCCCTAAATATTGTAATTTCACTACTTTTTTTACACTATGGGGGTGGTCCAAGTAACAAATGGGGTTCCTAAAATGAAGTGACATATTTTGCCTCCCCTTTTACTCCCTAGACAACCCTTTTAGTGTATATATTAATATATATATATATATATATATATATATATATATATATATATATTTAAATATATTAAATTCTTAACGAGCATTAACGAGCCGAGCCGAGCCGAGCCTGGCCTAAATCGGGCTCGGCTCGTTAAGGATTCGAGCCGAGCTCGAGCCGAGCTTTTTTCGAGCCGAGCTCGAGCGAGCTTCCGAGCCCGAGCCAAAATTGACACCAGTTGGATAGCCTTTAAAAGGCACAGTGCCATCCTTCATTAGCTTTAGTTAACCACACAAGAGTTGCACACAGACTTATTTTCCTTTCAATGGGTCCCTTTTCATCTTGCCACTTTGTGAGAGTGTTAATTTTCAGAGTTGACCTCACATTTATTTTGAAATCTGGTACAACATCTCTCTCTTTGACGATGGGCTGTTTTCGTATCATATACAGTAGTAGTACAGTACAAATTGATCTAACTATCGACTACAAAATCCATTTATGATATTTTGTATTTGTACTTTTAAATTTTCTGAATTTGGATTCGTAGTGTAGTACAGATTGATCTAATTATCAACTATGAAAATCCATTTATGATATTTTGTATTTGTGCATCTAATTTTCAGAATGTGGATATGGATAATTTTGATGACTTTGGCGTTGATTTATATCCTGTTCTTTGAGGCATCCTTATCCGACTCGGATCCTGATGCTGGCATGATGAATTGTATTAGGGATAAAAAAGCAGCTAACATTGTTCCAAGGTATGACTTTCTTAATAGTTTCAGATCTCTGTGTGTACCTCTTTCCTTCAACTTTTGTCCTTGTGCTACAGTTCTCAGTTCTCACTAATATGTCAAGTCTATAAATGGGATTTATTAGCGACTTTTGCAGAAAAGCATTTCGCGGCTGTCTGTTGCATGAGAGAGCAGCCACTCAGATGAATTAAATGAATAAGACAAAACCTGCTGAAAAGTGAGCCTATGTGGCTGCTCTATCATGCAACAGCCCGCTGTGAAATGCCTTTATTCAACAGCCACACACACACACACACACTTACTTCATGCATGAGCTATTACAATTTCATCCTCTATCATAGAAAGCTTTTTCAGTTCATATTAAGCCTTTATTAGTATTGTAAGAAGTCATGTTTGCTTTCTGAGAGTTAGTCTTTCAATCATCATTTCTATTTGCTCCTCAATGAATAGTTAAGACTTAAGAGAAGTAGTTATATGAATGGTTTTAAATTTCAGCCGAAACGAAACGAAATTACCAAAATATTTCGGTTATGGCCACGGCCGAATTGATGTTTACATGAAGTCGTTTCTTTACAAGATTTCGACGAAATTTCACCGAAATTCCGAATTTTAGTTGAAATTTCGTTTTAGCCATTTTTACTAAATTTCCACCGAAATTGTAAATATGTGCCGAAATAGCCGAAATTTCCACCGAAATCGCCGAAATTTTCACTGAAATTTTAGACATTTCGGTCGAAATTTAAGAAATAACGAAATCTTTGTCATAATTTTTAAGTGATTTCGGCCGAAACCGAAACTGAAATATTTCAGAGATTCAAGATTTTGATTGAGCGAATAAAATTGGCGCCTTTCATGCCATTTAAGATTTTTCTGGATAGGCGAAGATTCTAGATTTTGATTGAGCGAATAGAATTGGCATCTTTCATGCCATTGAAAAATAATAATAACAAAATTGGCATCTTTCCTATGGAAAGAACTGAGAGATGAGAATTAGAAGATTAGAAGCATTTTTTTGAAACCTTCTTTGGCTTTTAGTTATGCTATATGTTGAAAACATTGAAACATCTTTTTTCAAGTATACTAACAAATAATGAAAGAATGCTCTTGTAAATGATTACCAATTCTACCAGAAACAGTCAACGAGGGAATATTTCATAATTTTATTACTACAGTGTTGACTTTAGTTGGACATAGGAGCGTTTTATATTTCCAGCATAGGCTGTTGCTTGCAGATGTAAATGGGTGGATTGGAATGTTAGGAGTTTCTGAACCTCCTGTGCAATGTCGAAAATGTCATTTTTGTTTAAATAACAGAATGCTGAAATTACATGAATGATCATTGTTCTTTTGTTAAAAAAATAATGAAACATTCAAATTGTATGAATCAAATTTTTACTAAAGTATCATATAACGCATTTCCATGTTTTGCCTAGTCAGCCCTTTTGGGCGAAGGCTCAGTCCCAATTGGATTTCTTGTTGAGCTATCTAAGTTCCTCAACTGAATCCTCTTCTAGTGTGCGCCTTTGAACTGTGCTGCGAATTTGTAAGTATTTTGTGAATCGCTCATACATATTTTGTGAATATATGGTATGGGTACAGGCATGCATCACTTTCATCTTCTGTGGTATAAATTTTGCTCTCAATGTTACCATTCTTAAATATCCAGCTAGTACAGTGTAACTAGTATGATTGATTCCAGAGTTTAAGCAGATTCTAAACTTGCTACTTGCCCCTTCTTTTCTATCACAATGTATCTGTAAAACAGGTATAATTTGTTGGAAAATTTGAGGGCACTGTTGTTGATAAAAAAACAGAAACTTGTTGCTTCAAGGCGTGCTATCACTTTCCTTAAGACAAGATTCGCCCCCACTAGTAGTGTGCAAAGGGGATCCGCGAATTGCCTCCTTAGTATAAAATGAAGCCTAGTAGGGAAGCCCTACTAATGTTTGATGACGCGTAGCACTAGCGGAATCAAACCCGAAATGCCCTTCCGAAATTTCAAGCCTTAGAGAAATTTCTAGATAATGTTTCTGCAGAAAAACAGTATCTAGAACAGTAAACAAAAGAAAAACAGTATATAGAAATACTTGGGGATTTTGTAGGAGTGTAGAAGAGAGTGTAGAGTCTCTCAGAATTGCCAATTCATTTTTCTATATGAAATGACTGAATTCTGCGCATTTTGTAGACCACCTAGTGTCTTTTCAGTGTGAAAAACACCTCTACAGGGCACCTTTCCAGAATGTTTGAAATCTGACCGTTAGATCGCACCCATTGATATTGAACGGTCCTGATCGATTCTAGAGGTGACTGTTGGTAAGTGCAAAGTGCGCCTAAAAAGGCGCCAATAAAGCGCCACTATGCGCCCTATAGCCCATCGCACACGCACCGTGCGCGTGTGCGAACGGTGCGTTGCACCGTCCCGCGGGTCCAACCATGGGTTCAACCCAATGTGCAATCAACAAGTATTAGAAAAGGTAGTGCTTTATAAGCCATTCTCTTTCTTTTCTCTCATCCGGTACGGGACTATCTTTTCAACTACACTTCTACATCCTTTTGTAAGAGCAAATATTTCCAAGAAAACATTTTCCTTTTCCCAAACGCTTTTGATAAAACATTTTCCAAAACACTAAAACATGTAAAATACATGATTTTGAAAATGCAAAATCACTAACAATCCCCCACCATTTTCAAAATCAAAGAAAATTTTCTCATCGGGCTTGGAAATCTTATGCATAGATGAAGGTATCTCTCGATTTGAACCTTCACTTAGTGAGGACATATCAAAGTTAACCAGAATTGCATAGTAGACGTATCTTTGAACTAGCTATTCTATTTGGTTAACCGGATACATCTCACACACAAGATTTCACTTCTTTGGGCAATTTCTAAAACCGACACATGTACTGGCCTTGTGTCTATATCTTGGTTTCATGAGCGCTCTAGAGACTAGCCAGGTCTCATAGGAAGCGGCACCACTCCCACACTCATATAGGTAGGCTTATCAAGAGTGCCCCTGTAACTAAAACACTCCAACACTATGTTATAAGCCTATTAAGAGTTTAAATACTCAGCCTTCTCCTTTTAAACATTACAGGTACCAAGCACTTTACCTTGGGATGGCAAATAATACAGATTATAGTGCTTGCAATCACTCCATATGATGTACTTGGACTCATTGAACTCAAGACTTGATGTTTATTCAAGTGTTGAGTTGATGTTCCATCATTGATGACTATTGGTTAATGGCTTTAACCCCATCCCTAATGATGTTTTACACACCAGATCTCTTGCAAGAGCTTTAATGAATGGATCGCCCAAGTTTTGGCTCGATCTCACAAAATCAATAGTTACTACTCTATTAGTAAGTAACTCTCTTATAGCACTATGTCTAAGTCCTATATGTCTGGACTTACCATTATAAACATGATTATATGCCCTTGATAGTGTGGCTTGACTATCACAATGGACATAAATCGATGGCATTGGTTTAGACCATAACGAAATTTCCAATAACAAATTCCGAAGCCATTCCGCCTCTTTACAGCATGCTGCCAGAGCTATAAACTCTGCTTCCATAGTTGAAGTTGTTATGCATGTCTGTTCCTTAGAGGCCCAGGAGACTGCTCCCCCACCAAGGGTGAAATCCACCCACTGATTGATAAATAGTCTATACGCTCAGTTATCCAACTAGCATCAGAGTATCCTTCTATTACAGTTGGATACCCACTATAACATAAATCATAGTTTATAGTTTTCTTTAAATATTTTAAAATTCTATAGACTGCATTCTAATGAGAAAAACTAGGATTACTGATAAACCTATTAAGTTTACGTACAGCAAATTGTATGTCTGGCCTAGTACAAGTCATAGCATACATAAGACTACCAATTACACTAGCATACCCTAGTTGAGATTTCTTACTTGGTACCCTATTCAAAATGTGACAAGCTGTAAGTAAGGCTTCACCCCAAAACCTTTTATTTAAACCAGAATTAACAAGCATAGCATTAATCATTTCAGTAAGTGTCCTATTCTTCCTTTCTTCTACACCATTTTGTTGTGGTGTATAAGGGGCAGAAGTTTCATGGACTATGCCTACTGATTCACAGAAATGAGGAAAGTGATATTCACCACCTCTATCTGATCTGAGACATTTAATGCTTGTTATACATTGGTTTTCTACTTCAGTTTTATAAATTTTAAATTTTTCTAAAACCTCATCTTTATGACCAAGGAGATAAACATAACAGTACTTAGAATAATCATCAATAAATATAACAAAGTACTTTTTACCTCCCTTTGTGGGAACACTATGTATGTCACATACATCACTATGTATTAAATCTAACAAGTTAGAAGTTCTATCTACTTTAGGGAATGACTTAGTAATTATCTTAGTTTGCATGCATGTTTTACATCTATCTACTAAGTCATTTTCATATTAAGGTTAACTTAACCATATCATTCATTTTCCTAGTATTTACATGTCCTAAACAATTATGCCATAAAGATAAAGAAGAATCCAAAACATAAGCAACGACATTCACTTTATTGATATTAAGTTTGAACATCCCTTCATACATATATCCCTTCCCAACAAAAGTACCCCCCTTAGAAAGAATGAACTTGTCAGATTCAAATACAAGTTTGAAGCCATTCTTGTTGAGAATGCTTCCAGACACTAAGTTCTTTCTAACTTCTGGTATATGGTAGACATCGGTTAGAGTGAGTCGCTTGCCGGATGTGAACTCAAGTTCCATCTTGCCCTTCCCTTTGACTTCTGCTGTCGACGAATTTCTCATGTATAACATGCTTCCATCTTCAACTGTTTCATAAGTTGAAAACAGGTTCCTGTCTTTACAGACATGCTTCGTCGCACCAGAGTCAATCCACCAATCATTGCCATCTTCAAGCATATTTGCCTCTGAAATCATGGCGACAAACCTTTCTTTGTCTGTTGGTGCACCCGACTTCTTATCCTTAAGCAGTCGGCACTCACTCTTGTAATGGCCTGGTTTGCCACAGTTGAAACAAGCACCCTTTCTTTTCTTATTCTTATTAGTCTTCTTTTCAGGATGTTTGTTTCTCTTTCAATTGCCTTTTCCTTGTTGGTTCGAATTCTTGACATTTTCCACCAAATGGATCTTAGAGGATACAGTTTCATTTTCTTTCTTGTCTCTGATTCTTGACTCTTCCTCAATCCTGAGGCATTGAGCCAAGTCTTCAATAGACATTTCATCTTTCTTGTGTTTTAGACTTTTTCTAAAGTCTTTCCAAGTTGGTGGAAGTTTGTCAATAATTGAAGGGACAATGAAGGAATCATCAAGAATGATGCCTTGCAAATGAATTTGATTAATTAAATGTTGTATTTCATGTAATTGATCAATAACAGACTTATCATCTACCATTTTAAAATTTAAAAATTGACTCACAGTGAATTTCTTGCTACTGGCATCTTCCGCCAAGTATTTGGCTTCAAGTGCATTCCAGATTTCACTTGCTGATCCCATGCCTTGATATATGTCAAATAGTGTATCTGACATAGCATTTTGGATGTGCCCTTTGCAAATGCAGTCATCCTGTTCCCACTTCATCCTTGCACGACCTCCGCCAAAGTTTCATTTTCATTTGCTGCCGGCTTTAGAGTAGTGAGAACCCGGACCACTTTGAGTGATGTCAAAATGAAGTGCAACTTCTTCTGCCAGCGCTTGAAATTTCCTTTGTCGAAACGTTCGAGTTTGACAAAGTTTTGGGTCATTTGACGAACTGAATAAAGTGCCATTGAAACAACAGTAAATAATCTTGTCTTAAGATTGTTGGAAAATTTGAGGGCACTGTTGTTGATAAAAAAATAGAAACTTGTTGCTTCAAGGCGTGATATCACTTTCCTTAAGACAAGATTCGCCCCCACTAGTAGTGTGCAAAGGGGATCCACGAATTTCCTCCTTAGTATAAAATGAAGCCTAGTAGGGAAGCCCTACTAATGTTTGATGACGCATAGCACTAGCGGAATCAAACCCGAAATGCCCTTCCGAAATTTCAAGCCTTAGAGAAATTTCTAGATAATGTTTCTGCAGAAAAACAGTATCTAGAACAGTAAACAAAAGAAAAACAGTATATAGAAATACTTGGGGATTTTGTAGGAGTGTAGAAGAGAGTGTAAAGTCTGTCAGAATTGCCAATTCGTTTTTCTATATGAAATGACTGAATTCTGCACATTTTGTAGACCACCTGGTGTCTTTTCAGTGTGAAAAACACCTCTACAGGGCACCTTTCCAGAATGTTTGAAATCTGACCGTTAGATCGCACCCATTGATATTGAACGGTCCTGATCGATTCTAGAGGTGACTGTTGGTTTGAGTAAAACCTCACTCCAACCCAGTCATCGTTAGATCAACCATCTATGGTGTGGATCGCACCCACTTGGCACATGACCGTTGGGGGAAGGGACACAACCCATTTGATCACACTCTTTGACCGAAGTACAAAGTGCGCCTAAAAAAGTGCCAATAAAGCGCCGCTATGCGCCCTATAGCCCATTGCCCACGCCGCGCGCACGCGTGTGCGAACGGTGCGTTGCACCGTCCCGCGGGTCCAACCCAATGTGCAATCAACAAGTATTAGAAAAGATAGTGCTTTATAAGCCCTTCTCTTTCTTTTCTCTCATCTGGTACGGGACTATCTTTTCAACTACACTTCTACATCCTTTTGTAAAAGCAAATATTTCCAAGAAAACATTTTCCTTTTCCCAAACGCTTTTGATAAAACATTTTCCAAAACACTAAAACATGTAAAATACATGATTTTGAAAATGCAAAATCACTAACATAATTGGTGTATGTTGACTCTGATTCTCCGAGCCTTCTATTTCAAGATATCAAAAGTTCGTACCAAGTGATCTCAGTGAGGCTAGTTCAAGAGGTAAATGCTTTGGCTCTTTTCTTTTGTATTAATCTCTAGAAATTTATCTAAGCTTCTCAAGCTCCACTATGATTAAAATATCAGGAAGCCTCTAGACTTCTCACACTCCACTATGATTGAAATATCAGGAATCCTCAAGAAGCACTCTGATATGGATCGTGGTATTGAAGGGGATAGGTTGCCAAAGAAATCCGAAGAACAAATGAACTTGGAGTAAATTTCTTTGTGCTCATTTCCCTTCATGCTTTTACTTTCTACCTATATCTATGGCTCCCCATGTTTGTTAATTCTATGTTACAATGGAATTTTATAGAGAGGTAGATACCAGTACTCCAACATTGACAAACATAGAATTGCCTGCGGAGCTAAGGTGCTCTCTTTGCAACACAATCTTCAAAGAGGCTGTGATGATACCATGCTGCCAGCATAGCTTTTGCGACAAGTGTAAGCTCATTCACGAATATTCCCAAAGTTCCAAATATGATGAATTGTCCCTATCAACTTGCCCGTAGCTTTATTCATTGGCTTGTAAGACCTGTTAAGAATCCCAGATAAATCACAATAAGATAAAAATTATATCATCTCCCCAAGGGCTGTTTTTTGTCATTGGGAAGTGTTGGTAACTTTCTAGTTTCTACAAACATAAGCGGACTTCATTTTACGTACCTGCATTTATTAATTTTTACCTTAAACGTGCCATTTGGCTGCAGGTATACGTTTGGTATTGGTTGAGAAGGAAAGGTGTCCAAAGTGTTCTTCTACCAAATGTAGATTAGATGATTTGCTTCCAAACGTATCCCTCAGGCAGGCAATTGAACATTTTCTCGAGTCTCAAGTAATAATCAGTGGTTCAGACAATACTCTTCCCAAATATGCTCCAGGTGAGATAAATCAATAATTCTTGAAGTAAAACATACCAACCAAAGATCTAAGAATGGCCCGTGTACATTATTTTAACATTTTAAAATTCAGATGATGAGTCAGGGGTCCAAGTGAAAGAGGTATCATGCGCCATATCTATCCTCCAACGAGAGCCGCTATTACCCCATTCACCATCTGCAACAGGGAAAGAATCAAATCAAGTTATGGCAGAATCTGCATGTGAATCACGGACCACAAACAACGGAGCAGCTCTTGGAACTGGTTCACGTATCATTCGTCTAAATGTGGACAAATCTGTGAAATCAGCTTCTTCGCCGCACAATATAAAACAGATAAAAAATGGTGATGAAGCCTTAGAATCTATGACTGATTTTCGAGGAGATAGCCAGCCCTTCAAACTTTCTCATGCTCAACCCCAAAAGGATGAGGGTAGGATCGATTGACTAATTTGGATCTATATCCATTTGTTTTTTGTTTTTTTTTTTTGTTTTTTTGAAATTTTTTCCATTTGTTATTTGTTACTTGCATTTTATGTGATTAGTTGATGCATGTTGCTAATTTTGGCACCATTTTCATATGCCCTAAGTTGCTAGCATTTTATTTTATGGTTTCTTAAATTTGGTTGACTGCCTCATGAATTCAATGCGTTTCGGTAGATTATTATAGAATTTATTGAAACTTTGGCAGTAATAATTTGGATAAAAAAAATAATAGAAATGCACATGTTGTTGAAGTATCATCAACTAGCATAGTGTTCCATTAATATTTACTACTGCATGTTAATTCTAAAATGCTCGATGAAGCATGCCAGGTGTCTGATTATATGTATTCGACCACCTCGGTCTTATTTATAAGTAATAAATATTTTCACCATTTCAAAAAATAAAAAGTTGCCTATGTGTCATGTAACTGTAATTTTCTGAGCACCTTTGATGGCATCAGAATTTAGGTTGTCCTGGTAGCTTAACTATGGCTCTCAAAATAGTCCTGCAAGTTTTGTTGGTTAAGCAAAAGACAGGTTGCTGTATCTGTATAATTCATTTTGCTCTACTATATTTGGTAGTTCTTTCCAGCTTCTCTAACATATTGATAAGTGGCTCCTTGCCTTATTGTTTTCATTCACACCTCAACTATCTAATGTCACTTATCTAATCTAGCAAGCAAAAACAAGAAGGGCCTGTGGATTAATACTTCAGGTAAAGTCTTAACATGCCAAATTTTGTATTGTTTAGTATGTAAAATAACCGAGTTTCTCATTCTTTAGATATAACATTTGCTCATCTAATTTGAAAATTGCCGTTATGGATTTTCTAGATGGAAGCGGGAGCTTTATGCACAGGAGCAGAAGCAAAAAGGTAGCCCTTTTGGTCACAAAACATCTGCTTTTTTTTCTTCTGAAAATATTTAATCACCTCATTTTATTGGATGTAGAGTTTACTCAGCAAAAAAGTAGCCCGTTTGGGTTGCTAGAGCAGTTTCTTGCCTTTCTTTTTTTTGCTGCAGCTTTGGCTTTTTGTTTTAGTCTCTTAGTCTTTGGGCCTCCACCCTCCTATGGGAGTTGTTTATTTATCTTATTGTTTATGCTCTTATGATTTAAAAAATGCAATGGTGTTTTATTACTTCTGAATCTATAAAATGATCTTACACACGTTCAGCGTTTCTGAATATGTACAGCAGGTTCTGAATATGTAAAATGGTGTTTTATTACTTCTGAATATGTACAGCAGGTTCTGTATGTGTCACAGATATTCAGCGTGTATTTTGAAAAAAAAAATTCACACATTTACCAGCGGTTATAACCACTGGTATATATCTCCTATACACGCGTGAGAACATCGCCTATACCCGCGGTTATGACCGCTGGTATATATCTCAAGTTCACTAAATCACACCGATATACCAGCAGTTATACTCGCTGGTACTTATTACTGATATATACCAGCGGTTAAAACCGCTGGTATATATCTGTGGTTCCCTAACGACACTGAGCTCTACCACTGGTCCTAACCGCCGCTAATTATGACACTACAGCAGCGGTGTTAATAGCCACGGTCATAACCGCGGGTATATATCGATATATACCAGCGGTTATAACCGCTGCTAAAGTTTACAGATACACTAGCGGTTGTAATAGCTACGGTTATAACCGCGGGTATATATCGATATATACCCGCGGTTATAACCGCTGCTAAAGTTGACAGATACACTAGCGGTCGTAATAGCTACGGTTTTTACCGTTGGTAAAGGATGCACCGACGGGACATACACCAGCGGAAAGGAAACCGCGGCTAAATTGTATAACAACGGTGTTACCTAATATTAGCAGCGGTTGTGACCGCCGGTAAATATTGGTTTTGTTATAGTGAAGGTTTTCCGATTACCTATCTAAAGAGCCTAAAATTACGCTATTTGGACTTGATTTGGCTAAGTTAGAGGCAGTTTTAGGATATGGTAAGTGTCTAATACAGGATTACTATTTTAGGATTATTTTAGAGATATTTCTTCATTTTATTTACGTTGCTTTAGTTAGAAGATTGAGAATAATAGTTAGGTAAGAATTTAGGGTTGCTATTCTTAGATTTTGGCCTTTTTTATATAATGTAATAGCATGAGGAAATAAGGGAGATTTGAATAAAGTTTATTTTTGGGACATCTCTTGTGAAGAGAGCATTGGCTTGTTCACGTGGGTGAAGGAGCTTCGCTCCTTTCACGTTTTATATTGGAGTTTTTCTCCAAACTGTGGCATGGGTTTTCAAGCCCCCACGAGATTATTTTAGTCGCTTGTTGTGTTGATCTTTCATCTTGTGTTGCCGCTCTCATGCTCCCTGCGTCAAGGTAAGAGATGGCCGCCTCTCTTGAAGCCTCCCATAGTCTACTCCGCCGTCACCTATCCTCCAGCAAAGTTCCAGAGATATCATGAACATGTTAGTGATTGCTAACTCTTCATCAAAAACCATTCTTCTTATCTTATGAAGTACTAAATTCAGCACCATGATTTCCATGTAAAGACTCCTCTTCCTCCCCCCTGGACAAGAGGATAATTCCTGGGGCATAAACTCCTGACCCTCCCTCTTTAGTAACTTGGATACAGCCAAACCAAGTATCCCAAAGAAATTTTAACAGAGACTAGTAATAATTACATTTATTCGAGCCATCCCATCCAGGGAAACCTGCGATGGGAGTTAAAGGCAGGAACATCAAAAGAGGTAACATTTCCTTGACCTTTCACTTATGACCACGGAAGATTAATCGTGGGATGGGCCAATCCTACCCGATTTAGCAAAAGATCTTAGGATCTTAAGTAACCTATTCGTCCTTGATCCAGAGATCGAAGCCAGTGCATTCACCATGTGATTCATCTTTTTATTGTGATGGGACTGAGGCCACTTTGCCGCCGACTTTAAACCATTATAAACTCTAGCAGGCCTTTTATAGCCAAACATTTTCTTGGATCTTGGGTGCAGGTCAGTTGACTATGTAGACGTGCTCAACCAGGCTACTTGTCGCTTATGAGCAGAAATTCTGGGTTTAGGAGCTACCAGACAAAGCAACGACTTTTCGGGGCAGACGAAAAGGTCTTTCTCATGAACCCCACCCTGCAGATCTGGACATTTGAAATTTGAAATCCCAGTGTTCAACGGCTCGAAAGACAGGCAACCCCCAATCACCCGAGACTGTTGTTCCTCCTACAGATAACGATCTGACCCAGGGAAGATTGAATCAGGGACCGCTTTCGAAAGCTCGATCCCCACAGTGTAGATCTGATCTGAGACTTTAAGCTTAATACAGGAGGGAAGAAAATGCCAACGGGGGGCTATAATTTTAGTAGCCAAAACAAAACTCATACAGTTCTGATGGCTACCTTCCATTTTAATTTCTACAACTCTACCATAGAGAGCCCCTAGCGCCTCCACCGTTGAAACAGCCCAGATGTGCAGTGGGATTCCATGGAAGTGAACCCAAGAGGCCTCCTCTCCGTGGATGTAATCCTGTTTCCATGGTGAGAGGCAGAGCAAATGATTGCCCAGGGATACAGATCCCATAGCAAGAATATGTAGGGCTTGAGACTCAGATTCAAACATAAAAAGAACCTCAGTTGGCAACGAAATAGAAGGGCAATTTAAAGAGGGGATATCCCTAGACATTTGCGCCCAAGTCCAGAGATCCTGCAACGATTCGTTACGGTTCTTTTTTTCCCTAACAAGCAAGCCCTTAGGGAACCCATACGATTCTCCACTTCCTTGCCTGAAATAGATAAAGATTGAAACCCTAAGTTGTTGTTGCAAGATATTTTACCCGAGTCGGGCCAAAGATCGTTCTCATCATTAATGTAAACCTCCGAATGGAAACTGGACCTAGGAAGCCACTTCAGGGAGGATTTACACTGACGACACCAACGACATTCCTTCTGCCAACTGAAGTTAAGGTATTGACAGGGAGGGCAGAGCCAGTTTTGGTGTCTAAAATCCGAGACTTGTCCGGCAATCCCCCTGGAACTCCGCTCCCCAGGGGAACTAATCCCCACATTCCGGGATGTACTTAGTGAAGGGCACCGAGTCGATCTAAATAACGGGCATCTTCTGCATCTTTGCCTCCATTCAAAGTTGTTGTAATGGCAATGGAAACACTGCCAGTCTCCCAGAAATCTTCCGTTAGATCTGCTACTCCTCTCTCGTCTTCTCACTTTTGTGTTCAATGCTCATGTTTTTTTTTTTTTTTTTGCTCTCTTCTTCAACAAGAGAAGGGGAACCTATATTCCAAGGCTATAATCTATCACCTTTTTCAAGAACCACAGGCTACTGATTTTTGCAAATCATCTATCTTAAAAATAATTTAAGATCGGTGAGTTTTTTGCATTTTTTTTGTGTGTGGAAAATGCTATTAAAATAATAGCATGCATAGCAGGTGTTCTACACTGAGGCAATGAACGATCTTAACTCGCCGAATGTAGTTTTTGTTTGTGGCATGTTTTACTTTCTTTCAATGTTTTTATATCTTCCTTTTCAATTCTAGGTCATTTATCTAATTAATAAATAATATAGTCTGATCCCTTGCCTTTTTGGCCATCCATCTTGTGATCCATTGGTGTTATTAGGGGCGGAGACACAGGTAATGTTTTATTAGGGGCGGATACCATAGTGAAAATCGCAAAGAACGGTTCTAATTAAGAAGAAAAACAGGATAATTAAACGGATTGTATTCTAACAAAAAAATTGATCCCGTGGAATGGGTTTCCACAAAATTGCCTAGCGAATCCCTTGTAGTATATACAGGCTACTGATATTTGCACTGCTCTATTTCGATGATGATACAAACTCCCCTTGTCTTTTAGTATTTAACCAGCTCTAAAAAAGCTATTAAAATTACCAAAATGATATCATGCATCAAGATGAAAAAATCCTAGATAGTAAATTCTCCCGAAGACAAAAAAAAATCTGAACACAATTATAATACTTAGTTTGACTTTAATTGACTAACTAGAAATTCCTAAAAAAAAGAATGAACTCAAAAGCCTCAAAACATGTTTTAACCCTTTGCGCGGTTATGTCTTGAATGCCTTTTTTTTTGGAATGACAATAAATATATATCATAGCAAAAAAAAAGGAAGCCGAGATGGACCACCCATATATACAAAAAGAAGCAAGAAAGAAACAGGAATGAAGAAAAAACAAAATACAGAGAAGACCCCTCCTCAGGGAGGAAGGTGGTCGAACCACATAATAGAACCACCGGAATTGCCTAGCGAATCCCATGGAATGGGTTTCCATAAAATTGCCTAGCGAATCCCTTGTATTATATACAGGCTCCTGATATTTGCACTGCTCTATTTCGATGTTGATACAAACTCTCCTTGTCTTTTAGTATTTAAACAGCTCTAAAAAAGCTATTAAAATTACCAAAAAATATCATGCATCAAGATGAAAAAATCCTAGATAGTAAATTCTCCCGAAGACAAAAAAAATCTGAACACAATTATAATACTTAGAGCTGGTTAAATACTAAAAGCCGATAGCGGACCTCGCAGTTAGGTCCTCAATCTCATAAAAATGGAAAGAAATCTCCACGGATGAGCCACCCCACCTTTCAGCCAACAAATCACATTTAACGAATCTCCCTCAACAATTGTAGATCCATCAACCTTCTATCAATATTCAAAAGGTCAAAATGTGCCGCCCTCACTTCCGCTTCTGAAGAATCAGACACACCAATAGATCCGTAGTATGCCCACACAACATCCCCCTTATCATTGTGACAAACCCCTCCCACTCCTGCTGGACCCGGATTGCCGGAACTCGCACCATCAAAGTTAACCTTATACATGTTTTGAGCAGGGGGCTCCCATCTTTGCAAAATATGATATCTCCCTTCAACACTAAAGCACACCTCCCTCCATCCTTCCCAAAGACCAAAAGCCGATACAAACCGGAAGGAGGGGAGGCATCTCACCCAAGATATAACCAAGGCGATGGTCTTCAAGTAAATCCAATGAGGATTCATGGCTTTCCCCTCAAAGACTCTAGAGTTTCTCTCCTTCCATAGAGACCACCACGTGGCTAGTAAACAAAAATTCCACAAGGTTTTTCCTTTTTCCTTCCAAGGAACCCCTCCCCAATGGTGCAATAATGACGGAATAGATTTTGGAAAAACCCAACAAATCCCAAATCTCATGAAGATGAATCGCCATATGATCCTAGTGAACGAACAATGTATAAACAAATGATCCACAGATCCCCATCTTGCAGACATGTTTGACCAGCATGAAAAAAATATTCGCTAAAAGATTTTCTGGGCCAGGTGAGGAGTTGGGAGACTTTAGAGGGTGGGAGTGAGGAGGTCATGAAAAGCTCCTAAAAATTAGGAAAATAAGTAATCAATTCTAAGGCCATGTCTGGTAGGATTTTTTTCCCAATAGATTTGAGGGGCACGATTGAGATTAGGGGGAGAAGTAGCAAAAAATGAGGAAAAATTCAGATCCAATTTTGTGTAGAGTATTTTGTTTTCTGATTTTTAGCCAACTTAGAGGCACTATTTTCCTTATTTTTAGCCACTTCTCAACCTGGAGACACTATATTTAGCCACTTCACCTGCCATACCTCTCTCGAGACACTAGTTTATCATGAAAAACAATTCATGGTAGCCAAACGTGCCCTTAATAGGTAATGTTTCACTAGTTTTTAAGAATTCTTGACGCTGCCTACTTGTGCCAACTCAATTCTCTTCCTCTCCCTCCTTTGCCACTCTCTCACAATCGGGCCAACAAATGTTCCGTGACATAATTTTTCATGGTTTGCCAAACATGGCCTAAATGAATGTGTTTTTTACAATTTGTTAACATATTTTATGATTTGTGAATTACTTAAGTCAACTAATTCAAGTGAGAATGGTGATAATGTGCTATGAGCAGAGCTCCTCATAGTCATGTAAATAACGCTGAAGGATACAGCTCATTCCTTTATTAAGTGGTATTTACTGCTTCCCTGTGGGGGAAGGACACTCTTTTAAATCTTTTGCACGTTAAGGAACCTTTCTCTCCCCTAGACAGAATCAGTGAGTTCCTTTTTCATTTGGCTGCTCATTCTTTTCCTTCAATGTCTGTAATGCATGGTCGAGAATAAGTCTCAGTGTTCTTCAACCATTCTCAGCAATAACCTGTTCTGCCGGCCGTTTCTTGAAATATTCACTTTAAAACAGTAGAAATCAACGAATAGGAATTGATTCAAGAACACTTCCCATGTTTCTTTTGATGTAAGGGTCGTAAAATGGGTGCAAGACAAATTTTATGCCCGATTCTATGTGGCAAAAATGGGCGTAAAATTTGTTATGTGCCCATTTTATCTAGACCCGATTCTCAATAATCTTGGATTAGCATGCAATAAGCTCTAATGAGTTAACACAGAACACTCAAGGAGATAGATAATAATAAAATTTGAAAAAGATATAATCTGTCCTAAGTTCCTAACTACCAAATCAAATCTGGTTTACTAAACTACAAGCTAATCAATCAAATGATGATCTCATTTTATTCTCTTACAATAACCATATCACACCAACTAACGAATGGTCGATCTTCAATGATCCATGGATTTTCTCGCGTACATTTTATTTAAGCATATAATGTAACATTAGAACGTTGGAATCAGGCAGGAGACACATTCTTTTGCCTGAGCCTGCGTTCGTTGGATAGAAGCTTTGCGAAACGAATCAAGGCGTTTCCGTTGGTTCCATCTCCAATCGGTCCTCCTGCTTCTTCGAAAAGGCCTGTCTCCAAGTTCACTCTAGACACTGGTTTCTGCAGAAGATTTTTGCCCACCTCCACCAAATTTAATAGATTCTCTTTCGTGGATATATCGACCGATGATGCATTGCCAACCAATGTGTCATCCTGGTATTCACGCAAAGATCTATTTAGTAAGTAAGCATGCATTAATTAGAAAATAAATAGCATCATTAGAGCAAAAGACAGCCTTCTATACCCAAATGATAGAAAGGGGATTTGCTAGGCAATTTCGTGGAAGCCATTTTGCACCGAGTTTTGCATGGGAGAACCCCCTCCTCAGATCAATTAAATGAATAAGAAAAAATATGCTAGAAGTGAGCCTGCGTGGCTTTTCTCTCCTGCAAAAGTCAGCTGCAAAATGTATTTTCTCTACTCTAGATTGCCGAAAAAATCCCTTCAAAAAGACTTTGAAAATAAAGCTTTGAAGCCTACATGTATAGTTGCATTATAGTATGCATATATAGAACTTTTTTGGGATTTGCTAAGCAATTTCGATGGAAAGCCATTTTGCGGCCAACTTTTTCACAAGAGATGAGCCACATTAGATTAAATTTAATGACTATGAAAAAAAATCGGCTGAAAGTCAGAGAGAGAGAGAGAGAGAGAGAGAGAGAGAGAGAGACCTGGATTCTAAGATAGTTGCACTCGGAGTGGAGAGCTTGGAAGAGAACAGAGTTATGAATGTCAACCATGTCTGCGCTTGCCTGTGAGAAAGAGTCAATCAAAGGAGTAGCCCCACTGTTATAAAGCCATCCCAAAACTCCCCATTTGGCCGCCATATTTGCACTATACTTCTCTTCCTGCTTTGCTGACCCCGTCCCCAAAGATATCACTAGCAACTTCCCATAATCCGTAGCCTTTATGTCTAAGAAATCTTGGTTTTCCATTAATATTTCTTTGGTTACTTCCGATATTGCCGTTAATGCCTACATAAACAGAAAAATATACATAAATTTCCATATTGTCTTTATTGCAATGACTTAAAATGGGCGTAAAATTGTACGTCGAAAGAAAGAAAGCCATGATAACATAGCAAACATGATTTTAAGTACAGGATTATTTGCGGCGACTCCTCCATCAATTAGATTGAAATCCTTCACATTTCCTTTGGCATCATGGGTTTGGAAGTAGTGAGCTGGAAGATATGTTGGGGCCGCCGATGTACCGATGCATACGTCGGAGAGGTACGGGTCATTAGACACTTCATTTTTTGCCTGAAATTTAAATAACAAGCTAACATTAGAGTTGAACATATGTGGCATTGAGACAAAAAAAAAAAAAATTCAACTGTGGGATAGCCAATAGAGAGAGTCTGTTATTGGTGAGGAAATAGGCCCCATGTGGTAGGGGTGCGCATTAATCGGTTAAAACCGAATTAACCGACCGAACCGAATTCGGTCGGTCAATTCGGTTTGGTTTCAGAGTGGTTCGGTTCAGTTTCAGTTATAAAAAATCCAAATTTCGGTTTTCGGTTTTCGGTTTCGGTTACCGGAGGAAAAAAATTCTGTTTAACCTAAAACCGAAATTAATGAGTTGCTTAACTTGATATCCACTAACCCCATTTTCACTTGGGACAGCCCCTGTTTATGATACAGTACATATCATTCAATGCAAGGAGGTTGTCCCTTGTAAAAATAACGATCCTAATTTTTAGTCTTTCAAAAATCAAAACCTAATTTCGATTTTCCCTTTTATCATCGTAGTGCAAAAGAGTCAAAAGACCAAACCCAAAAGCAGCTAGGGTTTTTTCTCCTCTCTGACTCTCCTCTCTACCGCCGGACGGCCTCATCTTCGACTCCGCCGGACCGCCGTCTCCACCAGTTCATCCATATGACAACCATCGGCAAGAAAAAGAAGAAGAAGAAGAGGAAAAAGAAGAAGTGTGGATCAACATCCCTCGACTCTCCCTGTCGCCTCTCTGTCTCTCTCTCATAGGTTAGTAGTGTTCATCTATTTTTCATCTGTTTAGGGTTTCATCTATTTTCATCTATTTGTGAAGCTATTTTTTTCGTTTTATGGTTTATAGGTTTAGGGGTTTAGGGTTTAGGGGCATGCATCTCATCTATTTTGGTTTAGGTTTTCAATCTATTATGGTTTTCATCTATTAGAGGTTAAGGCTTTCATATATTTTCTTTGAAACCTCTGACAAATGTTAATAACCATGCTTTAGGGTTTTATGTTTTTTTTTTTCATCTAATTTTTTGCTTTTAATCGGTTACTCGGTTAAAACCGAAAACCGAAATCGGTTTTCGGTTTCAGTCCTGTTCGGTTCTCACAAATTCGGTTTCGGTTTCGGTTCCAAAATCCGAGTAACCGAAATATGTTCGGTTCCACCTTCTCGGTTATTTCGGTTCGGTTTTAACCGAATAACCACCCCTACCATGTGGGACACCGAAATGACTATTGGTTCTAGTGAATGACACCCAAAAGGTGGGCAAACAAGACCTTATATATCCTAAATACCAAAATCATAGAATTTTCAGACCCTTCCTATGGGGGCATAGGAATATACACGGGAGAGAATTTGAGATACAAATATAAGGTATATTCAAAGTATTGGAATTCAAAATCAGACACTGAAATATGAAGGTTGGAATGTATATTTGTACCTTGTAGGTGGAGAAGATGACTGGCTGAAGATACTTAATATCAAAAGCTGGAACTACAATATTTGCTAAGGTTTGGTGCAACTTAGTCTCCCCTAGAATCTCTCTAACCAAAGAGTGCAAGTACTTGCCGTCATATTTAGGTCCAGAGAGTGCACCCAACAAGTTTCTAGCTGAACTCAAGAAGCTGCACCCAAGATTTTCAATCAGAATCCTTATAAAACTAGGTAGAAATAAATACATGCAAATACGTGAATTAAAGGGAGGGAGTATTGATAAACGCACCCCTTCTGAGGAAATATCTTGGGGCAGTGTTCTAAGTAGAAGTTATTAATGTCTTTAGCTGCATAGAGCGGGCGGTTGTTTTTGTCCGGGGCAGTAAGCATGGCAGTCACCAAGCCGCCAGTGCTTGTTCCGGCAATCACGTCAAAGTAGTCGGCGAGCCGAACGTCCGGTCCATCAAGTTCCTATAAAAATAACAAATCATGCCATTTAATGAAACTTTAAATCACTTGAATCTAGATGTGGGAAAATGTATTATATTACCTTTATAGATACTTAAGTTTATCTACTTAGAACCAAAGATGAAACAGAACAAATCATCATCTTTGATCGTCGATCATCGAAAAAAAAAGAATAAGAGAAATATAGATTGCTAGTTACTTGTAATTTGGATTCGAGGAAAGCAAGGATGGTTCCAGGGATTATGCCTCTCACACCACCTCCGTCTATGCTAAGCACTGTCACCATCTCCCCGACAGCGGGTGGGGGATTCTCTATGGCCGGTGGGAGATTCGCTAAGCTGCCCATTCTCTCTCTCTCTCTCTCTCTCTCTCTCTCTCTCTCTCTCTCTCTCTCTCTCTCTCGACAAGCAAAACCTCTTAGAACATTATTAAGCAAAAACCCTATCAAATCATGGAATTGGAACTCCAAATTGCACCCTAAGCTAGGTTAGGGTCCCACCCGAGTCCCTGCAAAATTTCGTCGAGATCCGAGCACGTTTTTCCAGTGAACAAACCTTGAGCGGCATCGCGGTGTAAATATATAAGGAGGGTGAATTATCCTGGAGCGGTGCAGAGCAAATTTGGAATAAGACGCGACTCGTTTGTGCGCCTATCACAATTTGCGTAATCATGCGCTCATAAATTTTGTGGTGAGCCTATTAAAAATGGTAGTGCTAATATCGGTCAGTGCCCCTCTTTATATAAAAGCAGAAAATAAAATAAAAATAAGAGGAGGAGCTCATTTTCTCATTTTTACAGAAAGAGAGAGAGAGAGAGCGAGAGAGAGAGAGAGAGAGAGAGAGAGAGAGGGAGAGAGAGATTTCTGATCTTCTTCTCCAAGGTGTTTGACCGGAGCTCCGGCCATGTTCCGATCATCTTCCTAGATCATTTACGCTGGAGTTTCTTCAATCCTATCACCTTAAATCTGTGTAAGTTTTTCTAGAAATAGCATTTTTCATTTTTCCCCTTTCATACCTTCTTCTCCGTTCGGATTTGGCTCAGATCTGGCCAAATTCATTACAAATCCGGTGACATTTGCCGGAATCTGGCCATTTTCCAGCTTATACTTTCATCCACCATCGTCTTCAACCTTCCTTAGCCACCATCTTAATTTCACAGCCATCCTATTCTTCTTTATTTCCTTCAAACCCTCGAACTCTCAAACCTTCAAATCCTTATCCATTAGAACCCTAGATCTGTCCCTATGATAGCATCAAATTTCAGATCTAAATGCCCTTGAGTATCAATTTGTTTGTGATGGGCTAAATTTGCTATTCTCGGTCTAGATTGGAGCATTTCTTCATCGTTCAAACCAGCTCAACTCTGTTAAAATTGAACTTATTTTCTATTGGAGTTGAACATGACCTCTTCCAGATTCCAATAATTTCATTAGCATCTGATCATTTCAGCTGGTTTTAATTTTTGCTATATGCATATCTGGTTGTTCTACACTCAAATCTGCTTGTTGCCTAGATAGATTTGGTTTTAATTTGAGAATTTCTTCTGGATCTTATGATGTGTGACACCAAACCCTAGATCATTACCTTCTCAAGCAAAGAGATCAGGAGTGTTCATCGGTTCTAAGAAAAGGTGAAGAAAAGGAGTCATTACATTTTCTTCTTCAGCTAGATTGATCAAATCTTCGGCTTCTTCATCGTCTGTAAGTCCAATTAATTTTTCATTTTTTTTTCTTTCTTTTCCTCTATTAAATAAATGTAGATCTAGTTTGTTCATAATAGGATTTGTTTTCTGTTACTTCCTGGGGATTTATGAATCTTCGAATTTGATCGTATTTGAGTAGATCTAGCTATGTCTCTGTAAGATCTTATCATTTCCTTTCGGGATTTATTTAATTTTTATTAAAAAAATTCCATGATTTAAACCTTTTCTGTTATCTCTATTTATTAAATCGTACAGATCTAATATAGCATTCAACGCATCATCAGATTACCTGGTGATCTACATTTAGCTTTCAAGGTGTACGAGACCGTGTGTAAGTACGTGTGTATATATCTGTGAGCCTGTGCTTATGTATGTATGTGTATGTAATGGTAATGTCCATGCCGAGTTCATTTGGTATGTGTTTATCCATAATATGTGTTGTTCTCATGTTTGCTCACATTTTTAATAAAGTTAATACGTGTGTCATATATTCATGATCTCATAGTCTGTTAAGAATGTAGTGGATGTCAGTTGTTTGTAGTCTAAATGTAGATTTTCAATTGGAAAGCTAATCCTTAGCAAGTCCAAGAATGGCATGTTTCTTTTAGCTGGTCTTTCTTATGTTATTTCAGTGATCTGTGGGTTTGTTCCTTAGAGTTTTTCCCTTGGAGACTAACACCCTTAATTGTCATTTATAATAATACTTTTGTGATTCCCCTTCATTTTTCTTGATTAATAGCCTGATGCAACTCTGTAAAAAACTAAATATGTGGTTATCAATTTAACTTTGTTGCAGCTATTACACAACCTGTTTGTATTTCTTTTTCAGAATGACTTCTGAGAAACTCTTGTGGAATGTGATAATGTATGAATGGTTCATAGAATATTAAAATGTGAGTGTTGGACCCATTCATTTCCTTATGAAATTTGTGAGAACTGTTAAGTCTTCTTGATAGCCTTGTGAATATCAAAGGTAATCATATGGAAATCATGTTTAGCTATCTTAAAATAAGAGCATAGAGGTATTGCAATTCATTTAAATAGAGAAGGCTTAATATTCTGTTTTGAAAAGGTTAATTAAGTTTGAACACTAATTTTAAATGAGAAATTCCCATAAAGGAAAGATGGAATATTTGCGTGAAAGTAGCATGAGTAGAGTGACAATCTCCTTCCCTATTCAGTTCATACATTTCAGCAGATATTGGCCTGCAATGTTTTGGCATATCCAGACAGTTCAGGAAAGTACTTCTTCTTGATTTTATATTGAATGATGAACTTATTGTTTTAGATTTCCGGAATCAAATCTGTGTGATTTTCTTTGATCACTACAAAAGTTTTACTAGTTTATGATGCATTTCGAAGGAAGGTTTTGCTTGAATGTGAACTTCTGAGATGTGAATGAGCACATATGAGCTTTGTGTGGAATTCTTGACCAATAATTCATTTCTTTTGCTCAAATGGCTAAGGGGTGGGAGTTTATGCTTTGGTTATTTCAAAATAAATTGCAAGGGCCGATTGTAGGGTCAGTGCTTCATAGGAGAAAATAAGGAGAAGTGGTTGGGATATTTCTGTTGTGGATGAATTTTGGTTTGAACTACAACCTTGCATAAATATATAATCCCCACCTCGTATGAATAAATAATTTTGTCATATGATTCATGATATGGACAATGGTTTGTTCGGGGATTCTTTGTGGTGTTGTCTTTGGTGCATAATGTGTGAGAATGCCTGAAAGGTTGATGATATATTACAATTGAATTGAAGTGTGGACATGATTTTTTTGTGCTGTAATTTTTCCTATATATTCTTCCTGCTTAAAGAAACAGGGCAGCAGTGATACTCTATGAGCATGTAAAATGCTTGTTTAGGTCTCAATTTTTGTTTATGATCTGTTGTTCCTCAAACTGATTCCAGTCACAAAGAATTTTAAGAATATTGAGTTGAATTTGAGGCATAAAATTTCAGTTTCTTGTTGGTGATAGATGGTGTGCCATATTACAGCATGTATTGTAACCTGTTAAATTTTGTAATGCTTATTCAAGTGTTGAAATGTTAAGGGTTCTTAGAGTCCATTTTTTTAGCTTAAAGTCAATAGAAAATCTCAATTTCTGAGTTCACCTGTGTTTAATGGTTATGGTCGTATACATAATTTCTCTTATAATATGAATTACTATTTTCTTTCATCAAGATTTGTTGACATGTTGTGCATCAGATGTGTTTATTATATCATAATTATTAATGGGATTGCATTCATTGTCCTATTACCCTTTCATTTAATCCGTGGAATATAATGGCGATGAAGGCGTTAGCCCAAGCCCATTTTCTTAGGGGACTTGCTCAGTCCAAGTAGTGCTCCCCTCTTTATTTAGTAGACTAACACAGTCTTTTTAGATATCTTTTAGATAGAAGAGCCCTTCATTTAGGAGACCATTGTGGTCTCATAATGAGTTACACTAAGAGACATACATTGTCTCGGTAGCCCTATTTTGGTAGGATCATTAGAGAGTCTTTGACTGATTTATCGCTTTGGTAGTGTTATTAGAGAGTCCTTGACTCATTTACTTTCATTTCTAATAGTGCTATTAGAGTCTCTGACTCATTTGCCCCCTTCTTTAGTAGCATTAGTTAGGAGTTTCTCCTTGAAGCTGTTGTCACTCTTCTTTATTAGAAACTAGCATAGTCTCATTAGAGCTTTGCCTCCTGAGATTCTATTAATTCCTTGTCTTTGGCATTAGTTTACCAGGTTTAGGGGTTTCCCCTGTTAGCCCTAGGGTTTGGCCCAGGGTGTTATTTTGTGTATTCCCTTAGATTTTTGATCAAAAGGGTGAAAATACTTTAAAATCCAAAAACACTTAAAACATTTTAAAAATCCAAAACATCTGAAATTCGAAATCCAAAAATATTGAAAAAGCTTTAAAATCCAAAAACATTAGAATATTTGAAAACTCAAAAACATCATAAATTTAAAACATCAAAAACATTTGAAAACATCAAAAACCTTAAAAAAGTGTAATGTGTTATGTTTTGGAGTAGTTTAGGAAAGTTCGTTTCGAACTACGTTGGCTTAATCCTCTTTCACGAGGTACGTAGTGCAGCTTCAGATCTTCATCCCAAGTCTAACCAGACTTTTGTAAATAGTATCGAAAATCTTCTTTTTGAATAAAACTTTAAAACCTTGTTTTCAAGAAGCTCTTCCTCTAGAGTTAGGGATTTGTCCTAGATAGAGAGTTTTAGAGTTAAGGGTTTGTCCTTGGTGTTTGTTTGTTTGTTATGTGCTTGTTTTAGAGTTAGGGGTTTGTCCTAGAGTTATAGGAACGCCTCCATCCGGTCAGTTGGCGATTCACATCGCCGACTGATGACTAGAATAGGATGGGTTAGTCCGCCCTTTGTTTTTCGTAGGAAACACAACCTAGTTACACATAGGTTGTAGGAACCACCTGCATTAGCTTAGGGCTAACCTGCATTTAGTTAGGGCATATAGGGTGTCCTAAAATTCACAATCCATTAGAATTTAAATAATCACATAAGAAGCTTTAATAACTAGTTCGGTCTTTTAGATCGAGTCTAGGATAGAGGTCTAGATGTCTTAGGCATCATAGTTTAGAATAGGTGCGAAGAACTAAGTGACTCTGATTCTTGGGGAGGCGGGGATACGTAAGCTTCTTTGGATGAACATCAGACCATCCGAAGACTCGGGTTAAATCGTTTAGAGTCCTAGGATTTGTTGTTTTGTCATGTTGTGTATTTTGTTGTGTTTTCTTACTTTCCTGTGCAGACCTTATACCTTTAGCTGTAGCATGCATGTGTTTGTTCACCAGAACTTAAACACTCATTGGGCATGACACTCATAACCTAGCTATGCTTAGGTGACACTTCTTTCATTTATTTTGTGTATGCTTATTATTCCATCCCCAAGTCATGCATGATTAGGTAGACATTTTTTTGGGGATATTTGTTCCAATTTCACATGATTTTCGCCCAAAACTCTTCAAGGTTAATAATAAATGGCATAAGGGACCAAGTGCTTGCACTCGGACGAATTTGGGGTGCTCTTCGGACCTTCTCCATTCGTAATCAGGCATGGGCCCATATATATTTCCGGTTATCCATTACACAGAGGATTTATTTTTTGGGTTCCATGGCCTATCCATGGATGGCGACTCTGAGTTTATTTCAAGTACGTTTTGGTTTGAGGATTTATCTTTGGATCAAGAGGTATCTCATTCTTTTTATATCGTCACTCGTGCTATGCTATGAGGGTGGCATCCGTTTCGAGAGTTCCTTGGTAGAGATCTCCTCCACGCGTGGATGATCCAGAGGCCGCTGGGGGCTTGTCCCCCACCTCTCTCTCGGATCGGGGTCCACAGAATCACATTTAATGAATCTCCCTCAACAATTGTCAGATCCATTAACCTTCTATCAATATCCAAAATGCCAAAATGTGCCGCCCGACACACCAATAGATCCATAGTATGCCCACACAACATCCCCCTTATCATTGTGACAAACCCCTCCCACTCCTGGATTGCCGGAACTACCACCATCGAAATTAACCTCATACATGTTTTGAGCAGGGGCTCCCATCTTTGCAAAATAAGATCTCTCCCCTCAACACTAAAGCACACCTCCCTCCATCCTTCCCAAAGATCAAAAGCCAATACAAACCGGAAAGAGGGGAGGCATCTCACCCAAGATATAACCAAGGCGATGATCTTCAAGTCAATCCAATGAGGATTCATGGCTTTCCCCTCAAAGACTCTAGAGTTCCTCTCCTTCCATATAGACCACCACATGGCTAGTAAACAAAAATTCCACAAGGTTTTTCCTTTTTCCTTCCAAGGAACCCCTCCCCAAAGGTGCAATAGCGACGGAATAGATTTAGAAAAAACCCAACAAATCCCAAATCTCATGAAGATGAATCGTCATATGATCCTAGTGAACGAACAATGCATAAACAAATGATCCACATATCCCCATCTTGCAGACATAGTGGGCAATGATAATAAGCCACATACCACGGTTTCTCAGAAAATTAATGGTTTGTATTATATCACGACAAACCGCCCAACCAAAGATACAAACTCTAGGTGGGCAATGAAATTTTCATACCTTTGTCGAACATGAAGGGTTAGAAATTTGCATCATAATACTTTCATAGAAAGATTTAACCGAGAAAGTCCCAGAAAGTTCCTCAGTCCAAAGTCTTTTATCCTCCCCATTCATTTTAATATAACATCCCTCAAGAAGGGCCCGCAGGCTAGAGACCAATTCCACCTCCCACTCAAAAAATGATCTTCTAAACCCCGGGTTCCACACAAGAACACCCTCATTCAACTCAAAGCAATCGCTAACAAAGGCCTCGCTATTTGAAGCCATATTACACATCCCCACACCACACATCCTGCTAGAATGATATTCTATCACCTCTATACACTCTAAATCTAACCTTTGACTTGAAAAGAAAAGACATTTTTAGAATGTCTCTCCAAACCGACAACCCTTTTTTTGCAAACAAGTCCAAGGATTCCCATCTCCCCATATCGCATCCATACTTACTATTGATGACCTTGACCCACCAACAATCATGCTCCTCCCCAAATCTCCATAACCATTTACCCAAGAGCGCATGATTAAAATCTCTAACTCTCCTTAAACCCAAACCACCCAATTTAATGGGGACACAAACCTCCTCCCATTTGACCAAAGCAATACCTCTCTTATCCTCATTCCCACCCCACAAAAATCTCCTCTGGATCTATTCAATCCTAAGGGAGACACTCACAGGGCATTTAAATAAAGACATGAAGTATATAGGTATATTGGACAATACCGCCTTAACCAGCACAAGCCTACCACCACGAGAAACAAGATTCATTTTTCGTGAACCCAATCTTCTCTTAATCCTCTCAACTATAGGATCCCACAGATCTTTATTCGGTCTACGAACCCCTAACGGAAGGCCCAGATACAAGGAAGGCAACGAGTCCAACTGACCTCCCAGAATCACAGCAATTTCCTGAGCCCTCTCCTTAGGAATATTCAAAGCAAAAATTTTACACTTGTGGAAATTAGATTTTTGGCCCGAAATGAGCTCATAGCATCTCAAATGGCTTTAAAGTTTCTCACTTGCCCAGTCTCCTGCTCACAAAATAATAATGTATCATCAGCAAATTGCAAGTGGGAAACCTCCACCTCCTCCAAGCCGATCCTGAACCCTCTAAAAAGATCAAGGCCACTTCCCATCGCCAGTAACCTACTAAGGATTTCCGCCACAATGACAAACAAGAAAGGGGATAAAGGATCCCCTTGTCTAAGCTCTCTAGACGACTTGAAGAAACCCTTTGGAGATCCATTAATGAGAATAGAAAACCAAGCAAATGACACACAACTCTTCATCCACGAACGCCATAGACATCCGAAACCCATACGCTCAAGAGAGTAATCCAGACATCTCCAATCCACTCTATCATAAGCTGTCTCCATGTCCAACTTACACAGTATGCCTTTCTTACAAAGTTTGCAATACGAGTCAATAGCCTCATTTGCAATCAAGGAGCAATCCAAGATTTGTCTTTTTTCTATGAAAGTACATTGATAATCCGATATGATTGATGGAAGTACCCTCTTTAAGTGTTCCGCTAAAACTTTAGCCAAAACCTTATAAAGGCATCCCACAAGACTGATAGGCCTAAACTCCGCTATCATACTAGCACCTTCCACCATAAGAATTAGAGCTATGAAAGTAGCCCCCGTACCTCTATCCAACTCCATACCGTGATGGAACTCATGAAAAAACACCACAAGGTCGCCCTTGACATATTCCCAACAAGATTGGAAAAATGCCAAACAAAAGCCATCAGGCCCGGGAGCCTTATCTCTACCCAAAGAAAAAGCAGCCCTCTCAATCTCTTCGATCTCGAACGGATCCTCCAATTCCCTACTCTGGTCACATTCTAAATGGTTAAAATCCACACCCTTCAGAATAGGCTTCGATATACCATCTGATGTATATATGGCATTATAAAAGCTCAATATAGCACTCAAAATATCTTCCTTTCCGAAAACGACCTCCCCATCCACCATCAATGAGACAATCCTATTACCCCTTCTAGCACTTGCAATAGCATGAAAGTAAGCAGTATTTTTATCACCTTCCTTCAGCCACTTGACCCTCGACTTTTGCCTCCAGAATATCTCTTCATGTAGAAGAATACTTTTATGTTCTTCCCGAAAAAGCCCCAGCTCCTCCCTAGAAACCATGTTCCCCAATCCCTCTTCCTCTAAAGCGCCTAGATCTACAATCCTACTTTCCAACCAATTCTTTCTGCAAGAGTCAGACACTCTTTTCTCCTTAATCCATTCCTTCAACATCTTCTTAACAAATCTCAATTTTCTCCCTATTCTTACGTCTGCAGGCCCCTCAAAATTTTCAGAGGCCCACCATGTTCCCAACCTTTCTTCCATGTTCGGGTCCTGGAGCCATGCTATCTCAAATCGAAAAGGCGGGGCGCCCTAAGATTCTAACCTCGGATCCATAAGAATAGGACAGTGATCCGAAACCGAATGAACCAAGGTTCTTTGTATCACCTCAGGAGCCAAGCTCATCCACAAGGAAGCGGTCAATCCTACTATGACTCTCCCCTCTATTCCACGTGAACCAAGCCCCAGATAATGGAAGGTCGATTAACTCATGCCTAGAAATGAAATCAGCGAACAAGACCATATTTCTATTGGACCTCGTGCAAGCCACCCTTTCACACACAAATATAATTTCATTAAAGTCTCCACCTAGACACCAAGGATGGGACCATCGCACCCTAATCCTATCTAACTCCCCCCATAACAACCTTTTTCTCCACCCTTAGAGAAGGCTCATAGACCCCAGAGAAAACAACCCTCACGGCGTCTTCCACCCTTTCCAGAACGACAGACAAGGAGAAACTACGCTTCCATTCCTCGACCACCTTCCAATAAGACTCCTCCCAAGCAACCAAAATCCCCCCAGAAAGGCCTCTTGATCCCACAAAAGAAAAGCTCCACTAACCTCTGAGACCAATACTCCGAACAGTAACCTTATCTATAACCTCTAATTTGGTTTCTTGTAGACGTACAAGACTCGGTTTACATCTTTTAACCATTTCCTTCACTTGAGCTCTCTTCTCCAAAGAGCCCAATCCATTTACATTCCATGATAACGTCTTCATAAGGAACCAATTTTCACGTACTTTCTCCCCTTTCTCCCTAACTTGACACTACTCAATGGAGAACCCTTCTTACCTCCCTCACTCTTCTTATCCCCATAGTTAGCCCCCGATTTCAATCTAGCCAACTCTCAGAATGACTTCTTCGAAGATTCACTCCTGTGAGACTCGTTAATCTCTCCCCCAACCATATCCCTTAATTCAATCGACCGTATCATACCACGAAACTCCGGTAATGGTCCGAGGTATCTTACCCCCAACTTTTTATCTTGAATGCTTAGGAACTCTCCACCAACTCGTTCTATATACAGCAGTGGAGATGATTTTGAAGATATGACAGGGAGATGAATGTTGAGAAATATTGTAAAAGGATGAGCCCCATCTCAAACATCCTTCAATTAGGAGGATACCAAATGTTTGGTTAAAGCACTTAAGAACAAATGGGAGATATTAAAAACAGTATTTTAGTATGGGTTTTGCTAACGACTGCCCTTAGGGCACCAGTTAGGGTGCATTGGGAAAGAAATTTTACACATGTTTTATAAAGAAATCTCAAAATGGGTGTAAAAGTGTGAAAGTATGTGTAAAATGATTGGAAAAGTTCTTTTCCAATGCACCTTAACCGGTGCCCTTAGGGCACTCGTGAGTAAAACCCTTTTACTATTTGTCTTTCTTTTTTTTTTTCATAAGAACCCGGATAGAAAAGAATAAAGCATAAACACAGAACATGACAAGATTTATGTGATTTTCCATTTACATTCACAAAGAAAATGAGAAGAATTTCATGCCCTTAGGGCACTCCTTAAGATGTGCATTGGAAACTTAATTTTGCAATAATTTTAGGGTTATGATCCCCTGGGATGATAGGCCCAACTTTTAACATGATTTGACGTCAAAAAATGTTAAAATCTGCCCACAATTCACGTTAACAGTGGGGTGTATCATTCAATAGGGGGCGAAAAAAACATCCCCTTAATTTTACACATGTTTTGAGACTTTTGCACATATTTTGATAAAAAAAAAGGGGCAATGATATTTTCACTCCCCCTGCAGTACGCATTCGCTCCCCTTTTAACTTGATGTGACGTCAAAAAGCATTGATAAGGGGAGCGAATGCGTACTGCAGGGGGAGTGAAAATATCATCGCCCAAAAAAAGTCTCAAAAAACATGTGTATACCTCTCATTTCTTTTGTAGGCCACCTCCTTGCAAGCCACGTTTTCCAAGAAAAGAAGTAATTAGGCTAGAGCAACAGGCATTAGCTGCCTCTATTTGCTTTCATTTGAAATGATCAAAATGCCCCTATTTCACAAATTTCCAATGAATGACATGGCATTCTTTTGAAAATTGACCCTTCAAATAGGGATACTTTAGTTATTTTCTATAATATAGCTAGCTACCAAACCAGTCAGTCTTGCTTCGCGTTGCTTCTCTTCTATTAGACACATTGAGAGAATGAACCGGTCCTCTTGTTAATGCTGACAAAAAGGAATGGAGACCTCTCCCAAGCAGAGGAAAACTATTTACCATGTTTGGCCAGCATGAAAAAAAATATTCCCTAGAACATTTGTTGGGCCCGGTGAGGATGGGAGTGAAAAGCTCCTAAAAATAAGGAAAATAAGTAATCAATTCTAAGGCCATGTCTGGAGACACTAGTTTATCATGAAAAACAATTCATGGTAGCCAAACGTGCCCTTAATAGGTAATGTTTCACTAGTTTTTAAGAATTCTTGACGCTGCCTACTTGTGCCAACTCAATTCTCTTCCTCTCCCTCCTTTGCCACTCTCACACAATCGGGCCAACAAATGTTCCGTGAAATAATTTTTCATGGTTTGCCAAACATGGCCTAAATGAATGTATTTTTGTCGAAAGGGAACTGTGTGTTTTTTACAATTTGTTAACATATTTTATGATTTGTGAATTACTTAAGTCAACTAATTCAAGTGAGAATGGTGATAATGTGCTTTTAGCAGAGCTCCTCATAGTCATGTAAATAACGATGAAGGATACAGCTCATTCCTTTATTAAGTGGTATTTACTGCTTCCCTGTGGGGGAAGGACACTCTTTTAAATCTTTTGCACGTTAAGGAACCTTTCTCTCCCCTAGACAGAATCAGTGAGTTCCTTTTTCATTTGGCTTCTCCTTCTTTTCCTTCAATGTCTGTAATGCATGGTCGAGAATAACTCAGTCTTCTTCAACCATTCTCAGCAATAACGTGTTCTGCCGGCAGTAAAATGGGTAAAATGGGTGCAAGACAAATTTTATGCCCGATTCTATGTGGCAAAAATGGGCGTAAAAATTGTTATGTGCCCATTTTATCTAGACCCGACACGAAGCTAAGGGAAATAAGTTTCTTCCCAAAATTCTTATAATCATTAACAAATCACACAAGACATGTGGCACAAGTATAGTGCTAAAAAACTGAGAATTGACTATAATTGTTAAGAAAATAATTGCTCAACAATCTTGGATTACCATGCAATTATCTCTTATGAGTTAATACAGAACAGAACACTCAAGGAGATAGATAAAAATAATAATATTTGAAAAAGATAACCTTGAACCTAACTACCAAACGAAAGCTGGTTTTATAAACTACAAGCTAATCAATCAAATGATGATCTGATTTTATTCTCTTACAATAATCATATCGCACCTACTAATGAATGGTCAATCTTCAATGATCCATGGATTTTCTCTCATACATTTTATTTAAGCATATAATGTAATCTTTAGAACGTTGGAATCAGGCAGGAGACACATTCTTTTGCCTGAGCCTGCGTTCTTTGGATAGAAGCTTTGCGAAATGAATCAAGGCCTTTTCGTTGGTTCCATTTCCAATCAGTCCTCCTGCTTCTTCGAAAAGGCCTGTCTCCAAGTTCACTCTAGACACTGGTTTCTTCAGAAGATTTTTGCCCACCTCCACCAAATTTAATAGGTTCTCTGTCGTGGATATATCGACCGATGATGCATTGCCAACCAATGTGTCATCCTGTTATTCGAGCAAAGATTCATTTACTAATTAAGTATGAATTAATTAGAAAATAAATAGCATCATTCGAGCTAAAGACAGCGTTATATACCCAAATGATAGAACTTATGTCAGCAAAAATTTGCATTTTTTTTTCATGTTATACGTTTAATTTATTTCTTCTTGAAAACATACTATTGGCTTTTCTTCGATAAAGGCAATTTCGCCAAAAGCAATTCCGCAGCACCTCTTTTTAAGAAGAGAAGTGCTACTTCATTTGAATTAAACTTCTAAGACAAATTCAGCAAAAGAGGGGCCTCAAAATGGCTTAGACATTGCCATAAAGGTTTATAAAACTCAGAACTTTGAAACTTTGATTATTCAGAAAGGGGATTTGCTACGCAATTTCGTGGAAGCCATTTTGCACCTGACTTTTGCATGGGAGAACCCCCTCCTCAGATCAATTAAATGAATAAGACAAAGCTAGAAAGTGAGCCTGCGTGGCTTTTCTCTCCTGCAATAGTCCGAGCAAATCCCTTCAAAAAGACTTTGAAAATAAAGCTTTGAAGCCTACTTTGAAAATATGCATATATAAAACTTTTTTGGGATTTGCTAAGCAATTTCGATGGAAAGCCATTTCGCGGCCAACTTTTTCCCAAGAGAAGAGCCACATTAGATAAATTTAATGACTGTGGAAAAAAATTGGCTGAAAAGTCAGACACAAAACAAGAGAGAGAGAGAGAGAGAGAGAGAGAGAGAGACCTGGATTCTAAGATAGTTGCACTCGGAGTGGAGAGCTTGGATGAGAACAGAGATATGAATGTCAACCATGTCTCCGCTTGCCTGTGAGAAAGAGTCAATCAAAGGAGTAGCCCCAATGTTATAAAGCCATCCAAAAAATCCCCATTTGGCCGCCATATTTGCACTATACTTCTCTTCCTGCTTTGCTGACCCCGTCCCCAAAGATAACACTAGGAACTTCCCATAATCCGTAGCCTTTATGTCTAAGAAATCTTGGTTATTCATTAATATTTCTTTGCTTACTTCCGATATTGCCGTTAATGCCTACATAAACAGAAAAATATACATAAATTTCCATATTGTCTTTATTGCAATGACTTAAAATTGTACATCGAAAGAAAGAAAGCCATGATAACATAGCAAACATGATTTTAAGTACAGGATTATTTGCGGCGACTCCTCCATCAATTAGATTGAAATCCTTCACATTTCCTTTGGCATCATGGGTTTGGAAGAAGTAAGCTGGAAGATATGTTGGGGCCGCCGATGTACCGATGCATACGTCGGAGAGGTACAAGTCATTAGACACTTCATTTTTTGCCTGAAATTTATATAACAAGCTAACATTAGAGTTGAACATATGTGGCATTGAGACAAAAAAAAGAAAGAAATCAACTGTGGGATACCCAATAGAGAGAGTCTGTTATTGGTGAGGAAATAGGCCCCATGTGGGACACCGAAATGACTATTGGTTCTAGTGAATGACACCCAAAAGGTGGGCAAACAAGACCTTATATATCCTAAATACCAAAATCGTAGAATTTTCAGAGCCTTCCTATGGGGACATAGGAATAGACACGGGAGAGAATTTGAGATTCAAAATCAAACACTGAAATATGAAGGTTGGAATGTATATTAGTACCTTGTAGGTGGAGAAGATGACTGGCTGAAGATACTTAATATCAAAAGCTGGAACTACAATATTTGCTAAGGTTTGGTGCAACTTAGTCTCCCCTAGAATCTCTCTAACCAAAGAGTGCAAGTACTTGCCGTCATATTTAGGTCCAAAGACTGCACCCAACAAGTTTCTAGCTGAACTCAAGAAGCTGCACCCAAGATTTTCAATCAGAATCCTTATAAAACTAGGTAGAAATAAATACATGCAAATACGTGAATTCAAGGGAGGGAGTATTGATAAACGCACCCCTTCTGAGGAAATATCTTGGGGCAGTGTTCTAAGTAGAAGTTATTAATGTCTTTAGCTGCATAGAGCGGGCGGTTGTTTTTGTCCGGGGCGGTAAGCATGGCGGTCACCAAGCCGCCAGTGCTTGTTCCGGCAATCACGTCAAAGTAGTCGGCGAGCCGAACGTCCGGTCCATCAAGTTCCTATAAAAATAACAAATCATGCCATTTAATGAAACTTTAAATCACTTAGAACCAAAGATGAAACAGAACAAGCCTTTATAAAATACACGAATGAGACCGAACAAATCATCATCTTTGATCGTCGATCATTGAAAAAAAAAGAATAAGAGAAATATAGATTGCTAGTTACTTGTAATTTGGATTCGAGGAAAGCAAGGATGGTTCCAGGGATTATGCCTCTCACACCACCTCCGTCTATGCTAAGCACAGTCACCATCTCCCCGACAGCGGGTGGGGGATTCTCTACGGCCGGTGGGAGATTCGCTAAGCTGCCCATTCTCTCTCTCTCTCTCTCTCTCTAGATTGGTCTGTGTAAAATGGTGCATCAACCTACTCTTTATATAGAGAAGTATCTCAGCTAAAAATAAAATAGAACTTGTCATGATGACCTATAAATCCATAATCTCATTTTTTTTTCTTTTTTCTTTTGGTCCAAAAATGGGATAAGTTAAATGAATTGTACATCGTGCGAGTTCACTTCTTTTGATAATTTATGGCTAAATGTTGCTGAGTCAATTTTCTATTTTAATGTGTCAAAGGAGTTATGAAGGACTTGGAGGCAAAACTTGGACACTCGAATGAGAACTCAGCATCGACCCGGACGTGACTAGGGGCGTACGTAGGGCTGCAACTCGAGCCGGGTTTTACCCGACCCGCATCGACCCGACCCGAAAATAGCCTGGGTTGGGTTCAGGTTTCATGGGTTTCGGGTTGAGCCGGGTTGAGCATTCAAAAGCCCGCATGAATCTCGGGTCAAGCCGGGTTTGAAGGGGCGCGACCCGACCCGAGTTACATAAGTTATAGTATGTAGGGGTGGACATGGTTCGGTTCGGTTCGGTTTTGGGCTAAACCCAGAACCGAACCATGAATAATCGGTTCCCTGAAATTGGAACCAGAACCGAACCATATATGTGTGGAACCGAACCGAACCAGAACCATATATAATCGGTTCAGTTCGGTTCGGTTGGGAAGGACCATAAGAGATGGTTTGCATTGACTATGGATCCGTACAGGTAGAGGCTGTAGGGGCCATTTAAAATGATAGGTGATATCGATTGAAGATAAATGGTTCCCATTCCTTGTACCAATGAAAACAATCTGATCCGTTGATCCAAACACCTTAACTGGATGATTGTAGGCCCTTGATCAATCATGCCTTGCTTAAGGCTCCACCAACAAAATCTAGAACATTGATTTTCGTATACAAGGGGTGCTTACTTGGCATGAGAACAAGATCATGTGGGCACGATGTTCTACAAGATCAACGGTCTTGATTGCACATAAATGTATGCGACTTAAAAATTGATCGTTACCGTTGATCTCTTTTATAGGCGAATCCTATCAGCGTGGGCGGACCCAATCGATTTCAATTAACGCTAAATGTCAAGTGGGCCACCCTTCACTAACCATCCAAGACGTACATTACTATTGGAGGGAGCAAGGTGACCCACCCTGCATTGGAATTGGTCCCATGTATTACACCCATCCACCAATGGGAGGAAACAAGACATAAAAAGAGACCCCTCTTTCTCAGAAGTTCCACCACCTTTTGTTTGTCTTTTCCTGAAAATCACTATTTTTCTCAGAAAAAGAGTAGCCCAATGCCATGAGCGTGTATTCATTTCTAGGGAAAAAAAGGAAAAACAAAAAGGGTTGGAAATATCATTTCCCTAGAAAGAACCGCCCTATTCAACTTTCCTGGTTAATCATTGTTGGATGATCCTTTATCCTTAAGCTGTTATCAGTATCTTGATAAAAAATAATGCTCTTTTATATGGTGTTTACGCTACATGCAAGAACACCTTAAAAAAAATACAGTGAGGCCCACACCTATTCGATTCTCGGTTCTGGGATCCCAAATCCGGAACCGAACCGAATTTTCACCGGTTCCCGGATTTTTGAACCAGAACCGAATCATATAGAAATGGAACCGAACCGAACCGAACCAAATGTGCCGGTTCAGTTCGGTTCCTCGGTTCGAACCGGAACCATGTCCACCCCTAATAGTATGTACATTTTTTTCTATTATTAGTTAAAAGTAAAAAGTGAAAACCCACGCACCCACTGTTATTGTATGTGAGTGTAGTTTCTGCTTCTATGAGTTGAGTTGATTCAAGTGTTTGATTCAGCATTGTTTGATTGTAATTACAACATTGTTTGATTACAGCATTGTTTGATTCGATCAAGTGTAATGTGAGTGTAATTACATCATTGCTGGATTCAAGTGTAATGTGAGTGTAATTTCTGCTTCTATGAGTTGAGTTGCCTTGCGAAACAAGAATTTTCCTTAAAAAATTGTGTCAACGTGAAAAAACCCGACCTGACCCGAACCGACCCGAGATTTATCATGGGTAGGGCCAGGTTTGGGAATCGGAAAAAAAACCGGACCCGACCCGACCCGAGTTGCAGCCCTAGGCGTACGTTCCTTAACAGTTGTTAAAATAGAAATATACAATAGTTCACATTCAAAGAGCACAGGCTCTACGAAGGCCACGTTTTCCAAGCGGTAGAAGAAAAGTCAGGCCAGAAAAAAGAGGAGGTGAGTTTTTTAAAAGTGTAGTGTAAAGTGAAAAGGCCCCGTTTTCCGGGAGAAGAAAAGTTTCGCTAAAAAAAGGCCATGGGGCAGAATTTGCCGATGTAATCAGGTCAACTGCCAGCCTAACTATGACATTCTTCTGAAAATTAATCCTTGAATGCATCCCTTGTTTTGTTAGTGAACATAAGCATCTATTTATGATTTGATAATTGCACTAGATTATATTGACTTTTATTATTTAAGCAGCGGTCAAAGGCTATTGCGGTTCCCAAAAAGCTCCTTCAATATGAATGGAGTGGAATCTAACTATTTAAACAAATACAGTTTTCTTAAAAGTGGATGGCAAGTGGAATTTTATATATAGACTACTTGCTCATATATTTTATAATTTGTTAATTATGCATAGGGCTGGTCTTATCTCAATGGTTGAAGCTTAGTTTCTCAACCTTGAAGTCGCCCAGTTTACCTATAAAAAAATTGTTAATTATGTAAATCATGTATCTTAAAAAAAATTTAAGATCGGCGAGCATTTTCGCATTATTTTTTGTGTGGAAAATGCTATTAAAATAATAGCATGCATCACACACGTTCTACTTTTATAATACTGAGGTTGACTTTAATTGACTAACTAGAAATTCCTAAAAGGGTTTTGCTAACAAGTGCCCTAAGGGCACCGGTTAAGGTGCATTGGTGTTAGGTCTAAAATTGGTAACAGGTGATGGTAGGGCCAGAAGGGCTGATTTGACAAGCCACAGCCGAAGGGGTGAGGGAGTCCTGCGCTGCAGAAGGGCACAGACAAGGAAACAAAGGGTCAGAAGACCGACCCGGAGTGGTGCTCCGGACAGGTGCTTCGACACTCAAGTCAGTATGAGCAGGAGTGCAGAGCAATGTCAGAGCAAAAAGCTTAGAGTTTAGATCTCAGATCCCTCACCTTAGCACATATGAGGGCTATTTATAGTGGTTCTGAGCCACCTGTCCAGGACAGGTGGTGGCTTCTGTAAGGACCATGTCTCATACCTAGGGGGGGCAGGTGGAAGTCCCTGATTGCCCCAGGTGTTGTGCCTAGTAGGGACAGGTGTTGGCTTTGCAGTGGTCCTTGTGAGGGCCACGTGTCAGCAGCCGATTGGTTGCAGATTTTGGACCCCATCAATTGGGAAAGAAATTGTACACATGTTTTATAAAGAAATTTCAAAACAGGTGTAAAAGTGTGAAAGTATGTGTAAAATGATTGGAAAATTTCTTGTCCAATGCACCTTAACCGGTGCCCTTAGGGCACTCGTTAGCAAAACCCTTTTACTATTTGTGTTTCTCACAAAGAAAATGAGAAGAATTTCATGCCCTTAAGGCACTCGTTAAGATGTATTGGAAACTTAATTTTGCAATAATTTTAGAGTGATGATGGTTGGGATGATAGGCCCCACTTTTAATGTGTTTTGACGTCAAAAAGTGTGGGAGTGAGGAGGTCATGAAAAGCTCCTAAAAATTAGGAAAATAAGAAATCAATTCCTAAGGCCATGTCCGGTAGGATTTTTCCCCCCCATAGATTTGAGGGGCACGATTGAGATTAGAGGGAGAAGTAGCAAAAAATGAGGAAAAATTCAGATCCAATTTTGTGTAGAGTTTTTTGTTTTCTGATTTTTAGCCACTTATCAACTTGGAGACACTATTTTCCTTATTTTTAGCCACTTCTCAACTAGAAGACACTATTTTTAGCCACTTCACCTGCCATACTCCTCTCGAGACACTAGTTTATCATGAAAAATAATTCATGATAGCCAAACGTGCCCTTAATAGGTAATGTTTCACTAGTTGTTAAGAATTCTTGACGCTGCCTACTTGTGCCAACTCAATTCTCTTCCTCTCCCTCCTCTGCCACTCTCACATAATCGGGCCAACAAATGCTCCGTGAAATAATTTTTCATGGTTGCCAAACATAGCCTAAATGAATGTATTTTTGTCGAAAACGAACGGTGTGTTTTTTACAATTTGTTAACATAATTTATGATTTGATAATTACTTAAGTCAAGTCATCTTAAAAATAATTTAAGATGGGTGTGTTTTTTTTTTTCCCCTTTTTTCGTGGAAAATGCTATTAAAATACTAGCATGTGTTGTTGCACGCAGGCGACATCCCACGACACCTGTGGCATGTTTTATATATTTTCATTCCAACTTGTCTTTTTAATTTTAGTCTCGTGATTGAATAAATAATAAATTCAATGCCCTTGATTTTTCGGCCTTCCATCTTGGTAGATTTTTTTTTTATGGGTAAGCTGGGATTGAACTTGTGACCTCAAGGTTGAGAAACAAAGCCTCAAAATCATTGAGCCACACATGCCTATCCCCAATCATTCATTTGTAGATTTGTGTGGCACTTAAGGTGGATAGCTTAGCAAAACTCTCAAAGAACCAATTTAAGGCTAACATATTTTTTCAATCAATCAAACCGAAATGCATAAGAAAATTAGGGTAAATGATTGTAAGAATAGAGATTATATGATGAAAGGCCCGAACTAACAGTACTCATCATCCCATCCTTGATATTGTATCCAACAACAGCTTCTTTCTAAGGGTGATACTTCCATTGTACCACCTTAACGTGTTCATACGGCCCTTCATCATATAAATTCTCTAAGGAAAGAGTTTCTGCCTCGAGCGCAGTTGGGTTGCCTGCGCTCGACTTAACGCATCCTCTCCTATTGGTTGGCCTTGCGCCCCGCTGTTCACGTGAAAATGTGGCAAACTTTATTGCTTTTTAACGTCAAACCACGTGAAACGGAGGGGGGGCGCATAATCCTAAACGGGGGTGAAAAAATTATAGTCGAATTCGACTTAACGCATCCTAGGTTTCTCTTCCAAGTCGAGGGTTTATGTTCGCACCAGCGAGCGCGTCTTCTTTATCATCATCGGGTTCGCGAAACCCTAGATCTTCTCCATCCTCTTCTCCTTTTGTTTTTCTTTGCTTTTTTGATTGAGATGTGAAACCCTAGATCTCTCTTCAAAGTGGTAATTGCTTCTCTGTTTATTTCATTTGTAGTCTGTTTTTTTCTTTTTTGGGTTATCTGGTTTTCTATTTTGAAACCCTAAGTTACAAACCCATTAAATACTAAGACGCCTATTGTATTCAAACACAAGTTGTGTCACGACTTGTTGGAGAAATGTGTAAAAAAATGTATATGACGAAACACGATAAAAAACAGGGCAAAAGCTAACATGGTTGCAGAAACATGATGAAAATGAGTAGGAACAACTGGTTTAATACAAACTGAAATCTGGGCCTACTTTAAAAAAGTGATATATGCATAGTTTTAAACCCCTAAACCCTAAAAACCAAGTGAAAATTGGGCAGTAACTGTGCTGAAATGTGTGTTGAAATCAAGCTAAAAACAGAGCAATAGCTCACCCAAAATCTGTGTCGAAATCAAGATAAACACAGAGCTCGAATTTGATCGAGCTCAAGCACGAAAAAATATGCATTCTGAATCTTGATTGCAAAATGAGAATCGAGTCTCTTGTATGATTTTTCTTATCTTAACGAAGACGGGATCCTGTGTCTTGAATTTGCATGAATGACCACCTTTTGGTTAGGGTTAGGGTTTTCAATTATTTGGTCTCTCTCTTTCTCAGGTAAGAAATGTTGGCAAAGGAAATTATGTCGATGAGGCTATTTCAGCAAACCTAGAAAGTTAGCACGTGGAGAGAAAGAAAAGCAAAATAATGGGGAAAATGGCAAGTTCAAAGCTAAAGATTGCTATCATCCATCCAGATCTGGGAATAGGTTTAATCTCCTTCCTATTCCTCTCTCTATGTTGGTCTTGTGATTTACTGATTTTGGATTATGGTATATTTGTATGATTGTACTTTGAAACATATCTGGTTCCAGAGTAAAATTAGACTTTTTAGATTACATTGATGGGTAAAATGCAATTTGAAGAGGCCCAAAGTGTAATTTGAGTGTACATTCAAACAAATGCTTAGCTATGACGCTTTAATTATTGATAAGACAGTCGTGACATGTGACCCTTCTAATTTAGAGATTGATAGGGATTAGATTATCTGAATTCAGATTGGAATTTTCATCTTTATATGCCTTGGATGCACCAAAAAGTGGTTTAATGGACACATTTTCCATTTCTTAGCATTTTTTGCTTGCCATTTAATATTCACATGCAAGGTTTTAAATTTCGGCCGAAATCTGAAATTTCGGATTTCGGTCTAGACCGAAACCGAAATGGCCGAAATCCGAAATTGGTGAAATGTACCAAATTTCAGTCGAATTTTCGGAAAAAATATTAATTTTTTAATCCTTTACCAAATTTCAGCCGAAATTACCTGAAATTTCGGCCCAAAAAACAGACATTTCAAGTCCCTTTACCAAATTTCGGGATTTCTGCTGAAATTTCGGTTTCGGTGGGGACCGAAATTAACCCCGAAACCAAAATTTAAAACCTTGTTCACGTGACAGTCCTTGTTGAGTGTATATTTTCCAAATCCAATCCGTTTTGCACGTTTTGACTTTCCTCTCTAATTAGGAGGAAGGAAAGTAAAGAAATGTGAATATATATTCCTTTCCCTTGTATATTGTGTGCATCCAAATGGACCCCTGGGGATTATGATAAGAAGGTAGTCATTTTGGATTTAGACAGGATACTTTTTTCGCTCTGATTAAATTTTGTTGTGAAAAGACTTGTCATTCTGGTGCTAAAATGTATGATGTTTATACATAGGCGGTGCTGAAAGGTTGATTGTCGATGCTGCAGTTCAACTTGCGTCCCATGGGCACAATGTTCATGTTTTCACTGCACATCACGACAAGAATCGATGTTTTGAGGAGACTCTTGTTGGTGAGTTTTAAATTTATTTCATCATTTTTTATGACTTGGGAGGTAGAGAATGGACAATTGGTGGACCTTGAGTGGAAGAACTTATTTACTTTGTGTATACTGAGGTACGTCATATCTAAGTTCTTTTCAGCAATTGATAATTTGCATTAAAAGGCAATTTGTGCATCTACATGACATAAATGGGCATGATAAATTTAATATGCTTTTTGGAGGATTATTTGTTTCTCCCGGGACATGTTTCTAAAATAAGAAACGATGCCCCCAAGAGCACCTGCCTTGTTTTGAAGAAAGGATAAAACGAGGTCTAGTTTTTTATTTTTTATTTTTGTAGAGATTTTCAGTTTTGACCAAATAATAATAAGAAATAGTAATAAGCAATAGTTTGCCGACCCCAACTAGTTTGGGACAAAGGCTTAGTTGAGTTGCGTAATAAGCAATCGTTTGTTACTGGCAAGGAGCTTGTGGCCGAATTTGATAAGTATCTGTCTAGAACTAATGATGCTGACGTGAGTTCTAAGTACTTGCATCGCTGTGTTATCTTGTGACCTTCACTGATTGGTCTCAATTTAGTATAATGGAAGTAACAAGAAATTCAGATCCATTTTCCATTCAAAAAAACAAAACAAAAAAGAAATTCAGATCCATTTTGGACCATTCACTTTCCAAAACCCAGGGCAGGATTTGTCTCATATAGCAAGAGAGATTTTGTGTTACTGGCAAGGAGCTTGTAACTGCATTTTTTAAGTATCTATCTAGAACTAATGATGCTGACTTGAGTTATAAGTTCTTTCATCGCTGTCTAATTATTATTGAAAATTTGTTTAATTAAATAATGTTAGTTACAAACTTAATTGGGGGTCAAACTGGATTCTTGGGTACTCTGGCAGGCTTAGTGCGTGCTTACAAAACCTGACTTAAAAAATTTTAAACTAGAAAGGAAACAAAAATCAAATTCTCAGATCGTCTATTTTGTCCTTGTTTTGGCCCTTTTGCACCTATGTTAATGGCCAAAATAGTTATTTAGTTTGCACGGCCAGCACTTAGCCATGTGTCATTTGAGTTGAGTCAAACCCTCATGAGAAACATGTGCTTGGTTCTCATGTCATCGAAAGCATGCTTGAATACATTGAGATGAGCAAGTTCATTTGCATCAAGATACGTAGATTGACATCATAATGATGAAACTAATAATGGTGCTCAACTCTTACTGAAAATAGTGAGGCGGATTAGGCCCCTATTTTTCTGCAGAGGAATTATTGAATGACTGATGATAACCATCTCTTCTACTGTCGAAAGAAGTTATGTGAATTTGTCACTATAAGATCCCTTGTGTATGCACCATGTCAACATATGTGTTATCTTTAACACTCCCCTTCACACGGTAACGTGTCTTTGAACATGTTCATCTTGTCAGATAAGTATACTGATATGATGATCACCTGTGAGTCCTTTGGGTCGTTGAGATTTACCCACTTGCAGTATGCTAATCACTCTCTTCTCTTAAGTAGCGTTGAGGAGAAAGTTTTTCACCTTAAGGCTATTATGAGGTATTACAAGGCAATATCAGGTCAGAGAATCAGCATTGGATCAAAGAATAAATTTCCCCGGGTCTTCTGTGATGAGCGTATGGTTGAGCAGTGGAGAGGTTGAAAAGTTTGCTCGAATCTTTGAATGCAAGGTTACTTCGATCCTTAACTCCTATATATGGTTGCCCCTTTGTCATTTACTTAAGGGTCTTTGGGTCCGATGATTGAGAGGGTTGAGAAGAAGCTCTCCCGTTGGAAGAAAAGTCGGCTACCTTTGTGGGGTGGATTATGCTTATCAAATCAATTTTAGCTAATATGCCCCTTATCTCTCTATTATAGCCTTGTGAGTAGTGAGTGTCATTAACAGACTGGATCAGCTTTAGAAGAACTTCCTTTGGAACACTAAGGAAGAGAGGGATCTCAATATCCGTAGTCTCAGTGATGTGAACATTGCCCTTTTTGGTAAGCGGATTTGGAGGTTTGAGGGAGAACATTGGAGGGAGATGATTGTTGGGAAGTTTGGTTCTGGATTTTACAGTTTGAGAGTCAGAGGACACTTTTAGGTCCCAAGGCATGACTCTGTGTAAAAAACGTTATGAGATCCATGGACTTAATTTTAAAAAAGTATAAGATTAGGGTGCGATTTGGCTCGCGCATTCGCTTTTGGCATGATCTTTGATGCGGGGATCGCCCATTGAAGGCTGAATTCCCTAGTCTCTTCAGAGTGGTCTTTGACTGTGAGGCTAGTGTTGGTAAGTCCTATGTTCGCTAGGAGGACATGGTGATCTGGAAAGGTTCTTTTTGCTGGAACTTGTTTGATCAGGAGCTCGACATGGCAGTTTCTGTCATAAGAGGCTGGGACTCGATTTTTATTAGGAGGCAAGGAGATCACAAGCGTGTCTGGTTTTGGGGTAAGGTCTTGGTCTGATCCCTTTCCCGGCAGTTACTCATTCCTTCTACCTCCTCACCTGCTAGGAGGGTGTGGAATTCTCCCCCTCCATATCGGGTTAGTTCTTTCTCTTAAACTACTTGCCTAGACAAGATTTTGATGATTGATCTCTATGACGGAGATCCGAGCTTTCATTTTTTGTCTCTTTTCCGTATTCGTGGCGATCGAAACTGAAATTTAGAACCTTTATCTTGACTCGTGATTGAACTATGGCAGCAGTCGGTGGTAGAACCGTAGGAGTGAGGGATGCTTGGAAAGGGGAGGAGTATCATTAGAAGAATATTTTCCCACTACCTCGTTAGCCGCAGTATCATTAGAAGAATATTTTCCCACTATTTAGCATACACGTTGGTCTTTGCTAATCATTATCAAATTTTGAATAGGTTCAAAATTTGCAGCGGACAAGGAGTGAGCATATATCAGAAAAGCTTAGATGGTTAGCTGGGGGGCCAGCGCCCGTCGCTAGGAAATACAAAGGGTTTATTAGTAAAGGTTTCCGCTTTCACACGAAGGCTCGCGAACAGAAAAGGAAAACACAGAATTGTGGAGCTGTTGTCACTGCAAATACAAAAAGTTTGTGCCAGGGATCAGAATCCAATAGCCGGAGATATTAGTTATTACGGTGTTTTAACAGATATTATTGAACTTAACTACTTTGGACGCCTGAAGGCGTTGCTTTTAAAATGTGATTGGTTTGATGTTGTAACGCCGAACAGGGGAATAAAAATAGATGCGTTCGGTTATACAGTTGTAAATATGACACGTCATATTTATAAAAATGAGCCTTTTGTCTTTGCATCTCAAGCTGAGCAAGTATTCTAAGTGCAAGATCACCCCGGTAACAAAGACTGGCATGTGGTTGTGAAGACAAAACCTAGGGACTTGTATGAGGTACATGGGAACAATGATGAGGGAGATGTCCAGACCGAGGCAGCAGAAATCCAAAATTTGGAAGACGTAAATAGCTGGGAACGAATAAATATAGTAAGGACAGAAATTGATGAACCGTTGGAACAATTGACCCAGGCAATACCAGATGATGAAGAATGTGATACAGATTCAGATGCTAGTGACGGCGATGAGAGTCCCTTTGCCAACGATAAATAAACGGGATCATATCTCTTTCTCTATTTGGTGTACTGCTTTGATGGTTGATTTGTTTGAATTTTGACAAAATGTCGCTCTTTTCTTAATGTTCTTACATTTGTAGACTTTGTGTAGTGGAACACTTGTACCTGTTCTTTTTCTAAGAAATGGTTGAGGGGGTATCATATTTGGGAGTTTTGAATCATTAAATGTTGCTCTATTCGTAATGTTCTTAAACTTATAGGCTTTGTTTACTAAAATACTTACACCTGCTATCTTTTGAAATTTGATGGATACATGATCATCTCCACTTAAATGTCAAATCGTTAAATTGTTATCAATTTGCAATAGTTGTATGCTTATTATTTAAGATATCAATCTCAATTGTTAATCATGTACAGGTGATCAGACATGAGGAAACGCAATCTCACTATGCCACCCTCACATTCTCAGGCCCAAGATACACATGATGATTCCCAGGTAGGACAGGGGGATGAGCAGACCGAGGATCTGGATGACCAGGTCGGGCACTTGCATACATAGCCCTCCTTTGTTCCTGAGATACAGGATGTTGCCTCCTCGTCGATGAGGTCTTGGAAGAGACGTGGTCCCACTTACTGCAAAGATACATGGGGATGCCCTAGGAGTCAAAGGAAGAGAGTAGTGTTTAATAAATTTGGCCAGCCCATAGGAAAAATAGGGAAAAAATTCACAAATTTCTTGGGCACTGTAGCAAGACTTGGTGCTGAGTTACCAATTGACCAATTCGACTGGAGGCAAGTGCCTAACGAAAAGAAAGAAGATGCGTGGGAAGTTGTTCAGGTACGATGAAAATAAATTGTATTATTAACTTCCTACAAGTTCTTTTAGGAAGCTAGTATTATTTTGATTTTAAATTTTGTTATAATTCCATGGTATTAAAGACTTCTTACATGTCAATTTAGGATTACTATGATGTTGATGAGATGCATAAGAGTTGGACATTGAGTAATATCGGTACAAAATGGAAAGATTGGAAGTGTTATTTGAGAAAAACTTACTTCGATCCTGGTTTCCCATGCACGGATGATAGAGTAATTGGTGACCAGTGGACGGGTCTCTACGCCCATTGGCAGTCATCGCTTGCTCAGGTAAAATGCAATCTTATTTTGGTTTTAACATTAATATTAAAAAATTAACATTATTATATTTGGTTGCTAATTTCAGAAGCACAGTATAACGAACAAGGCTAACCGATCCAAACAAGTGATGATGCACACAAATGGGACTCAGAGCTTCGCATGTAAACGCTATGATCTGGTAATTTCATGAACTTCTAATTTAATTCCTCATTTATATATTGGTTTTGACATGATAAAATTGTTTTCCTGTTGACAGGAGAAAGGAAGTGGCAAGGTTCTTAGCCGCCCTGAACTATTCAAGCTTACTCATACGAAGAAAAATGGGAAGATTGTTGATAAAGCTTAAATATAATGTGCCAATACTATATGCTATTTTTTTATTTATTTGGCCGGTTTTATGTTAAGCTTTATTTCTATTGTTTTTTTTTTCTTATTTTCAGAAAAAGTTTACACAGTACGAGATGGAGCATCCTGAGTCTTCCAGTAGCAACGTTGCAACGTTGCAATTTTCAGAGACGACGCCTTTGCCCATTTCATAGGATCAGAGAGACATGGCAGGGTGCGGATGATGGGGTTTGGTACGACCCCAACTGATTGTTTTGGGCCATCACCAAATCGCATGGATTATCAGAGAATGATTGAAGAAGAGCGCAATGACAAAGAACAAATTAGGGAGGATTGTCGCCAGTTTAAGGAGGAGGTGACCCAGCAGCTTCAGAATTTCATGTCAAATTTCAGTGGTAGCCAGGTAATGTTTGAAATTATGTTGCATACAAGTAAGATACAAAATTGTAAAATGAGTTTTTTTACATAACGTTTCTATTTTATAATAATTTTAGAATACTGCCGATGCGACTCCATCACGAGATGTGACTTCCCCCCTGCAAGTCACCCGCCTTGCTCCTCCACAGAGGTATAATTGATTTTACATTTTCATCCAGCTAATTCCAATACTTGACCGCTATCATTGACTGTGTAATTTGCAAGTTTTCATTTCCTTAATGTTGCTTAGGTTATTTTGATGAGCTTGGCACGACCGGGGATTGAATTGGCCAAAGGACTTCTTGTGAGCAAAGATCCGGCGACGATAGTTGATGGATGGCACACCGATTGGGCCAGGATTTTCTCTTGTTAGTGTCAGGGTTATAATAGTGGGCGATGAACTTCTGATAAGACCATCAGGACGACGGAAAACTATTAGAGACGTGGCTGGAGGACATGTCGTTTGGCCATCTTTTTGTGTAAGTTTGTGATATAATTTTGGTTTTTAATATATATTTTTATCATATATTTACTAATCGTTTTCTTTATTTTTGTTTTTTTTACTTTCTTTGCAGGTTAAAGAAGCACCGAGCAATTAAGTTACTTTTATGTTTGTAGTACCTTTTTGTAGTTATGGACTTGGATGTTATCTGTTTTTTGTAGTTATGGATGATGAGTGACATCATCATTGGGGACATGCTAATCTATAGATAATCTTCATGTGAACAGTGGTTGGGGATATGCTAAACTCTTGTATCCGATTCCAAATTTTTTGTGTGGACGAGGTAGTAAAGGGATGATTTTGATGGTGGTCATATTATTTTTGCGTAATGATTTTTATATCTTATGTGTGCATAAATAAGGAGGTTGATATGAACAACTGATCAGGTAGCAAAGGGATAGGAATTGCATTCAGCATTGTTTATTCTTTACTTTCCATTCTGATGTAATTTTTCTTTACTTTCCTTGATGAAGTAACTTTTACTTTTAGTTTTCTTTAGGAATTCAGTGTAAATAAGAAGTTGTCAAGTTGTGGATGGGTCATGAGTCGAGAGTTGAGAAGTTGTTGCTCATTTTCCCTACAGACACGAGATCTACGATGAGAAAGGTAGTTCCCATCTATTAGCATTAGCATTTGATATAGAAATGCTGAGATAGATAGTTTTTAGTAATATTAGCATTTGCTCACTTTCCCTGAAATTCATGTCTCTAGCATGTGTAAATTTGGGAATTTGGCATATATTTTAGTATGCCTTCATGTGTTTATTGTATTTATGTTGAGTGTTCTTAGATTTCTCTTGCTTCTTAACATACTTACACTATGTAGGTAAGGTGGGGAAATGTAGATTTTCTGCTGCCTTTCGGTAGAGTCTAGAGTGCTACAGACGGCTTTATTCACGGATTGGATGAAAAGGTACCCTTTCTTTAATACTAGCTTATGCATATTTTAGTTGAGTTTTTGAACAACTGATCAGTCATTATACACTTGCTTATGGCCGTTGTTTATGAGTACATTTTGCTATTCGCTTGCATTGAAAATATCAAGGAAAGGTTTGAGTTTGATGCTAATACGAGCAGTGTCTTCTTCATTGAAAGCCCATTGAAAGGGTTTTTGGGTCAAAACCCATCTTCCGGTGACAGTGGGTATGCAAGCTATTGACGGGGGATTTGGAAATGGTTAAGAATTTTGATCAATGGGTAAGAGGAGTTGGGTTTTGAAAAAAAAAAACACTTTAAATCGGTATGCAAAGGGTTTTTTGTCTAAACCCAACAGCTTGCATAACCATTGACCTTAATTCTTAACCAAAATAGCACCCACTCAAAGGATTTTTTTTTACCAAAACCCATCTTGTTACATACAGAACCAGAATGTAACATGAAACTCTTCTATTTGATTTTTAATCATCTGTTGTTTTTCATTTTTTTCATACAAAACCCATTCAGATGCAATACATACATCCACCAGTGACCAGTCTCATGTGAAGAAGGAGGAGGAAAAGGCTCAGGAAGAGGTATGCATACATCCACCAGTGACCAGTCTCATGTCTTGATTGTACTTCTGTCATGTATGTGTGTACTGATACAAGTATTCAGATCTGATATGGACACCAAGCATTGAACTGAACAAACGCCATGAAATATGAGGATCTTCAATAGGTTCTTAATGTGTAATGTATTATTTAGATTCCATTCAAAATGTATTATTCACATTACAAAAAGATTTATGCTAGCTTGTATAGAACTCAAAATCTACATAAATGTAAGGCCTAACATTGTGATCTTTTGCTTCCTTCAGGGATCACACTTCGAGTCGATCAATTACACGCTATTGTTATTTAGAAAGTCATAAGCTTCGTTGGTTAGAAGATTGATAGTCTATGACCATGAGATCAAATCCCAAGTCATCGGTAGTGCAATTTCCTCTCATTGACCCTATCAATGTGTACAAGTCCCCCACACTCATGGATAGGGAGTTCTATGATCAAGAATCATCACCACCACCTCACATATGACACAGTGTATAAGTGAGATTTCCCGACTCCTCTTTCTGTTATAGTTTATGCACACAAAACATTGTGTTCTTTCTCTTCCTTTAGAGATCACTCTTCTAGTGAATCACACACTAGTGTTATTCAGAAAATTAGAAGCTTCTCTGTTCATGGGATTGATATAGTGTACGACCATGAGATCAAATCCCAAGTCATCTGTAGTGCAATTTCCTCTAATTGACCATGTCATTGTGTACAAGTACCCACTCTCATATTTGAATAGGGAGTCCTATCATCACCACCACCTCACACATGACAGCTGTATAAGTGAGATGTCCCGACACCCCCCCTGCTGTGATAGTTTGTTGATCTACACATATTCAGAGAATCTGTTTTTTTTAATCTACATCTATAACAATCTTTAACATCTGATTCTCTCATATTCCCAAGAGAAACAATCTATATCCAATGAGGGGACACTTGCAATCTAATTAATCGGGTGGAAGAGAGTCAATATTCTCATATCCATCGAAAGAGGTCAAGTGATCTCAAACCAATCAAAGGAGAAAAGAGACCCAACACCCAATATATTCACAATGTATTCCATAATATTATTATGATTATATGATTAACAATGCATGTAGTCAGGTACATCACATCAATTACCATCCAGGGAAACGATACTAACAACTACTCAAGGCCTTGTACCAAGAGGTGACGAAACCAAAATGACTCATTTGAGTTTTGAGTCGTGGTAGTGAGTTATAACTTGTTCAATAACCCGCATCTCCACAAACTTTATAACCATTCAAATAAAAAGAGTTTTAACTTGTTGAGGACATTTTTTGAATGATAAACTTTTTGAGTACATATGACCATGTACTTTGAGGTGTGGAAACTGAGATGATTCATACTTGTTTTGATTCGTGGTGGTGAATCTTATTTTATTTTTAAATGTGTGGAAAAATGGGAGGTGTCTTAACAAGTCAAAATGTTGTGATTATTCTGATTGCTCTAAACCATTAAGGATGGGCAATAGTATACATGACTATACCAAATTATGCCCAACTCAAGAGTAGAGTCCCCAGCTGGGCCGATCGTGCTATGGATGAATTATGTTCAAAACTTAGTGCTCACAAATGTGGTAGTGTCAAAGGCGATGAAGTAACTTAAAAAGGCTAAATTATCCTGGAAAACTCATTTTTCAGTGAAAAAGTTTACCAAGAAATTTTCCATGCATCTAAACGCCCAGCCAAGATTAGTTGTTTACTCCTTGAGCATTCACCTTTTGATCTAGGTGATCACATAGGCAACCTTTATTAGCTTAGGTTCAGGTGCCTAGGCAGGTCTCACGTAGGAAGTAGAACCTTGGATATAGGGGTGTAAACGAGCCGAGCCGAGCCGAGCTTGGCCAGGCTCGGCTCGGCTCGTTATGCTCAAAAGCTCGGCTCGGGCTCGAATCAGGCTCGGGCTCGGCTCGGCTCGGTCAGGCTCGGCCAGGCTCACGAGCGGCTCGCGAGCCTTACCGAGCTTTTTTTCACACCCCTCATCTTCCCTGGACAGCCCTAATCCACAACCTCAAAAATGTTACGATTCACAAGAGAAACTCCGTAATCAACAAGGTCCGTAATAGAAATCATGGAATACACAAATCAAAACTAATAAACGTCATACAGATCCCAAATAATAAAGTAAAACACGAAAATCCGAAGCTTACCGCCATAGTTAACGAGCCCAGGCATGAATATAGTTGAATAAAACCCTTGAATCTGAATTTACACAGTTTCCCGATGAAAAAACCCTCGTTCGAGAGTAAAAACCGCGAGAAGCAGCAAAAACACAAGAAACTGAATCAGATCCAAAAGTTCACAAGCTGATAGCATCACAGGTTTAGACCATCGGTGTTATTGGAAACCCTATAGAAGGGCAAAAAAAAATGGAACCCCAACGGGAGAAAAAAGGAGAGAATTCTGAACTTGCTTTCCAACCAATGCCCTAAATATTGTAATTTCACTACTTTTTTTACACTATGGGGGTGGTCCAAGTAACAAATGGGGTTCCTAAAATGAAGTGACATATTTTGCCTCCCCTTTTACTCCCTAGACAACCCTTTTAGTGTATATATTAATATATATATATATATATATATATATATATTTAAATATATTAAATTCTTAACGAGCATTAACGAGCCGAGCCGAGCCGAGCCTGGCCTAAATCGGGCTCGGCTCGTTAAGGATTCGAGCCGAGCTCGACCCGAGCTTTTTTCGAGCCGAGCTCGAGCGAGCTTCCGAGCCCGAGCCAAAATTGACACCAGTTGGATAGCCTTTAAAAGGCACAGTGCCATCCTTCATTAGCTTTAGTTAACCACACAAGAGTTGCACACAGACTTATTTTCCTTTCAATGGGTCCCTTTTCATCTTGCCACTTTGTGAGAGTGTTAATTTTCAGAGTTGACCTCACATTTATTTTGAAATCTGGTACAACATCTCTCTCTTTGACGATGGGCTGTTTTCGTATCATATACAGTAGTAGTACAGTACAGATTGATCTAACTATCGACTACAAAATCCATTTATGATATTTTGTATTTGTACTTTTAAATTTTCTGAATTTGGATTCGTAGTGTAGTACAGATTGATCTAATTATCAACTATGAAAATCCATTTATGATATTTTGTATTTGTGCATCTAATTTTCAGAATGTGGATATGGATAATTTTGATGACTTTGGCGTTGATTTATATCCTGTTCTTTGAGGCATCCTTATCCGACTCGGATCCTGATGCTGGCATGATGAATTGTATTAGGGATAAAAAAGCAGCTAACATTGTTCCAAGGTATGACTTTCTTAATAGTTTCAGATCTCTGTGTGTACCTCTTTCCTTCAACTTTTGTCCTTGTGCTACAGTTCTCAGTTCTCACTAATATGTCAAGTCTATAAATGGGATTTATTAGCGACTTTTGCAGAAAAGCATTTCGCGGCTGTCTGTTGCATGAGAGAGCAGCCACTCAGATGAATTAAATGAATAAGACAAAACCTGCTGAAAAGTGAGCCTATGTGGCTGCTCTATCATGCAACAGCCCGCTGTGAAATGCCTTTATTCAACAGCCACACACACACACACACACTTACTTCATGCATGAGCTATTACAATTTCATCCTCTATCATAGAAAGCTTTTTCAGTTCATATTAAGCCTTTATTAGTATTGTAAGAAGTCATGTTTGCTTTCTGAGAGTTAGTCTTTCAATCATCATTTCTATTTGCTCCTCAATGAATAGTTAAGACTTAAGAGAAGTAGTTATATGAATGGTTTTAAATTTCAGCCGAAACGAAACGAAATTACCAAAATATTTCGGTTATGGCCACGGCCGAATTGATGTTTACATGAAGTCGTTTCTTTACAAGATTTCGACGAAATTTCACCGAAATTCCGAATTTTAGTTGAAATTTCGTTTTAGCCATTTTTACTAAATTTCCACCGAAATTGTAAATATGTGCCGAAATAGCCGAAATTTCCACCGAAATCGCCGAAATTTTCACTGAAATTTTAGACATTTCGGTCGAAATTTAAGAAATAACGAAATCTTTGTCATAATTTTTAAGTGATTTCGGCCGAAACCGAAACTGAAATATTTCAGAGATTCAAGATTTTGATTGAGCGAATAAAATTGGCGCCTTTCATGCCATTTAAGATTTTTCTGGATAGGCGAAGATTCTAGATTTTGATTGAGCGAATAGAATTGGCATCTTTCATGCCATTGAAAAATAATAATAACAAAATTGGCATCTTTCCTATGGAAAGAACTGAGAGATGAGAATTAGAAGATTAGAAGCATTTTTTTGAAACCTTCTTTGGCTTTTAGTTATGCTATATGTTGAAAACATTGAAACATCTTTTTTCAAGTATACTAACAAATAATGAAAGAATGCTCTTGTAAATGATTACCAATTCTACCAGAAACAGTCAACGAGGGAATATTTCATAATTTTATTACTACAGTGTTGACTTTAGTTGGACATAGGAGCGTTTTATATTTCCAGCATAGGCTGTTGCTTGCAGATGTAAATGGGTGGATTGGAATGTTAGGAGTTTCTGAACCTCCTGTGCAATGTCGAAAATGTCATTTTTGTTTAAATAACAGAATGCTGAAATTACATGAATGATCATTGTTCTTTTGTTAAAAAAATAATGAAACATTCAAATTGTATGAATCAAATTTTTACTAAAGTATCATATAACGCATTTCCATGTTTTGCCTAGTCAGCCCTTTTGGGCGAAGGCTCAGTCCCAATTGGATTTCTTGTTGAGCTATCTAAGTTCCTCAACTGAATCCTCTTCTAGTGTGCGCCTTTGAACTGTGCTGCGAATTTGTAAGTATTTTGTGAATCGCTCATACATATTTTGTGAATATATGGTATGGGTACAGGCATGCATCACTTTCATCTTCTGTGGTATAAATTTTGCTCTCAATGTTACCATTCTTAAATATCCAGCTAGTACAGTGTAACTAGTATGATTGATTCCAGAGTTTAAGCAGATTCTAAACTTGCTACTTGCCCCTTCTTTTCTATCACAATGTATCTGTAAAACAGGTATAATTTGTTGGAAAATTTGAGGGCACTGTTGTTGATAAAAAAACAGAAACTTGTTGCTTCAAGGCGTGCTATCACTTTCCTTAAGACAAGATTCGCCCCCACTAGTAGTGTGCAAAGGGGATCCGCGAATTGCCTCCTTAGTATAAAATGAAGCCTAGTAGGGAAGCCCTACTAATGTTTGATGACGCGTAGCACTAGCGGAATCAAACCCGAAATGCCCTTCCGAAATTTCAAGCCTTAGAGAAATTTCTAGATAATGTTTCTGCAGAAAAACAGTATCTAGAACAGTAAACAAAAGAAAAACAGTATATAGAAATACTTGGGGATTTTGTAGGAGTGTAGAAGAGAGTGTAGAGTCTGTCAGAATTGCCAATTCATTTTTCTATATGAAATGACTGAATTCTGCGCATTTTGTAGACCACCTAGTGTCTTTTCAGTGTGAAAAACACCTCTACAGGGCACCTTTCCAGAATGTTTGAAATCTGACCGTTAGATCGCACCCATTGATATTGAACGGTCCTGATCGATTCTAGAGGTGACTGTTGGTAAGTGCAAAGTGCGCCTAAAAAGGCGCCAATAAAGCGCCACTATGCGCCCTATAGCCCATCGCACACGCACCGTGCGCGTGTGCGAACGGTGCGTTGCACCGTCCCGCGGGTCCAACCATGGGTTCAACCCAATGTGCAATCAACAAGTATTAGAAAAGGTAGTGCTTTATAAGCCATTCTCTTTCTTTTCTCTCATCCGGTACGGGACTATCTTTTCAACTACACTTCTACATCCTTTTGTAAGAGCAAATATTTCCAAGAAAACATTTTCCTTTTCCCAAACGCTTTTGATAAAACATTTTCCAAAACACTAAAACATGTAAAATACATGATTTTGAAAATGCAAAATCACTAACAATCCCCCACCATTTTCAAAATCAAAGAAAATTTTCTCATCGGGCTTGGAAATCTTATGCATAGATGAAGGTATCTCTCGATTTGAACCTTCACTTAGTGAGGACATATCAAAGTTAACCAGAATTGCATAGTAGACGTATCTTTGAACTAGCTATTCTATTTGGTTAACCGGATACATCTCACACACAAGATTTCACTTCTTGGGCAATTTCTAAAACCGACACATGTACTGGCCTTGTGTCTATATCTTGGTTTCATGAGCGCTCTAGAGACTAGCCAGGTCTCATAGGAAGCGGCACCACTCCCACACTCATATAGGTAGGCTTATCAAGAGTGCCCCTGTAACTAAAATACTCCAACACTATGTTATAAGCCTATTAAGAGTTTAAATACTCAGCCTTCTCCTTTTAAACATTACAGGTACCAAGCACTTTACCTTGGGATGGCAAATAATACAGATTATAGTGCTTGCAATCACTCCATATGATGTACTTGGACTCATTGAACTCAAGACTTGATGTTTATTCAAGTGTTGAGTTGATGTTCCATCATTGGTGACTATTGGTTAATGGCTTTAACCCCATCCCTAATGATGTTTTACACACCAGATCTCTTGCAAGAGCTTTAATGAATGGATCGCCCAAGTTTTGGCTCGATCTCACAAAATCAATAGTTACTACTCTATTAGTAAGTAACTCTCTTATAGCACTATGTCTAAGTCCTATATGTCTGGACTTACCATTATAAACATGATTATATGCCCTTGATAGTGTGGCTTGACTATCACAATGGACATAAATCGATGGCATTGGTTTAGACCATAACGAAATTTCCAATAACAAATTCCGAAGCCATTCCGCCTCTTTACAGCATGCTGCCAGAGCTATAAACTCTGCTTCCATAGTTGAAGTTGTTATGCATGTCTGTTCCTTAGAGGCCCAGGAGACTGCTCCCCCACCAAGGGTGAAATCCACCCACTGATTGATAAATAGTCTATACGCTCAGTTATCCAACTAGCATCAGAGTATCCTTCTATTACAGTTGGATACCCACTATAACATAAACCATAGTTTATAGTTTTCTTTAAATATTTTAAAATTCTATAAACTGCATTCTAATGAGAAAAACTAGGATTACTGATAAACCTATTAAGTTTACGTACAGCAAATTGTATGTCTGGCCTAGTACAAGTCATAGCATACATAAGACTACCAATTACACTAGCATACCCTAGTTGAGATTTCTTACTTGGTACCCTATTCAAAATGTGACAAGCTGTAAGTAAGGCTTCACCCCAAAACCTTTTATTTAAACCAGAATTAACAAGCATAGCATTAATCATTTCAGTAAGTGTCCTATTCTTCCTTTCTTCTACACCATTTTGTTGTGGTGTATAAGGGGCAGAAGTTTCATGGACTATGCCTACTGATTCACAGAAATGAGGAAAGTGATATTCACCACCTCTATCTGATCTGAGACATTTAATGCTTGTTATACATTGGTTTTCTACTTCAGTTTTATAAATTTTAAATTTTTCTAAAACCTCATCTTTATGACCAAGGAGATAAACATAACAGTACTTAGAATAATCATCAATAAATATAACAAAGTACTTTTTACCTCCCTTTGTGGGAACACTATGTATGTCACATACATCACTATGTATTAAATCTAACAAGTTAGAAGTTCTATCTACTTTAGGGAATGACTTAGTAATTATCTTAGTTTGCATGCATGTTTTACATCTATCTACTAAGTCATTTTCATATTAAGGTTAACTTAACCATATCATTCATTTTCCTAGTATTTACATGTCCTAAACAATTATGCCATAAAGATAAAGAAGAATCCAAAACATAAGCAACGACATTCACTTTATTGATATTAAGTTTGAACATCCCTTCATACATATATCCCTTCCCAACAAAAGTACCCCCCTTAGAAAGAATGAACTTGTCAGATTCAAATACAAGTTTGAAGCCATTCTTGTTGAGAATGCTTCCAGACACTAAGTTCTTTCTAACTTCTGGTATATGGTAGACATCGGTTAGAGTGAGTCGCTTGCCGGATGTGAACTCAAGTTCCATCTTGCCCTTCCCTTTGACTTCTGCTGTCGACGAATTTCTCATGTATAACATGCTTCCATCTTCAACTGTTTCATAAGTTGAAAACAGGTTCCTGTCTTTACAGACATGCTTCGTCGCACCAGAGTCAATCCACCAATCATTGCCATCTTCAAGCATATTTGCCTCTGAAATCATGGCGACAAACCTTTCTTTGTCTGTTGGTGCACCCGACTTCTTATCCTTAAGCAGTCGGCACTCACTCTTGTAATGGCCTGGTTTGCCACAGTTGAAACAAGCACCCTTTCTTTTCTTATTCTTATTAGTCTTCTTTTCAGGATGTTTGTTTCTCTTTCAATTGCCTTTTCCTTGTTGGTTCGAATTCTTGACATTTTCCACCAAATGGATCTTAGAGGATACAGTTTCATTTTCTTTCTTGTCTCTGATTCTTGACTCTTCCTCAATCCTGAGGCATTGAGCCAAGTCTTCAATAGACATTTCATCTTTCTTGTGTTTTAGACTTTTTCTAAAGTCTTTCCAAGTTGGTGGAAGTTTGTCAATAATTGAAGGGACAATGAAGGAATCATCAAGAATGATGCCTTGCAAATGAATTTGATTAATTAAATGTTGTATTTCATGTAATTGATCAATAACAGACTTATCATCTACCATTTTAAAATTTAAAAATTGACTCACAGTGAATTTCTTGCTACTGGCATCTTCCGCCAAGTATTTGGCTTCAAGTGCATTCCAGATTTCACTTGCTGATCCCATGCCTTGATATATGTCAAATAGTGTATCTGACATAGCATTTTGGATGTGCCCTTTGCAAATGCAGTCATCCTGTTCCCACTTCATCCTTGCACGACCTCCGCCAAAGTTTCATTTTCATTTGCTGCCGGCTTTAGAGTAGTGAGAACCCGGACCACTTTGAGTGATGTCAAAATGAAGTGCAACTTCTTCTGCCAGCGCTTGAAATTTCCTTTGTCGAAACGTTCGAGTTTGACAAAGTTTTGGGTCATTTGACGAACTGAATAAAGTGCCATTGAAACAACAGTAAATAATCTTGTCTTAAGATTGTTGGAAAATTTGAGGGCACTGTTGTTGATAAAAAAATAGAAACTTGTTGCTTCAAGGCGTGATATCACTTTCCTTAAGACAAGATTCGCCCCCACTAGTAGTGTGCAAAGGGGATCCACGAATTTCCTCCTTAGTATAAAATGAAGCCTAGTAGGGAAGCCCTACTAATGTTTGATGACGCATAGCACTAGCGGAATCAAACCCGAAATGCCCTTCCGAAATTTCAAGCCTTAGAGAAATTTCTAGATAATGTTTCTGCAGAAAAACAGTATCTAGAACAGTAAACAAAAGAAAAACAGTATATAGAAATACTTGGGGATTTTGTAGGAGTGTAGAAGAGAGTGTAAAGTCTGTCAGAATTGCCAATTCGTTTTTCTATATGAAATGACTGAATTCTGCACATTTTGTAGACCACCTGGTGTCTTTTCAGTGTGAAAAACACCTCTACAGGGCACCTTTCCAGAATGTTTGAAATCTGACCGTTAGATCGCACCCATTGATATTGAACGGTCCTGATCGATTCTAGAGGTGACTGTTGGTTTGAGTAAAACCTCACTCCAACCCAGTCATCGTTAGATCAACCATCTATGGTGTGGATCGCACCCACTTGGCACATGACCGTTGGGGGAAGGGACACAACCCATTTGATCACACTCTTTGACCGAAGTACAAAGTGCGCCTAAAAAAGTGCCAATAAAGCGCCGCTATGCGCCCTATAGCCCATTGCCCACGCCGCGCGCACGCGTGTGCGAACGGTGCGTTGCACCGTCCCGCGGGTCCAACCCAATGTGCAATCAACAAGTATTAGAAAAGATAGTGCTTTATAAGCCCTTCTCTTTCTTTTCTCTCATCTGGTACGGGACTATCTTTTCAACTACACTTCTACATCCTTTTGTAAAAGCAAATATTTCCAAGAAAACATTTTCCTTTTCCCAAACGCTTTTGATAAAACATTTTCCAAAACACTAAAACATGTAAAATACATGATTTTGAAAATGCAAAATCACTAACATAATTGGTGTATGTTGACTCTGATTCTCCGAGCCTTCTATTTCAAGATATCAAAAGTTCGTACCAAGTGATCTCAGTGAGGCTAGTTCAAGAGGTAAATGCTTTGGCTCTTTTCTTTTGTATTAATCTCTAGAAATTTATCTAAGCTTCTCAAGCTCCACTATGATTAAAATATCAGGAAGCCTCTAGACTTCTCACACTCCACTATGATTGAAATATCAGGAATCCTCAAGAAGCACTCTGATATGGATCGTGGTATTGAAGGGGATAGGTTGCCAAAGAAATCCGAAGAACAAATGAACTTGGAGTAAATTTCTTTGTGCTCATTTCCCTTCATGCTTTTACTTTCTACCTATATCTATGGCTCCCCATGTTTGTTAATTCTATGTTACAATGGAATTTTATAGAGAGGTAGATACCAGTACTCCAACATTGACAAACATAGAATTGCCTGCGGAGCTAAGGTGCTCTCTTTGCAACACAATCTTCAAAGAGGCTGTGATGATACCATGCTGCCAGCATAGCTTTTGCGACAAGTGTAAGCTCATTCACGAATATTCCCAAAGTTCCAAATATGATGAATTGTCCCTATCAACTTGCCCGTAGCTTTATTCATTGGCTTGTAAGACCTGTTAAGAATCCCAGATAAATCACAATAAGATAAAAATTATATCATCTCCCCAAGGGCTGTTTTTTGTCATTGGGAAGTGTTGGTAACTTTCTAGTTTCTACAAACATAAGCGGACTTCATTTTACGTACCTGCATTTATTAATTTTTACCTTAAACGTGCCATTTGGCTGCAGGTATACGTTTGGTATTGGTTGAGAAGGAAAGGTGTCCAAAGTGTTCTTCTACCAAATGTAGATTAGATGATTTGCTTCCAAACGTATCCCTCAGGCAGGCAATTGAACATTTTCTCGAGTCTCAAGTAATAATCAGTGGTTCAGACAATACTCTTCCCAAATATGCTCCAGGTGAGATAAATCAATAATTCTTGAAGTAAAACATACCAACCTGTAGACACCCCATTTTGTTTTGTTTTAATCAACAAATAAATTAGTGTGTTAAATCCATGTGAGAACCCCCTCTATCATTGATTTATATGTTTTAGGTCATTAATATCTTGATCTGACTTTACGGATCATCAATCGGGACAAAATAAGCTAGGGTCACTTCATAGCCCGGACCCTGATTCCATTCCGAGACCCGATTTCCGTAAATCGTTAGATCAATGGCAGATCATGACCTGGGTCTAACCATCCAAAACCACCTAACCTCTCCTCTCATCCTAACCATTCAAACCTCACCTAACCTCACCTAACCTCTCCTCCCATCATAACCATCCAAACCTCACCTAACCTCACCTAACCTCACCTAACATCACCTAACCTCACCTAACCTTACCTAACCTCACCTAACCTCACCTAACCTCCTATCCCATTCTCCTATAAATACCCTCTCATCTCACCAAAGAAAAGAAGAAAAAAAAAAGAAAAGAGGAGAGAACCCCTCTCTTAGAAAAATTCAAGCCCTCTCTCTAGACCAAATCCCTCTTCTCCATAAGTTTGCATGGAATATCGTCTACAAAAAGGTATGTCTTTTGGAATTTTATTTTCTTTTCTATATTTGTAGGATTGAGTGTTGTTTTGCGTATATTTTGGTTGATGTCATGTTTAATTTTGTACTAGTTTGGCCTTGGTCATGTTCTCACTTATGCTAAATATAATTAATGTGTTAGGGTCATTAGAACCTATTTGCGATGGGATGTTGAAATCATTGGCTTGTTAGGGAATTTAGATTTCTTTTGGGAAAACAATTCATTAAAAATTTTGAACATTTACAAGAAAGAAAACTTGAATTTTACATGAATTATCAAAACCCATTTAATTTGGCTTACAAAACCTCCATCTTTCAATTGATAACAACAGCCCCCACTCCAATTTGATAACAACAGCCCCCACTCAATCTCAAGAACCCAATATCCATACCCCACCTTGCCAAGTAGATAAAAACAACCCCTTTTTCAAACATCCCATTTGAATCTAATCTCAGGCCCATTCAAGCCATTTTTCATATTCACCGTCTTTTAATCACTAAAAAAATAAGAACTATCAAAAGAAAACATGGGGGTGCCAATATCATTCCCGTCATAGTGCTAGCTGTTAGACTTTAAACAGATTTTTCGACCTCCAAAAACAACAGAATCGTGGGAAATGGTTAACTACAAAGTAGTAGATATTTTCGTGCCGTTTCCAACGAGTATTCGTGCTAGATCAGACAGCGAGCGGTTAAAAAGTTAAGTCCAAAATGGTTGCGGCACACCTTTAGGCATTTCCAGTTTAATGTTGCTGTCCTTTTGTTTGCAACACAAATTCGAACCTCTAAATCACAGATTTACAAACAATGGAGAACTACAAAGTTGTAGCCCTATAAAAGATCTTTCCAACGCATGTTTGTACGTTGAATTTGGCCAAGCGGTTAAAGAGTTACGACAGTTTTAGTGGGCTGCATTTGTCAGATCTTTTAATGGTCAATGGTTTGTCGAATTTGTGCAATTGTCAAAACTTGGTTGTGTTAACGTCATTTTCCAAACCAAAATCGAAAGACATTAATCTAAAGTACATCCAACCTAAAATTAACAAAACTAAAATTCACCCATTTAAAATCCACTGATAAAAATCCGTTAAAAGCCATTAACCAAAAGACCACTAAAAATTTCAAATGAAACTAAAACCTTCTAAATAAACAACTTTAAAAGCTACCAAACACACTAAATACCTTCAGATAATAAAAGCTTCAAGAAAACTCTAAAAGTTTCCACAAACCCAAAAGAATTCGAGATTCCCAAGAGCCGGTGGATTCAAAATTCCTTTAGGAACCCTTAGAGCCCAATTTAGGAACACTGGTGTCGTGTCGTGTCGTGTCCTAAGTTTTAGGGAGTCCTAGGTTTTAGGGAGTCCTAGAGTCAGGAGTCCAGCCTCATCACGGACGTTTGCTATGTATAGCAACCGTGCCATAGGTTTAGTTACACTAGTCACCCGATCTTTTCCATAGGACAAGCCTAGTAAACTAGGATGTAGGCTAACCTGCATTAGTCTAAGGGACAACTTGCATTTAGATAAGAATCATATAGCATCTTCGATGAAATCCTAAGATAATAAAATCCTCAACTTGAATTAAATAACTTCTCTTAAAACTGTTGAAACAGTCAATCCCGTCTAGGTCGGTGTCTTAGTTGAGTTAGGCATATGTAACTTAGCTTAGGTGCACCGAACTACGTCGACTCTGATCCCAGTGAGGCTTGGGTACGTAGGCAGCTTGGATGTCTGATGGCATACCACCCGCGAGTCGGCACCACAACAAATTGTGGTGTTTTATATATTAATTTTCTTGTAAATGCTTAATTAAATCACTTAGGATTTTCCATGAAATTAGAATTCTAGGAGAACTGTCACTTAGATTGAATCCAGACAAATTAATAAATCAAGATACACATCTAGGATTCACATTGAAATTAGATTCTAGGATGCATGTCACTTAGTTCGCACATTAACATAGAGTTGAATGAGCCATTTAACATAAATTTAAAAGAGTTAGCTTTTGGAATCGAAGACCGATTATCGGGCAGGAATGGTGCATGTGGCGGATAACTCCCCATACCTTCCATTCTCGTAACCAGGTAGCGAGTCTAGATTTCTGGTTAATTACGGGTCCTAGATCCCACATCTAGGTGGCGACTCTGTCAGTCTCTTTCGTGTGGAATTCGGATTGCCTTAGTGATCCCAAGTTCACAGGAAAGATTAATTCAAATCAACATTAAAATGCACACGCCAATCGCGTGGGTACGAGAGACCAAAAGAGAGAGCGCGCGTGTAGACACCCCATTTTGCTCTACCTTAATCGATAAAGAAATTAGGGTTTGTTTTCCGTCGGTTTTCCAATGTCTTTCTTTCCCGCATCCGTTTGTTACATTTCTAAATATTTTTGGTCGTTTCCGTCGTGTTTCGTATTTTCCCGCTAAATGTTGAGAAGGATTATTCAGAAAATTCTAAACCAGAGAGAATTGGGACCCGTTTGGTGGGCCCGCATTGGGTGCTTCGATTAAATTTGGATCGAGAAAGTTGGACCCATTTGGTGGGGCCGCATGATGCATTTTGATTAAATTCGGACTCGTTTGGTGGGCCCGCATTGAACATTTGTTTAAAATCGAATCAACCGAGGGCCCACATTGTGGGGCCCGCGTTGTGGGGCCTCAGTGGGGCCTCTTGTGAGGCCTCTTATGAAGAGCAATGATGGTAGCTCTCCACTAAGACAACATGATGGGCCCTCCACTAAGAGCAATAATGATGGACTCTCCACTAAGAAACATGATGGGCCCTCCACTAAGAGCAATAATGATGGACTCTCCACTAAGAAACATGATGGGCCCTCCACTAAGAACAATAATGATGGATTCTCCACTAAGAAACATGATGGGCCCTCCACTAAGAACAATAATGATGGATTCTCCACTAAGAAACATGATGGGCCCTCCACTAAGAACAATAATGATGGATTCTCCACTAAGAGGGACAACATGATGAGCTCTCCACCAACATATCTCTCTCTCTCTCTTTCTCTCCCTATATATATCTTCCTTCCCATCCATAAAAAAAAAGAAAAAGAAATTTATCTTCCATTATCTCTTTCTCTTCCATTATCTCTTCTAATCACTCCCTCCAATCCCTTTCCTCAATATATTCTTCCATCCCTCTCCCTAATATTCTTCTTCCATTATCTCTTCACTCCCTCAATCACTCCCTCTAAACACTCCAGAGAAAGCGAAAGACGGCGGAGCGGATCGGCGGCGGCAGAATTTTTTTATATTTTTTGGATTGGGCGGAGATCTTCATCACAGGTAGGTGCATTGTTCTCAAAATATTTCTGTATTTTTCCGAATTTTTCTGATTTTTTTCCGCAAATTGTGTTTTAAAAATGGAAAACTCTTCAAAAAACATCTTTTGACGAAGAAAAATTAAATTATATACCAAACAGATTCTAAAATTAATGAAATTTCGTGGGAAAATAATATGTTACTGATTCATTTTACCATGAATTTGTAAAGATTTTTGGAGTTTATTTGGTATATTATTTAATATTTTCTTTGAAACTTATCAGATTTTAGGAGAATTTTTACTAACATCAGATAATCATTAAAATTCATAAAATTTTTACAGTAGTCTTATCTTCCATATTACTTGTTACTGTAAAATTTTCGTGTGATTTGGATCTGTTTTAATATGGGATGTAGTGTTAATTTATAATCTGGTCTGGAAATTGTAAAATCCGAAATTGGTAGTAAATAATTTCTAAAATTCATGCAAATCTCACTGCATGCTATTTTGATTCATATAGTATTTCTGTAGAAATTTCATAGAATTTAGAGTTATATTTCTACTAGTTTATGTGTTAATTGTGCAATCTGGACATTTAATGGTTTAATCAAGATTAAATGTGAATTTAATGTAAAAATATGCAAAACTCATCCTGTAAGCTACATACATTTTCATCTTGCTGCTGTAGAAATTTCAAATCATTTCGAATTTATTTACAACAATTTCACTTGTAAAACCGCTCATATGCTTAAAATTGATAAAATCCATGGAAAATTCGAAATTAATTGAAAATCATATAAAAATTCCTAAAGAACTTTAAAATTCTGTCACATGTTCACTCCTTAATCCATTGAAACAGAAATTTTAGGATCTTTAGATTTTCCTGGAAAAATGGCCCGTGCATCCATAATCGTATCCCAATTGCAACTTGATCTTTGACAATTTGAATATTTAAGTTATAGCATGTTGTTGGCTCCGAGGTTAGTGTCCACGGAAATCCTGAGATTCTGCCAGGCAATAAGATGCTATAACCTAAGTATTAAATTGCACAAGGAAAGAGCGCACGATTCCCTCCTTTGGATGCCATTCAAGGCCGAAATTGGTGAACCCTAGAACCATTGGTAATCCTTAAATGTCTAGAAACTGAAAATCTTCGAAATCTGAAACTCATTAACCTCGAGAACTTAAATCGATTTATCTTGTGTCTTTCGGAACCATTGGATTATGGTTTCCAATCTAAGAACCATTAGAGCCCAATTTAGGAACACTGGTGTCGTGCCGTGTCCTAGGTTTTAGGGAGTCCTAGAGTTAGGATTCCAGCCTCATCACGGACGCTTGCTATGAATAGCAACCGTACCATAGGTCTAGTTACACTAGTCACCCGATCTTTCCCTAGGACAAGCCTAGTAAACTAGGATGTAGGCAAAACCTGCATTAGTCTAAGGGACAACTTGCATTCAGATAAGAATCATATAGCATCTTAGATGAAATCCTAAGATAATAAAATCCTCAACTTGAATTAAATAATTCCTCTTAAAACTGTTGAAACAGTCAAATCCGTCTAAGTCGGTGTCCTAGTTGAGTTAGGCATATGTAGCTTAGCTTAGGTGCACCGAACTACGTCGACTCTGATCCCAGTGAGGCTTGGGTACGTAGGCAGCTTGGATGTCTGACGGCATACCACCCGCGAGTCGGCACCACAACAAATTGTGGTGTTTTGTATATTAATTTTCTTGTAAATACTTAATCAAATCAGTTAGGGTTTTCCATGAAATTAGAATTCTAGGAGAACTTTCACTTAGAATGAATCCAGACAAATTAATAAATCAAGATACACATCTAGGATTCACATTGAAATTAGATTCTAGGATGCATGTCACTTAGTTCGCACATTAACATAGAGTTGAATGAGCCATTTAAAATAAATTTAAAAGAGTTAGCTTTTGGAATCGAAGACCGATTATCGGACAAGAATGGTGCATGTGGTGGATAACTCCCCATACCTTCCATTCTCGTAACCAGGTAGCGAGTCTAGATTTCTGGTTAATTATGGGTCCTAGATCCCACATCTAGGTGGCGACTCTGTCAGTCTCTTTCGTGTGGAATTCGGATTGCCTTAGTGATCCCAAGTCCACAGGAAAGACGAATTACAATCAACAATTAAAAACACACGCCAATCGCGTGGGAACGAGAGACCAAGAGAGAAGGCGCGGCGGCTCGCGCCCCACGCCCCTCTCGCGGGATCATGTCCCACAGTCTGGCGACTCTGCTGGGGACCACCTAACTTCATTAAAATTTCAAAAGATAATTCATTTGAATTTAATTTAACTGGCTCATAAAAACTCTATACTTGTTAGATTAGTTTGTCTCGTTTTATTTTCTCATCACATTTTACTCGAACTTAATTTAACAAAACCTGAAGGCATCATTGATTGCGCGAACTTATTGCACACACTTACATCACTTTCATCTAAACCCCTGCATCTCACATGCACACACGTCCTATTTTAGGAACCCGGAGTGTTATCTAGCATGGTTGACTGGGATTTCATCACCTGGTGCCTCTGTGCTAGAGAAGCATTCCACCCTTAGCCTAGTACCTTTATGGTACGTAAACGGATCTCTTGTTCACGTACTGATACGCCGGACACTGGTACAGTATATCGAACAGGGATTCGCGCTAAGGGAACTCTTGGCCTTACCCCTAGATTAACCCACACATGCATGTAGTATACGAACACATGTGCATCACGTGTGTGAGCCTAGTTTAGGATATCTTACCCATTTGTGTCTAGATTAGGCCGTAGTCCATTTTCCAATGGCTACGATCGGTCCTTAGATACACGAACAAAGTCATGAGTCGAGATCCTCTCTCCACTCCGCTAGATTAGGAGTAGGGTTGATGCCTTCAGGTAACACTGATAAAATGTGCGAAGACTAAAAACTTTTCCTTTGGGGTTAGGATATAAATCCCATCATTTCCAAAGATCTCATAGGATTAGTTATTCTTGATCTACCCGTTGAAAGTAATCCTATGCAATCTCACATTTTGATCATGTGTCTATCATTCGTCTCTTGTGGGATTCGATTGTGTCTTCATTGGCGGAAATTGTGTCTCAATCATTTGATCGTGCAATCTTGATGATCCAATCTTGCCTGTACCCTTGATCTCTTCCTCCTCTAGGGGCTACCTTTTTCAAGAATATTTCTGCTAAATCCTTCAGAGTTTACTCTCATAATCCTTGAACTAAGGGCATTCCCCTCATCATTTGGATTCATTCTATTGTCCCAATTACTTGCTTAAATGTGTAATATTTTTCAGTCATTGAGAAGAAACACTCCATGAATGTCAAGCTCATATACCTCGTGTTCATTATTTCCATGACAGGGCACTAAACACCATAGCTAACCCTACTATTCCTTGGGTTCGGATCTCTTCTCGATTGCAGAGGAAATCTGTCTCCCCGCCACCTTCTCTGAGGACCCCAGCATCTCCTTCTTTCCCATCCTCATCCTCCCCAATGGCAGAAAACCAGAACAGTAGTCTTCCACCCGCTGCTATTACCGATACTCTCACCTTGATTCTCCGGCAGCTTCAAGAACTCAAAGAAGAGAACCAAGTTATCAAGGCCCAGCTTTCTGAAAAGTTGGGGCCATCGTTGTCCAAAGATAAAGGGTCCATGCACCATACAGTTACTTCAGCCGCACCTGCCCAGCCAGTGTTCATTCCTATCCCTGACAAAACTGAAGAAGATTTTGAAAAAGAGCAATACAGCGAAGATCGCAGCAGGCCTTCTCAGTCCATGGTTGATAAAGTAGTTATGGAGAAATTAGAAAGTCTTACCAGGAAGGTTCAGGACATTCAGTTTCAGGACCAGGGTGGTTTCAATCCAAGTGACCTCACACTGTTCCCAGAAATCCGTCTCCCAGCCAATTTTCAAATGCCGGACTTTGATAAATATGATGGTGTGGGTTGTCCAATCACACATTTGCAAATGTTCACCATCATGTGTCAGCCTCAAGGCTTATCTTCTGAGCAAATGGCTCAATTGTTCCCGGTTTCCCTAACCAAGGTTGCCAGGAGGTGGTTCATGGTCTTGGACAAGACTCGTTACAGGACATGGAAGGATATCGGCGAGCAGTTCATCAGGCAATTCAAATATGATGACGGGACAGAAATCACCAGAAAGGATTTGGAAAGGACAAAGCAAAACTTGAGGGAATCCTTTCTGACCTTTGTGAAAAGATGGAGGAGAATAGCAGCTCAGATGATGGAGCGCCCTTCTGAGGAAGAGCAGGTCCAAATAATCATGAAAAATATTTCCCCCCAGCTCCAGTATCACATGTCGTTGCAGTATTATCCGGACTTCAAACACTTTATCGTGGCAGGCACCCAAATAGAGGAGGCTATGGCTCAAGGTGTGTTCAACCGAAGTAACCCGAATACCAAAGAATTCAGGAAGCCTCCATCAGCTGAAATTAATAACCTTTCCCGCTCCAAGCCTCAGCCTTCAAAACCTCAGAACCCCATGGTGATGGATTATACCCAACCTGCTGTCGCACCTCGGCCACAGGCCCAGACAGAATTTACCCCTCTCCCTCTTCCACCATCTGTGATACTCAAGGAGTGTCTAGCCTCAGGTCGCATAATCCTGCCCGACATTAGGGCTCTTCCTAATCCTTTACCAGCAAATTGGCGAACAGATCAACACTGCGAATACCATAGAAATTCTGGCCATCTCACTGATAATTGCATTGCCCTAAAATTCAGAATCCAGAGGTTGCTCGACAATAAAAGCCTTGTGTTTGAGCCAAGTCCCGTTGCTACCAATAACCCATTATCAAATCATGCAGTACTGCCGCCAGCCGTTCGCAATGCTTAAATAACTGAAGGTTCAAAGGGGCACAGGTCCGGTTGCAATGAAAAGAATCAGAAGTTGAAAGTACCATTTATGAGCCAGCTTTCGCCGAGCCTCCGAAGCTAGACAGTTGCGGCAGTTAAAGTTTTAGTCGTTTATTATTTTATTTTGAGTCAGCCATCATGGTCAGTACAATTGTTGAGTCCGGTTCTACAGTTCAAGGTTAATGCCTAGTCCAGGCAAGTTATCGTTTGCTTTTCTCTTTATTCAGAGTTGTGAATCCTGAGCATGTTCAGGATAGGTCGTCAGATGTAACAGCCTTTCCTTTAAATAAAATTTCAAGTTTCAATAGTTCACTTGTGTCTGTTTCTTAAGTATGCTTCTGATCTTAAAGTAAGACTCCCTCCTCAAATGAGGACAAAATTGACGAAACTCCACTTGAGTCACAGCAATTACTTGAACAAGAGGAGGAGCGCCAATCTCAGCCTTTCAAAGATGAAATTGAAGTGGTAAACACTGGCACTAAAACCTTGATCCAGTAAATACCGATTGAAAATACATTACCCTCTGAAGAGTGTGAAGAATTGGTAAACCCATTTTGAGGATAAAAAGATGGTCCGGTAAGCGTTACCATTAATGCCAAGAGAAAGACCCAGATAGAAGGTTCAAGAAAGAATGAAGTGAATATCATATGCTATGCAAGGGGCATGGAGTGGAAACAACTTTCATATTTCCAATCGATGACCTTGGTTCTCAAATTCATAACATGAAGCCATCAAATTCGAGATAAGAAGTTCAAGAGCAAGCATTGAAAAGTGATCATCAGATATCAAGAGTTACAAATCCATAGATGGAGGATGTCGAAGAACAAGTTTTGCTCTATGAAAGTCGAAGGCGCGTATTAGAATCTTGAAAGAAGAAGATATATTATCTCTTACCTGGAAATGCCGTCAAACTCCGTAAAAAAAAAAGAAAAAGAAAATAAAAAAATAAATAATCAGTACCAGAGGGACTCTAGTAAACTAGATCGACTCCCAATCTGAACATCGGAAGGCCTCCTTTGGCCGAATAAATCCCAAAATCAGAACCCAACGTCAAAAGAATACTGGTTTGCAAACCCTTCGAGCCTAAATGAAATTTTCTTGAAAACCCATCAAACTAGGGGCATTCGCCCCGAACTACGCGAGACCTGATCCCTACACTGGGGTACGTAGGCAGCTCGGTTAAACTGAGTTCGGTCAATTCAAAAAAGAAAAGCAATTCAATCAATCCAAAAAAAAAAAAAAAAGAAATTCAATCCTTTCAGAAAAAAAAGGGGACAAGTTCCTAAAGAAGAGAAGTCAATTATTCCAGAAAGAAGAAAAAAAAAGAAAAATCAATAAACTTTCGAACAATTTATCTTCAAACTAGGGGCATTCGCCCTGAACTATACACGACCTGATTCCTACCTTGGGATATGTAGGCAACCTATTCACAGGTTCGGTCGAAATCTTTGTTGAACCTTAAGCCATTTTTTGAAAAGCCCTATCCTACCTATAAAGTCCTTCCGGTGTTCAGAACTAATGATCTAGGTCCCGAAACAAAAAAAAAATGATGATGAATAAAAAAATGGAGTTTGAAGATCTGCTAGACTGAAAACCTGAAAGGGCGGTTTAGGCAAAATTTAAGATCATTCCCCTGTTAAGTTGAAAACCCGAAAGGGCGGCTTAGGCAAAAGCTAAGGGGATAGCCTGCTGAATCGAAAACCTAGAAAGACGGTTCAGGCAAAAGTTAAGGCTACCACGGTCCGCCAAGTTAAAAACCCTGAAGAGGTGACTTGGTCACGGTAAGAGAATCATTATAAGAAGGCTACAGCCAGTATCAAGACTGAAGATCAACTGAAGTTCAAGCAAATTTATAAGAAGGTTACAGCCGGTATCAGGACTGAAGATCAATTGAAGTTCAAACAAATTCAAGTGACATCCTCAAAACTGGGGGCATTGGAGCTAAGCAATCCTAGGAGTTGTAATTAAATCATTGAGGCATTACTGTTTTAAGGAAAAAGTCCAGTGTTTACCAATTGAAAAAAATATTCCTTGAAAGGATAGACTTACCAAATAAAACGTTAACTAAGTCAGAAGCATTACTGTGTCTGTCAGTGTAGTTAATCAATCGTTGTTATTCTATGTTCACTCCTTTAGAGCTCCTCAATCCTTTGAGTAGTGCCTTTTATCTAAGTTTTCTATTTAAAAAGAGTCAATCGTCATCCATATGTCCAAATGATGCAACTGTCTCGGTGAAGGAGGCCCGGCCTCGTCAGCTCCCTGCGATTGTACCTGAAAAAGTTCGAGAATCTAGTCAAACAGCTATATTTCAAAGATGATCAACCCAGAAGAATTCAGAAGTAGAAACATCAGAAAGCCCAGCTTCCGTAAAAAGATCATACCCCAGGAAGGCATCTTAAGCTTGGAAGAGCCTCAGATGCAATGATGGTCGAGCCAATTTCTCAGAAAGATGAACCGTTAAAATTCAGAATTTCCTTCCAGTTAGTTAAATACTTTCCTGGTCAAGAAATGTTTATCTAAACACCTATCAAGAGGCAAGTCCCACTTTTCCATGATTATATCCAAGAGAGCCGTTGTTCTAGATTACCAATTTCAAGTGTCTTGTTCAAGGTTTCAGTCATCCAAATCCCCAAAGACAAGACCAGCAGTCTCTTTGAGAAAAATCTTGTTGAAGTTTCATAAAAGTGTTTCTAATCCATTCTTGTTAGTAATGGTTCTTCGGTTTGCCGTTTCATCATTCGTCAAAGTCCTAGTTTCCGATATCTTTGTCAGGCACGATCTATAACATCCTCGATTTCATTAAGTTCAAAAAAATCAAAAATTCATCAAATCCAATCCTATGTCAAATTCAAGTTCATGAAAAATCTCTAAATTCTTCGTTATTGAATTCATCAATCAAAGCTATCTTGTTTCTTTGAGCCTGTTTGTGAACGGTGCCTCTTTTCTCGAGTCCATTTGTAAATGGTCTCGTCTTCTCCTTGAACCCGTTTGTGAACGATGTCTCATTTTTCTGAGTCCATTTACGGTCTCATGTCCTCCTTGAGCCCGTTTGTGGACGGTGCCTTATTTCTGAAAAATCAAAAATTCATCAAATCCAATCCTATGTCAAATTCAAGTTCATGAAAAATCTCTAAATTCTTCGTTATTGAATTCATCAATCAAAGCTATCTTGTTTCTTTGAGCCTGTTTGTGAACGGTGCCTCTTTTCTCGAGTCCATTTGTAAATGGTCTCGTCTTCTCCTTGAACCCGTTTGTGAACGGCGTCTCATTTTTCTGAGTCCATTTACGGTCTCATGTCCTCCTTGAGCCCGTTTGTGGACGGTGCCTTATTTCTGAAAAATCAAAAATTCATCAAATCCAATCCTATGTCAAATTCAAGTTCATGAAAAAACTCTAAATTCTTCGTTGTTGAATTCATCAATCAAAGCTATCTTGTTTCTTTGAGCCTGTTTGTGAACGGTGCCTCTTTTCTCGAGTCCATTTGTAAATGGTCTCGTCTTCTCCTTGAACCCGTTTGTGAACGGTGTCTCATTTTTCTGAGTCCATTTACGGTCTCATGTCCTCCTTGAGCCCGTTTGTGGACGGTGCCTTATTTCTGAAAAATCAAAAATTCATCAAATCCAATCCTATGTCAAATTCAAGTTCATGAAAAAACTCTAAATTCTTCGTTGTTGAGTTCATCAATCAAAGCTATCTTGTTTCTTTGAGCCCGTTTGTGAACGGTGCCTCATTTCTCGAGTCCATTTGTAAATGGTCCCGTCTTCTCCTTAAGCCCGTTTGTGAACAGTACTTCATTTTCTGAGTCTATTTGTGAATGGTCTCATGTCCTCCTTGAGCCCGTTTGTGGACGCTGCCTTATTTCTGAAAAATCAAAAATTCATCAAATCCAATCCTACGTCAAATTCAAGTTTATGAAAAATCTCTAAATTCTTCGTGGTTGAAGCTATCTTGTTTCTTTGAGCCCATTTGTGAACGGTGCCTCATTTCTCGAGTCCATTTATGAATGGTCTCATGTTCTCCTAGAGCCCGTTTGTGAACGGTGCCTCGTTTCTCGAGTCCATTTGTAAATGGTCTCGTCTTCTCCTTGAACCCGTTTGTGAACGGTGTCTCATTTTTCTGAGTCCATTTACGGTCTCATGTCCTCCTTGAGCCCGTTTGTGGACGGTGCCTTATTTCTGAAAAATCAAAAATTCATCAAATCCAATCCTATGTCAAATTCAAGTTCATGAAAAAACTCTAAATTCTTCGTTGTTGAGTTCATCAATCAAAGCTATCTTGTTTCTTTGAGCCCGTTTGTGAACGGTGCCTCATTTCTCGAGTCCATTTGTAAATGGTCCCGTCTTCTCCTTAAGCCCGTTTGTGAACGGTACTTCATTTTCTGAGTCTATTTGTGAATGGTCTCATGTCCTCCTTGAGCCCGTTTGTGGACGCTGCCTTATTTCTGAAAAATTAAAAATTCATCAAATCCAATCCTACGTCAAATTCAAGTTTATGAAAAATCTCTAAATTCTTCGTGGTTGAAGCTATCTTGTTTCTTTGAGCCCATTTGTGAACGGTGCCTCATTTCTCGAGTCCATTTATGAATGGTCTCATGTTCTCCTAGAGCCCGCTTGTGAACGGTGCCTCGTTTCTCGAGTCCATTTGTGAATGGTCTCGTCTTCTCCTTAAGCCCGTTTGTGAACGGTACCTCATTTTCTGAGTCTATTTGTGAATGGTCTCATGTTTTCCTTGAGCCCGTTTGTGAACAGTGCCTCATTTCTCGAGTCCATTTGTGAATGGTCTCGTCTTCTCCTTAAGCCCGTTTGTGAACGGTGCCTCGTTTCTCGAGTCCATTTGTGAATGGTCTCGTCTTCTCCTTGAGCCCGTTTGTGAACGGTACCTCATTTTCTGAGTCCATTTGTGAATGGTCTCTTATTCTCCTTGAGCCCGTTTGTGAACGGTGCCTCGTTTCTCGAGTCCATTTGTGAATGGTCTCGTCTTCTCCTTAAGCCCGTTTGTGAACAGTACCTCATTTTCTGAGTCTATTTGTGAATGGTCTCATGTTCTCCTTGAGCACGTTTGTGAACGGTGCCTCGTTTCTCGAGTCCATTTGTGAATGGTCTCATCTTCTCCTTGAGCCCGTTTGTGAACGGTACCTCATTTTCTGTGTCCATTTGTGAATGGTCTCGTCCTCTCCTTAAGCCTGTTTGTGAACGGTACCTCATTTTCTGAGTCCATTTGTGAATGGTCTCATATCCTCCTTGAGGCCGTTTGTGAATGGTACCTCATTGTCTGAGTCCATTTGTGAATGGTCTCTTATCCTCCTTGAGCCCGCTTGTGAAAGATGTCTCATTTTCTTTTTTTAAAAAAAAAAAAAAAAAAAAAAAAAACCGCTTGAGAACGATCTTTGTTCTTTCTGTTCGGAATCCATTCGAAAGTGGTATCTCATTCTCTCGTTGCCCGTTTGTGAACGGCACCGCATCAGGATTTCTTATTATGTTCTAATTCTAGGATTTCATTTAGGGCCTTGCATTAGGTAGTAAATGTTTGCGTCTAAGTTCCGTTTGTGTAGAGTCTTTTGTCGATTAAAGCTACGCAAAATGGCTCTGTCATTTTGACTTTGGTATTCGATGACTACGTCATCTCTACCAAAGAGGGGCATCTGTAGACACCCCATTTTGCTCTACCTTAATCGATAAAGAAATTAGGGTTTGTTTTCCGTCGGTTTTCCAATGTCTTTCTTTCCCGCATCCGTTTGTTACATTTCTAAATATTTTTGGTCGTTTCCGTCGTGTTTCGTATTTTCCCGCTAAATGTTGAGAAGGATTATTCAGAAAATTCTAAACCAGAGAGAATTGGGACCCGTTTGGTGGGCCCGCATTGGGTGCTTCGATTAAATTTGGATCGAGAAAGTTGGACCCATTTGGTGGGGCCGCATGATGCATTTTGATTAAATTCGGACTCGTTTGGTGGGCCCGCATTGAACATTTGTTTAAAATCGAATCAACCGAGGGCCCACATTGTGGGGCCCGCGTTGTGGGGCCTCAGTGGGGCCTCTTGTGAGGCCTCTTATGAAGAGCAATGATGGTAGCTCTCCACTAAGACAACATGATGGGCCCTCCACTAAGAGCAATAATGATGGACTCTCCACTAAGAAACATGATGGGCCCTCCACTAAGAGCAATAATGATGGACTCTCCACTAAGAAACATGATGGGCCCTCCACTAAGAACAATAATGATGGATTCTCCACTAAGAAACATGATGGGCCCTCCACTAAGAACAATAATGATGGATTCTCCACTAAGAAACATGATGGGCCCTCCACTAAGAACAATAATGATGGATTCTCCACTAAGAGGGACAACATGATGAGCTCTCCACCAACATATCTCTCTCTCTCTCTTTCTCTCCCTATATATATCTTCCTTCCCATCCATAAAAAAAAAGAAAAAGAAATTTATCTTCCATTATCTCTTTCTCTTCCATTATCTCTTCTAATCACTCCCTCCAATCCCTTTCCTCAATATATTCTTCCATCCCTCTCCCTAATATTCTTCTTCCATTATCTCTTCACTCCCTCAATCACTCCCTCTAAACACTCCAGAGAAAGCGAAAGACGGCGGAGCGGATCGGCGGCGGCAGAATTTTTTTATATTTTTTGGATTGGGCGGAGATCTTCATCACAGGTAGGTGCATTGTTCTCAAAATATTTCTGTATTTTTCCGAATTTTTCTGATTTTTTTCCGCAAATTGTGTTTTAAAAATGGAAAACTCTTCAAAAAACATCTTTTGACGAAGAAAAATTAAATTATATACCAAACAGATTCTAAAATTAATGAAATTTCGTGGGAAAATAATATGTTACTGATTCATTTTACCATGAATTTGTAAAGATTTTTGGAGTTTATTTGGTATATTATTTAATATTTTCTTTGAAACTTATCAGATTTTAGGAGAATTTTTACTAACATCAGATAATCATTAAAATTCATAAAATTTTTACAGTAGTCTTATCTTCCATATTACTTGTTACTGTAAAATTTTCGTGTGATTTGGATCTGTTTTAATATGGGATGTAGTGTTAATTTATAATCTGGTCTGGAAATTGTAAAATCCGAAATTGGTAGTAAATAATTTCTAAAATTCATGCAAATCTCACTGCATGCTATTTTGATTCATATAGTATTTCTGTAGAAATTTCATAGAATTTAGAGTTATATTTCTACTAGTTTATGTGTTAATTGTGCAATCTGGACATTTAATGGTTTAATCAAGATTAAATGTGAATTTAATGTAAAAATATGCAAAACTCATCCTGTAAGCTACATACATTTTCATCTTGCTGCTGTAGAAATTTCAAATCATTTCGAATTTATTTACAACAATTTCACTTGTAAAACCGCTCATATGCTTAAAATTGATAAAATCCATGGAAAATTCGAAATTAATTGAAAATCATATAAAAATTCCTAAAGAACTTTAAAATTCTGTCACATGTTCACTCCTTAATCCATTGAAACAGAAATTTTAGGATCTTTAGATTTTCCTGGAAAAATGGCCCGTGCATCCATAATCGTATCCCAATTGCAACTTGATCTTTGACAATTTGAATATTTAAGTTATAGCATGTTGTTGGCTCCGAGGTTAGTGTCCACGGAAATCCTGAGATTCTGCCAGGCAATAAGATGCTATAACCTAAGTATTAAATTGCACAAGGAAAGAGCGCACGATTCCCTCCTTTGGATGCCATTCAAGGCCGAAATTGGTGAACCCTAGAACCATTGGTAATCCTTAAATGTCTAGAAACTGAAAATCTTCGAAATCTGAAACTCATTAACCTCGAGAACTTAAATCGATTTATCTTGTGTCTTTCGGAACCATTGGATTATGGTTTCCAATCTAAGAACCATTAGAGCCCAATTTAGGAACACTGGTGTCGTGCCGTGTCCTAGGTTTTAGGGAGTCCTAGAGTTAGGATTCCAGCCTCATCACGGACGCTTGCTATGAATAGCAACCGTACCATAGGTCTAGTTACACTAGTCACCCGATCTTTCCCTAGGACAAGCCTAGTAAACTAGGATGTAGGCAAAACCTGCATTAGTCTAAGGGACAACTTGCATTCAGATAAGAATCATATAGCATCTTAGATGAAATCCTAAGATAATAAAATCCTCAACTTGAATTAAATAATTCCTCTTAAAACTGTTGAAACAGTCAAATCCGTCTAAGTCGGTGTCCTAGTTGAGTTAGGCATATGTAGCTTAGCTTAGGTGCACCGAACTACGTCGACTCTGATCCCAGTGAGGCTTGGGTACGTAGGCAGCTTGGATGTCTGACGGCATACCACCCGCGAGTCGGCACCACAACAAATTGTGGTGTTTTGTATATTAATTTTCTTGTAAATACTTAATCAAATCAGTTAGGGTTTTCCATGAAATTAGAATTCTAGGAGAACTTTCACTTAGAATGAATCCAGACAAATTAATAAATCAAGATACACATCTAGGATTCACATTGAAATTAGATTCTAGGATGCATGTCACTTAGTTCGCACATTAACATAGAGTTGAATGAGCCATTTAAAATAAATTTAAAAGAGTTAGCTTTTGGAATCGAAGACCGATTATCGGACAAGAATGGTGCATGTGGTGGATAACTCCCCATACCTTCCATTCTCGTAACCAGGTAGCGAGTCTAGATTTCTGGTTAATTATGGGTCCTAGATCCCACATCTAGGTGGCGACTCTGTCAGTCTCTTTCGTGTGGAATTCGGATTGCCTTAGTGATCCCAAGTCCACAGGAAAGACGAATTACAATCAACAATTAAAAACACACGCCAATCGCGTGGGAACGAGAGACCAAGAGAGAAGGCGCGGCGGCTCGCGCCCCACGCCCCTCTCGCGGGATCATGTCCCACAGCGCGGCGGCTCGCGCCCCACCCCTCTCGCGGATTCGGGTACCACAGTCTGGCGACTCTGCTGGGGATCACCTAACTTCATTAAAATTCCAAAAGATAATTCATTTGAATTTAATTTAACTGGCTCATAAGAACTCTATCTCTTGTATACTTGTCAGATTAGTTTGTCTTGTTTTATTTTCTCATCACATTTTACTCAAACTTAATCTAACAAAACCTGAAGGCATCATAGATCGCGCGAACTTATTGCACACACTTACATCACTTGCATCTAAACCCTTGCATCTCACGTGCACACACGTCCTATTTTAGGAACCCGGAGTGTTATCTAGCATGGTTGACTGGGATTTCATCACCTGGTGCCTCTGTGCTAGAGAAGCATTCCACCCTTAGCCTAGTACCTTTATGGTACGTAAACGGATCCCTTGTTCACGTACTGATACGCCGGACACTGGTACAGTATATCGAACATGGATTCGCGCTAAGGGAACTCTTGGCCTTACCCCTAGATTAACCCACACATGCATGTAATATACGAACACATGTGCATCACGTGTGTGAGCCTAGTTTAGGATATTCTACCTATTTGTGTCTAGATTAGGCCGTAGTCCATCTTCCAATGGCTACGATCGGTCCTTAGATACACGAACAAAGGCATGAGTCGAGATTCTCTCTCCACTCTGATAGATTAGGATTAGGGTTGATGCCTTCAGGTAACACTGATAAAATGTGAAAAAAAAAAAAAAAAATTTCCCTTTGGGTTAGGATATAAATCCCATCATTTCCAAAAATCTCATAGGATTAGTCATTCATGATCTATCCGTTGAAAGCAATCTTATGCTATCTCATCTAATCTTTTGATCGTGCGTCTTTCGTTCTTCTGTCATACGATTCGATCGTATCTTCATGCCATCCCCTAACTGGCAGATGCAGAATCTCACAATCTTTCTATTATGCATTCTCATGATCTGATCATGCCTGGTCCAGATAATCCAATCTTGCTTGTACCCCTGGTCTGTTCCTCCTCTAGGGGCTACCTTTTTCAAGATTATTTTGCTAAGTCCTTCAGAGTTCACTCTCAGAATCATTGAGCTAGGGGCATTCCCCTATGCGAATCAGTCATCATGGTCAGTACAATTGTTGAGTCCGGTCTTACATTTCAAGGTCAATGCCTAGTCCAGGCAAATCATCTCTCTTTTTTATTTAGAGTTGTGAATCCTGAGCATGTTCAGGATAGATCGTGTCCAATAATTCACTTGTGTTTGTTTCTTAAGTGTGCTTCTGATCTTAAAATAAGACTCCCTCCTCAAATGAGGACAAAATTGACGAAACTCCACTTGAGTCACAGCAATTACTTGAACGAGAGGAGGAGCGCCAATCCCAACCTTTCAAAGATGAAATTGAAATGATAAACACTGGCACTGAAACTTTGATTCAGTGAATGCCGATTGAAAATACATTACCCTCTAAAGAGTGTGAAGAATTGATAAAATTATTTCAAGAATAAGAAGATTGTCTAGAAAAGCTACAACCGATACCAGGGGCAAGACATAGATGGAAAGCTCAAAGAAAATGAAGAAAGTGAGAAGATATATGCTATACAAGGGGCATAGAGTGGAAACAACTTTCATATTTCCAATCAATGACCTTGGTTCTCAAATTCATAAAGCCAACAAATTCAAGATGAAAAGTTCAAAAGCAAACAATGAAAAGTAATCATCAGATATCGAGAGTACGAATCCATAGATGGAGGATGTCAAAGAACAAGTTTCGCTCTATGAAAGTCAAAAGCACGTATTAGAATCTTGAAAGAAGAAGATCCATTATCTCTTACCTGGAAATGCCGTCAAACTCCGCGAAAAAAAAAAACAAAAGAGAAAAAAAAAATAATCAGTACCAGAGGGACTCTAGTAACCTAGATCGATTCCCAATCTGAACATCGAAAGGCCTCCTTTGGCCGATTAAATCCCAAAATCAAAACCCAATGTCAAAAGAATACCGATTTGCAAACCCTTCGAGCCTAAATCAAATTTTCTTGAAAACCCATCAAACTTGGGGCATTCCCCTGAACTACGCGAGACCTGATCCCTATACTGGGGTACGTAGGCAACTCGGTTGAACCGAGTTCGGTCGATTCAAAAAGGAAAAGAAATTCAATCCTTTCAAAAAAAAAAGAGAGGGACAAGTTCCAAAAGAAGAGAAGTTAATTGTTCCAGAAAGAAAAGAAAAAAGGAAAAAAAAATCAAACAATTTATCTTCAAACTAGGGGCATTCGCCCTGAACTACACACGACCTGATTCCTACCTTGGGATATGTAGGCGACCTGTTCACAGGTTCGGTCGAAATCTTTGTTGAGCCTTAAGCCATTCTTTGAAAAGCCCTATCCTACCTATAAAGTCCCTCCGGTGTTCAGATTTAATGATCTAGGTCCCGAAACACAAAAAGAAAAAAAAGAACGGAGTTTGAAGATCTGCTAGACTGAAAACCTGAAAGGGCGGTCTAGGCAAAATTTAAGATCATTTCCCTGCTAAGTTGAAAACCCGAAAGGGCGGCTTAGGCAAAAGCTAAGGGGATAGCCTGCTGGATCGAAAACCTAGAAAGGTGGTTCAGGCAAAAGTTAAGGCTAGCGCGGTCCGCCAAGTTAAAAACCCTGAAGAGGTGACTTGGTCACGGTAAGAGAATCAGTATAAGAAGGCAACAGCCGGTATCAAGACTGAAGATCAACTGAAGTTCAAGCAAATTCAAGTGATATCCTCAAAACTGGGGGCATTGAAGCTAAGCAATCTTAGAGGTCGTAATTAAATTCTTGAGGCATTACTGTTTCGAGGAAGAAGTCCGGTGTTTACCAATTGAAAAACTATTCCTTGAAAGGATAGACTTACCAAACAAAACATTAACTAAGTCAGAAGCATCACTATGTTTGTCAGTATAGTCAGTCAATCTTTATTATTCTAAGTTCACTCCTTCAGGGCTGCTCAATCCTTTGAGTAGTGCCTTTCATCTAAGTTTTCTCTTTAGAAAGAGTCAATTGTCGTTCCTATGTCCAAATGATGTAACTGTCTTGGTGAAGGAGGCCAGGCCTAGGCAGCTCCCTGCAATTATACCTGAAAGAGCTCGAGAATTTAGTCAAACAACTTCATTTCAAAGAAGATCAGCTCAGAAAAATTCAGAAGTAGAAACATCAGAAAGCCCAGCTTCCGTAAAAAGATCATACCCCGGGAAGGCACCTTAAGCTTGGAAGAACCTCAGATGCAATGGTGGTTGAGCCAATTTCTCAGAAAGATGAACCATTCAAATTCATAATTCCCTTCCGGTTAGTTATCCTGGTCAAGAAATGTTTATCTAAACACCTGTCAAGAAGCAGATCCCGCTTTTCCATGTTAATATCCAAGAGAGTCGTTGTTCTAAATTACCAATCTCAAATGTCTTGTTCAAGGTTTCAGTTATCAAAATCCCCAGAAGACAAGACCAGCAGTCTCTTTGAGAAAAATCTTGTTGAAGTTTCATAAAAATGTTCCTAATCCATTCTTGCTAGTAATGGTTCTTCGTTCCAAAGGTTTGCCGTTTCATCATTCGTCAAAGTCCTAGTTTCCAACATCTTTGTCGGGCACGATCCATAATATCCCCGATTTCATTGAGTTCAAAAAAATAAAAAAAAACAAATCCAATCTTACGTCAAATTCAAATCCTACGAAAAATCTCATGTCCTCTTTGAGCCCGTTTGTGAACGGCGCCTCTTTTCTCGAGGCCATTTGTGAATGGTCTCGTCTTCTCCGTGAGCCCGTTTGCGGACGGTACCTCATCTCCCAAAAATAAAAAATTTATCAAATCCAAATCCTTAACTAAAAAAAAAAATCCAATCCTACGAAAAATCTCATGTCCTCTTTGAGTCCGTTTGTGAACGGTGCCTCTTTTCTCGAGGCCATTTGTGAATGGTCTCGTCTTCTCCGTGAGCCCGTTTGCGGACGGTACCTCATTTTCCAAAAATAAAAAAATTTATCAAATCCAAATCCTTAATTAAAAAATAAAAATAAAAATCCATTCCTACGTCAAATTCAAGTTCATAAAAAAATCCCTAAATTCTTCGAGCCCGTTTGTGAACGGTGCCTCATTTCTCGAGTCCATTTGTGAATGGTCTCGTCTTCTCTTCGAACCCGTTTGTGAACAGGTGTCTCATTCTCTGAGTCCATTTGTGAATGGTATCATCTTCTCCTTGAGCCCGTTTGTGAACGGTGCCTCATTTTCTGAGTCCATTTGTGAATGGTCTCGTGTCCTCTTTGAGCCCGTTTGTGAACGGTGCCTCATTTCTCGAGTCCATTTGTGAATGGTCTTGTCTTCTCCTTGAGCCCGTTTGTGAACGGTGCCTCATTTCTCGAATCCATTTGTGAATGGTCTTGTCTTCTCCTTGAGCCCGTTTGTGAACGGTGCCTCATTTCTCGAATCCATTTGTGAATGGTCTCGTCTTCTCCTTGAGCCCGTTTGTGAACGGTGCCTCATTTCTCGAGTCCATTTGTGAATGGTCTCGTCTTCTCCTTGAGCCTGTTTGTGAATGGTGCCTCATTTCTCGAGTCCATTTGTGAATGGTCTTGTCTTATCCTTGAGCCCGTTTGTGAATGGTGCCTCTTTTCTCGAATCCATTTGTGAATGGTATCGTCCTCCTTGAGCCCGTTTGTGAACGGTGCCTCATTTCTCGAGTCCATTTGTGAATGGTCTTGTCTTCTCCTTGAGCCCGTTTGTGAACGGTGCCTCTTTTCTCGAATCCATTTGTGAATGGTATCTTCCTCCTTGAGCCCGTTTGTGAACGGTGCCTCATTTCTCGAGTCCATTTGTGAATGGTCTTGTCTTCTCCTTGAGCCCGTTTGTGAACGGTGCCTCTTTTCTCGAGTCCATTTGTGAATGGTTTTCTATCCTCCTTGAGGCCGTTTGTGAACGGTGCCTCATTATCCAAGTCCATTTGGGAATGCTTCTTATCCTCGTTGAACCCGCTTGTGAGCGGCGTCTCATCTCCTTCTAAAAACTGTTTGAGAGCGATCTTTGTCCTTTCCCTTCAGAATCCATTCGAAAATGATATCTCATTCTCTAATTGCCCGTTTGTGAACGGCGCCGCATCGAGTTTTTATTATTATTCAAGTTCTAGGGTTTCATCTAAGGTTTTGCATTATGTTAAGGTGCGTTGTATCTAGAGAGTCCTTTGTCGATTAAAACTACGCAAAATGGTTCTGTCATTTTTAACTTTGGTATTCAATGACTACGTCATCTCTACCAAAGAGGGGCATCTGTAGACACCCCATTTTGTTTTGTTTTAATCAACAAATAAATTAGTGTGTTAAATCCATGTGAGAACCCCCTCTATCATTGATTTATATGTTTTAGGTCATTAATATCTTGATCTGACTTTACGGATCATCAATCGGGACAAAATAAGCTAGGGTCACTTCATAGCCCGGACCCTGATTCCATTCCGAGACCCGATTTCCGTAAATCGTTAGATCAATGGCAGATCATGACCTGGGTCTAACCATCCAAAACCACCTAACCTCTCCTCTCATCCTAACCATTCAAACCTCACCTAACCTCACCTAACCTCTCCTCCCATCATAACCATCCAAACCTCACCTAACCTCACCTAACCTCACCTAACATCACCTAACCTCACCTAACCTTACCTAACCTCACCTAACCTCACCTAACCTCCTATCCCATTCTCCTATAAATACCCTCTCATCTCACCAAAGAAAAGAAGAAAAAAAAAGAAAAGAGGAGAGAACCCCTCTCTTAGAAAAATTCAAGCCCTCTCTCTAGACCAAATCCCTCTTCTCCATAAGTTTGCATGGAATATCGTCTACAAAAAGGTATGTCTTTTGGAATTTTATTTTCTTTTCTATATTTGTAGGATTGAGTGTTGTTTTGCGTATATTTTGGTTGATGTCATGTTTAATTTTGTACTAGTTTGGCCTTGGTCATGTTCTCACTTATGCTAAATATAATTAATGTGTTAGGGTCATTAGAACCTATTTGCGATGGGATGTTGAAATCATTGGCTTGTTAGGGAATTTAGATTTCTTTTGGGAAAACAATTCATTAAAAATTTTGAACATTTACAAGAAAGAAAACTTGAATTTTACATGAATTATCAAAACCCATTTAATTTGGCTTACAAAACCTCCATCTTTCAATTGATAACAACAGCCCCCACTCCAATTTGATAACAACAGCCCCCACTCAATCTCAAGAACCCAATATCCATACCCCACCTTGCCAAGTAGATAAAAACAACCCCTTTTTCAAACATCCCATTTGAATCTAATCTCAGGCCCATTCAAGCCATTTTTCATATTCACCGTCTTTTAATCACTAAAAAAATAAGAACTATCAAAAGAAAACATGGGGGTGCCAATATCATTCCCGTCATAGTGCTAGCTGTTAGACTTTAAACAGATTTTTCGACCTCCAAAAACAACAGAATCGTGGGAAATGGTTAACTACAAAGTAGTAGATATTTTCGTGCCGTTTCCAACGAGTATTCGTGCTAGATCAGACAGCGAGCGGTTAAAAAGTTAAGTCCAAAATGGTTGCGGCACACCTTTAGGCATTTCCAGTTTAATGTTGCTGTCCTTTTGTTTGCAACACAAATTCGAACCTCTAAATCACAGATTTACAAACAATGGAGAACTACAAAGTTGTAGCCCTATAAAAGATCTTTCCAACGCATGTTTGTACGTTGAATTTGGCCAAGCGGTTAAAGAGTTACGACAGTTTTAGTGGGCTGCATTTGTCAGATCTTTTAATGGTCAATGGTTTGTCGAATTTGTGCAATTGTCAAAACTTGGTTGTGTTAACGTCATTTTCCAAACCAAAATCGAAAGACATTAATCTAAAGTACATCCAACCTAAAATTAACAAAACTAAAATTCACCCATTTAAAATCCACTGATAAAAATCCGTTAAAAGCCATTAACCAAAAGACCACTAAAAATTTCAAATGAAACTAAAACCTTCTAAATAAACAACTTTAAAAGCTACCAAACACACTAAATACCTTCAGATAATAAAAGCTTCAAGAAAACTCTAAAAGTTTCCACAAACCCAAAAGAATTCGAGATTCCCAAGAGCCGGTGGATTCAAAATTCCTTTAGGAACCCTTAGAGCCCAATTTAGGAACACTGGTGTCGTGTCGTGTCGTGTCCTAAGTTTTAGGGAGTCCTAGGTTTTAGGGAGTCCTAGAGTCAGGAGTCCAGCCTCATCACGGACGTTTGCTATGTATAGCAACCGTGCCATAGGTTTAGTTACACTAGTCACCCGATCTTTTCCATAGGACAAGCCTAGTAAACTAGGATGTAGGCTAACCTGCATTAGTCTAAGGGACAACTTGCATTTAGATAAGAATCATATAGCATCTTCGATGAAATCCTAAGATAATAAAATCCTCAACTTGAATTAAATAACTTCTCTTAAAACTGTTGAAACAGTCAATCCCGTCTAGGTCGGTGTCTTAGTTGAGTTAGGCATATGTAACTTAGCTTAGGTGCACCGAACTACGTCGACTCTGATCCCAGTGAGGCTTGGGTACGTAGGCAGCTTGGATGTCTGATGGCATACCACCCGCGAGTCGGCACCACAACAAATTGTGGTGTTTTATATATTAATTTTCTTGTAAATGCTTAATTAAATCACTTAGGATTTTCCATGAAATTAGAATTCTAGGAGAACTGTCACTTAGATTGAATCCAGACAAATTAATAAATCAAGATACACATCTAGGATTCACATTGAAATTAGATTCTAGGATGCATGTCACTTAGTTCGCACATTAACATAGAGTTGAATGAGCCATTTAACATAAATTTAAAAGAGTTAGCTTTTGGAATCGAAGACCGATTATCGGGCAGGAATGGTGCATGTGGCGGATAACTCCCCATACCTTCCATTCTCGTAACCAGGTAGCGAGTCTAGATTTCTGGTTAATTACGGGTCCTAGATCCCACATCTAGGTGGCGACTCTGTCAGTCTCTTTCGTGTGGAATTCGGATTGCCTTAGTGATCCCAAGTTCACAGGAAAGATTAATTCAAATCAACATTAAAATGCACACGCCAATCGCGTGGGTACGAGAGACCAAAAGAGAGAGCGCGCGGCGGCTCGCGCCCCACCCCTCTCGCGGATTCGGGTACCACAGTCTGGCGACTCTGCTGGGGATCACCTAACTTCATTAAAATTCCAAAAGATAATTCATTTGAATTTAATTTAACTGGCTCATAAGAACTCTATCTCTTGTATACTTGTCAGATTAGTTTGTCTTGTTTTATTTTCTCATCACATTTTACTCAAACTTAATCTAACAAAACCTGAAGGCATCATAGATCGCGCGAACTTATTGCACACACTTACATCACTTGCATCTAAACCCTTGCATCTCACGTGCACACACGTCCTATTTTAGGAACCCGGAGTGTTATCTAGCATGGTTGACTGGGATTTCATCACCTGGTGCCTCTGTGCTAGAGAAGCATTCCACCCTTAGCCTAGTACCTTTATGGTACGTAAACGGATCCCTTGTTCACGTACTGATACGCCGGACACTGGTACAGTATATCGAACATGGATTCGCGCTAAGGGAACTCTTGGCCTTACCCCTAGATTAACCCACACATGCATGTAATATACGAACACATGTGCATCACGTGTGTGAGCCTAGTTTAGGATATTCTACCTATTTGTGTCTAGATTAGGCCGTAGTCCATCTTCCAATGGCTACGATCGGTCCTTAGATACACGAACAAAGGCATGAGTCGAGATTCTCTCTCCACTCCGATAGATTAGGATTAGGGTTGATGCCTTCAGGTAACACTGATAAAATGTGAAAAAAAAAAAAAAAAATTTCCCTTTGGGTTAGGATATAAATCCCATCATTTCCAAAAATCTCATAGGATTAGTCATTCATGATCTATCCGTTGAAAGCAATCTTATGCTATCTCATCTAATCTTTTGATCGTGCGTCTTTCGTTCTTCTGTCATACGATTCGATCGTATCTTCATGCCATCCCCTAACTGGCAGATGCAGAATCTCACAATCTTTCTATTATGCATTCTCATGATCTGATCATGCCTGGTCCAGATAATCCAATCTTGCTTGTACCCCTGGTCTGTTCCTCCTCTAGGGGCTACCTTTTTCAAGATTATTTTGCTAAGTCCTTCAGAGTTCACTCTCAGAATCATTGAGCTAGGGGCATTCCCCTATGCGAATCAGTCATCATGGTCAGTACAATTGTTGAGTCCGGTCTTACATTTCAAGGTCAATGCCTAGTCCAGGCAAATCATCTCTCTTTTTTATTTAGAGTTGTGAATCCTGAGCATGTTCAGGATAGATCGTGTCCAATAATTCACTTGTGTTTGTTTCTTAAGTGTGCTTCTGATCTTAAAATAAGACTCCCTCCTCAAATGAGGACAAAATTGACGAAACTCCACTTGAGTCACAGCAATTACTTGAACGAGAGGAGGAGCGCCAATCCCAACCTTTCAAAGATGAAATTGAAATGATAAACACTGGCACTGAAACTTTGATTCAGTGAATGCCGATTGAAAATACATTACCCTCTAAAGAGTGTGAAGAATTGATAAAATTATTTCAAGAATAAGAAGATTGTCTAGAAAAGCTACAACCGATACCAGGGGCAAGACATAGATGGAAAGCTCAAAGAAAATGAAGAAAGTGAGAAGATATATGCTATACAAGGGGCATAGAGTGGAAACAACTTTCATATTTCCAATCAATGACCTTGGTTCTCAAATTCATAAAGCCAACAAATTCAAGATGAAAAGTTCAAAAGCAAACAATGAAAAGTAATCATCAGATATCGAGAGTACGAATCCATAGATGGAGGATGTCAAAGAACAAGTTTCGCTCTATGAAAGTCAAAAGCACGTATTAGAATCTTGAAAGAAGAAGATCCATTATCTCTTACCTGGAAATGCCGTCAAACTCCGCGAAAAAAAAAAACAAAAGAGAAAAAAAAAATAATCAGTACCAGAGGGACTCTAGTAACCTAGATCGATTCCCAATCTGAACATCGAAAGGCCTCCTTTGGCCGATTAAATCCCAAAATCAAAACCCAATGTCAAAAGAATACCGATTTGCAAACCCTTCGAGCCTAAATCAAATTTTCTTGAAAACCCATCAAACTTGGGGCATTCCCCTGAACTACGCGAGACCTGATCCCTATACTGGGGTACGTAGGCAACTCGGTTGAACCGAGTTCGGTCGATTCAAAAAGGAAAAGAAATTCAATCCTTTCAAAAAAAAAGAGAGGGACAAGTTCCAAAAGAAGAGAAGTTAATTGTTCCAGAAAGAAAAGAAAAAAGGAAAAAAAAATCAAACAATTTATCTTCAAACTAGGGGCATTCGCCCTGAACTACACACGACCTGATTCCTACCTTGGGATATGTAGGCGACCTGTTCACAGGTTCGGTCGAAATCTTTGTTGAGCCTTAAGCCATTCTTTGAAAAGCCCTATCCTACCTATAAAGTCCCTCCGGTGTTCAGATTTAATGATCTAGGTCCCGAAACACAAAAAGAAAAAAAAGAACGGAGTTTGAAGATCTGCTAGACTGAAAACCTGAAAGGGCGGTCTAGGCAAAATTTAAGATCATTTCCCTGCTAAGTTGAAAACCCGAAAGGGCGGCTTAGGCAAAAGCTAAGGGGATAGCCTGCTGGATCGAAAACCTAGAAAGGTGGTTCAGGCAAAAGTTAAGGCTAGCGCGGTCCGCCAAGTTAAAAACCCTGAAGAGGTGACTTGGTCACGGTAAGAGAATCAGTATAAGAAGGCAACAGCCGGTATCAAGACTGAAGATCAACTGAAGTTCAAGCAAATTCAAGTGATATCCTCAAAACTGGGGGCATTGAAGCTAAGCAATCTTAGGGGTCGTAATTAAATTCTTGAGGCATTACTGTTTCGAGGAAGAAGTCCGGTGTTTACCAATTGAAAAACTATTCCTTGAAAGGATAGACTTACCAAACAAAACATTAACTAAGTCAGAAGCATCACTATGTTTGTCAGTATAGTCAGTCAATCTTTATTATTCTAAGTTCACTCCTTCAGGGCTGCTCAATCCTTTGAGTAGTGCCTTTCATCTAAGTTTTCTCTTTAGAAAGAGTCAATTGTCGTTCCTATGTCCAAATGATGTAACTGTCTTGGTGAAGGAGGCCAGGCCTAGGCAGCTCCCTGCAATTATACCTGAAAGAGCTCGAGAATTTAGTCAAACAACTTCATTTCAAAGAAGATCAGCTCAGAAAAATTCAGAAGTAGAAACATCAGAAAGCCCAGCTTCCGTAAAAAGATCATACCCCGGGAAGGCACCTTAAGCTTGGAAGAACCTCAGATGCAATGGTGGTTGAGCCAATTTCTCAGAAAGATGAACCATTCAAATTCATAATTCCCTTCCGGTTAGTTATCCTGGTCAAGAAATGTTTATCTAAACACCTGTCAAGAAGCAGATCCCGCTTTTCCATGTTAATATCCAAGAGAGTCGTTGTTCTAAATTACCAATCTCAAATGTCTTGTTCAAGGTTTCAGTTATCAAAATCCCCAGAAGACAAGACCAGCAGTCTCTTTGAGAAAAATCTTGTTGAAGTTTCATAAAAATGTTCCTAATCCATTCTTGCTAGTAATGGTTCTTCGTTCCAAAGGTTTGCCGTTTCATCATTCGTCAAAGTCCTAGTTTCCAACATCTTTGTCGGGCACGATCCATAATATCCCCGATTTCATTGAGTTCAAAAAAATAAAAAAAAACAAATCCAATCTTACGTCAAATTCAAATCCTACGAAAAATCTCATGTCCTCTTTGAGCCCGTTTGTGAACGGCGCCTCTTTTCTCGAGGCCATTTGTGAATGGTCTCGTCTTCTCCGTGAGCCCGTTTGCGGACGGTACCTCATCTCCCAAAAATAAAAAATTTATCAAATCCAAATCCTTAACTAAAAAAAAAAATCCAATCCTACGAAAAATCTCATGTCCTCTTTGAGTCCGTTTGTGAACGGTGCCTCTTTTCTCGAGGCCATTTGTGAATGGTCTCGTCTTCTCCGTGAGCCCGTTTGCGGACGGTACCTCATTTTCCAAAAATAAAAAAATTTATCAAATCCAAATCCTTAATTAAAAAATAAAAATAAAAATCCATTCCTACGTCAAATTCAAGTTCATAAAAAAATCCCTAAATTCTTCGAGCCCGTTTGTGAACGGTGCCTCATTTCTCGAGTCCATTTGTGAATGGTCTCGTCTTCTCTTCGAACCCGTTTGTGAACAGGTGTCTCATTCTCTGAGTCCATTTGTGAATGGTATCATCTTCTCCTTGAGCCCGTTTGTGAACGGTGCCTCATTTTCTGAGTCCATTTGTGAATGGTCTCGTGTCCTCTTTGAGCCCGTTTGTGAACGGTGCCTCATTTCTCGAGTCCATTTGTGAATGGTCTTGTCTTCTCCTTGAGCCCGTTTGTGAACGGTGCCTCATTTCTCGAATCCATTTGTGAATGGTCTTGTCTTCTCCTTGAGCCCGTTTGTGAACGGTGCCTCATTTCTCGAATCCATTTGTGAATGGTCTCGTCTTCTCCTTGAGCCCGTTTGTGAACGGTGCCTCATTTCTCGAGTCCATTTGTGAATGGTCTCGTCTTCTCCTTGAGCCTGTTTGTGAATGGTGCCTCATTTCTCGAGTCCATTTGTGAATGGTCTTGTCTTATCCTTGAGCCCGTTTGTGAATGGTGCCTCTTTTCTCGAATCCATTTGTGAATGGTATCGTCCTCCTTGAGCCCGTTTGTGAACGGTGCCTCATTTCTCGAGTCCATTTGTGAATGGTCTTGTCTTCTCCTTGAGCCCGTTTGTGAACGGTGCCTCTTTTCTCGAATCCATTTGTGAATGGTATCTTCCTCCTTGAGCCCGTTTGTGAACGGTGCCTCATTTCTCGAGTCCATTTGTGAATGGTCTTGTCTTCTCCTTGAGCCCGTTTGTGAACGGTGCCTCTTTTCTCGAGTCCATTTGTGAATGGTTTTCTATCCTCCTTGAGGCCGTTTGTGAACGGTGCCTCATTATCCAAGTCCATTTGGGAATGCTTCTTATCCTCGTTGAACCCGCTTGTGAGCGGCGTCTCATCTCCTTCTAAAAACTGTTTGAGAGCGATCTTTGTCCTTTCCCTTCAGAATCCATTCGAAAATGATATCTCATTCTCTAATTGCCCGTTTGTGAACGGCGCCGCATCGAGTTTTTATTATTATTCAAGTTCTAGGGTTTCATCTAAGGTTTTGCATTATGTTAAGGTGCGTTGTATCTAGAGAGTCCTTTGTCGATTAAAACTACGCAAAATGGTTCTGTCATTTTTAACTTTGGTATTCAATGACTACGTCATCTCTACCAAAGAGGGGCATCTGTAGACACCCCATTTTGTTTTGTTTTAATCAACAAATAAATTAGTGTGTTAAATCCATGTGAGAACCCCCTCTATCATTGATTTATATGTTTTAGGTCATTAATATCTTGATCTGACTTTACGGATCATCAATCGGGACAAAATAAGCTAGGGTCACTTCATAGCCCGGACCCTGATTCCATTCCGAGACCCGATTTCCGTAAATCGTTAGATCAATGGCAGATCATGACCTGGGTCTAACCATCCAAAACCACCTAACCTCTCCTCTCATCCTAACCATTCAAACCTCACCTAACCTCACCTAACCTCTCCTCCCATCATAACCATCCAAACCTCACCTAACCTCACCTAACCTCACCTAACATCACCTAACCTCACCTAACCTTACCTAACCTCACCTAACCTCACCTAACCTCCTATCCCATTCTCCTATAAATACCCTCTCATCTCACCAAAGAAAAGAAGAAAAAAAAAGAAAAGAGGAGAGAACCCCTCTCTTAGAAAAATTCAAGCCCTCTCTCTAGACCAAATCCCTCTTCTCCATAAGTTTGCATGGAATATCGTCTACAAAAAGGTATGTCTTTTGGAATTTTATTTTCTTTTCTATATTTGTAGGATTGAGTGTTGTTTTGCGTATATTTTGGTTGATGTCATGTTTAATTTTGTACTAGTTTGGCCTTGGTCATGTTCTCACTTATGCTAAATATAATTAATGTGTTAGGGTCATTAGAACCTATTTGCGATGGGATGTTGAAATCATTGGCTTGTTAGGGAATTTAGATTTCTTTTGGGAAAACAATTCATTAAAATTTTTGAACATTTACAAGAAAGAAAACTTGAATTTTACATGAATTATCAAAACCCATTTAATTTGGCTTACAAAACCTCCATCTTTCAATTGATAACAACAGCCCCCACTCCAATTTGATAACAACAGCCCCCACTCAATCTCAAGAACCCAATATCCATACCCCACCTTGCCAAGTAGATAAAAACAACCCCTTTTTCAAACATCCCATTTGAATCTAATCTCAGGCCCATTCAAGCCATTTTTCATATTCACCGTCTTTTAATCACTAAAAAAATAAGAACTATCAAAAGAAAACATGGGGGTGCCAATATCATTCCCGTCATAGTGCTAGCTGTTAGACTTTAAACAGATTTTTCGACCTCCAAAAACAACAGAATCGTGGGAAATGGTTAACTACAAAGTAGTAGATATTTTCGTGCCGTTTCCAACGAGTATTCGTGCTAGATCAGACAGCGAGCGGTTAAAAAGTTAAGTCCAAAATGGTTGCGGCACACCTTTAGGCATTTCCAGTTTAATGTTGCTGTCCTTTTGTTTGCAACACAAATTCGAACCTCTAAATCACAGATTTACAAACAATGGAGAACTACAAAGTTGTAGCCCTATAAAAGATCTTTCCAACGCATGTTTGTACGTTGAATTTGGCCAAGCGGTTAAAGAGTTACGACAGTTTTAGTGGGCTGCATTTGTCAGATCTTTTAATGGTCAATGGTTTGTCGAATTTGTGCAATTGTCAAAACTTGGTTGTGTTAACGTCATTTTCCAAACCAAAATCGAAAGACATTAATCTAAAGTACATCCAACCTAAAATTAACAAAACTAAAATTCACCCATTTAAAATCCACTGATAAAAATCCGTTAAAAGCCATTAACCAAAAGACCACTAAAAATTTCAAATGAAACTAAAACCTTCTAAATAAACAACTTTAAAAGCTACCAAACACACTAAATACCTTCAGATAATAAAAGCTTCAAGAAAACTCTAAAAGTTTCCACAAACCCAAAAGAATTCGAGATTCCCAAGAGCCGGTGGATTCAAAATTCCTTTAGGAACCCTTAGAGCCCAATTTAGGAACACTGGTGTCGTGTCGTGTCGTGTCCTAAGTTTTAGGGAGTCCTAGGTTTTAGGGAGTCCTAGAGTCAGGAGTCCAGCCTCATCACGGACGTTTGCTATGTATAGCAACCGTGCCATAGGTTTAGTTACACTAGTCACCCGATCTTTTCCATAGGACAAGCCTAGTAAACTAGGATGTAGGCTAACCTGCATTAGTCTAAGGGACAACTTGCATTTAGATAAGAATCATATAGCATCTTCGATGAAATCCTAAGATAATAAAATCCTCAACTTGAATTAAATAACTTCTCTTAAAACTGTTGAAACAGTCAATCCCGTCTAGGTCGGTGTCTTAGTTGAGTTAGGCATATGTAACTTAGCTTAGGTGCACCGAACTACGTCGACTCTGATCCCAGTGAGGCTTGGGTACGTAGGCAGCTTGGATGTCTGATGGCATACCACCCGCGAGTCGGCACCACAACAAATTGTGGTGTTTTATATATTAATTTTCTTGTAAATGCTTAATTAAATCACTTAGGATTTTCCATGAAATTAGAATTCTAGGAGAACTGTCACTTAGATTGAATCCAGACAAATTAATAAATCAAGATACACATCTAGGATTCACATTGAAATTAGATTCTAGGATGCATGTCACTTAGTTCGCACATTAACATAGAGTTGAATGAGCCATTTAACATAAATTTAAAAGAGTTAGCTTTTGGAATCGAAGACCGATTATCGGGCAGGAATGGTGCATGTGGCGGATAACTCCCCATACCTTCCATTCTCGTAACCAGGTAGCGAGTCTAGATTTCTGGTTAATTACGGGTCCTAGATCCCACATCTAGGTGGCGACTCTGTCAGTCTCTTTCGTGTGGAATTCGGATTGCCTTAGTGATCCCAAGTTCACAGGAAAGATTAATTCAAATCAACATTAAAATGCACACGCCAATCGCGTGGGTACGAGAGACCAAAAGAGAGAGCGCGCGGCGGCTCGCGCCCCACCCCTCTCGCGGATTCGGGTACCACAGTCTGGCGACTCTGCTGGGGATCACCTAACTTCATTAAAATTCCAAAAGATAATTCATTTGAATTTAATTTAACTGGCTCATAAGAACTCTATCTCTTGTATACTTGTCAGATTAGTTTGTCTTGTTTTATTTTCTCATCACATTTTACTCAAACTTAATCTAACAAAACCTGAAGGCATCATAGATCGCGCGAACTTATTGCACACACTTACATCACTTGCATCTAAACCCTTGCATCTCACGTGCACACACGTCCTATTTTAGGAACCCGGAGTGTTATCTAGCATGGTTGACTGGGATTTCATCACCTGGTGCCTCTGTGCTAGAGAAGCATTCCACCCTTAGCCTAGTACCTTTATGGTACGTAAACGGATCCCTTGTTCACGTACTGATACGCCGGACACTGGTACAGTATATCGAACATGGATTCGCGCTAAGGGAACTCTTGGCCTTACCCCTAGATTAACCCACACATGCATGTAATATACGAACACATGTGCATCACGTGTGTGAGCCTAGTTTAGGATATTCTACCTATTTGTGTCTAGATTAGGCCGTAGTCCATCTTCCAATGGCTACGATCGGTCCTTAGATACACGAACAAAGGCATGAGTCGAGATTCTCTCTCCACTCCGATAGATTAGGATTAGGGTTGATGCCTTCAGGTAACACTGATAAAATGTGAAAAAAAAAAAAAAAAATTTCCCTTTGGGTTAGGATATAAATCCCATCATTTCCAAAAATCTCATAGGATTAGTCATTCATGATCTATCCGTTGAAAGCAATCTTATGCTATCTCATCTAATCTTTTGATCGTGCGTCTTTCGTTCTTCTGTCATACGATTCGATCGTATCTTCATGCCATCCCCTAACTGGCAGATGCAGAATCTCACAATCTTTCTATTATGCATTCTCATGATCTGATCATGCCTGGTCCAGATAATCCAATCTTGCTTGTACCCCTGGTCTGTTCCTCCTCTAGGGGCTACCTTTTTCAAGATTATTTTGCTAAGTCCTTCAGAGTTCACTCTCAGAATCATTGAGCTAGGGGCATTCCCCTATGCGAATCAGTCATCATGGTCAGTACAATTGTTGAGTCCGGTCTTACATTTCAAGGTCAATGCCTAGTCCAGGCAAATCATCTCTCTTTTTTATTTAGAGTTGTGAATCCTGAGCATGTTCAGGATAGATCGTGTCCAATAATTCACTTGTGTTTGTTTCTTAAGTGTGCTTCTGATCTTAAAATAAGACTCCCTCCTCAAATGAGGACAAAATTGACGAAACTCCACTTGAGTCACAGCAATTACTTGAACGAGAGGAGGAGCGCCAATCCCAACCTTTCAAAGATGAAATTGAAATGATAAACACTGGCACTGAAACTTTGATTCAGTGAATGCCGATTGAAAATACATTACCCTCTAAAGAGTGTGAAGAATTGATAAAATTATTTCAAGAATAAGAAGATTGTCTAGAAAAGCTACAACCGATACCAGGGGCAAGACATAGATGGAAAGCTCAAAGAAAATGAAGAAAGTGAGAAGATATATGCTATACAAGGGGCATAGAGTGGAAACAACTTTCATATTTCCAATCAATGACCTTGGTTCTCAAATTCATAAAGCCAACAAATTCAAGATGAAAAGTTCAAAAGCAAACAATGAAAAGTAATCATCAGATATCGAGAGTACGAATCCATAGATGGAGGATGTCAAAGAACAAGTTTCGCTCTATGAAAGTCAAAAGCACGTATTAGAATCTTGAAAGAAGAAGATCCATTATCTCTTACCTGGAAATGCCGTCAAACTCCGCGAAAAAAAAAAACAAAAGAGAAAAAAAAAATAATCAGTACCAGAGGGACTCTAGTAACCTAGATCGATTCCCAATCTGAACATCGAAAGGCCTCCTTTGGCCGATTAAATCCCAAAATCAAAACCCAATGTCAAAAGAATACCGATTTGCAAACCCTTCGAGCCTAAATCAAATTTTCTTGAAAACCCATCAAACTTGGGGCATTCCCCTGAACTACGCGAGACCTGATCCCTATACTGGGGTACGTAGGCAACTCGGTTGAACCGAGTTCGGTCGATTCAAAAAGGAAAAGAAATTCAATCCTTTCAAAAAAAAAAGAGAGGGACAAGTTCCAAAAGAAGAGAAGTTAATTGTTCCAGAAAGAAAAGAAAAAAGGAAAAAAAAATCAAACAATTTATCTTCAAACTAGGGGCATTCGCCCTGAACTACACACGACCTGATTCCTACCTTGGGATATGTAGGCGACCTGTTCACAGGTTCGGTCGAAATCTTTGTTGAGCCTTAAGCCATTCTTTGAAAAGCCCTATCCTACCTATAAAGTCCCTCCGGTGTTCAGATTTAATGATCTAGGTCCCGAAACACAAAAAGAAAAAAAAGAACGGAGTTTGAAGATCTGCTAGACTGAAAACCTGAAAGGGCGGTCTAGGCAAAATTTAAGATCATTTCCCTGCTAAGTTGAAAACCCGAAAGGGCGGCTTAGGCAAAAGCTAAGGGGATAGCCTGCTGGATCGAAAACCTAGAAAGGTGGTTCAGGCAAAAGTTAAGGCTAGCGCGGTCCGCCAAGTTAAAAACCCTGAAGAGGTGACTTGGTCACGGTAAGAGAATCAGTATAAGAAGGCAACAGCCGGTATCAAGACTGAAGATCAACTGAAGTTCAAGCAAATTCAAGTGATATCCTCAAAACTGGGGGCATTGAAGCTAAGCAATCTTAGGGGTCGTAATTAAATTCTTGAGGCATTACTGTTTCGAGGAAGAAGTCCGGTGTTTACCAATTGAAAAACTATTCCTTGAAAGGATAGACTTACCAAACAAAACATTAACTAAGTCAGAAGCATCACTATGTTTGTCAGTATAGTCAGTCAATCTTTATTATTCTAAGTTCACTCCTTCAGGGCTGCTCAATCCTTTGAGTAGTGCCTTTCATCTAAGTTTTCTCTTTAGAAAGAGTCAATTGTCGTTCCTATGTCCAAATGATGTAACTGTCTTGGTGAAGGAGGCCAGGCCTAGGCAGCTCCCTGCAATTATACCTGAAAGAGCTCGAGAATTTAGTCAAACAACTTCATTTCAAAGAAGATCAGCTCAGAAAAATTCAGAAGTAGAAACATCAGAAAGCCCAGCTTCCGTAAAAAGATCATACCCCGGGAAGGCACCTTAAGCTTGGAAGAACCTCAGATGCAATGGTGGTTGAGCCAATTTCTCAGAAAGATGAACCATTCAAATTCATAATTCCCTTCCGGTTAGTTATCCTGGTCAAGAAATGTTTATCTAAACACCTGTCAAGAAGCAGATCCCGCTTTTCCATGTTAATATCCAAGAGAGTCGTTGTTCTAAATTACCAATCTCAAATGTCTTGTTCAAGGTTTCAGTTATCAAAATCCCCAGAAGACAAGACCAGCAGTCTCTTTGAGAAAAATCTTGTTGAAGTTTCATAAAAATGTTCCTAATCCATTCTTGCTAGTAATGGTTCTTCGTTCCAAAGGTTTGCCGTTTCATCATTCGTCAAAGTCCTAGTTTCCAACATCTTTGTCGGGCACGATCCATAATATCCCCGATTTCATTGAGTTCAAAAAAATAAAAAAAAACAAATCCAATCTTACGTCAAATTCAAATCCTACGAAAAATCTCATGTCCTCTTTGAGCCCGTTTGTGAACGGCGCCTCTTTTCTCGAGGCCATTTGTGAATGGTCTCGTCTTCTCCGTGAGCCCGTTTGCGGACGGTACCTCATCTCCCAAAAATAAAAAATTTATCAAATCCAAATCCTTAACTAAAAAAAAAAATCCAATCCTACGAAAAATCTCATGTCCTCTTTGAGTCCGTTTGTGAACGGTGCCTCTTTTCTCGAGGCCATTTGTGAATGGTCTCGTCTTCTCCGTGAGCCCGTTTGCGGACGGTACCTCATTTTCCAAAAATAAAAAAATTTATCAAATCCAAATCCTTAATTAAAAAATAAAAATAAAAATCCATTCCTACGTCAAATTCAAGTTCATAAAAAAATCCCTAAATTCTTCGAGCCCGTTTGTGAACGGTGCCTCATTTCTCGAGTCCATTTGTGAATGGTCTCGTCTTCTCTTCGAACCCGTTTGTGAACAGGTGTCTCATTCTCTGAGTCCATTTGTGAATGGTATCATCTTCTCCTTGAGCCCGTTTGTGAACGGTGCCTCATTTTCTGAGTCCATTTGTGAATGGTCTCGTGTCCTCTTTGAGCCCGTTTGTGAACGGTGCCTCATTTCTCGAGTCCATTTGTGAATGGTCTTGTCTTCTCCTTGAGCCCGTTTGTGAACGGTGCCTCATTTCTCGAATCCATTTGTGAATGGTCTTGTCTTCTCCTTGAGCCCGTTTGTGAACGGTGCCTCATTTCTCGAATCCATTTGTGAATGGTCTCGTCTTCTCCTTGAGCCCGTTTGTGAACGGTGCCTCATTTCTCGAGTCCATTTGTGAATGGTCTCGTCTTCTCCTTGAGCCTGTTTGTGAATGGTGCCTCATTTCTCGAGTCCATTTGTGAATGGTCTTGTCTTATCCTTGAGCCCGTTTGTGAATGGTGCCTCTTTTCTCGAATCCATTTGTGAATGGTATCGTCCTCCTTGAGCCCGTTTGTGAACGGTGCCTCATTTCTCGAGTCCATTTGTGAATGGTCTTGTCTTCTCCTTGAGCCCGTTTGTGAACGGTGCCTCTTTTCTCGAATCCATTTGTGAATGGTATCTTCCTCCTTGAGCCCGTTTGTGAACGGTGCCTCATTTCTCGAGTCCATTTGTGAATGGTCTTGTCTTCTCCTTGAGCCCGTTTGTGAACGGTGCCTCTTTTCTCGAGTCCATTTGTGAATGGTTTTCTATCCTCCTTGAGGCCGTTTGTGAACGGTGCCTCATTATCCAAGTCCATTTGGGAATGCTTCTTATCCTCGTTGAACCCGCTTGTGAGCGGCGTCTCATCTCCTTCTAAAAACTGTTTGAGAGCGATCTTTGTCCTTTCCCTTCAGAATCCATTCGAAAATGATATCTCATTCTCTAATTGCCCGTTTGTGAACGGCGCCGCATCGAGTTTTTATTATTATTCAAGTTCTAGGGTTTCATCTAAGGTTTTGCATTATGTTAAGGTGCGTTGTATCTAGAGAGTCCTTTGTCGATTAAAACTACGCAAAATGGTTCTGTCATTTTTAACTTTGGTATTCAATGACTACGTCATCTCTACCAAAGAGGGGCATCTGTAGACACCCCATTTTGTTTTGTTTTAATCAACAAATAAATTAGTGTGTTAAATCCATGTGAGAACCCCCTCTATCATTGATTTATATGTTTTAGGTCATTAATATCTTGATCTGACTTTACGGATCATCAATCGGGACAAAATAAGCTAGGGTCACTTCATAGCCCGGACCCTGATTCCATTCCGAGACCCGATTTCCGTAAATCGTTAGATCAATGGCAGATCATGACCTGGGTCTAACCATCCAAAACCACCTAACCTCTCCTCTCATCCTAACCATTCAAACCTCACCTAACCTCACCTAACCTCTCCTCCCATCATAACCATCCAAACCTCACCTAACCTCACCTAACCTCACCTAACATCACCTAACCTCACCTAACCTTACCTAACCTCACCTAACCTCACCTAACCTCCTATCCCATTCTCCTATAAATACCCTCTCATCTCACCAAAGAAAAGAAGAAAAAAAAAGAAAAGAGGAGAGAACCCCTCTCTTAGAAAAATTCAAGCCCTCTCTCTAGACCAAATCCCTCTTCTCCATAAGTTTGCATGGAATATCGTCTACAAAAAGGTATGTCTTTTGGAATTTTATTTTCTTTTCTATATTTGTAGGATTGAGTGTTGTTTTGCGTATATTTTGGTTGATGTCATGTTTAATTTTGTACTAGTTTGGCCTTGGTCATGTTCTCACTTATGCTAAATATAATTAATGTGTTAGGGTCATTAGAACCTATTTGCGATGGGATGTTGAAATCATTGGCTTGTTAGGGAATTTAGATTTCTTTTGGGAAAACAATTCATTAAAAATTTTGAACATTTACAAGAAAGAAAACTTGAATTTTACATGAATTATCAAAACCCATTTAATTTGGCTTACAAAACCTCCATCTTTCAATTGATAACAACAGCCCCCACTCCAATTTGATAACAACAGCCCCCACTCAATCTCAAGAACCCAATATCCATACCCCACCTTGCCAAGTAGATAAAAACAACCCCTTTTTCAAACATCCCATTTGAATCTAATCTCAGGCCCATTCAAGCCATTTTTCATATTCACCGTCTTTTAATCACTAAAAAAATAAGAACTATCAAAAGAAAACATGGGGGTGCCAATATCATTCCCGTCATAGTGCTAGCTGTTAGACTTTAAACAGATTTTTCGACCTCTAAACAACAGAATCGTGGGAAATGGTTAACTACAAAGTAGTAGATATTTTCGTGCCGTTTCCAACGAGTATTCGTGCTAGATCAGACAGCGAGCGGTTAAAAAGTTAAGTCCAAAATGGTTGCGGCACACCTTTAGGCATTTCCAGTTTAATGTTGCTGTCCTTTTGTTTGCAACACAAATTCGAACCTCTAAATCACAGATTTACAAACAATGGAGAACTACAAAGTTGTAGCCCTATAAAAGATCTTTCCAACGCATGTTTGTACGTTGAATTTGGCCAAGCGGTTAAAGAGTTACGACAGTTTTAGTGGGCTGCATTTGTCAGATCTTTTAATGGTCAATGGTTTGTCGAATTTGTGCAATTGTCAAAACTTGGTTGTGTTAACGTCATTTTCCAAACCAAAATCGAAAGACATTAATCTAAAGTACATCCAACCTAAAATTAACAAAACTAAAATTCACCCATTTAAAATCCACTGATAAAAATCCGTTAAAAGCCATTAACCAAAAGACCACTAAAAATTTCAAATGAAACTAAAACCTTCTAAATAAACAACTTTAAAAGCTACCAAACACACTAAATACCTTCAGATAATAAAAGCTTCAAGAAAACTCTAAAAGTTTCCACAAACCCAAAAGAATTCGAGATTCCCAAGAGCCGGTGGATTCAAAATTCCTTTAGGAACCCTTAGAGCCCAATTTAGGAACACTGGTGTCGTGTCGTGTCGTGTCCTAAGTTTTAGGGAGTCCTAGGTTTTAGGGAGTCCTAGAGTCAGGAGTCCAGCCTCATCACGGACGTTTGCTATGTATAGCAACCGTGCCATAGGTTTAGTTACACTAGTCACCCGATCTTTTCCATAGGACAAGCCTAGTAAACTAGGATGTAGGCTAACCTGCATTAGTCTAAGGGACAACTTGCATTTAGATAAGAATCATATAGCATCTTCGATGAAATCCTAAGATAATAAAATCCTCAACTTGAATTAAATAACTTCTCTTAAAACTGTTGAAACAGTCAATCCCGTCTAGGTCGGTGTCTTAGTTGAGTTAGGCATATGTAACTTAGCTTAGGTGCACCGAACTACGTCGACTCTGATCCCAGTGAGGCTTGGGTACGTAGGCAGCTTGGATGTCTGATGGCATACCACCCGCAAGTCGGCACCACAACAAATTGTGGTGTTTTATATATTAATTTTCTTGTAAATGCTTAATTAAATCACTTAGGATTTTCCATGAAATTAGAATTCTAGGAGAACTGTCACTTAGATTGAATCCAGACAAATTAATAAATCAAGATACACATCTAGGATTCACATTGAAATTAGATTCTAGGATGCATGTCACTTAGTTCGCACATTAACATAGAGTTGAATGAGCCATTTAAAATAAATTTAAAAGAGTTAGCTTTTGGAATCGAAGACCGATTATCGGGCAGGAATGGTGCATGTGGCGGATAACTCCCCATACCTTCCATTCTCGTAACCAGGTAGCGAGTCTAGATTTCTGGTTAATTACGGGTCCTAGATCCCACATCTAGGTGGCGACTCTGTCAGTCTCTTTCGTGTGGAATTCGGATTGCCTTAGTGATCCCAAGTTCACAGGAAAGATTAATTCAAATCAACATTAAAATGCACACGCCAATCGCGTGGGTACGAGAGACCAAAAGAGAGAGCGCGCGGCGGCTCGCGCCCCACCCCTCTCGCGGGATCGGGTACCACACAACCAAAGATCTAAGAATGGCCCGTGTACATTATTTTAACATTTTAAAATTCAGATGATGAGTCAGGGGTCCAAGTGAAAGAGGTATCATGCGCCATATCTATCCTCCAACGAGAGCCGCTATTACCCCATTCACCATCTGCAACAGGGAAAGAATCAAATCAAGTTATGGCAGAATCTGCATGTGAATCACGGACCACAAACAACGGAGCAGCTCTTGGAACTGGTTCACGTATCATTCGTCTAAATGTGGACAAATCTGTGAAATCAGCTTCTTCGCCGCACAATATAAAACAGATAAAAAATGGTGATGAAGCCTTAGAATCTATGACTGATTTTCGAGGAGATAGCCAGCCCTTCAAACTTTCTCATGCTCAACCCCAAAAGGATGAGGGTAGGATCGATTGACTAATTTGGATCTATATCCATTTGTTTTTTGTTTTTTTTTTTTGTTTTTTTGAAATTTTTTCCATTTGTTATTTGTTACTTGCATTTTATGTGATTAGTTGATGCATGTTGCTAATTTTGGCACCATTTTCATATGCCCTAAGTTGCTAGCATTTTATTTTATGGTTTCTTAAATTTGGTTGACTGCCTCATGAATTCAATGCGTTTCGGTAGATTATTATAGAATTTATTGAAACTTTGGCAGTAATAATTTGGATAAAAAAAATAATAGAAATGCACATGTTGTTGAAGTATCATCAACTAGCATAGTGTTCCATTAATATTTACTACTGCATGTTAATTCTAAAATGCTCGATGAAGCATGCCAGGTGTCTGATTATATGTATTCGACCACCTCGGTCTTATTTATAAGTAATAAATATTTTCACCATTTCAAAAAATAAAAAGTTGCCTATGTGTCATGTAACTGTAATTTTCTGAGCACCTTTGATGGCATCAGAATTTAGGTTGTCCTGGTAGCTTAACTATGGCTCTCAAAATAGTCCTGCAAGTTTTGTTGGTTAAGCAAAAGACAGGTTGCTGTATCTGTATAATTCATTTTGCTCTACTATATTTGGTAGTTCTTTCCAGCTTCTCTAACATATTGATAAGTGGCTCCTTGCCTTATTGTTTTCATTCACACCTCAACTATCTAATGTCACTTATCTAATCTAGCAAGCAAAAACAAGAAGGGCCTGTGGATTAATACTTCAGGTAAAGTCTTAACATGCCAAATTTTGTATTGTTTAGTATGTAAAATAACCGAGTTTCTCATTCTTTAGATATAACATTTGCTCATCTAATTTGAAAATTGCCGTTATGGATTTTCTAGATGGAAGCGGGAGCTTTATGCACAGGAGCAGAAGCAAAAAGGTAGCCCTTTTGGTCACAAAACATCTGCTTTTTTTTCTTCTGAAAATATTTAATCACCTCATTTTATTGGATGTAGAGTTTACTCAGCAAAAAAGTAGCCCGTTTGGGTTGCTAGAGCAGTTTCTTGCCTTTCTTTTTTTTGCTGCAGCTTTGGCTTTTTGTTTTAGTCTCTTAGTCTTTGGGCCTCCACCCTCCTATGGGAGTTGTTTATTTATCTTATTGTTTATGCTCTTATGATTTAAAAAATGCAATGGTGTTTTATTACTTCTGAATCTATAAAATGATCTTACACACGTTCAGCGTTTCTGAATATGTACAGCAGGTTCTGAATATGTAAAATGGTGTTTTATTACTTCTGAATATGTACAGCAGGTTCTGTATGTGTCACAGATATTCAGCGTGTATTTTGAAAAAAAAAATTCACACATTTACCAGCGGTTATAACCACTGGTATATATCTCCTATACACGCGTGAGAACATCGCCTATACCCGCGGTTATGACCGCTGGTATATATCTCAAGTTCACTAAATCACACCGATATACCAGCAGTTATACTCGCTGGTACTTATTACTGATATATACCAGCGGTTAAAACCGCTGGTATATATCTGTGGTTCCCTAACGACACTGAGCTCTACCACTGGTCCTAACCGCCGCTAATTATGACACTACAGCAGCGGTGTTAATAGCCACGGTCATAACCGCGGGTATATATCGATATATACCAGCGGTTATAACCGCTGCTAAAGTTTACAGATACACTAGCGGTTGTAATAGCTACGGTTATAACCGCGGGTATATATCCATATATACCCGCGGTTATAACCGCTGCTAAAGTTGACAGATACACTAGCGGTCGTAATAGCTACGGTTTTTACCGTTGGTAAAGGATGCACCGACGGGACATACACCAGCGGAAAGGAAACCGCGGCTAAATTGTATAACAACGGTGTTACCTAATATTAGCAGCGGTTGTGACCGCCGGTAAATATTGGTTTTGTTATAGTGAAGGTTTTCCGATTACCTATCTAAAGAGCCTAAAATTACGCTATTTGGACTTGATTTGGCTAAGTTAGAGGCAGTTTTAGGATATGGTAAGTGTCTAATACAGGATTACTATTTTAGGATTATTTTAGAGATATTTCTTCATTTTATTTACGTTGCTTTAGTTAGAAGATTGAGAATAATAGTTAGGTAAGAATTTAGGGTTGCTATTCTTAGATTTTGGCCTTTTTTATATAATGTAATAGCATGAGGAAATAAGGGAGATTTGAATAAAGTTTATTTTTGGGACATCTCTTGTGAAGAGAGCATTGGCTTGTTCACGTGGGTGAAGGAGCTTCGCTCCTTTCACGTTTTATATTGGAGTTTTTCTCCAAACTGTGGCATGGGTTTTCAAGCCCCCACGAGATTATTTTAGTCGCTTGTTGTGTTGATCTTTCATCTTGTGTTGCCGCTCTCATGCTCCCTGCGTCAAGGTAAGAGATGGCCGCCTCTCTTGAAGCCTCCCATAGTCTACTCCGCCGTCACCTATCCTCCAGCAAAGTTCCAGAGATATCATGAACATGTTAGTGATTGCTAACTCTTCATCAAAAACCATTCTTCTTATCTTATGAAGTACTAAATTCAGCACCATGATTTCCATGTAAAGACTCCTCTTCCTCCCCCCTGGACAAGAGGATAATTCCTGGGGCATAAACTCCTGACCCTCCCTCTTTAGTAACTTGGATACAGCCAAACCAAGTATCCCAAAGAAATTTTAACAGAGACTAGTAATAATTACATTTATTCGAGCCATCCCATCCAGGGAAACCTGCGATGGGAGTTAAAGGCAGGAACATCAAAAGAGGTAACATTTCCTTGACCTTTCACTTATGACCACGGAAGATTAATCGTGGGATGGGCCAATCCTACCCGATTTAGCAAAAGATCTTAGGATCTTAAGTAACCTATTCGTCCTTGATCCAGAGATCGAAGCCAGTGCATTCACCATGTGATTCATCTTTTTATTGTGATGGGACTGAGGCCACTTTGCCGCCGACTTTAAACCATTATAAACTCTAGCAGGCCTTTTATAGCCAAACATTTTCTTGGATCTTGGGTGCAGGTCAGTTGACTATGTAGACGTGCTCAACCAGGCTACTTGTCGCTTATGAGCAGAAATTCTGGGTTTAGGAGCTACCAGACAAAGCAACGACTTTTCGGGGCAGACGAAAAGGTCTTTCTCATGAACCCCACCCTGCAGATCTGGACATTTGAAATTTGAAATCCCAGTGTTCAACGGCTCGAAAGACAGGCAACCCCCAATCACCCGAGACTGTTGTTCCTCCTACAGATAACGATCTGACCCAGGGAAGATTGAATCAGGGACCGCTTTCGAAAGCTCGATCCCCACAGTGTAGATCTGATCTGAGACTTTAAGCTTAATACAGGAGGGAAGAAAATGCCAACGGGGGGCTATAATTTTAGTAGCCAAAACAAAACTCATACAGTTCTGATGGCTACCTTCCATTTTAATTTCTACAACTCTACCATAGAGAGCCCCTAGCGCCTCCACCGTTGAAACAGCCCAGATGTGCAGTGGGATTCCATGGAAGTGAACCCAAGAGGCCTCCTCTCCGTGGATGTAATCCTGTTTCCATGGTGAGAGGCAGAGCAAATGATTGCCCAGGGATACAGATCCCATAGCAAGAATATGTAGGGCTTGAGACTCAGATTCAAACATAAAAAGAACCTCAGTTGGCAACGAAATAGAAGGGCAATTTAAAGAGGGGATATCCCTAGACATTTGCGCCCAAGTCCAGAGATCCTGCAACGATTCGTTACGGTTCTTTTTTTCCCTAACAAGCAAGCCCTTAGGGAACCCATACGATTCTCCACTTCCTTGCCTGAAATAGATAAAGATTGAAACCCTAAGTTGTTGTTGCAAGATATTTTACCCGAGTCGGGCCAAAGATCGTTCTCATCATTAATGTAAACCTCCGAATGGAAACTGGACCTAGGAAGCCACTTCAGGGAGGATTTACACTGACGACACCAACGACATTCCTTCTGCCAACTGAAGTTAAGGTATTGACAGGGAGGGCAGAGCCAGTTTTGGTGTCTAAAATCCGAGACTTGTCCGGCAATCCCCCTGGAACTCCGCTCCCCAGGGGAACTAATCCCCACATTCCGGGATGTACTTAGTGAAGGGCACCGAGTCGATCTAAATAACGGGCATCTTCTGCATCTTTGCCTCCATTCAAAGTTGTTGTAATGGCAATGGAAACACTGCCAGTCTCCCAGAAATCTTCCGTTAGATCTGCTACTCCTCTCTCGTCTTCTCACTTTTGTGTTCAATGCTCATGTTTTTTTTTTTTTTTTTGCTCTCTTCTTCAACAAGAGAAGGGGAACCTATATTCCAAGGCTATAATCTATCACCTTTTTCAAGAACCACAGGCTACTGATTTTTGCAAATCATCTATCTTAAAAATAATTTAAGATCGGTGAGTTTTTTGCATTTTTTTTGTGTGTGGAAAATGCTATTAAAATAATAGCATGCATAGCAGGTGTTCTACACTGAGGCAATGAACGATCTTAACTCGCCGAATGTAGTTTTTGTTTGTGGCATGTTTTACTTTCTTTCAATGTTTTTATATCTTCCTTTTCAATTCTAGGTCATTTATCTAATTAATAAATAATATAGTCTGATCCCTTGCCTTTTTGGCCATCCATCTTGTGATCCATTGGTGTTATTAGGGGCGGAGACACAGGTAATGTTTTATTAGGGGCGGATACCATAGTGAAAATCGCAAAGAACGGTTCTAATTAAGAAGAAAAACAGGATAATTAAACGGATTGTATTCTAACAAAAAAATTGATCCCGTGGAATGGGTTTCCACAAAATTGCCTAGCGAATCCCTTGTAGTATATACAGGCTACTGATATTTGCACTGCTCTATTTCGATGATGATACAAACTCCCCTTGTCTTTTAGTATTTAACCAGCTCTAAAAAAGCTATTAAAATTACCAAAATGATATCATGCATCAAGATGAAAAAATCCTAGATAGTAAATTCTCCCGAAGACAAAAAAAAATCTGAACACAATTATAATACTTAGTTTGACTTTAATTGACTAACTAGAAATTCCTAAAAAAAAGAATGAACTCAAAAGCCTCAAAACATGTTTTAACCCTTTGCGCGGTTATGTCTTGAATGCCTTTTTTTTTGGAATGACAATAAATATATATCATAGCAAAAAAAAAGGAAGCCGAGATGGACCACCCATATATACAAAAAGAAGCAAGAAAGAAACAGGAATGAAGAAAAAACAAAATACAGAGAAGACCCCTCCTCAGGGAGGAAGGTGGTCGAACCACATAATAGAACCACCGGAATTGCCTAGCGAATCCCATGGAATGGGTTTCCATAAAATTGCCTAGCGAATCCCTTGTATTATATACAGGCTCCTGATATTTGCACTGCTCTATTTCGATGTTGATACAAACTCTCCTTGTCTTTTAGTATTTAAACAGCTCTAAAAAAGCTATTAAAATTACCAAAAAATATCATGCATCAAGATGAAAAAATCCTAGATAGTAAATTCTCCCGAAGACAAAAAAAATCTGAACACAATTATAATACTTAGAGCTGGTTAAATACTAAAAGCCGATAGCGGACCTCGCAGTTAGGTCCTCAATCTCATAAAAATGGAAAGAAATCTCCACGGATGAGCCACCCCACCTTTCAGCCAACAAATCACATTTAACGAATCTCCCTCAACAATTGTAGATCCATCAACCTTCTATCAATATTCAAAAGGTCAAAATGTGCCGCCCTCACTTCCGCTTCTGAAGAATCAGACACACCAATAGATCCGTAGTATGCCCACACAACATCCCCCTTATCATTGTGACAAACCCCTCCCACTCCTGCTGGACCCGGATTGCCGGAACTCGCACCATCAAAGTTAACCTTATACATGTTTTGAGCAGGGGGCTCCCATCTTTGCAAAATATGATATCTCCCTTCAACACTAAAGCACACCTCCCTCCATCCTTCCCAAAGACCAAAAGCCGATACAAACCGGAAGGAGGGGAGGCATCTCACCCAAGATATAACCAAGGCGATGGTCTTCAAGTAAATCCAATGAGGATTCATGGCTTTCCCCTCAAAGACTCTAGAGTTTCTCTCCTTCCATAGAGACCACCACGTGGCTAGTAAACAAAAATTCCACAAGGTTTTTCCTTTTTCCTTCCAAGGAACCCCTCCCCAATGGTGCAATAATGACGGAATAGATTTTGGAAAAACCCAACAAATCCCAAATCTCATGAAGATGAATCGCCATATGATCCTAGTGAACGAACAATGTATAAACAAATGATCCACAGATCCCCATCTTGCAGACATGTTTGACCAGCATGAAAAAAATATTCGCTAAAAGATTTTCTGGGCCAGGTGAGGAGTTGGGAGACTTTAGAGGGTGGGAGTGAGGAGGTCATGAAAAGCTCCTAAAAATTAGGAAAATAAGTAATCAATTCTAAGGCCATGTCTGGTAGGATTTTTTTCCCAATAGATTTGAGGGGCACGATTGAGATTAGGGGGAGAAGTAGCAAAAAATGAGGAAAAATTCAGATCCAATTTTGTGTAGAGTATTTTGTTTTCTGATTTTTAGCCAACTTAGAGGCACTATTTTCCTTATTTTTAGCCACTTCTCAACCTGGAGACACTATATTTAGCCACTTCACCTGCCATACCTCTCTCGAGACACTAGTTTATCATGAAAAACAATTCATGGTAGCCAAACGTGCCCTTAATAGGTAATGTTTCACTAGTTTTTAAGAATTCTTGACGCTGCCTACTTGTGCCAACTCAATTCTCTTCCTCTCCCTCCTTTGCCACTCTCTCACAATCGGGCCAACAAATGTTCCGTGACATAATTTTTCATGGTTTGCCAAACATGGCCTAAATGAATGTGTTTTTTACAATTTGTTAACATATTTTATGATTTGTGAATTACTTAAGTCAACTAATTCAAGTGAGAATGGTGATAATGTGCTATGAGCAGAGCTCCTCATAGTCATGTAAATAACGCTGAAGGATACAGCTCATTCCTTTATTAAGTGGTATTTACTGCTTCCCTGTGGGGGAAGGACACTCTTTTAAATCTTTTGCACGTTAAGGAACCTTTCTCTCCCCTAGACAGAATCAGTGAGTTCCTTTTTCATTTGGCTGCTCATTCTTTTCCTTCAATGTCTGTAATGCATGGTCGAGAATAAGTCTCAGTGTTCTTCAACCATTCTCAGCAATAACCTGTTCTGCCGGCCGTTTCTTGAAATATTCACTTTAAAACAGTAGAAATCAACGAATAGGAATTGATTCAAGAACACTTCCCATGTTTCTTTTGATGTAAGGGTCGTAAAATGGGTGCAAGACAAATTTTATGCCCGATTCTATGTGGCAAAAATGGGCGTAAAATTTGTTATGTGCCCATTTTATCTAGACCCGATTCTCAATAATCTTGGATTAGCATGCAATAAGCTCTAATGAGTTAACACAGAACACTCAAGGAGATAGATAATAATAAAATTTGAAAAAGATATAATCTGTCCTAAGTTCCTAACTACCAAATCAAATCTGGTTTACTAAACTACAAGCTAATCAATCAAATGATGATCTCATTTTATTCTCTTACAATAACCATATCACACCAACTAACGAATGGTCGATCTTCAATGATCCATGGATTTTCTCGCATACATTTTATTTAAGCATATAATGTAACATTAGAACGTTGGAATCAGGCAGGAGACACATTCTTTTGCCTGAGCCTGCGTTCGTTGGATAGAAGCTTTGCGAAACGAATCAAGGCGTTTCCGTTGGTTCCATCTCCAATCGGTCCTCCTGCTTCTTCGAAAAGGCCTGTCTCCAAGTTCACTCTAGACACTGGTTTCTGCAGAAGATTTTTGCCCACCTCCACCAAATTTAATAGATTCTCTTTCGTGGATATATCGACCGATGATGCATTGCCAACCAATGTGTCATCCTGGTATTCACGCAAAGATCTATTTAGTAAGTAAGCATGCATTAATTAGAAAATAAATAGCATCATTAGAGCAAAAGACAGCCTTCTATACCCAAATGATAGAAAGGGGATTTGCTAGGCAATTTCGTGGAAGCCATTTTGCACCGAGTTTTGCATGGGAGAACCCCCTCCTCAGATCAATTAAATGAATAAGAAAAAATATGCTAGAAGTGAGCCTGCGTGGCTTTTCTCTCCTGCAAAAGTCAGCTGCAAAATGTATTTTCTCTACTCTAGATTGCCGAAAAAATCCCTTCAAAAAGACTTTGAAAATAAAGCTTTGAAGCCTACATGTATAGTTGCATTATAGTATGCATATATAGAACTTTTTTGGGATTTGCTAAGCAATTTCGATGGAAAGCCATTTTGCGGCCAACTTTTTCACAAGAGATGAGCCACATTAGATTAAATTTAATGACTATGAAAAAAAATCGGCTGAAAGTCAGAGAGAGAGAGAGAGAGAGAGAGAGAGAGAGAGAGAGAGAGAGAGACCTGGATTCTAAGATAGTTGCACTCGGAGTGGAGAGCTTGGAAGAGAACAGAGTTATGAATGTCAACCATGTCTGCGCTTGCCTGTGAGAAAGAGTCAATCAAAGGAGTAGCCCCACTGTTATAAAGCCATCCCAAAACTCCCCATTTGGCCGCCATATTTGCACTATACTTCTCTTCCTGCTTTGCTGACCCCGTCCCCAAAGATATCACTAGCAACTTCCCATAATCCGTAGCCTTTATGTCTAAGAAATCTTGGTTTTCCATTAATATTTCTTTGGTTACTTCCGATATTGCCGTTAATGCCTACATAAACAGAAAAATATACATAAATTTCCATATTGTCTTTATTGCAATGACTTAAAATGGGCGTAAAATTGTACGTCGAAAGAAAGAAAGCCATGATAACATAGCAAACATGATTTTAAGTACAGGATTATTTGCGGCGACTCCTCCATCAATTAGATTGAAATCCTTCACATTTCCTTTGGCATCATGGGTTTGGAAGTAGTGAGCTGGAAGATATGTTGGGGCCGCCGATGTACCGATGCATACGTCGGAGAGGTACGGGTCATTAGACACTTCATTTTTTGCCTGAAATTTAAATAACAAGCTAACATTAGAGTTGAACATATGTGGCATTGAGACAAAAAAAAAAAAAAATTCAACTGTGGGATAGCCAATAGAGAGAGTCTGTTATTGGTGAGGAAATAGGCCCCATGTGGTAGGGGTGCGCATTAATCGGTTAAAACCGAATTAACCGACCGAACCGAATTCGGTCGGTCAATTCGGTTTGGTTTCAGAGTGGTTCGGTTCAGTTTCAGTTATAAAAAATCCAAATTTTGGTTTTCGGTTTTCGGTTTCGGTTACCGGAGGAAAAAAATTCTGTTTAACCTAAAACCGAAATTACTGAGTTGCTTAACTTGATATCCACTAACCCCATTTTCACTTGGGACAGCCCCTGTTTATGATACAGTACATATCATTCAATGCAAGGAGGTTGTCCCTTGTAAAAATAACGATCCTAATTTTTAGTCTTTCAAAAATCAAAACCTAATTTCGATTTTCCCTTTTATCATCGTAGTGCAAAAGAGTCAAAAGACCAAACCCAAAAGCAGCTAGGGTTTTTTCTCCTCTCTGACTCTCCTCTCTACCGCCGGACGGCCTCATCTTCGACTCCGCCGGACCGCCGTCTCCACCAGTTCATCCATATGACAACCATCGGCAAGAAAAAGAAGAAGAAGAAGAGGAAAAAGAAGAAGTGTGGATCAACATCCCTCGACTCTCCCTGTCGCCTCTCTGTCTCTCTCTCATAGGTTAGTAGTGTTCATCTATTTTTCATCTGTTTAGGGTTTCATCTATTTTCATCTATTTGTGAAGCTATTTTTTTCGTTTTATGGTTTATAGGTTTAGGGGTTTAGGGTTTAGGGGCATGCATCTCATCTATTTTGGTTTAGGTTTTCAATCTATTATGGTTTTCATCTATTAGAGGTTAAGGCTTTCATATATTTTCTTTGAAACCTCTGACAAATGTTAATAACCATGCTTTAGGGTTTTATGTTTTTTTTTTTCATCTAGTTTTTTGCTTTTAATCGGTTACTCGGTTAAAACCGAAAACCGAAATCGGTTTTCGGTTTCAGTCCTGTTCGGTTCTCACAAATTCGGTTTCGGTTTCGGTTCCAAAATCCGAGTAACCGAAATATGTTCGGTTCCACCTTCTCGGTTATTTCGGTTCGGTTTTAACCGAATAACCACCCCTACCATGTGGGACACCGAAATGACTATTGGTTCTAGTGAATGACACCCAAAAGGTGGGCAAACAAGACCTTATATATCCTAAATACCAAAATCATAGAATTTTCAGACCCTTCCTATGGGGGCATAGGAATATACACGGGAGAGAATTTGAGATACAAATATAAGGTATATTCAAAGTATTGGAATTCAAAATCAGACACTGAAATATGAAGGTTGGAATGTATATTTGTACCTTGTAGGTGGAGAAGATGACTGGCTGAAGATACTTAATATCAAAAGCTGGAACTACAATATTTGCTAAGGTTTGGTGCAACTTAGTCTCCCCTAGAATCTCTCTAACCAAAGAGTGCAAGTACTTGCCGTCATATTTAGGTCCAGAGAGTGCACCCAACAAGTTTCTAGCTGAACTCAAGAAGCTGCACCCAAGATTTTCAATCAGAATCCTTATAAAACTAGGTAGAAATAAATACATGCAAATACGTGAATTAAAGGGAGGGAGTATTGATAAACGCACCCCTTCTGAGGAAATATCTTGGGGCAGTGTTCTAAGTAGAAGTTATTAATGTCTTTAGCTGCATAGAGCGGGCGGTTGTTTTTGTCCGGGGCAGTAAGCATGGCAGTCACCAAGCCGCCAGTGCTTGTTCCGGCAATCACGTCAAAGTAGTCGGCGAGCCGAACGTCCGGTCCATCAAGTTCCTATAAAAATAACAAATCATGCCATTTAATGAAACTTTAAATCACTTGAATCTAGATGTGGGAAAATGTATTATATTACCTTTATAGATACTTAAGTTTATCTACTTAGAACCAAAGATGAAACAGAACAAATCATCATCTTTGATCGTCGATCATCGAAAAAAAAAGAATAAGAGAAATATAGATTGCTAGTTACTTGTAATTTGGATTCGAGGAAAGCAAGGATGGTTCCAGGGATTATGCCTCTCACACCACCTCCGTCTATGCTAAGCACTGTCACCATCTCCCCGACAGCGGGTGGGGGATTCTCTATGGCCGGTGGGAGATTCGCTAAGCTGCCCATTCTCTCTCTCTCTCTCTCTCTCTCTCTCTCTCTCGACAAGCAAAACCTCTTAGAACTCTTTCTCTCTCTTACCACAAGAAAAAACTCTTACAACTCTCTCTCTCTCTCTCTCTCTCTCTCTCTCTCTCAAGATTGGTCTGTGTAAAATGGTGCATCAACCTACTCTTTATATAGAGAAGTATCTCAGCTAAAAATAAAATAGAACTTGTCATGTTGACCAATAAATCCATAATCTCATTTTTTCTTTTTTCTTTTGGTAGTACAAAGTGGGGATTTGCCCAAAAATGGGATAAGTTAAATGAATGGTCCATCGTGCTAGTTGCACTTCTTTTGATAATTTTTGGCTTAATGTTGTTGAGTCATTTTTTCTATGAACGCGTGTCAACGAGTGACATAGTCAATTTTATGTGTCAAAGGGACAAAACTTGGACACTCGAATGAGAACTCAGCCAAGGTAAACTAGAATCGACCCGGACGTGACTCGGGGCGGACGTTCCTCAACAGTATTTAAAATAGAAATATACAATAATTCACATTCAAAGAGCAAAGGCTCTATGAAAGCCACGTTTTCCAAGCGGAAGAAGAAAAGTCAGGCCAGAAAAAACAGGAGGAGAGTTTTTTAAAAGTGTAGTGTAAAACATGAATATAGATATTTCACATTTAAACTGCAAAGGCCCCATGAAAGCCACGTTTTCCAGGATAATTGCATGCATCCCACGTGTTCTACTTTTATTTAGTCCAATCCCTTGACTTTTTGGGCATCCATCTTGTGTCCTAGACAACTCTAAACAACATAGACATGGGTCATGTTTTATTAAGGGCAAGTTTTGTCCAACATAGTATTTAACCAGCTCTAAAGAAGCTATTAAAATTATCAAAAAGTTATCATGCATCAAGATGAAAAAATCCTAGATAATAAATTCTCCCGAAGACAAAAAACATCTGAACACAATTATAATACTTAGTTTGACTTTAATTGACTAACTAGAAATTCGTAAAAAAAAGAATGAAATCAAAAGCCTCAAAACATGTTTTAACCCCTTGTGCGTTTATATCTTGAATGCCTTTTTTTTGGAATGGCAATAAATATATATCATAGCAAAAAAATGGAGGCTGAGATGGGCCACCCATATATACAAAAAGAAGCAAGAAAGAAACAGGAATGAAGAAAAAACAAAATACAGAGAAAACCCCTCCTCATGGAGGAAGGTGGTTGAACCACATAATAGAACCACCGGAAACACAACGCCTAGCTAGCGCATCCGCCTTATCATTTGCCGATCTTCTAACATGCTAAAAGCTGGTAGTGGACCCCGCAGTTAGGTCCTCAATCTCATCAAAAATGGAAAGAAATCTCCACGGAGGAGCCACCCCACCTTTCAGCCAACGAATCTGTGGACACCCCATTTTGACCGAGCCCTAATTAACATTATTAAGCAAAAACCCTATCAAATCATGGAATTGGAACTCCAAATTGCACCCTAAGCTAGGTTAGGGTCCCACCCGAGTCCCTGCAAAATTTCGTCGAGATCCGAGCACGTTTTTCCAGTGAACAAACCTTGAGCGGCATCGCGGTGTAAATATATAAGGAGGGTGAATTATCCTGGAGCGGTGCAGAGCAAATTTGGAATAAGACGCGACTCGTTTGTGCGCCTATCACAATTTGCGTAATCATGCGCTCATAAATTTTGTGGTGAGCCTATTAAAAATGGTAGTGCTAATATCGGTCAGTGCCCCTCTTTATATAAAAGCAGAAAATAAAATAAAAATAAGAGGAGGAGCTCATTTTCTCATTTTTACAGAAAGAGAGAGAGAGAGAGCGAGAGAGAGAGAGAGAGAGAGAGAGAGGGAGAGAGAGATTTCTGATCTTCTTCTCCAAGGTGTTTGACCGGAGCTCCGGCCATGTTCCGATCATCTTCCTAGATCATTTACGCTGGAGTTTCTTCAATCCTATCACCTTAAATCTGTGTAAGTTTTTCTAGAAATAGCATTTTTCATTTTTCCCCTTTCATACCTTCTTCTCCGTTCGGATTTGGCTCAGATCTGGCCAAATTCATTACAAATCCGGTGACATTTGCCGGAATCTGGCCATTTTCCAGCTTATACTTTCATCCACCATCGTCTTCAACCTTCCTTAGCCACCATCTTAATTTCACAGCCATCCTATTCTTCTTTATTTCCTTCAAACCCTTGAACTCTCAAACCTTCAAATCCTTATCCATTAGAACCCTAGATCTGTCCCTCTGATAGCATCAAATTTCAGATCTAAATGCCCTTGAGTATCAATTTGTTTGTGATGGGCTAAATTTGCTATTCTCGGTCTAGATTGGAGCATTTCTTCATCGTTCAAACCAGCTCAACTCTGTTAAAATTGAACTTATTTTCTATTGGAGTTGAACATGACCTCTTCCAGATTCCAATAATTTCATTAGCATCTGATCATTTCAGCTGGTTTTAATTTTTGCTATATGCATATCTGGTTGTTCTACACTCAAATCTGCTTGTTGCCTAGATAGATTTGGTTTTAATTTGAGAATTTCTTCTGGATCTTATGATGTGTGACACAAAGCCCTAGATCATTACCTTCTCAAGCAAAGAGATCAGGAGTGTTCATCGGTTCTAAGAAAAGGTGAAGAAAAGGAGTCATTACATTTTCTTCTTCAGCTAGATTGATCAAATCTTCGGCTTCTTCATCGTCTGTAAGTCCAATTAATTTTTCATTTTTTTTTCTTTCTTTTCCTCTATTAAATAAATGTAGATCTAGTTTGTTCATAATAGGATTTGTTTTCTGTTACTTCCTGGGGATTTATGAATCTTCGAATTTGATCGTATTTGAGTAGATCTAGCTATGTCTCTGTAAGATCTTATCATTTCCTTTCGGGATTTATTTAATTTTTATTAAAAAAATTCCATGATTTAAACCTTTTCTGTTATCTCTATTTATTAAATCGTACAGATCTAATATAGCATTCAACGCATCATCAGATTACCTGGTGATCTACATTTAGCTTTCAAGGTGTACGAGACCGTGTGTAAGTACGTGTGTATATATCTGTGAGCCTGTGCTTATGTATGTATGTGTATGTAATGGTAATGTCCATGCCGAGTTCATTTGGTATGTGTTTATCCATAATATGTGTTGTTCTCATGTTTGCTCACATTTTTAATAAAGTTAATACGTGTGTCATATATTCATGATCTCATAGTCTGTTAAGAATGTAGTGGATGTCAGTTGTTTGTAGTCTAAATGTAGATTTTCAATTGGAAAGCTAATCCTTAGCAAGTCCAAGAATGGCATGTTTCTTTTAGCTGGTCTTTCTTATGTTATTTCAGTGATCTGTGGGTTTGTTCCTTAGAGTTTTTCCCTTGGAGACTAACACCCTTAATTGTCATTTATAATAATACTTTTGTGATTCCCCTTCATTTTTCTTGATTAATAGCCTGATGCAACTCTGTAAAAAACTAAATATGTGGTTATCAATTTAACTTTGTTGCAGCTATTACACAACCTGTTTGTATTTCTTTTTCAGAATGACTTCTGAGAAACTCTTGTGGAATGTGATAATGTATGAATGGTTCATAGAATATTAAAATGTGAGTGTTGGACCCATTCATTTCCTTATGAAATTTGTGAGAACTGTTAAGTCTTCTTGATAGCCTTGTGAATATCAAAGGTAATCATATGGAAATCATGTTTAGCTATCTTAAAATAAGAGCATAGAGGTATTGCAATTCATTTAAATAGAGAAGGCTTAATATTCTGTTTTGAAAAGGTTAATTAAGTTTGAACACTAATTTTAAATGAGAAATTCCCATAAAGGAAAGATGGAATATTTGCGTGAAAGTAGCATGAGTAGAGTGACAATCTCCTTCCCTATTCAGTTCATACATTTCAGCAGATATTGGCCTGCAATGTTTTGGCATATCCAGACAGTTCAGGAAAGTACTTCTTCTTGATTTTATATTGAATGATGAACTTATTGTTTTAGATTTCCGGAATCAAATCTGTGTGATTTTCTTTGATCACTACAAAAGTTTTACTAGTTTATGATGCATTTCGAAGGAAGGTTTTGCTTGAATGTGAACTTCTGAGATGTGAATGAGCACATATGAGCTTTGTGTGGAATTCTTGACCAATAATTCATTTCTTTTGCTCAAATGGCTAAGGGGTGGGAGTTTATGCTTTGGTTATTTCAAAATAAATTGCAAGGGCCGATTGTAGGGTCAGTGCTTCATAGGAGAAAATAAGGAGAAGTGGTTGGGATATTTCTGTTGTGGATGAATTTTGGTTTGAACTACAACCTTGCATAAATATATAATCCCCACCTCGTATGAATAAATAATTTTGTCATATGATTCATGATATGGACAATGGTTTGTTCGGGGATTCTTTGTGGTGTTGTCTTTGGTGCATAATGTGTGAGAATGCCTGAAAGGTTGATGATATATTACAATTGAATTGAAGTGTGGACATGATTTTTTTGTGCTGTAATTTTTCCTATATATTCTTCCTGCTTAAAGAAACAGGGCAGCAGTGATACTCTATGAGCATGTAAAATGCTTGTTTAGGTCTCAATTTTTGTTTATGATCTGTTGTTCCTCAAACTGATTCCAGTCACAAAGAATTTTAAGAATATTGAGTTGAATTTGAGGCATAAAATTTCAGTTTCTTATTGGTGATAGATGGTGTGCCATATTACAGCATGTATTGTAACCTGTTAAATTTTGTAATGCTTATTCAAGTGTTGAAATGTTAAGGGTTCTTAGAGTCCATTTTTTTAGCTTAAAGTCAATAGAAAATCTCAATTTCTGAGTTCACCTGTGTTTAATGGTTATGGTCGTATACATAATTTCTCTTATAATATGAATTACTATTTTCTTTCATCAAGATTTGTTGACATGTTGTGCATCAGATGTGTTTATTATATCATAATTATTAATGGGATTGCATTCATTGTCCTATTACCCTTTCATTTAATCCGTGGAATATAATGGCGATGAAGGCGTTAGCCCAAGCCCATTTTCTTAGGGGACTTGCTCAGTCCAAGTAGTGCTCCCCTCTTTATTTAGTAGACTAACACAGTCTTTTTAGATATCTTTTAGATAGAAGAGCCCTTCATTTAGGAGACCATTGTGGTCTCATAATGAGTTACACTAAGAGACATACATTGTCTCGGTAGCCCTATTTTGGTAGGATCATTAGAGAGTCTTTGACTGATTTATCGCTTTGGTAGTGTTATTAGAGAGTCCTTGACTCATTTACTTTCATTTCTAATAGTGCTATTAGAGTCTCTGACTCATTTGCCCCCTTCTTTAGTAGCATTAGTTAGGAGTTTCTCCTTGAAGCTGTTGTCACTCTTCTTTATTAGAAACTAGCATAGTCTCATTAGAGCTTTGCCTCCTGAGATTCTATTAATTCCTTGTCTTTGGCATTAGTTTACCAGGTTTAGGGGTTTCCCCTGTTAGCCCTAGGGTTTGGCCCAGGGTGTTGTTTTGTGTATTCCCTTAGATTTTTTACCAAAAGGGTGAAAATACTTTAAAATCCAAAAACACTTAAAACATTTTAAAAATCCAAAACATCTGAAATTCGAAATCCAAAAATATTGAAAAAGCTTTAAAATCCAAAAACATTAGAATATTTGAAAACTCAAAAACATCATAAATTTAAAACATCAAAAACATTTGAAAACATCAAAAACCTTAAAAAAGTGTAATGTGTTATGTTTTGGAGTAGTTTAGGAAAGTTCGTTTCGAACTACGTTGGCTTAATCCTCTTTCACGAGGTACGTAGTGCAGCTTCAGATCTTCATCCCAAGTCTAACCAGACTTTTGTAAATAGTATCGAAAATCTTCTTTTTGAATAAAACTTTAAAACCTTGTTTTCAAGAAGCTCTTCCTCTAGAGTTAGGGATTTGTCCTAGATAGAGAGTTTTAGAGTTAAGGGTTTGTCCTTGGTGTTTGTTTGTTTGTTATGTGCTTGTTTTAGAGTTAGGGGTTTGTCCTAGAGTTATAGGAACGCCTCCATCCGGTCAGTTGGCGATTCACATCGCCGACTGATGACTAGAATAGGATGGGTTAGTCCGCCCTTTGTTTTTCGTAGGAAACACAACCTAGTTACACATAGGTTGTAGGAACCACCTGCATTAGCTTAGGGCTAACCTGCATTTAGTTAGGGCATATAGGGTGTCCTAAAATTCACAATCCATTAGAATTTAAATAATCACATAAGAAGCTTTAATAACTAGTTCGGTCTTTTAGATCGAGTCTAGGATAGAGGTCTAGATGTCTTAGGCATCATAGTTTAGAATAGGTGCGAAGAACTAAGTGACTCTGATTCTTAGGGAGGCAGGGATACGTAAGCTTCTTTGGATGAACATCAGACCATCCGAAGACTCGGGTTAAATCGTTTAGAGTCCTAGGATTTGTTGTTTTGTCATGTTGTGTATTTTGTTGTGTTTTCTTACTTTCCTGTGCAGACCTTATACCTTTAGCTGTAGCATGCATGTGTTTGTTCACCAGAACTTAAACACTCATTGGGCATGACACTCATAACCTAGCTATGCTTAGGTGACACTTCTTTCATTTATTTTGTGTATGCTTATTATTCCATCCCCAAGTCATGCATGATTAGGTAGACATTTTTTTTGGGATATTTGTTCCAATTTCACATGATTTTCGCCCAAAACTCTTCAAGGTTAATAATAAATGGCATAAGGGACCAAGTGCTTGCACTCGGACGAATTTGGGGTGCTCTTCGGACCTTCTCCATTCGTAATCAGGCATGGGCCCATATATATTTCCGGTTATCCATTACACAGAGGATTTATTTTTTGGGTTCCATGGCCTATCCATGGATGGCGACTCTGAGTTTATTTCAAGTACGTTTTGGTTTGAGGATTTATCTTTGGATCAAGAGGTATCTCATTCTTTTTATATCGTCACTCGTGCTATGCTATGAGGGTGGCATCCGTTTCGAGAGTTCCTTGGTAGAGATCTCCTCCACGCGTGGATGATCCAGAGGCCGCTGGGGGCTTGTCCCCCACCTCTCTCTCGGATCGGGGTCCACAGAATCACATTTAATGAATCTCCCTCAACAATTGTCAGATCCATTAACCTTCTATCAATATCCAAAATGCCAAAATGTGCCGCCCGACACACCAATAGATCCATAGTATGCCCACACAACATCCCCCTTATCATTGTGACAAACCCCTCCCACTCCTGGATTGCCGGAACTACCACCATCGAAATTAACCTCATACATGTTTTGAGCAGGGGCTCCCATCTTTGCAAAATAAGATCTCTCCCCTCAACACTAAAGCACACCTCCCTCCATCCTTCCCAAAGATCAAAAGCCGATACAAACCGGAAAGAGGGGAGGCATCTCACCCAAGATATAACCAAGGCGATGATCTTCAAGTCAATCCAATGAGGATTCATGGCTTTCCCCTCAAAGACTCTAGAGTTCCTCTCCTTCCATATAGACCACCACATGGCTAGTAAACAAAAATTCCACAAGGTTTTTCCTTTTTCCTTCCAAGGAACCCCTCCCCAAAGGTGCAATAGCGACGGAATAGATTTAGAAAAAACCCAACAAATCCCAAATCTCATGAAGATGAATCGTCATATGATCCTAGTGAACGAACAATGCATAAACAAATGATCCACATATCCCCATCTTGCAGACATAGTGGGCAATGATAATAAGCCACATACCACGGTTTCTCAGAAAATTAATGGTTTGTATTATATCACGACAAACCGCCCAACCAAAGATACAAACTCTAGGTGGGCAATGAAATTTTCATACCTTTGTCGAACATGAAGGGTTAGAAATTTGCATAATACTTTCATAGAAAGATTTAACCGAGAAAGTCCCAGAAAGTTCCTCAGTCCAAAGTCTTTTATCCTCCCCATTCATTTTAATATAACATCCCTCAAGAAGGGCCCGCAGGCTAGAGACCAATTCCACCTCCCACTCAAAAAATGATCTTCTAAACCCCGGGTTCCACACAAGAACACCCTCATTCAACTCAAAGCAATCGCTAACAAAGGCCTCGCTATTTGAAGCCATATTACACATCCCCACACCACACATCCTGCTAGAATGATATTCTATCACCTCTATACACTCTAAATCTAACCTTTGACTTGAAAAGAAAAGACATTTTTAGAATGTCTCTCCAAACCGACAACCCTTTTTTTGCAAACAAGTCCAAGGATTCCCATCTCCCCATATCGCATCCATACTTACTATTGATGACCTTGACCCACCAACAATCATGCTCCTCCCCAAATCTCCATAACCATTTACCCAAGAGCGCATGATTAAAATCTCTAACTCTCCTTAAACCCAAACCACCCAATTTAATGGGGACACAAACCTCCTCCCATTTGACCAAAGCAATACCTCTCTTATCCTCATTCCCACCCCACAAAAATCTCCTCTGGATCTATTCAATCCTAAGGGAGACACTCACAGGGCATTTAAATAAAGACATGAAGTATATAGGTATATTGGACAATACCGCCTTAACCAGCACAAGCCTACCACCACGAGAAACAAGATTCATTTTTCGTGAACCCAATCTTCTCTTAATCCTCTCAACTATAGGATCCCACAGATCTTTATTCGGTCTACGAACCCCTAACGGAAGGCCCAGATACAAGGAAGGCAACGAGTCCAACTGACCTCCCAGAATCACAGCAATTTCCTGAGCCCTCTCCTTAGGAATATTCAAAGCAAAAATTTTACACTTGTGGAAATTAGATTTTTGGCCCGAAATGAGCTCATAGCATCTCAAATGGCTTTAAAGTTTCTCACTTGCCCAGTCTCCTGCTCACAAAATAATAATGTATCATCAGCAAATTGCAAGTGGGAAACCTCCACCTCCTCCAAGCCGATCCTGAACCCTCTAAAAAGATCAAGGCCACTTCCCATCGCCAGTAACCTACTAAGGATTTCCGCCACAATGACAAACAAGAAAGGGGATAAAGGATCCCCTTGTCTAAGCTCTCTAGACGACTTGAAGAAACCCTTTGGAGATCCATTAATGAGAATAGAAAACCAAGCAAATGACACACAACTCTTCATCCACGAACGCCATAGACATCCGAAACCCATACGCTCAAGAGAGTAATCCAGACATCTCCAATCCACTCTATCATAAGCTGTCTCCATGTCCAACTTACACAGTATGCCTTTCTTACAAAGTTTGCAATACGAGTCAATAGCCTCATTTGCAATCAAGGAGCAATCCAAGATTTGTCTTTTTTCTATGAAAGTACATTGATAATCCGATATGATTGATGGAAGTACCCTCTTTAAGTGTTCCGCTAAAACTTTAGCCAAAACCTTATAAAGGCATCCCACAAGACTGATAGGCCTAAACTCCGCTATCATACTAGCACCTTCCACCATAAGAATTAGAGCTATGAAAGTAGCCCCCGTACCTCTATCCAACTCCATACCGTGATGGAACTCATGAAAAAACACCACAAGGTCGCCCTTGACATATTCCCAACAAGATTGGAAAAATGCCAAACAAAAGCCATCAGGCCCGGGAGCCTTATCTCTACCCAAAGAAAAAGCAGCCCTCTCAATCTCTTCGATCTCGAACGGATCCTCCAATTCCCTACTCTGGTCACATTCTAAATGGTTAAAATCCACACCCTTCAGAATAGGCTTCGATATACCATCTGATGTATATATGGCATTATAAAAGCTCAATATAGCACTCAAAATATCTTCCTTTCCGAAAACGACCTCCCCATCCACCATCAATGAGACAATCCTATTACCCCTTCTAGCACTTGCAATAGCATGAAAGTAAGCAGTATTTTTATCACCTTCCTTCAGCCACTTGACCCTCGACTTTTGCCTCCAGAATATCTCTTCATGTAGAAGAATACTTTTATGTTCTTCCCGAAAAAGCCCCAGCTCCTCCCTAGAAACCATGTTCCCCAATCCCTCTTCCTCTAAAGCGCCTAGATCTACAATCCTACTTTCCAACCAATTCTTTCTGCAAGAGTCAGACACTCTTTTCTCCTTAATCCATTCCTTCAACATCTTCTTAACAAATCTCAATTTTCTCCCTATTCTTACGTCTGCAGGCCCCTCAAAATTTTCAGAGGCCCACCATGTTCCCAACCTTTCTTCCATGTTCGGGTCCTGGAGCCATGCTATCTCAAATCGAAAAGGCGGGGCGCCATAAGATTCTAACCTCGGATCCATAAGAATAGGACAGTGATCCGAAACCGAATGAACCAAGGTTCTTTGTATCACCTCAGGAGCCAAGCTCATCCACAAGGAAGCGGTCAATCCTACTATGACTCTCCCCTCTATTCCACGTGAACCAAGCCCCAGATAATGGAAGGTCGATTAACTCATGCCTAGAAATGAAATCAGCGAACAAGACCATATTTCTATTGGACCTCGTGCAAGCCACCCTTTCACACACAAATATAATTTCATTAAAGTCTCCACCTAGACACCAAGGATGGGACCATCGCACCCTAATCCTATCTAACTCCCCCCATAACAACCTTTTTCTCCACCCTTAGAGAAGGCTCATAGACCCCAGAGAAAACAACCCTCACGGCGTCTTCCACCCTTTCCAGAACGACAGACAAGGAGAAACTACGCTTCCATTCCTCGACCACCTTCCAATAAGACTCCTCCCAAGCAACCAAAATCCCCCCAGAAAGGCCTCTTGATCCCACAAAAGAAAAGCTCCACTAACCTCTGAGACCAATACTCCGAACAGTAACCTTATCTATAACCTCTAATTTGGTTTCTTGTAGACGTACAAGACTCGGTTTACATCTTTTAACCATTTCCTTCACTTGAGCTCTCTTCTCCAAAGAGCCCAATCCATTTACATTCCATGATAACGTCTTCATAAGGAACCAATTTTCACGTACTTTCTCCCCTTTCTCCCTAACTTGACACTACTCAATGGAGAACCCTTCTTACCTCCCTCACTCTTCTTATCCCCATAGTTAGCCCCCGATTTCAATCTAGCCAACTCTCAGAATGACTTCTTCGAAGATTCACTCCTGTGAGACTCGTTAATCTCTCCCCCAACCATATCCCTTAATTCAATCGACCGTATCATACCACGAAACTCCGGTAATGGTCCGAGGTATCTTAGCCCCAACTTTTTATCTTGAATGCTTAGGAACTCTCCACCAACTCGTTCTACATACAGCAGTGGAGATGATTTTGAAGATATGACAGGGAGATGAATGTTGAGAAATATTGTAAAAGGATGAGCCCCATCTCAAACATCCTTCAATTAGGAGGATACCAAATGTTTGGTTAAAGCACTTAAGAACAAATGGGAGATATTAAAAACAGTATTTTAGTATGGGTTTTGCTAACGACTGCCCTTAGGGCACCAGTTAGGGTGCATTGGGAAAGAAATTTTACACATGTTTTATAAAGAAATCTCAAAATGGGTGTAAAAGTGTGAAAGTATGTGTAAAATGATTGGAAAAGTTCTTTTCCAATGCACCTTAACCGGTGCCCTTAGGGCACTCGTGAGTAAAACCCTTTTACTATTTGTCTTTCTTTTTTTTTTTCATAAGAACCTGACAAGATTTATGTGATTTTCCATTTACATTCACAAAGAAAATGAGAAGAATTTCATGCCCTTAGGGCACTCCTTAAGATGTGCATTGGAAACTTAATTTTGCAATAATTTTAGGGTTATGATCCCCTGGGATGATAGGCCCAACTTTTAACATGATTTGACGTCAAAAAATGTTAAAATCTGCCCACAATTCACGTTAACAGTGGGGTGTATCATTCAATAGGGGGCGAAAAAAACATCCCCTTAATTTTACACATGTTTTGAGACTTTTGCACATATTTTGATAAAAAAAAAGTCTCAAAAAACATGTGTATACCTCTCATTTCTTTTGTAGGCCACCTCCTTGCAAGCCACGTTTTCCAAGAAAAGAAGTAATTAGGCTAGAGCAACAGGCATTAGCTGCCTCTATTTGCTTTCATTTGAAATGATCAAAATGCCCCTATTTAACAAATTTCCAATGAATGACATGGCATTCTTTTGAAAATTGACCCTTCAAATAGGGATACTTTAGTTATTTTCTATAATATAGCTAGCTACCAAACCAGTCAGTCTTGCTTCGCGTTGCTTCTCTTCTATTAGACACATTGAGAGAATGAACCGGTCCTCTTGTTAATGCTGACAAAAAGGAATGGAGACCTCTCCCAAGCAGAGGAAAACTATTTACCATGTTTGGCCAGCATGAAAAAAAATATTCCCTAGAACATTTGTTGGGCCCGGTGAGGATGGGAGTGAAAAGCTCCTAAAAATTAGGAAAATAAGTAATCAATTCTAAGGCCATGTCTGGAGACACTAGTTTATCATGAAAAGCAATTCATGGTAGCCAAACGTGCCCTTAATAGGTAATGTTTCACTAGTTTTTAAGAATTCTTGACGCTGCCTACTTGTGCCAACTCAATTCTCTTCCTCTCCCTCCTTTGCCACTCTCACACAATCGGGCCAACAAATGTTCCGTGAAATAATTTTTCATGGTTTGCCAAACATGGCCTAAATGAATGTATTTTTGTCGAAAGGGAACTGTGTGTTTTTTACAATTTGTTAACATATTTTATGATTTGTGAATTACTTAAGTCAACTAATTCAAGTGAGAATGGTGATAATGTGCTTTTAGCAGAGCTCCTCATAGTCATGTAAATAACGATGAAGGATACAGCTCATTCCTTTATTAAGTGGTATTTACTGCTTCCCTGTGGGGGAAGGACACTCTTTTAAATCTTTTGCACGTTAAGGAACCTTTCTCTCCCCTAGACAGAATCAGTGAGTTCCTTTTTCATTTGGCTTCTCCTTCTTTTCCTTCAATGTCTGTAATGCATGGTCGAGAATAACTCAGTCTTCTTCAACCATTCTCAGCAATAACGTGTTCTGCCGGCAGTAAAATGGGTAAAATGGGTGCAAGACAAATTTTATGCCCGATTCTATGTGGCAAAAATGGGCGTAAAAATTGTTATGTGCCCATTTTATCTAGACCCGACACGAAGCTAAGGGAAATAAGTTTCTTCCCAAAATTCTTATAATCATTAACAAATCACACAAGACATGTGGCACAAGTATAGTGCTAAAAATCTGAGAATTGACTATAATTGTTAAGAAAATAATTGCTCAACAATCTTGGATTACCATGCAATTATCTCTTATGAGTTAATACAGAACAGAACACTCAAGGAGATAGATAAAAATAATAATATTTGAAAAAGATAACCTTGAACCTAACTACCAAACGAAAGCTGGTTTTATAAACTACAAGCTAATCAATCAAATGATGATCTGATTTTATTCTCTTACAATAATCATATCGCACCTACTAATGAATGGTCAATCTTCAATGATCCATGGATTTTCTCTCATACATTTTATTTAAGCATATAATGTAATCTTTAGAACGTTGGAATCAGGCAGGAGACACATTCTTTTGCCTGAGCCTGCGTTCTTTGGATAGAAGCTTTGCGAAATGAATCAAGGCCTTTTCGTTGGTTCCATTTCCAATCAGTCCTCCTGCTTCTTCGAAAAGGCCTGTCTCCAAGTTCACTCTAGACACTGGTTTCTTCAGAAGATTTTTGCCCACCTCCACCAAATTTAATAGGTTCTCTGTCGTGGATATATCGACCGATGATGCATTGCCAACCAATGTGTCATCCTGTTATTCGAGCAAAGATTCATTTACTAATTAAGTATGAATTAATTAGAAAATAAATAGCACCATTCGAGCTAAAGACAACGTTATATACCCAAATGATAGAACTTATGTCAGCAAAAATTTGCATTTTTTTTTCATGTTATACGTTTAATTTATTTCTTCTTGAAAACATACTATTGGCTTTTCTTCGATAAAGGCAATTTCGCCAAAAGCAATTCCGCAGCACCTCTTTTTAAGAAGAGAAGTGCTACTTCATTTGAATTAAACTTCTAAGACAAATTCAGCAAAAGAGGGGCCTCAAAATGGCTTAGACATTGCCATAAAGGTTTATAAAACTCAGAACTTTGAAACTTTGATTATTCAGAAAGGGGATTTGCTACGCAATTTCGTGGAAGCCATTTTGCACCTGACTTTTGCATGGGAGAACCCCCTCCTCAGATCAATTAAATGAATAAGACAAAGCTAGAAAGTGAGCCTGCGTGGCTTTTCTCTCCTGCAATAGTCCGAGCAAATCCCTTCAAAAAGACTTTGAAAATAAAGCTTTGAAGCCTACTTTGAAAATATGCATATATAAAACTTTTTTCGGATTTGCTAAGCAATTTCGATGGAAAGCCATTTCGCGGCCAACTTTTTCCCAAGAGAAGAGCCACATTAGATAAATTTAATGACTGTGGAAAAAAATTGGCTGAAAAGTCAGACACAAAACAAGAGAGAGAGAGAGAGAGAGAGAGAGAGAGAGAGAGAGAGAGAGAGAGAGAGACCTGGATTCTAAGATAGTTGCACTCGGAGTGGAGAGCTTGGATGAGAACAGAGATATGAATGTCAACCATGTCTCCGCTTGCCTGTGAGAAAGAGTCAATCAAAGGAGTAGCCCCAATGTTATAAAGCCATCCAAAAAATCCCCATTTGGCCGCCATATTTGCACTATACTTCTCTTCCTGCTTTGCTGACCCCGTCCCCAAAGATAACACTAGGAACTTCCCATAATCCGTAGCCTTTATGTCTAAGAAATCTTGGTTATTCATTAATATTTCTTTGCTTACTTCCGATATTGCCGTTAATGCCTACATAAACAGAAAAATATACATAAATTTCCATATTGTCTTTATTGCAATGACTTAAAATTGTACATCGAAAGAAAGAAAGCCATGATAACATAGCAAACATGATTTTAAGTACAGGATTATTTGCGGCGACTCCTCCATCAATTAGATTGAAATCCTTCACATTTCCTTTGGCATCATGGGTTTGGAAGAAGTAAGCTGGAAGATATGTTGGGGCCGCCGATGTACCGATGCATACGTCGGAGAGGTACAAGTCATTAGACACTTCATTTTTTGCCTGAAATTTATATAACAAGCTAACATTAGAGTTGAACATATGTGGCATTGAGACAAAAAAAAGAAAGAAATCAACTGTGGGATACCCAATAGAGAGAGTCTGTTATTGGTGAGGAAATAGGCCCCATGTGGGACACCGAAATGACTATTGGTTCTAGTGAATGACACCCAAAAGGTGGGCAAACAAGACCTTATATATCCTAAATACCAAAATCGTAGAATTTTCAGAGCCTTCCTATGGGGACATAGGAATAGACACGGGAGAGAATTTGAGATTCAAAATCAAACACTGAAATATGAAGGTTGGAATGTATATTAGTACCTTGTAGGTGGAGAAGATGACTGGCTGAAGATACTTAATATCAAAAGCTGGAACTACAATATTTGCTAAGGTTTGGTGCAACTTAGTCTCCCCTAGAATCTCTCTAACCAAAGAGTGCAAGTACTTGCAGTCATATTTAGGTCCAAAGACTGCACCCAACAAGTTTCTAGCTGAACTCAAGAAGCTGCACCCAAGATTTTCAATCAGAATCCTTATAAAACTAGGTAGAAATAAATACATGCAAATACGTGAATTAAAGGGAGGGAGTATTGATAAACGCACCCCTTCTGAGGAAATATCTTGGGGCAGTGTTCTAAGTAGAAGTTATTAATGTCTTTAGCTGCATAGAGCGGGCGGTTGTTTTTGTCCGGGGCGGTAAGCATGGCGGTCACCAAGCCGCCAGTGCTTGTTCCGGCAATCACGTCAAAGTAGTCGGCGAGCCGAACGTCCGGTCCATCAAGTTCCTATAAAAATAACAAATCATGCCATTTAATGAAACTTTAAATCACTTAGAACCAAAGATGAAACAGAACAAGCCTTTATAAAATACACGAATGAGACCGAACAAATCATCATCTTTGATCGTCGATCATTGAAAAAAAAAGAATAAGAGAAATATAGATTGCTAGTTACTTGTAATTTGGATTCGAGGAAAGCAAGGATGGTTCCAGGGATTATGCCTCTCACACCACCTCCGTCTATGCTAAGCACAGTCACCATCTCCCCGACAGCGGGTGGGGGATTCTCTACGGCCGGTGGGAGATTCGCTAAGCTGCCCATTCTCTCTCTCTCTCTCTCTCTCTCTAGATTGGTCTGTGTAAAATGGTGCATCAACCTACTCTTTATATAGAGAAGTATCTCAGCTAAAAATAAAATAGAACTTGTCATGATGACCTATAAATCCATAATCTCATTTTTTTTTCTTTTTTCTTTTGGTCCAAAAATGGGATAAGTTAAATGAATTGTACATCGTGCGAGTTCACTTCTTTTGATAATTTATGGCTAAATGTTGCTGAGTCAATTTTCTATTTTAATGTGTCAAAGGAGTTATGAAGGACTTGGAGGCAAAACTTGGACACTCGAATGAGAACTCAGCATCGACCCGGACGTGACTAGGGGCGTACGTAGGGCTGCAACTCGAGCCGGGTTTTACCCGACCCGCATCGACCCGACCCGAAAATAGCCTGGGTTGGGTTCAGGTTTCATGGGTTTCGGGTTGAGCCGGGTTGAGCATTCAAAAGCCCGCATGAATCTCGGGTCAAGCCGGGTTTGAAGGGGCGCGACCCGACCCGAGTTACATAAGTTATAGTATGTAGGGGTGGACATGGTTCGGTTCGGTTCGGTTTTGGGCTAAACCCAGAACCGAACCATGAATAATCGGTTCCCTGAAATTGGAACCAGAACCGAACCATATATGTGTGGAACCGAACCGAACCAGAACCATATATAATCGGTTCAGTTCGGTTCGGTTGGGAAGGACCATAAGAGATGGTTTGCATTGACTATGGATCCGTACAGGTAGAGGCTGTAGGGGCCATTTAAAATGATAGGTGATATCGATTGAAGATAAATGGTTCCCATTCCTTGTACCAATGAAAACAATCTGATCGGTTGATCCAAACACCTTAACTGGATGATTGTAGGCCCTTGATCAATCATGCCTTGCTTAAGGCTCCACCAACAAAATCTAGAACATTGATTTTCGTATACAAGGGGTGCTTACTTGGCATGAGAACAAGATCATGTGGGCACGATGTTCTACAAGATCAACGGTCTTGATTGCACATAAATGTATGGGACTTAAAAATTGATCGTTACCGTTGATCTCTTTTATAGGCGAATCCTAGGCGGACCCAATCGATTTCAATTAACGCTAAATGTCAAGTGGGCCACCCTTCACTAACCATCCAAGACGTACATTACTATTGGAGGGAGCAAGGTGACCCACCCTGCATTGGAATTGGTCCCATGTATTACACCAATCCACCAATGGGAGGAAACAAGACATAAAAAGAGACCCCTCTTTCTCAGAAGTTCCACCACCTTTTGTTTGTCTTTTCCTGAAAATCACTATTTTTCTCAGAAAAAGAGTAGCCCAGTGCCATGAACGTGTATTCATTTCTAGGGAAAAAAAGGAAAAACAAAAAGGGTTGGAAATATCATTTCCCTAGGAAGAACCGCCCTATTCAACTTTCCTGGTTAATCATTGTTGGATGATCCTTTATCCTTAAGCTGTTATCAGTATCTTGATAAAAAATAATGCTCTTTTATATGGTGTTTACGCTACATGCAAGAACACCTTAAAGAAAATACAGTGAGGCCCACACCAATTCGGTTCTCGGTTCCGGGATCCCAAACCCGGAACCGAACCGAATTTTCACCGGTTCCCGGATTTTTGAACCGGAACCGAACCATATAGAAATGGAACCGAACCAAACCGAACCAAATGTGCCGGTTCGGTTCGGTTCCTCGGTTCGAGCCGGAACCATGTCCACCCCTAGTAGTATGTGCATTTTTTTCTATTATTAGTTAAAAGTTAAAAGTGAAAACCCACGCACCCACTGTTATTGTATGTGAGTGTAATTTCTGCTTCTATGAGTTGAGTTGATTCAAGTGTTTGATTCAGCATTGTTTGATTGTAATTACAACATTGTTTGATTACAGCATTGTTTGATTCGATCAAGTGTAATGTGAGTGTAATTACATCATTGTTTGATTCAAGTGTAATGTGAGTGTAATTTCTGCTTCTATTGCGGTTCCCAAAAAGCTTCTTCAATATGAATGGAGTGGAATCTAACTATTTAAACAAATACATTTTTCTTAAAAGTGGATGGCAAGTGGAATTTTATATATGGACTACTTGCTCATATATTTTATAATTTGTTAATTATGTATAGGGCTGGTCTTATCTCAATGGTTGAAGCTTAGTTTCTCAACCTTGAAGTCGCCCAGTTTACCTATAAAAAATATTGTTAATTATGTAAATCATGTATCTTAAAAACAATTTAAGATCGGTGAGCATTTTCGCATTATTTTTTGTGTGGAAAATGCTATTAAAATAATAGCATGCATCACACACGTTCTACTTTTATAATACTTAGGTTGACTTTAATTGACTAACTAGAAATTCATAAAAGGGTTTTGCTAACAAGTGCCCTAAGGGCACCGGTTAAGGTGCATTGGGAAAGAAATTTTACACATGTTTTATAAAGAAATCTCAAAACAGGTGTAAAAGTGTGAAAGTATGTGTAAAATGATTGGAAAATTTCTTTTCCAATGCACCTTAACCGGTGCCCTTAGGGCACTCGTTAGCAAAACCCTTTTACTATTTGTGTTTCTCACAAAGAAAATGAGAAGAATTTCATGCCCTTAAGGCACTCGTTAAGATGTATTGGAAACTTAATTTTGCAATAATTTTAGAGTGATGATGGTTGGGATGATAGGCCCCACTTTTAATGTGTTTTGACGTCAAAAAGTGTGGGAGTGAGGAGGTCATGAAAAGCTCCTAAAAATTAGGAAAATAAGAAATCAATTCCTAAGGCCATGTCCGGTAGGATTTTTTTCCCCCATAGATTTGAGGGGCACGATTGAGATTAGAGGGAGAAGTAGCAAAAAATGAGGAAAAATTCAGATCCAATTTTGTGTAGAGTTTTTTGTTTTCTGATTTTTAGCCACTTATCAACTTGGAGACACTATTTTCCTTATTTTTAGCCACTTCTCAACTAGAAGACACTATTTTTAGTCACTTCACCTGCCATACTCCTCTCGAGACACTAGTTTATCATGAAAAATAATTCATGATAGCCAAACGTGCCCTTAATAGGTAATGTTTCACTAGTTGTTAAGAATTCTTGACGCTGCCTACTTGTGCCAACTCAATTCTCTTCCTCTCCCTCCTCTGCCACTCTCACATAATCGGGCCAACAAATGCTCCGTGAAATAATTTTTCATGGTTGCCAAACATAGCCTAAATGAATGTATTTTTGTCGAAAACGAACGGTGTGTTTTTTACAATTTGTTAACATAATTTATGATTTGATAATTACTTAAGTCAAGTCATCTTAAAAATAATTTAAGATGGGTGTGTTTTTTTTTTTCCCCTTTTTTCGTGGAAAATGCTATTAAAATACTAGCATGTGTTGTTGCACGCAGGCGACATCCCACGACACCTGTGGCATGTTTTATATATTTTCATTCCAACTTGTCTTTTTAATTTTAGTCTCGTGATTGAATAAATAATAAATTCAATGCCCTTGATTTTTCGGCCTTCCATCTTGGTAGATTTTTTTTTTATGGGTAAGCTGGGATTGAACTTGTGACCTCAAGGTTGAGAAACAAAGCCTCAAAATCATTGAGCCACACATGCCTATCCCCAATCATTCATTTGTAGATTTGTGTGGCACTTAAGGTGGATAGCTTAGCAAAACTCTCAAAGAACCAATTTAAGGCTAACATATTTTTTCAATCAATCAAACCGAAATGCATAAGAAAATTAGGGTAAATGATTGTAAGAATAGAGATTATATGATGAAAGGCCCGAACTAACAGTACTCATCATCCCATCCTTGATATTGTATCCAACAACAGCTTCTTTCTAAGGGTGATACTTCCATTGTACCACCTTAACGTGTTCATACGGCCCTTCATCATATAAATTCTCTAAGGAAAGAGTTTCTGCCTCGAGCGCAGTTGGGTTGCCTGCGCTCGACTTAACGCATCCTCTCCTATTGGTTGGCCTTGCGCCCCGCTGTTCACGTGAAAATGTGGCAAACTTTATTGCTTTTTAACGTCAAACCACGTGAAACGGAGGGGGGGCGCATAATCCTAAACGGGGGTGAAAAAATTATAGTCGAATTCGACTTAACGCATCCTAGGTTTCTCTTCCAAGTCGAGGGTTTATGTTCGCACCAGCGAGCGCGTCTTCTTTATCATCATCGGGTTCGCGAAACCCTAGATCTTCTCCATCCTCTTCTCCTTTTGTTTTTCTTTGCTTTTTTGATTGAGATGTGAAACCCTAGATCTCTCTTCAAAGTGGTAATTGCTTCTCTGTTTATTTCATTTGTAGTCTGTTTTTTTCTTTTTTGGGTTATCTGGTTTTCTATTTTGAAACCCTAAGTTACAAACCCATTAAATACTAAGACGCTTATTGTATTCAAACACAAGTTGTGTCACGACTTGTTGGAGAAATGTGTAAAAAAATGTATATGACGAAACACGATAAAAAACAGGGCAAAAGCTAACATGGTTGCAGAAACATGATGAAAATGAGTAGGAACAACTGGTTTAATACAAACTGAAATCTGGGCCTACTTTAAAAAAGTGATATATGCATAGTTTTAAACCCCTAAACCCTAAAAACCAAGTGAAAATTGGGCAGTAACTGTGCTGAAATGTGTGTTGAAATCAAGCTAAAAACAGAGCAATAGCTCACCCAAAATCTGTGTCGAAATCAAGATAAACACAGAGCTCGAATTTGATCGAGCTCAAGCACGAAAAAATATGCATTCTGAATCTTGATTGCAAAATGAGAATCGAGTCTCTTGTATGATTTTTCTTATCTTAACGAAGACGGGATCCTGTGTCTTGAATTTGCATGAATGACCACCTTTTGGTTAGGGTTAGGGTTTTCAATTATTTGGTCTCTCTCTTTCTCAGGTAAGAAATGTTGGCAAAGGAAATTATGTCGATGAGGCTATTTCAGCAAACCTAGAAAGTTAGCACGTGGAGAGAAAGAAAAGCAAAATAATGGGGAAAATGGCAAGTTCAAAGCTAAAGATTGCTATCATCCATCCAGATCTGGGAATAGGTTTAATCTCCTTCCTATTCCTCTCTCTATGTTGGTCTTGTGATTTACTGATTTTGGATTATGGTATATTTGTATGATTGTACTTTGAAACATATCTGGTTCCAGAGTAAAATTAGACTTTTTAGATTACATTGATGGGTAAAATGCAATTTGAAGAGGCCCAAAGTGTAATTTGAGTGTACATTCAAACAAATGCTTAGCTATGACGCTTTAATTATTGATAAGACAGTCGTGACATGTGACCCTTCTAATTTAGAGATTGATAGGGATTAGATTATCTGAATTCAGATTGGAATTTTCATCTTTATATGCCTTGGATGCACCAAAAAGTGGTTTAATGGACACATTTTCCATTTCTTAGCATTTTTTGCTTGCCATTTAATATTCACATGCAAGGTTTTAAATTTCGGCCGAAATCTGAAATTTCGGATTTCGGTCTAGACCGAAACCGAAATGGCCGAAATCCGAAATTGGTGAAATGTACCAAATTTCAGTCGAATTTTCGGAAAAAATATTAATTTTTTAATCCTTTACCAAATTTCAGCCGAAATTACCTGAAATTTCGGCCCAAAAAACAGACATTTCAAGTCCCTTTACCAAATTTCGGGATTTCTGCTGAAATTTCGGTTTCGGTGGGGACCGAAATTAACCCCGAAACCAAAATTTAAAACCTTGTTCACGTGACAGTCCTTGTTGAGTGTATATTTTCCAAATCCAATCCGTTTTGCACGTTTTGACTTTCCTCTCTAATTAGGAGGAAGGAAAGTAAAGAAATGTGAATATATATTCCTTTCCCTTGTATATTGTGTGCATCCAAATGGACCCCTGGGGATTATGATAAGAAGGTAGTCATTTTGGATTTAGACAGGATACTTTTTTCGCTCTGATTAAATTTTGTTGTGAAAAGACTTGTCATTCTGGTGCTAAAATGTATGATGTTTATACATAGGCGGTGCTGAAAGGTTGATTGTCGATGCTGCAGTTCAACTTGCGTCCCATGGGCACAATGTTCATGTTTTCACTGCACATCACGACAAGAATCGATGTTTTGAGGAGACTCTTGTTGGTGAGTTTTAAATTTATTTCATCATTTTTTATGACTTGGGAGGTAGAGAATGGACAATTGGTGGACCTTGAGTGGAAGAACTTATTTACTTTGTGTATACTGAGGTACGTCATATCTAAGTTCTTTTCAGCAATTGATAATTTGCATTAAAAGGCAATTTGTGCATCTACATGACATAAATGGGCATGATAAATTTAATATGCTTTTTGGAGGATTATTTGTTTCTCCCGGGACATGTTTCTAAAATAAGAAACGATGCCCCCAAGAGCACCTGCCTTGTTTTGAAGAAAGGATAAAACGAGGTCTAGTTTTTTATTTTTTATTTTTGTAGAGATTTTCAGTTTTGACCAAATAATAATAAGAAATAGTAGTAAGCAATAGTTTGCCGACCCCAACTAGTTTGGGACAAAGGCTTAGTTGAGTTGCGTAATAAGCAATCGTTTGTTACTGGCAAGGAGCTTGTGGCCGAATTTGATAAGTATCTGTCTAGAACTAATGATGCTGACGTGAGTTCTAAGTACTTGCATCGCTGTGTTATCTTGTGACCTTCACTGATTGGTCTCAATTTAGTATAATGGAAGTAACAAGAAATTCAGATCCATTTTCCATTCAAAAAAACAAAACAAAAAAGAAATTCAGATCCATTTTGGACCATTCACTTTCCAAAACCCAGGGCAGGATTTGTCTCATATAGCAAGAGAGATTTTGTGTTACTGGCAAGGAGCTTGTAACTGCATTTTTTAAGTATCTATCTAGAACTAATGATGCTGACTTGAGTTATAAGTTCTTTCATCGCTGTCTAATTATTATTGAAAATTTGTTTAATTAAATAATGTTAGTTACAAACTTAATTGGGGGTCAAACTGGATTCTTGGGTACTCTGGCAGGTTTAGTGCGTGCTTACAAAACCTGACTTAAAAAATTTTAAACTAGAAAGGAAACAAAAATCAAATTCTCAGATCGTCTATTTTGTCCTTGTTTTGGCCCTTTTGCACCTATGTTAATGGCCAAAATAGTTATTTAGTTTGCACGGCCAGCACTTAGCCATGTGTCATTTGAGTTGAGTCAAACCCTCATGAGAAACATGTGCTTGGTTCTCATGTCATCGAAAGCATGCTTGAATACATTGAGATGAGCAAGTTCATTTGCATCAAGATACGTAGATTGACATCATAATGATGAAACTAATAATGGTGCTCAACTCTTACTGAAAATAGTGAGGCGGATTAGGCCCCTATTTTTCTGCAGAGGAATTATTGAATGACTGATGATAACCATCTCTTCTACTGTCGAAAGAAGTTATGTGAATTTGTCACTATAAGATCCCTTGTGTATGCACCATGTCAACATATGTGTTATCTTTAACACTCCCCTTCACACGGTAACGTGTCTTTGAACATGTTCATCTTGTCAGATAAGTATACTGATATGATGATCACCTGTGAGTCCTTTGGGTCGTTGAGATTTACCCACTTGCAGTATGCTAATCACTCTCTTCTCTTAAGTAGCGTTGAGGAGAAAGTTTTTCACCTTAAGGCTATTATGAGGTATTACAAGGCAATATCAGGTCAGAGAATCAGCATTGGATCAAAGAATAAATTTCCCCGGGTCTTCTGTGATGAGCGTATGGTTGAGCAGTGGAGAGGTTGAAAAGTTTGCTCGAATCTTTGAATGCAAGGTTACTTCGATCCTTAACTCCTATATATGGTTGCCCCTTTGTCATTTACTTAAGGGTCTTTGGGTCCGATGATTGAGAGGGTTGAGAAGAAGCTCTCCCGTTGGAAGAAAAGTCGGCTACCTTTGTGGGGTGGATTATGCTTATCAAATCAATTTTAGCTAATATGCCCCTTATCTCTCTATTATAGCCTTGTGAGTAGTGAGTGTCATTAACAGACTGGATCAGCTTTAGAAGAACTTCCTTTGGAACACTAAGGAAGAGAGGGATCTCAATATCCGTAGTCTCAGTGATGTGAACATTGCCCTTTTTGGTAAGCGGATTTGGAGGTTTGAGGGAGAACATTGGAGGGAGATGATTGTTGGGAAGTTTGGTTCTGGATTTTACAGTTTGAGAGTCAGAGGACACTTTTAGGTCCCAAGGCATGACTCTGTGTAAAAAACGTTATGAGATCCATGGACTTAATTTTAAAAAAGTATAAGATTAGGGTGCGATTTGGCTCGCGCATTCGCTTTTGGCATGATCTTTGATGCGGGGATCGCCCATTGAAGGCTGAATTCCCTAGTCTCTTCAGAGTGGTCTTTGACTGTGAGGCTAGTGTTGGTAAGTCCTATGTTCGCTAGGAGGACATGGTGATCTGGAAAGGTTCTTTTTGCTGGAACTTGTTTGATCAGGAGCTCGACATGGCAGTTTCTGTCATAAGAGGCTGGGACTCGATTTTTATTAGGAGGCAAGGAGATCACAAGCGTGTCTGGTTTTGGGGTAAGGTCTTGGTCTGATCCCTTTCCCGGCAGTTACTCATTCCTTCTACCTCCTCACCTGCTAGGAGGGTGTGGAATTCTCCCCCTCCATATCGGGTTAGTTCTTTCTCTTAAACTACTTGCCTAGACAAGATTTTGATGATTGATCTCTATGACGGAGATCCGAGCTTTCATTTTTTGTCTCTTTTCCGTATTCGTGGCGATCGAAACTGAAATTTAGAACCTTTATCTTGACTCGTGATTGAACTATGGCAGCAGTCGGTGGTAGAACCGTAGGAGTGAGGGATGCTTGGAAAGGGGAGGAGTATCATTAGAAGAATATTTTCCCACTACCTCGTTAGCCGCAGTATCATTAGAAGAATATTTTCCCACTATTTAGCATACACGTTGGTCTTTGCTAATCATTATCAAATTTTGAATAGGTTCAAAATTTGCAGCGGACAAGGAGTGAGCATATATCAGAAAAGCTTAGATGGTTAGCTGGGGGGCCAGCGCCCGTCGCTAGGAAATACAAAGGGTTTATTAGTAAAGGTTTCCGCTTTCACACGAAGGCTCGCGAACAGAAAAGGAAAACACAGAATTGTGGAGCTGTTGTCACTGCAAATACAAAAAGTTTGTGCCAGGGATCAGAATCCAATAGCCGGAGATATTAGTTATTACGGTGTTTTAACAGATATTATTGAACTTAACTACTTTGGACGCCTGAAGGCGTTGCTTTTAAAATGTGATTGGTTTGATGTTGTAACGCCGAACAGGGGAATAAAAATAGATGCGTTCGGTTATACAGTTGTAAATATGACACGTCATATTTATAAAAATGAGCCTTTTGTCTTTGCATCTCAAGCTGAGCAAGTATTCTAAGTGCAAGATCACCCCGGTAACAAAGACTGGCATGTGGTTGTGAAGACAAAACCTAGGGACTTGTATGAGGTACATGGGAACAATGATGAGGGAGATGTCCAGACCGAGGCAGCAGAAATCCAAAATTTGGAAGACGTAAATAGCTGGGAACGAATAAATATAGTAAGGACAGAAATTGATGAACCGTTGGAACAATTGACCCAGGCAATACCAGATGATGAAGAATGTGATACAGATTCAGATGCTAGTGACGGCGATGAGAGTCCCTTTGCCAACGATAAATAAACGGGATCATATCTCTTTCTCTATTTGGTGTACTGCTTTGATGGTTGATTTGTTTGAATTTTGACAAAATGTCGCTCTTTTCTTAATGTTCTTACATTTGTAGACTTTGTGTAGTGGAACACTTGTACCTGTTCTTTTTCTAAGAAATGGTTGAGGGGGTATCATATTTGGGAGTTTTGAATCATTAAATGTTGCTCTATTCGTAATGTTCTTAAACTTATAGGCTTTGTTTACTAAAATACTTACACCTGCTATCTTTTGAAATTTGATGGATACATGATCATCTCCACTTAAATGTCAAATCGTTAAATTGTTATCAATTTGCAATAGTTGTATGCTTATTATTTAAGATATCAATCTCAATTGTTAATCATGTACAGGTGATCAGACATGAGGAAACGCAATCTCACTATGCCACCCTCACATTCTCAGGCCCAAGATACACATGATGATTCCCAGGTAGGACAGGGGGATGAGCAGACCGAGGATCTGGATGACCAGGTCGGGCACTTGCATACATAGCCCTCCTTTGTTCCTGAGATACAGGATGTTGCCTCCTCGTCGATGAGGTCTTGGAAGAGACGTGGTCCCACTTACTGCAAAGATACATGGGGATGCCCTAGGAGTCAAAGGAAGAGAGTAGTGTTTAATAAATTTGGCCAGCCCATAGGAAAAATAGGGAAAAAATTCACAAATTTCTTGGGCACTGTAGCAAGACTTGGTGCTGAGTTACCAATTGACCAATTCGACTGGAGGCAAGTGCCTAACGAAAAGAAAGAAGATGCGTGGGAAGTTGTTCAGGTACGATGAAAATAAATTGTATTATTAACTTCCTACAAGTTCTTTTAGGAAGCTAGTATTATTTTGATTTTAAATTTTGTTATAATTCCATGGTATTAAAGACTTCTTACATGTCAATTTAGGATTACTATGATGTTGATGAGATGCATAAGAGTTGGACATTGAGTAATATCGGTACAAAATGGAAAGATTGGAAGTGTTATTTGAGAAAAACTTACTTCGATCCTGGTTTCCCATGCACGGATGATAGAGTAATTGGTGACCAGTGGACGGGTCTCTACGCCCATTGGCAGTCATCGCTTGCTCAGGTAAAATGCAATCTTATTTTGGTTTTAACATTAATATTAAAAAATTAACATTATTATATTTGGTTGCTAATTTCAGAAGCACAGTATAACGAACAAGGCTAACCGATCCAAACAAGTGATGATGCACACAAATGGGACTCAGAGCTTCGCATGTAAACGCTATGATCTGGTAATTTCATGAACTTCTAATTTAATTCCTCATTTATATATTGGTTTTGACATGATAAAATTGTTTTCCTGTTGACAGGAGAAAGGAAGTGGCAAGGTTCTTAGCCGCCCTGAACTATTCAAGCTTACTCATACGAAGAAAAATGGGAAGATTGTTGATAAAGCTTAAATATAATGTGCCAATACTATATGCTATTTTTTTATTTATTTGGCCGGTTTTATGTTAAGCTTTATTTCTATTGTTTTTTTTTTCTTATTTTCAGAAAAAGTTTACACAGTACGAGATGGAGCATCCTGAGTCTTCCAGTAGCAACGTTGCAACGTTGCAATTTTCAGAGACGACGCCTTTGCCCATTTCATAGGATCAGAGAGACATGGCAGGGTGCGGATGATGGGGTTTGGTACGACCCCAACTGATTGTTTTGGGCCATCACCAAATCGCATGGATTATCAGAGAATGATTGAAGAAGAGCGCAATGACAAAGAACAAATTAGGGAGGATTGTCGCCAGTTTAAGGAGGAGGTGACCCAGCAGCTTCAGAATTTCATGTCAAATTTCAGTGGTAGCCAGGTAATGTTTGAAATTATGTTGCATACAAGTAAGATACAAAATTGTAAAATGAGTTTTTTTACATAACGTTTCTATTTTATAATAATTTTAGAATACTGCCGATGCGACTCCATCACGAGATGTGACTTCCCCCCTGCAAGTCACCCGCCTTGCTCCTCCACAGAGGTATAATTGATTTTACATTTTCATCCAGCTAATTCCAATACTTGACCGCTATCATTGACTGTGTAATTTGCAAGTTTTCATTTCCTTAATGTTGCTTAGGTTATTTTGATGAGCTTGGCACGACCGGGGATTGAATTGGCCAAAGGACTTCTTGTGAGCAAAGATCCGGCGACGATAGTTGATGGCACACCGATTGGGCCAGGATTTTCTCTTGTTAGTGTCAGGGTTATAATAGTGGGCGATGAACTTCTGATAAGACCATCAGGACGACGGAAAACTATTAGAGACGTGGCTGGAGGACATGTCGTTTGGCCATCTTTTTGTGTAAGTTTGTGATATAATTTTGGTTTTTAATATATATTTTTATCATATATTTACTAATCGTTTTCTTTATTTTTGTTTTTTTTACTTTCTTTGCAGGTTAAAGAAGCACCGAGCAATTAAGTTACTTTTATGTTTGTAGTACCTTTTTGTAGTTATGGACTTGGATGTTATCTGTTTTTTGTAGTTATGGATGATGAGTGACATCATCATTGGGGACATGCTAATCTATAGATAATCTTCATGTGAACAGTGGTTGGGGATATGCTAAACTCTTGTATCCGATTCCAAATTTTTTGTGTGGACGAGGTAGTAAAGGGATGATTTTGATGGTGGTCATATTATTTTTGCGTAATGATTTTTATATCTTATGTGTGCATAAATAAGGAGGTTGATATGAACAACTGATCAGGTAGCAAAGGGATAGGAATTGCATTCAGCATTGTTTATTCTTTACTTTCCATTCTGATGTAATTTTTCTTTACTTTCCTTGATGAAGTAACTTTTACTTTTAGTTTTCTTTAGGAATTCAGTGTAAATAAGAAGTTGTCAAGTTGTGGATGGGTCATGAGTCGAGAGTTGAGAAGTTGTTGCTCATTTTCCCTACAGACACGAGATCTACGATGAGAAAGGTAGTTCCCATCTATTAGCATTAGCATTTGATATAGAAATGCTGAGATAGATAGTTTTTAGTAATATTAGCATTTGCTCACTTTCCCTGAAATTCATGTCTCTAGCATGTGTAAATTTGGGAATTTGGCATATATTTTAGTATGCCTTCATGTGTTTATTGTATTTATGTTGAGTGTTCTTAGATTTCTCTTGCTTCTTAACATACTTACACTATGTAGGTAAGGTGGGGAAATGTAGATTTTCTGCTGCCTTTCGGTAGAGTCTAGAGTGCTACAGACGGCTTTATTCACGGATTGGATGAAAAGGTACCCTTTCTTTAATACTAGCTTATGCATATTTTAGTTGAGTTTTTGAACAACTGATCAGTCATTATACACTTGCTTATGGCCGTTGTTTATGAGTACATTTTGCTATTCGCTTGCATTGAAAATATCAAGGAAAGGTTTGAGTTTGATGCTAATACGAGCAGTGTCTTCTTCATTGAAAGCCCATTGAAAGGGTTTTTGGGTCAAAACCCATCTTCCGGTGACAGTGGGTATGCAAGCTATTGACGGGGGATTTGGAAATGGTTAAGAATTTTGATCAATGGGTAAGAGGAGTTGGGTTTTGAAAAAAAAAAACACTTTAAATCGGTATGCAAAGGGTTTTTTGTCTAAACCCAACAGCTTGCATAACCATTGACCTTAATTCTTAACCAAAATAGCACCCACTCAAAGGATTTTTTTTTACCAAAACCCATCTTGTTACATACAGAACCAGAATGTAACATGAAACTCTTCTATTTGATTTTTAATCATCTGTTGTTTTTCATTTTTTTCATACAAAACCCATTCAGATGCAATACATACATCCACCAGTGACCAGTCTCATGTGAAGAAGGAGGAGGAAAAGGCTCAGGAAGAGGTATGCATACATCCACCAGTGACCAGTCTCATGTCTTGATTGTACTTCTGTCATGTATGTGTGTACTGATACAAGTATTCAGATCTGATATGGACACCAAGCATTGAACTGAACAAACGCCATGAAATATGAGGATCTTCAATAGGTTCTTAATGTGTAATGTATTATTTAGATTCCATTCAAAATGTATTATTCACATTACAAAAAGATTTATGCTAGCTTGTATAGAACTCAAAATCTACATAAATGTAAGGCCTAACATTGTGATCTTTTGCTTCCTTCAGGGATCACACTTCGAGTCGATCAATTACACGCTATTGTTATTTAGAAAGTCATAAGCTTCGTTGGTTAGAAGATTGATAGTCTATGACCATGAGATCAAATCCCAAGTCATCGGTAGTGCAATTTCCTCTCATTGACCCTATCAATGTGTACAAGTCCCCCACACTCATGGATAGGGAGTTCTATGATCAAGAATCATCACCACCACCTCACATATGACACAGTGTATAAGTGAGATTTCCCGACTCCTCTTTCTGTTATAGTTTATGCACACAAAACATTGTGTTCTTTCTCTTCCTTTAGAGATCACTCTTCTAGTGAATCACACACTAGTGTTATTCAGAAAATTAGAAGCTTCTCTGTTCATGGGATTGATATAGTGTACGACCATGAGATCAAATCCCAAGTCATCTGTAGTGCAATTTCCTCTAATTGACCATGTCATTGTGTACAAGTACCCACTCTCATATTTGAATAGGGAGTCCTATCATCACCACCACCTCACACATGACAGCTGTATAAGTGAGATGTCCCGACACCCCCCCTGCTGTGATAGTTTGTTGATCTACACATATTCAGAGAATCTGTTTTTTTTAATCTACATCTATAACAATCTTTAACATCTGATTCTCTCATATTCCCAAGAGAAACAATCTATATCCAATGAGGGGACACTTGCAATCTAATTAATCGGGTGGAAGAGAGTCAATATTCTCATATCCATCGAAAGAGGTCAAGTGATCTCAAACCAATCAAAGGAGAAAAGAGACCCAACACCCAATATATTCACAATGTATTCCATAATATTATTATGATTATATGATTAACAATGCATGTAGTCAGGTACATCACATCAATTACCATCCAGGGAAACGATACTAACAACTACTCAAGGCCTTGTACCAAGAGGTGACGAAACCAAAATGACTCATTTGAGTTTTGAGTCGTGGTAGTGAGTTATAACTTGTTCAATAACCCGCATCTCCACAAACTTTATAACCATTCAAATAAAAAGAGTTTTAACTTGTTGAGGACATTTTTTGAATGATAAACTTTTTGAGTACATATGACCATGTACTTTGAGGTGTGGAAACTGAGATGATTCATACTTGTTTTGATTCGTGGTGGTGAATCTTATTTTATTTTTAAATGTGTGGAAAAATGGGAGGTGTCTTAACAAGTCAAAATGTTGTGATTATTCTGATTGCTCTAAACCATTAAGGATGGGCAATAGTATACATGACTATACCAAATTATGCCCAACTCAAGAGTAGAGTCCCCAGCTGGGCCGATCGTGCTATGGATGAATTATGTTCAAAACTTAGTGCTCACAAATGTGGTAGTGTCAAAGGCGATGAAGTAACTTAAAAAGGCTAAATTATCCTGGAAAACTCATTTTTCAGTGAAAAAGTTTACCAAGAAATTTTCCATGCATCTAAACGCCCAGCCAAGATTAGTTGTTTACTCCTTGAGCATTCACCTTTTGATCTAGGTGATCACATAGGCAACCTTTATTAGCTTAGGTTCAGGTGCCTAGGCAGGTCTCACGTAGGAAGTAGAACCTTGGATATAGGGGTGTAAACGAGCCGAGCCGAGCCGAGCTTGGCCAGGCTCGGCTCGGCTCGTTATGCTCAAAAGCTCGGCTCGGGCTCGAATCAGGCTCGGGCTCGGCTCGGCTCGGTCAGGCTCGGCCAGGCTCACGAGCGGCTCGCGAGCCTTACCGAGCTTTTTTTCACACCCCTCATCTTCCCTGGACAGCCCTAATCCACAACCTCAAAAATGTTACGATTCACAAGAGAAACTCCGTAATCAACAAGGTCCGTAATAGAAATCATGGAATACACAAATCAAAACTAATAAACGTCATACAGATCCCAAATAATAAAGTAAAACACGAAAATCCGAAGCTTACCGCCATAGTTAACGAGCCCAGGCATGAATATAGTTGAATAAAACCCTTGAATCTGAATTTACACAGTTTCCCGATGAAAAAACCCTCGTTCGAGAGTAAAAACCGCGAGAAGCAGCAAAAACACAAGAAACTGAATCAGATCCAAAAGTTCACAAGCTGATAGCATCACAGGTTTAGACCATCGGTGTTATTGGAAACCCTATAGAAGGGCAAAAAAAAATGGAACCCCAACGGGAGAAAAAAGGAGAGAATTCTGAACTTGCTTTCCAACCAATGCCCTAAATATTGTAATTTCACTACTTTTTTTACACTATGGGGGTGGTCCAAGTAACAAATGGGGTTCCTAAAATGAAGTGACATATTTTGCCTCCCCTTTTACTCCCTAGACAACCCTTTTAGTGTATATATTAATATATATATATATATATATATATATATATATATATATATTTAAATATATTAAATTCTTAACGAGCATTAACGAGCCGAGCCGAGCCGAGCCTGGCCTAAATCGGGCTCGGCTCGTTAAGGATTCGAGCCGAGCTCGACCCGAGCTTTTTTCGAGCCGAGCTCGAGCGAGCTTCCGAGCCCGAGCCAAAATTGACACCAGTTGGATAGCCTTTAAAAGGCACAGTGCCATCCTTCATTAGCTTTAGTTAACCACACAAGAGTTGCACACAGACTTATTTTCCTTTCAATGGGTCCCTTTTCATCTTGCCACTTTGTGAGAGTGTTAATTTTCAGAGTTGACCTCACATTTATTTTGAAATCTGGTACAACATCTCTCTCTTTGACGATGGGCTGTTTTCGTATCATATACAGTAGTAGTACAGTACAGATTGATCTAACTATCGACTACAAAATCCATTTATGATATTTTGTATTTGTACTTTTAAATTTTCTGAATTTGGATTCGTAGTGTAGTACAGATTGATCTAATTATCAACTATGAAAATCCATTTATGATATTTTGTATTTGTGCATCTAATTTTCAGAATGTGGATATGGATAATTTTGATGACTTTGGCGTTGATTTATATCCTGTTCTTTGAGGCATCCTTATCCGACTCGGATCCTGATGCTGGCATGATGAATTGTATTAGGGATAAAAAAGCAGCTAACATTGTTCCAAGGTATGACTTTCTTAATAGTTTCAGATCTCTGTGTGTACCTCTTTCCTTCAACTTTTGTCCTTGTGCTACAGTTCTCAGTTCTCACTAATATGTCAAGTCTATAAATGGGATTTATTAGCGACTTTTGCAGAAAAGCATTTCGCGGCTGTCTGTTGCATGAGAGAGCAGCCACTCAGATGAATTAAATGAATAAGACAAAACCTGCTGAAAAGTGAGCCTATGTGGCTGCTCTATCATGCAACAGCCCGCTGTGAAATGCCTTTATTCAACAGCCACACACACACACACACACTTACTTCATGCATGAGCTATTACAATTTCATCCTCTATCATAGAAAGCTTTTTCAGTTCATATTAAGCCTTTATTAGTATTGTAAGAAGTCATGTTTGCTTTCTGAGAGTTAGTCTTTCAATCATCATTTCTATTTGCTCCTCAATGAATAGTTAAGACTTAAGAGAAGTAGTTATATGAATGGTTTTAAATTTCAGCCGAAACGAAACGAAATTACCAAAATATTTCGGTTATGGCCACGGCCGAATTGATGTTTACATGAAGTCGTTTCTTTACAAGATTTCGACGAAATTTCACCGAAATTCCGAATTTTAGTTGAAATTTCGTTTTAGCCATTTTTACTAAATTTCCACCGAAATTGTAAATATGTGCCGAAATAGCCGAAATTTCCACCGAAATCGCCGAAATTTTCACTGAAATTTTAGACATTTCGGTCGAAATTTAAGAAATAACGAAATCTTTGTCATAATTTTTAAGTGATTTCGGCCGAAACCGAAACTGAAATATTTCAGAGATTCAAGATTTTGATTGAGCGAATAAAATTGGCGCCTTTCATGCCATTTAAGATTTTTCTGGATAGGCGAAGATTCTAGATTTTGATTGAGCGAATAGAATTGGCATCTTTCATGCCATTGAAAAATAATAATAACAAAATTGGCATCTTTCCTATGGAAAGAACTGAGAGATGAGAATTAGAAGATTAGAAGCATTTTTTTGAAACCTTCTTTGGCTTTTAGTTATGCTATATGTTGAAAACATTGAAACATCTTTTTTCAAGTATACTAACAAATAATGAAAGAATGCTCTTGTAAATGATTACCAATTCTACCAGAAACAGTCAACGAGGGAATATTTCATAATTTTATTACTACAGTGTTGACTTTAGTTGGACATAGGAGCGTTTTATATTTCCAGCATAGGCTGTTGCTTGCAGATGTAAATGGGTGGATTGGAATGTTAGGAGTTTCTGAACCTCCTGTGCAATGTCGAAAATGTCATTTTTGTTTAAATAACAGAATGCTGAAATTACATGAATGATCATTGTTCTTTTGTTAAAAAAATAATGAAACATTCAAATTGTATGAATCAAATTTTTACTAAAGTATCATATAACGCATTTCCATGTTTTGCCTAGTCAGCCCTTTTGGGCGAAGGCTCAGTCCCAATTGGATTTCTTGTTGAGCTATCTAAGTTCCTCAACTGAATCCTCTTCTAGTGTGCGCCTTTGAACTGTGCTGCGAATTTGTAAGTATTTTGTGAATCGCTCATACATATTTTGTGAATATATGGTATGGGTACAGGCATGCATCACTTTCATCTTCTGTGGTATAAATTTTGCTCTCAATGTTACCATTCTTAAATATCCAGCTAGTACAGTGTAACTAGTATGATTGATTCCAGAGTTTAAGCAGATTCTAAACTTGCTACTTGCCCCTTCTTTTCTATCACAATGTATCTGTAAAACAGGTATAATTTGTTGGAAAATTTGAGGGCACTGTTGTTGATAAAAAAACAGAAACTTGTTGCTTCAAGGCGTGCTATCACTTTCCTTAAGACAAGATTCGCCCCCACTAGTAGTGTGCAAAGGGGATCCGCGAATTGCCTCCTTAGTATAAAATGAAGCCTAGTAGGGAAGCCCTACTAATGTTTGATGACGCGTAGCACTAGCGGAATCAAACCCGAAATGCCCTTCCGAAATTTCAAGCCTTAGAGAAATTTCTAGATAATGTTTCTGCAGAAAAACAGTATCTAGAACAGTAAACAAAAGAAAAACAGTATATAGAAATACTTGGGGATTTTGTAGGAGTGTAGAAGAGAGTGTAGAGTCTGTCAGAATTGCCAATTCATTTTTCTATATGAAATGACTGAATTCTGCGCATTTTGTAGACCACCTAGTGTCTTTTCAGTGTGAAAAACACCTCTACAGGGCACCTTTCCAGAATGTTTGAAATCTGACCGTTAGATCGCACCCATTGATATTGAACGGTCCTGATCGATTCTAGAGGTGACTGTTGGTAAGTGCAAAGTGCGCCTAAAAAGGCGCCAATAAAACGCCACTATGCGCCCTATAGCCCATCGCACACGCACCGTGCGCGTGTGCGAACGGTGCGTTGCACCGTCCCGCGGGTCCAACCATGGGTTCAACCCAATGTGCAATCAACAAGTATTAGAAAAGGTAGTGCTTTATAAGCCATTCTCTTTCTTTTCTCTCATCCGGTACGGGACTATCTTTTCAACTACACTTCTACATCCTTTTGTAAGAGCAAATATTTCCAAGAAAACATTTTCCTTTTCCCAAACGCTTTTGATAAAACATTTTCCAAAACACTAAAACATGTAAAATACATGATTTTGAAAATGCAAAATCACTAACAATCCCCCACCATTTTCAAAATCAAAGAAAATTTTCTCATCGGGCTTGGAAATCTTATGCATAGATGAAGGTATCTCTCGATTTGAACCTTCACTTAGTGAGGACATATCAAAGTTAACCAGAATTGCATAGTAGACGTATCTTTGAACTAGCTATTCTATTTGGTTAACCGGATACATCTCACACACAAGATTTCACTTCTTGGGCAATTTCTAAAACCGACACATGTACTGGCCTTGTGTCTATATCTTGGTTTCATGAGCGCTCTAGAGACTAGCCAGGTCTCATAGGAAGCGGCACCACTCCCACACTCATATAGGTAGGCTTATCAAGAGTGCCCCTGTAACTAAAATACTCCAACACTATGTTATAAGCCTATTAAGAGTTTAAATACTCAGCCTTCTCCTTTTAAACATTACAGGTACCAAGCACTTTACCTTGGGATGGCAAATAATACAGATTATAGTGCTTGCAATCACTCCATATGATGTACTTGGACTCATTGAACTCAAGACTTGATGTTTATTCAAGTGTTGAGTTGATGTTCCATCATTGGTGACTATTGGTTAATGGCTTTAACCCCATCCCTAATGATGTTTTACACACCAGATCTCTTGCAAGAGCTTTAATGAATGGATCGCCCAAGTTTTGGCTCGATCTCACAAAATCAATAGTTACTACTCTATTAGTAAGTAACTCTCTTATAGCACTATGTCTAAGTCCTATATGTCTGGACTTACCATTATAAACATGATTATATGCTCTTGATAGTGTGGCTTGACTATCACAATGGACATAAATCGATGGCATTGGTTTAGACCATAACGAAATTTCCAATAACAAATTCCGAAGCCATTCCGCCTCTTTACAGCATGCTGCCAGAGCTATAAACTCTGCTTCCATAGTTGAAGTTGTTATGCATGTCTGTTCCTTAGAGGCCCAGGAGACTGCTCCCCCACCAAGGGTGAAATCCACCCACTGATTGATAAATAGTCTATACGCTCAGTTATCCAACTAGCATCAGAGTATCCTTCTATTACAGTTGGATACCCACTATAACATAAACCATAGTTTATAGTTTTCTTTAAATATTTTAAAATTCTATAGACTGCATTCTAATGAGAAAAACTAGGATTACTGATAAACCTATTAAGTTTACGTACAGCAAATTGTATGTCTGGCCTAGTACAAGTCATAGCATACATAAGACTACCAATTACACTAGCATACCCTAGTTGAGATTTCTTACTTGGTACCCTATTCAAAATGTGACAAGCTGTAAGTAAGGCTTCACCCCAAAACCTTTTATTTAAACCAGAATTAACAAGCATAGCATTAATCATTTCAGTAAGTGTCCTATTCTTCCTTTCTTCTACACCATTTTGTTGTGGTGTATAAGGGGCAGAAGTTTCATGGACTATGCCTACTGATTCACAGAAATGAGGAAAGTGATATTCACCACCTCTATCTGATCTGAGACATTTAATGCTTGTTATACATTGGTTTTCTACTTCAGTTTTATAAATTTTAAATTTTTCTAAAACCTCATCTTTATGACCAAGGAGATAAACATAACAGTACTTAGAATAATCATCAATAAATATAACAAAGTACTTTTTACCTCCCTTTGTGGGAACACTATGTATGTCACATACATCACTATGTATTAAATCTAACAAGTTAGAAGTTCTATCTACTTTAGGGAATGACTTAGTAATTATCTTAGTTTGCATGCATGTTTTACATCTATCTACTAAGTCATTTTCATATTAAGGTTAACTTAACCATATCATTCATTTTCCTAGTATTTACATGTCCTAAACAATTATGCCATAAAGATAAAGAAGAATCCAAAACATAAGCAACGACATTCACTTTATTGATATTAAGTTTGAACATCCCTTCATACATATATCCCTTCCCAACAAAAGTACCCCCCTTAGAAAGAATGAACTTGTCAGATTCAAATACAAGTTTGAAGCCATTCTTGTTGAGAATGCTTCCAGACACTAAGTTCTTTCTAACTTCTGGTATATGGTAGACATCGGTTAGAGTGAGTCGCTTGCCGGATGTGAACTCAAGTTCCATCTTGCCCTTCCCTTTGACTTCTGCTGTCGACGAATTTCTCATGTATAACATGCTTCCATCTTCAACTGTTTCATAAGTTGAAAACAGGTTCCTGTCTTTACAGACATGCTTCGTCGCACCAGAGTCAATCCACCAATCATTGCCATCTTCAAGCATATTTGCCTCTGAAATCATGGCGACAAACCTTTCTTTGTCTGTTGGTGCACCCGACTTCTTATCCTTAAGCAGTCGGCACTCACTCTTGTAATGGCCTGGTTTGCCACAGTTGAAACAAGCACCCTTTCTTTTCTTATTCTTATTAGTCTTCTTTTCAGGATGTTTGTTTCTCTTTCAATTGCCTTTTCCTTGTTGGTTCGAATTCTTGACATTTTCCACCAAATGGATCTTAGAGGATACAGTTTCATTTTCTTTCTTGTCTCTGATTCTTGACTCTTCCTCAATCCTGAGGCATTGAGCCAAGTCTTCAATAGACATTTCATCTTTCTTGTGTTTTAGACTTTTTCTAAAGTCTTTCCAAGTTGGTGGAAGTTTGTCAATAATTGAAGGGACAATGAAGGAATCATCAAGAATGATGCCTTGCAAATGAATTTGATTAATTAAATGTTGTATTTCATGTAATTGATCAATAACAGACTTATCATCTACCATTTTAAAATTTAAAAATTGACTCACAGTGAATTTCTTGCTACTGGCATCTTCCGCCAAGTATTTGGCTTCAAGTGCATTCCAGATTTCACTTGCTGATCCCATGCCTTGATATATGTCAAATAGTGTATCTGACATAGCATTTTGGATGTGCCCTTTGCAAATGCAGTCATCCTGTTCCCACTTCATCCTTGCACGACCTCCGCCAAAGTTTCATTTTCATTTGCTGCCGGCTTTAGAGTAGTGAGAACCCGGACCACTTTGAGTGATGTCAAAATGAAGTGCAACTTCTTCTGCCAGCGCTTGAAATTTCCTTTGTCGAAACGTTCGAGTTTGACAAAGTTTTGGGTCATTTGACGAACTGAATAAAGTGCCATTGAAACAACAGTAAATAATCTTGTCTTAAGATTGTTGGAAAATTTGAGGGCACTGTTGTTGATAAAAAAATAGAAACTTGTTGCTTCAAGGCGTGATATCACTTTCCTTAAGACAAGATTCGCCCCCACTAGTAGTGTGCAAAGGGGATCCACGAATTTCCTCCTTAGTATAAAATGAAGCCTAGTAGGGAAGCCCTACTAATGTTTGATGACGCATAGCACTAGCGGAATCAAACCCGAAATGCCCTTCCGAAATTTCAAGCCTTAGAGAAATTTCTAGATAATGTTTCTGCAGAAAAACAGTATCTAGAACAGTAAACAAAAGAAAAACAGTATATAGAAATACTTGGGGATTTTGTAGGAGTGTAGAAGAGAGTGTAAAGTCTGTCAGAATTGCCAATTCGTTTTTCTATATGAAATGACTGAATTCTGCACATTTTGTAGACCACCTGGTGTCTTTTCAGTGTGAAAAACACCTCTACAGGGCACCTTTCCAGAATGTTTGAAATCTGACCGTTAGATCGCACCCATTGATATTGAACGGTCCTGATCGATTCTAGAGGTGACTGTTGGTTTGAGTAAAACCTCACTCCAACCCAGTCATCGTTAGATCAACCATCTATGGTGTGGATCGCACCCACTTGGCACATGACCGTTGGAGGAAGGGACACAACCCATTTGATCACACTCTTTGACCGAAGTACAAAGTGCGCCTAAAAAAGTGCCAATAAAGCGCCGCTATGCGCCCTATAGCCCATTGCCCACGCCGCGCGCACGCGTGTGCGAACGGTGCGTTGCACCGTCCCGCGGGTCCAACCCAATGTGCAATCAACAAGTATTAGAAAAGATAGTGCTTTATAAGCCCTTCTCTTTCTTTTCTCTCATCTGGTACGGGACTATCTTTTCAACTACACTTCTACATCCTTTTGTAAAAGCAAATATTTCCAAGAAAACATTTTCCTTTTCCCAAACGCTTTTGATAAAACATTTTCCAAAACACTAAAACATGTAAAATACATGATTTTGAAAATGCAAAATCACTAACATAATTGGTGTATGTTGACTCTGATTCTCCGAGCCTTCTATTTCAAGATATCAAAAGTTCGTACCAAGTGATCTCAGTGAGGCTAGTTCAAGAGGTAAATGCTTTGGCTCTTTTCTTTTGTATTAATCTCTAGAAATTTATCTAAGCTTCTCAAGCTCCACTATGATTAAAATATCAGGAAGCCTCTAGACTTCTCACACTCCACTATGATTGAAATATCAGGAATCCTCAAGAAGCACTCTGATATGGATCGTGGTATTGAAGGGGATAGGTTGCCAAAGAAATCCGAAGAACAAATGAACTTGGAGTAAATTTCTTTGTGCTCATTTCCCTTCATGCTTTTACTTTCTACCTATATCTATGGCTCCCCATGTTTGTTAATTCTATGTTACAATGGAATTTTATAGAGAGGTAGATACCAGTACTCCAACATTGACAAACATAGAATTGCCTGCGGAGCTAAGGTGCTCTCTTTGCAACACAATCTTCAAAGAGGCTGTGATGATACCATGCTGCCAGCATAGCTTTTGCGACAAGTGTAAGCTCATTCACGAATATTCCCAAAGTTCCAAATATGATGAATTGTCCCTATCAACTTGCCCGTAGCTTTATTCATTGGCTTGTAAGACCTGTTAAGAATCCCAGATAAATCACAATAAGATAAAAATTATATCATCTCCCCAAGGGCTGTTTTTTGTCATTGGGAAGTGTTGGTAACTTTCTAGTTTCTACAAACATAAGCGGACTTCATTTTACGTACCTGCATTTATTAATTTTTACCTTAAACGTGCCATTTGGCTGCAGGTATACGTTTGGTATTGGTTGAGAAGGAAAGGTGTCCAAAGTGTTCTTCTACCAAATGTAGATTAGATGATTTGCTTCCAAACGTATCCCTCAGGCAGGCAATTGAACATTTTCTCGAGTCTCAAGTAATAATCAGTGGTTCAGACAATACTCTTCCCAAATATGCTCCAGGTGAGATAAATCAATAATTCTTGAAGTAAAACATACCAACCAAAGATCTAAGAATGGCCCGTGTACATTATTTTAACATTTTAAAATTCAGATGATGAGTCAGGGGTCCAAGTGAAAGAGGTATCATGCGCCATATCTATCCTCCAACGAGAGCCGCTATTACCCCATTCACCATCTGCAACAGGGAAAGAATCAAATCAAGTTATGGCAGAATCTGCATGTGAATCACGGACCACAAACAACGGAGCAGCTCTTGGAACTGGTTCACGTATCATTCGTCTAAATGTGGACAAATCTGTGAAATCAGCTTCTTCGCCGCACAATATAAAACAGATAAAAAATGGTGATGAAGCCTTAGAATCTATGACTGATTTTCGAGGAGATAGCCAGCCCTTCAAACTTTCTCATGCTCAACCCCAAAAGGATGAGGGTAGGATCGATTGACTAATTTGGATCTATATCCATTTGTTTTTTGTTTTTTTTTTTTGTTTTTTTGAAATTTTTTCCATTTGTTATTTGTTACTTGCATTTTATGTGATTAGTTGATGCATGTTGCTAATTTTGGCACCATTTTCATATGCCCTAAGTTGCTAGCATTTTATTTTATGGTTTCTTAAATTTGGTTGACTGCCTCATGAATTCAATGCGTTTCGGTAGATTATTATAGAATTTATTGAAACTTTGGCAGTAATAATTTGGATAAAAAAAATAATAGAAATGCACATGTTGTTGAAGTATCATCAACTAGCATAGTGTTCCATTAATATTTACTACTGCATGTTAATTCTAAAATGCTCGATGAAGCATGCCAGGTGTCTGATTATATGTATTCGACCACCTCGGTCTTATTTATAAGTAATAAATATTTTCACCATTTCAAAAAATAAAAAGTTGCCTATGTGTCATGTAACTGTAATTTTCTGAGCACCTTTGATGGCATCAGAATTTAGGTTGTCCTGGTAGCTTAACTATGGCTCTCAAAATAGTCCTGCAAGTTTTGTTGGTTAAGCAAAAGACAGGTTGCTGTATCTGTATAATTCATTTTGCTCTACTATATTTGGTAGTTCTTTCCAGCTTCTCTAACATATTGATAAGTGGCTCCTTGCCTTATTGTTTTCATTCACACCTCAACTATCTAATGTCACTTATCTAATCTAGCAAGCAAAAACAAGAAGGGCCTGTGGATTAATACTTCAGGTAAAGTCTTAACATGCCAAATTTTGTATTGTTTAGTATGTAAAATAACCGAGTTTCTCATTCTTTAGATATAACATTTGCTCATCTAATTTGAAAATTGCCGTTATGGATTTTCTAGATGGAAGCGGGAGCTTTATGCACAGGAGCAGAAGCAAAAAGGTAGCCCTTTTGGTCACAAAACATCTGCTTTTTTTTCTTCTGAAAATATTTAATCACCTCATTTTATTGGATGTAGAGTTTACTCAGCAAAAAAGTAGCCCGTTTGGGTTGCTAGAGCAGTTTCTTGCCTTTCTTTTTTTTGCTGCAGCTTTGGCTTTTTGTTTTAGTCTCTTAGTCTTTGGGCCTCCACCCTCCTATGGGAGTTGTTTATTTATCTTATTGTTTATGCTCTTATGATTTAAAAAATGCAATGGTGTTTTATTACTTCTGAATCTATAAAATGATCTTACACACGTTCAGCGTTTCTGAATATGTACAGCAGGTTCTGAATATGTAAAATGGTGTTTTATTACTTCTGAATATGTACAGCAGGTTCTGTATGTGTCACAGATATTCAGCGTGTATTTTGAAAAAAAAAATTCACACATTTACCAGCGGTTATAACCACTGGTATATATCTCCTATACACGCGTGAGAACATCGCCTATACCCGCGGTTATGACCGCTGGTATATATCTCAAGTTCACTAAATCACACCGATATACCAGCAGTTATACTCGCTGGTACTTATTACTGATATATACCAGCGGTTAAAACCGCTGGTATATATCTGTGGTTCCCTAACGACACTGAGCTCTACCACTGGTCCTAACCGCCGCTAATTATGACACTACAGCAGCGGTGTTAATAGCCACGGTCATAACCGCGGGTATATATCGATATATACCAGCGGTTATAACCGCTGCTAAAGTTTACAGATACACTAGCGGTTGTAATAGCTACGGTTATAACCGCGGGTATATATCAATATATACCCGCGGTTATAACCGCTGCTAAAGTTGACAGATACACTAGCGGTCGTAATAGCTACGGTTTTTACCGTTGGTAAAGGATGCACCGACGGGACATACACCAGCGGAAAGGAAACCGCGGCTAAATTGTATAACAACGGTGTTACCTAATATTAGCAGCGGTTGTGACCGCCGGTAAATATTGGTTTTGTTATAGTGAAGGTTTTCCGATTACCTATCTAAAGAGCCTAAAATTACGCTATTTGGACTTGATTTGGCTAAGTTAGAGGCAGTTTTAGGATATGGTAAGTGTCTAATACAGGATTACTATTTTAGGATTATTTTAGAGATATTTCTTCATTTTATTTACGTTGCTTTAGTTAGAAGATTGAGAATAATAGTTAGGTAAGAATTTAGGGTTGCTATTCTTAGATTTTGGCCTTTTTTATATAATGTAATAGCATGAGGAAATAAGGGAGATTTGAATAAAGTTTATTTTTGGGACATCTCTTGTGAAGAGAGCATTGGCTTGTTCACGTGGGTGAAGGAGCTTCGCTCCTTTCACGTTTTATATTGGAGTTTTTCTCCAAACTGTGGCATGGGTTTTCAAGCCCCCACGAGATTATTTTAGTCGCTTGTTGTGTTGATCTTTCATCTTGTGTTGCCGCTCTCATGCTCCCTGCGTCAAGGTAAGAGATGGCCGCCTCTCTTGAAGCCTCCCATAGTCTACTCCGCCGTCACCTATCCTCCAGCAAAGTTCCAGAGATATCATGAACATGTTAGTGATTGCTAACTCTTCATCAAAAACCATTCTTCTTATCTTATGAAGTACTAAATTCAGCACCATGATTTCCATGTAAAGACTCCTCTTCCTCCCCCCTGGACAAGAGGATAATTCCTGGGGCATAAACTCCTGACCCTCCCTCTTTAGTAACTTGGATACAGCCAAACCAAGTATCCCAAAGAAATTTTAACAGAGACTAGTAATAATTACATTTATTCGAGCCATCCCATCCAGGGAAACCTGCGATGGGAGTTAAAGGCAGGAACATCAAAAGAGGTAACATTTCCTTGACCTTTCACTTATGACCACGGAAGATTAATCGTGGGATGGGCCAATCCTACCCGATTTAGCAAAAGATCTTAGGATCTTAAGTAACCTATTCGTCCTTGATCCAGAGATCGAAGCCAGTGCATTCACCATGTGATTCATCTTTTTATTGTGATGGGACTGAGGCCACTTTGCCGCCGACTTTAAACCATTATAAACTCTAGCAGGCCTTTTATAGCCAAACATTTTCTTGGATCTTGGGTGCAGGTCAGTTGACTATGTAGACGTGCTCAACCAGGCTACTTGTCGCTTATGAGCAGAAATTCTGGGTTTAGGAGCTACCAGACAAAGCAACGACTTTTCGGGGCAGACGAAAAGGTCTTTCTCATGAACCCCACCCTGCAGATCTGGACATTTGAAATTTGAAATCCCAGTGTTCAACGGCTCGAAAGACAGGCAACCCCCAATCACCCGAGACTGTTGTTCCTCCTACAGATAACGATCTGACCCAGGGAAGATTGAATCAGGGACCGCTTTCGAAAGCTCGATCCCCACAGTGTAGATCTGATCTGAGACTTTAAGCTTAATACAGGAGGGAAGAAAATGCCAACGGGGGGCTATAATTTTAGTAGCCAAAACAAAACTCATACAGTTCTGATGGCTACCTTCCATTTTAATTTCTACAACTCTACCATAGAGAGCCCCTAGCGCCTCCACCGTTGAAACAGCCCAGATGTGCAGTGGGATTCCATGGAAGTGAACCCAAGAGGCCTCCTCTCCGTGGATGTAATCCTGTTTCCATGGTGAGAGGCAGAGCAAATGATTGCCCAGGGATACAGATCCCATAGCAAGAATATGTAGGGCTTGAGACTCAGATTCAAACATAAAAAGAACCTCAGTTGGCAACGAAATAGAAGGGCAATTTAAAGAGGGGATATCCCTAGACATTTGCGCCCAAGTCCAGAGATCCTGCAACGATTCGTTACGGTTCTTTTTTTCCCTAACAAGCAAGCCCTTAGGGAACCCATACGATTCTCCACTTCCTTGCCTGAAATAGATAAAGATTGAAACCCTAAGTTGTTGTTGCAAGATATTTTACCCGAGTCGGGCCAAAGATCGTTCTCATCATTAATGTAAACCTCCGAATGGAAACTGGACCTAGGAAGCCACTTCAGGGAGGATTTACACTGACGACACCAACGACATTCCTTCTGCCAACTGAAGTTAAGGTATTGACAGGGAGGGCAGAGCCAGTTTTGGTGTCTAAAATCCGAGACTTGTCCGGCAATCCCCCTGGAACTCCGCTCCCCAGGGGAACTAATCCCCACATTCCGGGATGTACTTAGTGAAGGGCACCGAGTCGATCTAAATAACGGGCATCTTCTGCATCTTTGCCTCCATTCAAAGTTGTTGTAATGGCAATGGAAACACTGCCAGTCTCCCAGAAATCTTCCGTTAGATCTGCTACTCCTCTCTCGTCTTCTCACTTTTGTGTTCAATGCTCATGTTTTTTTTTTTTTTTTGCTCTCTTCTTCAACAAGAGAAGGGGAACCTATATTCCAAGGCTATAATCTATCACCTTTTTCAAGAACCACAGGCTACTGATTTTTGCAAATCATCTATCTTAAAAATAATTTAAGATCGGTGAGTTTTTTGCATTTTTTTTGTGTGTGGAAAATGCTATTAAAATAATAGCATGCATAGCAGGTGTTCTACACTGAGGCAATGAACGATCTTAACTCGCCGAATGTAGTTTTTGTTTGTGGCATGTTTTACTTTCTTTCAATGTTTTTATATCTTCCTTTTCAATTCTAGGTCATTTATCTAATTAATAAATAATATAGTCTGATCCCTTGCCTTTTTGGCCATCCATCTTGTGATCCATTGGTGTTATTAGGGGCGGAGACACAGGTAATGTTTTATTAGGGGCGGATACCATAGTGAAAATCGCAAAGAACGGTTCTAATTAAGAAGAAAAACAGGATAATTAAACGGATTGTATTCTAACAAAAAAATTGATCCCGTGGAATGGGTTTCCACAAAATTGCCTAGCGAATCCCTTGTAGTATATACAGGCTACTGATATTTGCACTGCTCTATTTCGATGATGATACAAACTCCCCTTGTCTTTTAGTATTTAACCAGCTCTAAAAAAGCTATTAAAATTACCAAAATGATATCATGCATCAAGATGAAAAAATCCTAGATAGTAAATTCTCCCGAAGACAAAAAAAAATCTGAACACAATTATAATACTTAGTTTGACTTTAATTGACTAACTAGAAATTCCTAAAAAAAAGAATGAACTCAAAAGCCTCAAAACATGTTTTAACCCTTTGCGCGGTTATGTCTTGAATGCCTTTTTTTTTGGAATGACAATAAATATATATCATAGCAAAAAAAAAGGAAGCCGAGATGGACCACCCATATATACAAAAAGAAGCAAGAAAGAAACAGGAATGAAGAAAAAACAAAATACAGAGAAGACCCCTCCTCAGGGAGGAAGGTGGTCGAACCACATAATAGAACCACCGGAATTGCCTAGCGAATCCCATGGAATGGGTTTCCATAAAATTGCCTAGCGAATCCCTTGTATTATATACAGGCTCCTGATATTTGCACTGCTCTATTTCGATGTTGATACAAACTCTCCTTGTCTTTTAGTATTTAAACAGCTCTAAAAAAGCTATTAAAATTACCAAAAAATATCATGCATCAAGATGAAAAAATCCTAGATAGTAAATTCTCCCGAAGACAAAAAAAATCTGAACACAATTATAATACTTAGAGCTGGTTAAATACTAAAAGCCGATAGCGGACCTCGCAGTTAGGTCCTCAATCTCATAAAAATGGAAAGAAATCTCCACGGATGAGCCACCCCACCTTTCAGCCAACAAATCACATTTAACGAATCTCCCTCAACAATTGTAGATCCATCAACCTTCTATCAATATTCAAAAGGTCAAAATGTGCCGCCCTCACTTCCGCTTCTGAAGAATCAGACACACCAATAGATCCGTAGTATGCCCACACAACATCCCCCTTATCATTGTGACAAACCCCTCCCACTCCTGCTGGACCCGGATTGCCGGAACTCGCACCATCAAAGTTAACCTTATACATGTTTTGAGCAGGGGGCTCCCATCTTTGCAAAATATGATATCTCCCTTCAACACTAAAGCACACCTCCCTCCATCCTTCCCAAAGACCAAAAGCCGATACAAACCGGAAGGAGGGGAGGCATCTCACCCAAGATATAACCAAGGCGATGGTCTTCAAGTAAATCCAATGAGGATTCATGGCTTTCCCCTCAAAGACTCTAGAGTTTCTCTCCTTCCATAGAGACCACCACGTGGCTAGTAAACAAAAATTCCACAAGGTTTTTCCTTTTTCCTTCCAAGGAACCCCTCCCCAATGGTGCAATAATGACGGAATAGATTTTGGAAAAACCCAACAAATCCCAAATCTCATGAAGATGAATCGCCATATGATCCTAGTGAACGAACAATGTATAAACAAATGATCCACAGATCCCCATCTTGCAGACATGTTTGACCAGCATGAAAAAAATATTCGCTAAAAGATTTTCTGGGCCAGGTGAGGAGTTGGGAGACTTTAGAGGGTGGGAGTGAGGAGGTCATGAAAAGCTCCTAAAAATTAGGAAAATAAGTAATCAATTCTAAGGCCATGTCTGGTAGGATTTTTTTCCCAATAGATTTGAGGGGCACGATTGAGATTAGGGGGAGAAGTAGCAAAAAATGAGGAAAAATTCAGATCCAATTTTGTGTAGAGTATTTTGTTTTCTGATTTTTAGCCAACTTAGAGGCACTATTTTCCTTATTTTTAGCCACTTCTCAACCTGGAGACACTATATTTAGCCACTTCACCTGCCATACCTCTCTCGAGACACTAGTTTATCATGAAAAACAATTCATGGTAGCCAAACGTGCCCTTAATAGGTAATGTTTCACTAGTTTTTAAGAATTCTTGACGCTGCCTACTTGTGCCAACTCAATTCTCTTCCTCTCCCTCCTTTGCCACTCTCTCACAATCGGGCCAACAAATGTTCCGTGACATAATTTTTCATGGTTTGCCAAACATGGCCTAAATGAATGTGTTTTTTACAATTTGTTAACATATTTTATGATTTGTGAATTACTTAAGTCAACTAATTCAAGTGAGAATGGTGATAATGTGCTATGAGCAGAGCTCCTCATAGTCATGTAAATAACGCTGAAGGATACAGCTCATTCCTTTATTAAGTGGTATTTACTGCTTCCCTGTGGGGGAAGGACACTCTTTTAAATCTTTTGCACGTTAAGGAACCTTTCTCTCCCCTAGACAGAATCAGTGAGTTCCTTTTTCATTTGGCTGCTCATTCTTTTCCTTCAATGTCTGTAATGCATGGTCGAGAATAAGTCTCAGTGTTCTTCAACCATTCTCAGCAATAACCTGTTCTGCCGGCCGTTTCTTGAAATATTCACTTTAAAACAGTAGAAATCAACGAATAGGAATTGATTCAAGAACACTTCCCATGTTTCTTTTGATGTAAGGGTCGTAAAATGGGTGCAAGACAAATTTTATGCCCGATTCTATGTGGCAAAAATGGGCGTAAAATTTGTTATGTGCCCATTTTATCTAGACCCGATTCTCAATAATCTTGGATTAGCATGCAATAAGCTCTAATGAGTTAACACAGAACACTCAAGGAGATAGATAATAATAAAATTTGAAAAAGATATAATCTGTCCTAAGTTCCTAACTACCAAATCAAATCTGGTTTACTAAACTACAAGCTAATCAATCAAATGATGATCTCATTTTATTCTCTTACAATAACCATATCACACCAACTAACGAATGGTCGATCTTCAATGATCCATGGATTTTCTCGCATACATTTTATTTAAGCATATAATGTAACATTAGAACGTTGGAATCAGGCAGGAGACACATTCTTTTGCCTGAGCCTGCGTTCGTTGGATAGAAGCTTTGCGAAACGAATCAAGGCGTTTCCGTTGGTTCCATCTCCAATCGGTCCTCCTGCTTCTTCGAAAAGGCCTGTCTCCAAGTTCACTCTAGACACTGGTTTCTGCAGAAGATTTTTGCCCACCTCCACCAAATTTAATAGATTCTCTTTCGTGGATATATCGACCGATGATGCATTGCCAACCAATGTGTCATCCTGGTATTCACGCAAAGATCTATTTAGTAAGTAAGCATGCATTAATTAGAAAATAAATAGCATCATTAGAGCAAAAGACAGCCTTCTATACCCAAATGATAGAAAGGGGATTTGCTAGGCAATTTCGTGGAAGCCATTTTGCACCGAGTTTTGCATGGGAGAACCCCCTCCTCAGATCAATTAAATGAATAAGAAAAAATATGCTAGAAGTGAGCCTGCGTGGCTTTTCTCTCCTGCAAAAGTCAGCTGCAAAATGTATTTTCTCTACTCTAGATTGCCGAAAAAATCCCTTCAAAAAGACTTTGAAAATAAAGCTTTGAAGCCTACATGTATAGTTGCATTATAGTATGCATATATAGAACTTTTTTGGGATTTGCTAAGCAATTTCGATGGAAAGCCATTTTGCGGCCAACTTTTTCACAAGAGATGAGCCACATTAGATTAAATTTAATGACTATGAAAAAAAATCGGCTGAAAGTCAGAGAGAGAGAGAGAGAGAGAGAGAGAGAGAGAGAGAGAGAGAGAGACCTGGATTCTAAGATAGTTGCACTCGGAGTGGAGAGCTTGGAAGAGAACAGAGTTATGAATGTCAACCATGTCTGCGCTTGCCTGTGAGAAAGAGTCAATCAAAGGAGTAGCCCCACTGTTATAAAGCCATCCCAAAACTCCCCATTTGGCCGCCATATTTGCACTATACTTCTCTTCCTGCTTTGCTGACCCCGTCCCCAAAGATATCACTAGCAACTTCCCATAATCCGTAGCCTTTATGTCTAAGAAATCTTGGTTTTCCATTAATATTTCTTTGGTTACTTCCGATATTGCCGTTAATGCCTACATAAACAGAAAAATATACATAAATTTCCATATTGTCTTTATTGCAATGACTTAAAATGGGCGTAAAATTGTACGTCGAAAGAAAGAAAGCCATGATAACATAGCAAACATGATTTTAAGTACAGGATTATTTGCGGCGACTCCTCCATCAATTAGATTGAAATCCTTCACATTTCCTTTGGCATCATGGGTTTGGAAGTAGTGAGCTGGAAGATATGTTGGGGCCGCCGATGTACCGATGCATACGTCGGAGAGGTACGGGTCATTAGACACTTCATTTTTTGCCTGAAATTTAAATAACAAGCTAACATTAGAGTTGAACATATGTGGCATTGAGACAAAAAAAAAAAAAAATTCAACTGTGGGATAGCCAATAGAGAGAGTCTGTTATTGGTGAGGAAATAGGCCCCATGTGGTAGGGGTGCGCATTAATCGGTTAAAACCGAATTAACCGACCGAACCGAATTCGGTCGGTCAATTCGGTTTGGTTTCAGAGTGGTTCGGTTCAGTTTCAGTTATAAAAAATCCAAATTTTGGTTTTCGGTTTTCGGTTTCGGTTACCGGAGGAAAAAAATTCTGTTTAACCTAAAACCGAAATTACTGAGTTGCTTAACTTGATATCCACTAACCCCATTTTCACTTGGGACAGCCCCTGTTTATGATACAGTACATATCATTCAATGCAAGGAGGTTGTCCCTTGTAAAAATAACGATCCTAATTTTTAGTCTTTCAAAAATCAAAACCTAATTTCGATTTTCCCTTTTATCATCGTAGTGCAAAAGAGTCAAAAGACCAAACCCAAAAGCAGCTAGGGTTTTTTCTCCTCTCTGACTCTCCTCTCTACCGCCGGACGGCCTCATCTTCGACTCCGCCGGACCGCCGTCTCCACCAGTTCATCCATATGACAACCATCGGCAAGAAAAAGAAGAAGAAGAAGAGGAAAAAGAAGAAGTGTGGATCAACATCCCTCGACTCTCCCTGTCGCCTCTCTGTCTCTCTCTCATAGGTTAGTAGTGTTCATCTATTTTTCATCTGTTTAGGGTTTCATCTATTTTCATCTATTTGTGAAGCTATTTTTTTCGTTTTATGGTTTATAGGTTTAGGGGTTTAGGGTTTAGGGGCATGCATCTCATCTATTTTGGTTTAGGTTTTCAATCTATTATGGTTTTCATCTATTAGAGGTTAAGGCTTTCATATATTTTCTTTGAAACCTCTGACAAATGTTAATAACCATGCTTTAGGGTTTTATGTTTTTTTTTTTCATCTAGTTTTTTGCTTTTAATCGGTTACTCGGTTAAAACCGAAAACCGAAATCGGTTTTCGGTTTCAGTCCTGTTCGGTTCTCACAAATTCGGTTTCGGTTTCGGTTCCAAAATCCGAGTAACCGAAATATGTTCGGTTCCACCTTCTCGGTTATTTCGGTTCGGTTTTAACCGAATAACCACCCCTACCATGTGGGACACCGAAATGACTATTGGTTCTAGTGAATGACACCCAAAAGGTGGGCAAACAAGACCTTATATATCCTAAATACCAAAATCATAGAATTTTCAGACCCTTCCTATGGGGGCATAGGAATATACACGGGAGAGAATTTGAGATACAAATATAAGGTATATTCAAAGTATTGGAATTCAAAATCAGACACTGAAATATGAAGGTTGGAATGTATATTTGTACCTTGTAGGTGGAGAAGATGACTGGCTGAAGATACTTAATATCAAAAGCTGGAACTACAATATTTGCTAAGGTTTGGTGCAACTTAGTCTCCCCTAGAATCTCTCTAACCAAAGAGTGCAAGTACTTGCCGTCATATTTAGGTCCAGAGAGTGCACCCAACAAGTTTCTAGCTGAACTCAAGAAGCTGCACCCAAGATTTTCAATCAGAATCCTTATAAAACTAGGTAGAAATAAATACATGCAAATACGTGAATTAAAGGGAGGGAGTATTGATAAACGCACCCCTTCTGAGGAAATATCTTGGGGCAGTGTTCTAAGTAGAAGTTATTAATGTCTTTAGCTGCATAGAGCGGGCGGTTGTTTTTGTCCGGGGCAGTAAGCATGGCAGTCACCAAGCCGCCAGTGCTTGTTCCGGCAATCACGTCAAAGTAGTCGGCGAGCCGAACGTCCGGTCCATCAAGTTCCTATAAAAATAACAAATCATGCCATTTAATGAAACTTTAAATCACTTGAATCTAGATGTGGGAAAATGTATTATATTACCTTTATAGATACTTAAGTTTATCTACTTAGAACCAAAGATGAAACAGAACAAATCATCATCTTTGATCGTCGATCATCGAAAAAAAAAGAATAAGAGAAATATAGATTGCTAGTTACTTGTAATTTGGATTCGAGGAAAGCAAGGATGGTTCCAGGGATTATGCCTCTCACACCACCTCCGTCTATGCTAAGCACTGTCACCATCTCCCCGACAGCGGGTGGGGGATTCTCTATGGCCGGTGGGAGATTCGCTAAGCTGCCCATTCTCTCTCTCTCTCTCTCTCTCTCTCTCTCTCTCTCTCTCGACAAGCAAAACCTCTTAGAACTCTTTCTCTCTCTTACCACAAGAAAAAACTCTTACAACTCTCTCTCTCTCTCTCTCTCTCTCTCTCTCTCTCTCTCAAGATTGGTCTGTGTAAAATGGTGCATCAACCTACTCTTTATATAGAGAAGTATCTCAGCTAAAAATAAAATAGAACTTGTCATGTTGACCAATAAATCCATAATCTCATTTTTTCTTTTTTCTTTTGGTAGTACAAAGTGGGGATTTGCCCAAAAATGGGATAAGTTAAATGAATGGTCCATCGTGCTAGTTGCACTTCTTTTGATAATTTTTGGCTTAATGTTGTTGAGTCATTTTTTCTATGAACGCGTGTCAACGAGTGACATAGTCAATTTTATGTGTCAAAGGGACAAAACTTGGACACTCGAATGAGAACTCAGCCAAGGTAAACTAGAATCGACCCGGACGTGACTCGGGGCGGACGTTCCTCAACAGTATTTAAAATAGAAATATACAATAATTCACATTCAAAGAGCAAAGGCTCTATGAAAGCCACGTTTTCCAAGCGGAAGAAGAAAAGTCAGGCCAGAAAAAACAGGAGGAGAGTTTTTTAAAAGTGTAGTGTAAAACATGAATATAGATATTTCACATTTAAACTGCAAAGGCCCCATGAAAGCCACGTTTTCCAGGATAATTGCATGCATCCCACGTGTTCTACTTTTATTTAGTCCAATCCCTTGACTTTTTGGGCATCCATCTTGTGTCCTAGACAACTCTAAACAACATAGACATGGGTCATGTTTTATTAAGGGCAAGTTTTGTCCAACATAGTATTTAACCAGCTCTAAAGAAGCTATTAAAATTATCAAAAAGTTATCATGCATCAAGATGAAAAAATCCTAGATAATAAATTCTCCCGAAGACAAAAAACATCTGAACACAATTATAATACTTAGTTTGACTTTAATTGACTAACTAGAAATTCGTAAAAAAAAGAATGAAATCAAAAGCCTCAAAACATGTTTTAACCCCTTGTGCGTTTATATCTTGAATGCCTTTTTTTTGGAATGGCAATAAATATATATCATAGCAAAAAAATGGAGGCTGAGATGGGCCACCCATATATACAAAAAGAAGCAAGAAAGAAACAGGAATGAAGAAAAAACAAAATACAGAGAAAACCCCTCCTCATGGAGGAAGGTGGTTGAACCACATAATAGAACCACCGGAAACACAACGCCTAGCTAGCGCATCCGCCTTATCATTTGCCGATCTTCTAACATGCTAAAAGCTGGTAGTGGACCCCGCAGTTAGGTCCTCAATCTCATCAAAAATGGAAAGAAATCTCCACGGAGGAGCCACCCCACCTTTCAGCCAACGAATCTGTGGACACCCCATTTTGACCGAGCCCTAATTAACATTATTAAGCAAAAACCCTATCAAATCATGGAATTGGAACTCCAAATTGCACCCTAAGCTAGGTTAGGGTCCCACCCGAGTCCCTGCAAAATTTCGTCGAGATCCGAGCACGTTTTTCCAGTGAACAAACCTTGAGCGGCATCGCGGTGTAAATATATAAGGAGGGTGAATTATCCTGGAGCGGTGCAGAGCAAATTTGGAATAAGACGCGACTCGTTTGTGCGCCTATCACAATTTGCGTAATCATGCGCTCATAAATTTTGTGGTGAGCCTATTAAAAATGGTAGTGCTAATATCGGTCAGTGCCCCTCTTTATATAAAAGCAGAAAATAAAATAAAAATAAGAGGAGGAGCTCATTTTCTCATTTTTACAGAAAGAGAGAGAGAGAGAGAGCGAGAGAGAGAGAGAGAGAGAGAGAGAGAGGGAGAGAGAGATTTCTGATCTTCTTCTCCAAGGTGTTTGACCGGAGCTCCGGCCATGTTCCGATCATCTTCCTAGATCATTTACGCTGGAGTTTCTTCAATCCTATCACCTTAAATCTGTGTAAGTTTTTCTAGAAATAGCATTTTTCATTTTTCCCCTTTCATACCTTCTTCTCCGTTCGGATTTGGCTCAGATCTGGCCAAATTCATTACAAATCCGGTGACATTTGCCGGAATCTGGCCATTTTCCAGCTTATACTTTCATCCACCATCGTCTTCAACCTTCCTTAGCCACCATCTTAATTTCACAGCCATCCTATTCTTCTTTATTTCCTTCAAACCCTTGAACTCTCAAACCTTCAAATCCTTATCCATTAGAACCCTAGATCTGTCCCTCTGATAGCATCAAATTTCAGATCTAAATGCCCTTGAGTATCAATTTGTTTGTGATGGGCTAAATTTGCTATTCTCGGTCTAGATTGGAGCATTTCTTCATCGTTCAAACCAGCTCAACTCTGTTAAAATTGAACTTATTTTCTATTGGAGTTGAACATGACCTCTTCCAGATTCCAATAATTTCATTAGCATCTGATCATTTCAGCTGGTTTTAATTTTTGCTATATGCATATCTGGTTGTTCTACACTCAAATCTGCTTGTTGCCTAGATAGATTTGGTTTTAATTTGAGAATTTCTTCTGGATCTTATGATGTGTGACACAAAGCCCTAGATCATTACCTTCTCAAGCAAAGAGATCAGGAGTGTTCATCGGTTCTAAGAAAAGGTGAAGAAAAGGAGTCATTACATTTTCTTCTTCAGCTAGATTGATCAAATCTTCGGCTTCTTCATCGTCTGTAAGTCCAATTAATTTTTCATTTTTTTTTCTTTCTTTTCCTCTATTAAATAAATGTAGATCTAGTTTGTTCATAATAGGATTTGTTTTCTGTTACTTCCTGGGGATTTATGAATCTTCGAATTTGATCGTATTTGAGTAGATCTAGCTATGTCTCTGTAAGATCTTATCATTTCCTTTCGGGATTTATTTAATTTTTATTAAAAAAATTCCATGATTTAAACCTTTTCTGTTATCTCTATTTATTAAATCGTACAGATCTAATATAGCATTCAACGCATCATCAGATTACCTGGTGATCTACATTTAGCTTTCAAGGTGTACGAGACCGTGTGTAAGTACGTGTGTATATATCTGTGAGCCTGTGCTTATGTATGTATGTGTATGTAATGGTAATGTCCATGCCGAGTTCATTTGGTATGTGTTTATCCATAATATGTGTTGTTCTCATGTTTGCTCACATTTTTAATAAAGTTAATACGTGTGTCATATATTCATGATCTCATAGTCTGTTAAGAATGTAGTGGATGTCAGTTGTTTGTAGTCTAAATGTAGATTTTCAATTGGAAAGCTAATCCTTAGCAAGTCCAAGAATGGCATGTTTCTTTTAGCTGGTCTTTCTTATGTTATTTCAGTGATCTGTGGGTTTGTTCCTTAGAGTTTTTCCCTTGGAGACTAACACCCTTAATTGTCATTTATAATAATACTTTTGTGATTCCCCTTCATTTTTCTTGATTAATAGCCTGATGCAACTCTGTAAAAAACTAAATATGTGGTTATCAATTTAACTTTGTTGCAGCTATTACACAACCTGTTTGTATTTCTTTTTCAGAATGACTTCTGAGAAACTCTTGTGGAATGTGATAATGTATGAATGGTTCATAGAATATTAAAATGTGAGTGTTGGACCCATTCATTTCCTTATGAAATTTGTGAGAACTGTTAAGTCTTCTTGATAGCCTTGTGAATATCAAAGGTAATCATATGGAAATCATGTTTAGCTATCTTAAAATAAGAGCATAGAGGTATTGCAATTCATTTAAATAGAGAAGGCTTAATATTCTGTTTTGAAAAGGTTAATTAAGTTTGAACACTAATTTTAAATGAGAAATTCCCATAAAGGAAAGATGGAATATTTGCGTGAAAGTAGCATGAGTAGAGTGACAATCTCCTTCCCTATTCAGTTCATACATTTCAGCAGATATTGGCCTGCAATGTTTTGGCATATCCAGACAGTTCAGGAAAGTACTTCTTCTTGATTTTATATTGAATGATGAACTTATTGTTTTAGATTTCCGGAATCAAATCTGTGTGATTTTCTTTGATCACTACAAAAGTTTTACTAGTTTATGATGCATTTCGAAGGAAGGTTTTGCTTGAATGTGAACTTCTGAGATGTGAATGAGCACATATGAGCTTTGTGTGGAATTCTTGACCAATAATTCATTTCTTTTGCTCAAATGGCTAAGGGGTGGGAGTTTATGCTTTGGTTATTTCAAAATAAATTGCAAGGGCCGATTGTAGGGTCAGTGCTTCATAGGAGAAAATAAGGAGAAGTGGTTGGGATATTTCTGTTGTGGATGAATTTTGGTTTGAACTACAACCTTGCATAAATATATAATCCCCACCTCGTATGAATAAATAATTTTGTCATATGATTCATGATATGGACAATGGTTTGTTCGGGGATTCTTTGTGGTGTTGTCTTTGGTGCATAATGTGTGAGAATGCCTGAAAGGTTGATGATATATTACAATTGAATTGAAGTGTGGACATGATTTTTTTGTGCTGTAATTTTTCCTATATATTCTTCCTGCTTAAAGAAACAGGGCAGCAGTGATACTCTATGAGCATGTAAAATGCTTGTTTAGGTCTCAATTTTTGTTTATGATCTGTTGTTCCTCAAACTGATTCCAGTCACAAAGAATTTTAAGAATATTGAGTTGAATTTGAGGCATAAAATTTCAGTTTCTTATTGGTGATAGATGGTGTGCCATATTACAGCATGTATTGTAACCTGTTAAATTTTGTAATGCTTATTCAAGTGTTGAAATGTTAAGGGTTCTTAGAGTCCATTTTTTTAGCTTAAAGTCAATAGAAAATCTCAATTTCTGAGTTCACCTGTGTTTAATGGTTATGGTCGTATACATAATTTCTCTTATAATATGAATTACTATTTTCTTTCATCAAGATTTGTTGACATGTTGTGCATCAGATGTGTTTATTATATCATAATTATTAATGGGATTGCATTCATTGTCCTATTACCCTTTCATTTAATCCGTGGAATATAATGGCGATGAAGGCGTTAGCCCAAGCCCATTTTCTTAGGGGACTTGCTCAGTCCAAGTAGTGCTCCCCTCTTTATTTAGTAGACTAACACAGTCTTTTTAGATATCTTTTAGATAGAAGAGCCCTTCATTTAGGAGACCATTGTGGTCTCATAATGAGTTACACTAAGAGACATACATTGTCTCGGTAGCCCTATTTTGGTAGGATCATTAGAGAGTCTTTGACTGATTTATCGCTTTGGTAGTGTTATTAGAGAGTCCTTGACTCATTTACTTTCATTTCTAATAGTGCTATTAGAGTCTCTGACTCATTTGCCCCCTTCTTTAGTAGCATTAGTTAGGAGTTTCTCCTTGAAGCTGTTGTCACTCTTCTTTATTAGAAACTAGCATAGTCTCATTAGAGCTTTGCCTCCTGAGATTCTATTAATTCCTTGTCTTTGGCATTAGTTTACCAGGTTTAGGGGTTTCCCCTGTTAGCCCTAGGGTTTGGCCCAGGGTGTTGTTTTGTGTATTCCCTTAGATTTTTTACCAAAAGGGTGAAAATACTTTAAAATCCAAAAACACTTAAAACATTTTAAAAATCCAAAACATCTGAAATTCGAAATCCAAAAATATTGAAAAAGCTTTAAAATCCAAAAACATTAGAATATTTGAAAACTCAAAAACATCATAAATTTAAAACATCAAAAACATTTGAAAACATCAAAAACCTTAAAAAAGTGTAATGTGTTATGTTTTGGAGTAGTTTAGGAAAGTTCGTTTCGAACTACGTTGGCTTAATCCTCTTTCACGAGGTACGTAGTGCAGCTTCAGATCTTCATCCCAAGTCTAACCAGACTTTTGTAAATAGTATCGAAAATCTTCTTTTTGAATAAAACTTTAAAACCTTGTTTTCAAGAAGCTCTTCCTCTAGAGTTAGGGATTTGTCCTAGATAGAGAGTTTTAGAGTTAAGGGTTTGTCCTTGGTGTTTGTTTGTTTGTTATGTGCTTGTTTTAGAGTTAGGGGTTTGTCCTAGAGTTATAGGAACGCCTCCATCCGGTCAGTTGGCGATTCACATCGCCGACTGATGACTAGAATAGGATGGGTTAGTCCGCCCTTTGTTTTTCGTAGGAAACACAACCTAGTTACACATAGGTTGTAGGAACCACCTGCATTAGCTTAGGGCTAACCTGCATTTAGTTAGGGCATATAGGGTGTCCTAAAATTCACAATCCATTAGAATTTAAATAATCACATAAGAAGCTTTAATAACTAGTTCGGTCTATTAGATCGAGTCTAGGATAGAGGTCTAGATGTCTTAGGCATCATAGTTTAGAATAGGTGCGAAGAACTAAGTGACTCTGATTCTTAGGGAGGCAGGGATACGTAAGCTTCTTTGGATGAACATCAGACCATCCGAAGACTCGGGTTAAATCGTTTAGAGTCCTAGGATTTGTTGTTTTGTCATGTTGTGTATTTTGTTGTGTTTTCTTACTTTCCTGTGCAGACCTTATACCTTTAGCTGTAGCATGCATGTGTTTGTTCACCAGAACTTAAACACTCATTGGGCATGACACTCATAACCTAGCTATGCTTAGGTGACACTTCTTTCATTTATTTTGTGTATGCTTATTATTCCATCCCCAAGTCATGCATGATTAGGTAGACATTTTTTTTGGGATATTTGTTCCAATTTCACATGATTTTCGCCCAAAACTCTTCAAGGTTAATAATAAATGGCATAAGGGACCAAGTGCTTGCACTCGGACGAATTTGGGGTGCTCTTCGGACCTTCTCCATTCGTAATCAGGCATGGGCCCATATATATTTCCGGTTATCCATTACACAGAGGATTTATTTTTTGGGTTCCATGGCCTATCCATGGATGGCGACTCTGAGTTTATTTCAAGTACGTTTTGGTTTGAGGATTTATCTTTGGATCAAGAGGTATCTCATTCTTTTTATATCGTCACTCGTGCTATGCTATGAGGGTGGCATCCGTTTCGAGAGTTCCTTGGTAGAGATCTCCTCCACGCGTGGATGATCCAGAGGCCGCTGGGGGCTTGTCCCCCACCTCTCTCTCGGATCGGGGTCCACAGAATCACATTTAATGAATCTCCCTCAACAATTGTCAGATCCATTAACCTTCTATCAATATCCAAAATGCCAAAATGTGCCGCCCGACACACCAATAGATCCATAGTATGCCCACACAACATCCCCCTTATCATTGTGACAAACCCCTCCCACTCCTGGATTGCCGGAACTACCACCATCGAAATTAACCTCATACATGTTTTGAGCAGGGGCTCCCATCTTTGCAAAATAAGATCTCTCCCCTCAACACTAAAGCACACCTCCCTCCATCCTTCCCAAAGATCAAAAGCCGATACAAACCGGAAAGAGGGGAGGCATCTCACCCAAGATATAACCAAGGCGATGATCTTCAAGTCAATCCAATGAGGATTCATGGCTTTCCCCTCAAAGACTCTAGAGTTCCTCTCCTTCCATATAGACCACCACATGGCTAGTAAACAAAAATTCCACAAGGTTTTTCCTTTTTCCTTCCAAGGAACCCCTCCCCAAAGGTGCAATAGCGACGGAATAGATTTAGAAAAAACCCAACAAATCCCAAATCTCATGAAGATGAATCGTCATATGATCCTAGTGAACGAACAATGCATAAACAAATGATCCACATATCCCCATCTTGCAGACATAGTGGGCAATGATAATAAGCCACATACCACGGTTTCTCAGAAAATTAATGGTTTGTATTATATCACGACAAACCGCCCAACCAAAGATACAAACTCTAGGTGGGCAATGAAATTTTCATACCTTTGTCGAACATGAAGGGTTAGAAATTTGCATAATACTTTCATAGAAAGATTTAACCGAGAAAGTCCCAGAAAGTTCCTCAGTCCAAAGTCTTTTATCCTCCCCATTCATTTTAATATAACATCCCTCAAGAAGGGCCCGCAGGCTAGAGACCAATTCCACCTCCCACTCAAAAAATGATCTTCTAAACCCCGGGTTCCACACAAGAACACCCTCATTCAACTCAAAGCAATCGCTAACAAAGGCCTCGCTATTTGAAGCCATATTACACATCCCCACACCACACATCCTGCTAGAATGATATTCTATCACCTCTATACACTCTAAATCTAACCTTTGACTTGAAAAGAAAAGACATTTTTAGAATGTCTCTCCAAACCGACAACCCTTTTTTTGCAAACAAGTCCAAGGATTCCCATCTCCCCATATCGCATCCATACTTACTATTGATGACCTTGACCCACCAACAATCATGCTCCTCCCCAAATCTCCATAACCATTTACCCAAGAGCGCATGATTAAAATCTCTAACTCTCCTTAAACCCAAACCACCCAATTTAATGGGGACACAAACCTCCTCCCATTTGACCAAAGCAATACCTCTCTTATCCTCATTCCCACCCCACAAAAATCTCCTCTGGATCTATTCAATCCTAAGGGAGACACTCACAGGGCATTTAAATAAAGACATGAAGTATATAGGTATATTGGACAATACCGCCTTAACCAGCACAAGCCTACCACCACGAGAAACAAGATTCATTTTTCGTGAACCCAATCTTCTCTTAATCCTCTCAACTATAGGATCCCACAGATCTTTATTCGGTCTACGAACCCCTAACGGAAGGCCCAGATACAAGGAAGGCAACGAGTCCAACTGACCTCCCAGAATCACAGCAATTTCCTGAGCCCTCTCCTTAGGAATATTCAAAGCAAAAATTTTACACTTGTGGAAATTAGATTTTTGGCCCGAAATGAGCTCATAGCATCTCAAATGGCTTTAAAGTTTCTCACTTGCCCAGTCTCCTGCTCACAAAATAATAATGTATCATCAGCAAATTGCAAGTGGGAAACCTCCACCTCCTCCAAGCCGATCCTGAACCCTCTAAAAAGATCAAGGCCACTTCCCATCGCCAGTAACCTACTAAGGATTTCCGCCACAATGACAAACAAGAAAGGGGATAAAGGATCCCCTTGTCTAAGCTCTCTAGACGACTTGAAGAAACCCTTTGGAGATCCATTAATGAGAATAGAAAACCAAGCAAATGACACACAACTCTTCATCCACGAACGCCATAGACATCCGAAACCCATACGCTCAAGAGAGTAATCCAGACATCTCCAATCCACTCTATCATAAGCTGTCTCCATGTCCAACTTACACAGTATGCCTTTCTTACAAAGTTTGCAATACGAGTCAATAGCCTCATTTGCAATCAAGGAGCAATCCAAGATTTGTCTTTTTTCTATGAAAGTACATTGATAATCCGATATGATTGATGGAAGTACCCTCTTTAAGTGTTCCGCTAAAACTTTAGCCAAAACCTTATAAAGGCATCCCACAAGACTGATAGGCCTAAACTCCGCTATCATACTAGCACCTTCCACCATAAGAATTAGAGCTATGAAAGTAGCCCCCGTACCTCTATCCAACTCCATACCGTGATGGAACTCATGAAAAAACACCACAAGGTCGCCCTTGACATATTCCCAACAAGATTGGAAAAATGCCAAACAAAAGCCATCAGGCCCGGGAGCCTTATCTCTACCCAAAGAAAAAGCAGCCCTCTCAATCTCTTCGATCTCGAACGGATCCTCCAATTCCCTACTCTGGTCACATTCTAAATGGTTAAAATCCACACCCTTCAGAATAGGCTTCGATATACCATCTGATGTATATATGGCATTATAAAAGCTCAATATAGCACTCAAAATATCTTCCTTTCCGAAAACGACCTCCCCATCCACCATCAATGAGACAATCCTATTACCCCTTCTAGCACTTGCAATAGCATGAAAGTAAGCAGTATTTTTATCACCTTCCTTCAGCCACTTGACCCTCGACTTTTGCCTCCAGAATATCTCTTCATGTAGAAGAATACTTTTATGTTCTTCCCGAAAAAGCCCCAGCTCCTCCCTAGAAACCATGTTCCCCAATCCCTCTTCCTCTAAAGCGCCTAGATCTACAATCCTACTTTCCAACCAATTCTTTCTGCAAGAGTCAGACACTCTTTTCTCCTTAATCCATTCCTTCAACATCTTCTTAACAAATCTCAATTTTCTCCCTATTCTTACGTCTGCAGGCCCCTCAAAATTTTCAGAGGCCCACCATGTTCCCAACCTTTCTTCCATGTTCGGGTCCTGGAGCCATGCTATCTCAAATCGAAAAGGCGGGGCGCCATAAGATTCTAACCTCGGATCCATAAGAATAGGACAGTGATCCGAAACCGAATGAACCAAGGTTCTTTGTATCACCTCAGGAGCCAAGCTCATCCACAAGGAAGCGGTCAATCCTACTATGACTCTCCCCTCTATTCCACGTGAACCAAGCCCCAGATAATGGAAGGTCGATTAACTCATGCCTAGAAATGAAATCAGCGAACAAGACCATATTTCTATTGGACCTCGTGCAAGCCACCCTTTCACACACAAATATAATTTCATTAAAGTCTCCACCTAGACACCAAGGATGGGACCATCGCACCCTAATCCTATCTAACTCCCCCCATAACAACCTTTTTCTCCACCCTTAGAGAAGGCTCATAGACCCCAGAGAAAACAACCCTCACGGCGTCTTCCACCCTTTCCAGAACGACAGACAAGGAGAAACTACGCTTCCATTCCTCGACCACCTTCCAATAAGACTCCTCCCAAGCAACCAAAATCCCCCCAGAAAGGCCTCTTGATCCCACAAAAGAAAAGCTCCACTAACCTCTGAGACCAATACTCCGAACAGTAACCTTATCTATAACCTCTAATTTGGTTTCTTGTAGACGTACAAGACTCGGTTTACATCTTTTAACCATTTCCTTCACTTGAGCTCTCTTCTCCAAAGAGCCCAATCCATTTACATTCCATGATAACGTCTTCATAAGGAACCAATTTTCACGTACTTTCTCCCCTTTCTCCCTAACTTGACACTACTCAATGGAGAACCCTTCTTACCTCCCTCACTCTTCTTATCCCCATAGTTAGCCCCCGATTTCAATCTAGCCAACTCTCAGAATGACTTCTTCGAAGATTCACTCCTGTGAGACTCGTTAATCTCTCCCCCAACCATATCCCTTAATTCAATCGACCGTATCATACCACGAAACTCCGGTAATGGTCCGAGGTATCTTAGCCCCAACTTTTTATCTTGAATGCTTAGGAACTCTCCACCAACTCGTTCTATATACAGCAGTGGAGATGATTTTGAAGATATGACAGGGAGATGAATGTTGAGAAATATTGTAAAAGGATGAGCCCCATCTCAAACATCCTTCAATTAGGAGGATACCAAATGTTTGGTTAAAGCACTTAAGAACAAATGGGAGATATTAAAAACAGTATTTTAGTATGGGTTTTGCTAACGACTGCCCTTAGGGCACCAGTTAGGGTGCATTGGGAAAGAAATTTTACACATGTTTTATAAAGAAATCTCAAAATGGGTGTAAAAGTGTGAAAGTATGTGTAAAATGATTGGAAAAGTTCTTTTCCAATGCACCTTAACCGGTGCCCTTAGGGCACTCGTGAGTAAAACCCTTTTACTATTTGTCTTTCTTTTTTTTTTTCATAAGAACCTGACAAGATTTATGTGATTTTCCATTTACATTCACAAAGAAAATGAGAAGAATTTCATGCCCTTAGGGCACTCCTTAAGATGTGCATTGGAAACTTAATTTTGCAATAATTTTAGGGTTATGATCCCCTGGGATGATAGGCCCAACTTTTAACATGATTTGACGTCAAAAAATGTTAAAATCTGCCCACAATTCACGTTAACAGTGGGGTGTATCATTCAATAGGGGGCGAAAAAAACATCCCCTTAATTTTACACATGTTTTGAGACTTTTGCACATATTTTGATAAAAAAAAAGTCTCAAAAAACATGTGTATACCTCTCATTTCTTTTGTAGGCCACCTCCTTGCAAGCCACGTTTTCCAAGAAAAGAAGTAATTAGGCTAGAGCAACAGGCATTAGCTGCCTCTATTTGCTTTCATTTGAAATGATCAAAATGCCCCTATTTAACAAATTTCCAATGAATGACATGGCATTCTTTTGAAAATTGACCCTTCAAATAGGGATACTTTAGTTATTTTCTATAATATAGCTAGCTACCAAACCAGTCAGTCTTGCTTCGCGTTGCTTCTCTTCTATTAGACACATTGAGAGAATGAACCGGTCCTCTTGTTAATGCTGACAAAAAGGAATGGAGACCTCTCCCAAGCAGAGGAAAACTATTTACCATGTTTGGCCAGCATGAAAAAAAATATTCCCTAGAACATTTGTTGGGCCCGGTGAGGATGGGAGTGAAAAGCTCCTAAAAATTAGGAAAATAAGTAATCAATTCTAAGGCCATGTCTGGAGACACTAGTTTATCATGAAAAGCAATTCATGGTAGCCAAACGTGCCCTTAATAGGTAATGTTTCACTAGTTTTTAAGAATTCTTGACGCTGCCTACTTGTGCCAACTCAATTCTCTTCCTCTCCCTCCTTTGCCACTCTCACACAATCGGGCCAACAAATGTTCCGTGAAATAATTTTTCATGGTTTGCCAAACATGGCCTAAATGAATGTATTTTTGTCGAAAGGGAACTGTGTGTTTTTTACAATTTGTTAACATATTTTATGATTTGTGAATTACTTAAGTCAACTAATTCAAGTGAGAATGGTGATAATGTGCTTTTAGCAGAGCTCCTCATAGTCATGTAAATAACGATGAAGGATACAGCTCATTCCTTTATTAAGTGGTATTTACTGCTTCCCTGTGGGGGAAGGACACTCTTTTAAATCTTTTGCACGTTAAGGAACCTTTCTCTCCCCTAGACAGAATCAGTGAGTTCCTTTTTCATTTGGCTTCTCCTTCTTTTCCTTCAATGTCTGTAATGCATGGTCGAGAATAACTCAGTCTTCTTCAACCATTCTCAGCAATAACGTGTTCTGCCGGCAGTAAAATGGGTAAAATGGGTGCAAGACAAATTTTATGCCCGATTCTATGTGGCAAAAATGGGCGTAAAAATTGTTATGTGCCCATTTTATCTAGACCCGACACGAAGCTAAGGGAAATAAGTTTCTTCCCAAAATTCTTATAATCATTAACAAATCACACAAGACATGTGGCACAAGTATAGTGCTAAAAATCTGAGAATTGACTATAATTGTTAAGAAAATAATTGCTCAACAATCTTGGATTACCATGCAATTATCTCTTATGAGTTAATACAGAACAGAACACTCAAGGAGATAGATAAAAATAATAATATTTGAAAAAGATAACCTTGAACCTAACTACCAAACGAAAGCTGGTTTTATAAACTACAAGCTAATCAATCAAATGATGATCTGATTTTATTCTCTTACAATAATCATATCGCACCTACTAATGAATGGTCAATCTTCAATGATCCATGGATTTTCTCTCATACATTTTATTTAAGCATATAATGTAATCTTTAGAACGTTGGAATCAGGCAGGAGACACATTCTTTTGCCTGAGCCTGCGTTCTTTGGATAGAAGCTTTGCGAAATGAATCAAGGCCTTTTCGTTGGTTCCATTTCCAATCAGTCCTCCTGCTTCTTCGAAAAGGCCTGTCTCCAAGTTCACTCTAGACACTGGTTTCTTCAGAAGATTTTTGCCCACCTCCACCAAATTTAATAGGTTCTCTGTCGTGGATATATCGACCGATGATGCATTGCCAACCAATGTGTCATCCTGTTATTCGAGCAAAGATTCATTTACTAATTAAGTATGAATTAATTAGAAAATAAATAGCACCATTCGAGCTAAAGACAACGTTATATACCCAAATGATAGAACTTATGTCAGCAAAAATTTGCATTTTTTTTTCATGTTATACGTTTAATTTATTTCTTCTTGAAAACATACTATTGGCTTTTCTTCGATAAAGGCAATTTCGCCAAAAGCAATTCCGCAGCACCTCTTTTTAAGAAGAGAAGTGCTACTTCATTTGAATTAAACTTCTAAGACAAATTCAGCAAAAGAGGGGCCTCAAAATGGCTTAGACATTGCCATAAAGGTTTATAAAACTCAGAACTTTGAAACTTTGATTATTCAGAAAGGGGATTTGCTACGCAATTTCGTGGAAGCCATTTTGCACCTGACTTTTGCATGGGAGAACCCCCTCCTCAGATCAATTAAATGAATAAGACAAAGCTAGAAAGTGAGCCTGCGTGGCTTTTCTCTCCTGCAATAGTCCGAGCAAATCCCTTCAAAAAGACTTTGAAAATAAAGCTTTGAAGCCTACTTTGAAAATATGCATATATAAAACTTTTTTCGGATTTGCTAAGCAATTTCGATGGAAAGCCATTTCGCGGCCAACTTTTTCCCAAGAGAAGAGCCACATTAGATAAATTTAATGACTGTGGAAAAAAATTGGCTGAAAAGTCAGACACAAAACAAGAGAGAGAGAGAGAGAGAGAGAGAGAGAGAGAGAGAGAGAGAGAGAGAGAGACCTGGATTCTAAGATAGTTGCACTCGGAGTGGAGAGCTTGGATGAGAACAGAGATATGAATGTCAACCATGTCTCCGCTTGCCTGTGAGAAAGAGTCAATCAAAGGAGTAGCCCCAATGTTATAAAGCCATCCAAAAAATCCCCATTTGGCCGCCATATTTGCACTATACTTCTCTTCCTGCTTTGCTGACCCCGTCCCCAAAGATAACACTAGGAACTTCCCATAATCCGTAGCCTTTATGTCTAAGAAATCTTGGTTATTCATTAATATTTCTTTGCTTACTTCCGATATTGCCGTTAATGCCTACATAAACAGAAAAATATACATAAATTTCCATATTGTCTTTATTGCAATGACTTAAAATTGTACATCGAAAGAAAGAAAGCCATGATAACATAGCAAACATGATTTTAAGTACAGGATTATTTGCGGCGACTCCTCCATCAATTAGATTGAAATCCTTCACATTTCCTTTGGCATCATGGGTTTGGAAGAAGTAAGCTGGAAGATATGTTGGGGCCGCCGATGTACCGATGCATACGTCGGAGAGGTACAAGTCATTAGACACTTCATTTTTTGCCTGAAATTTATATAACAAGCTAACATTAGAGTTGAACATATGTGGCATTGAGACAAAAAAAAGAAAGAAATCAACTGTGGGATACCCAATAGAGAGAGTCTGTTATTGGTGAGGAAATAGGCCCCATGTGGGACACCGAAATGACTATTGGTTCTAGTGAATGACACCCAAAAGGTGGGCAAACAAGACCTTATATATCCTAAATACCAAAATCGTAGAATTTTCAGAGCCTTCCTATGGGGACATAGGAATAGACACGGGAGAGAATTTGAGATTCAAAATCAAACACTGAAATATGAAGGTTGGAATGTATATTAGTACCTTGTAGGTGGAGAAGATGACTGGCTGAAGATACTTAATATCAAAAGCTGGAACTACAATATTTGCTAAGGTTTGGTGCAACTTAGTCTCCCCTAGAATCTCTCTAACCAAAGAGTGCAAGTACTTGCCGTCATATTTAGGTCCAAAGACTGCACCCAACAAGTTTCTAGCTGAACTCAAGAAGCTGCACCCAAGATTTTCAATCAGAATCCTTATAAAACTAGGTAGAAATAAATACATGCAAATACGTGAATTCAAGGGAGGGAGTATTGATAAACGCACCCCTTCTGAGGAAATATCTTGGGGCAGTGTTCTAAGTAGAAGTTATTAATGTCTTTAGCTGCATAGAGCGGGCGGTTGTTTTTGTCCGGGGCGGTAAGCATGGCGGTCACCAAGCCGCCAGTGCTTGTTCCGGCAATCACGTCAAAGTAGTCGGCGAGCCGAACGTCCGGTCCATCAAGTTCCTATAAAAATAACAAATCATGCCATTTAATGAAACTTTAAATCACTTAGAACCAAAGATGAAACAGAACAAGCCTTTATAAAATACACGAATGAGACCGAACAAATCATCATCTTTGATCGTCGATCATTGAAAAAAAAAGAATAAGAGAAATATAGATTGCTAGTTACTTGTAATTTGGATTCGAGGAAAGCAAGGATGGTTCCAGGGATTATGCCTCTCACACCACCTCCGTCTATGCTAAGCACAGTCACCATCTCCCCGACAGCGGGTGGGGGATTCTCTACGGCCGGTGGGAGATTCGCTAAGCTGCCCATTCTCTCTCTCTCTCTCTCTCTCTCTCTAGATTGGTCTGTGTAAAATGGTGCATCAACCTACTCTTTATATAGAGAAGTATCTCAGCTAAAAATAAAATAGAACTTGTCATGATGACCTATAAATCCATAATCTCATTTTTTTTTCTTTTTTCTTTTGGTCCAAAAATGGGATAAGTTAAATGAATTGTACATCGTGCGAGTTCACTTCTTTTGATAATTTATGGCTAAATGTTGCTGAGTCAATTTTCTATTTTAATGTGTCAAAGGAGTTATGAAGGACTTGGAGGCAAAACTTGGACACTCGAATGAGAACTCAGCATCGACCCGGACGTGACTAGGGGCGTACGTAGGGCTGCAACTCGAGCCGGGTTTTACCCGACCCGCATCGACCCGACCCGAAAATAGCTTGGGTTGGGTTCAGGTTTCATGGGTTTCGGGTTGAGCCGGGTTGAGCATTCAAAAGCCCGCATGAATCTCGGGTCAAGCCGGGTTTGAAGGGGCGCGACCCGACCCGAGTTACATAAGTTATAGTATGTAGGGGTGGACATGGTTCGGTTCGGTTCGGTTTTGGGCTAAACCCAGAACCGAACCATGAATAATCGGTTCCCTGAAATTGGAACCAGAACCGAACCATATATGTGTGGAACCGAACCGAACCAGAACCATATATAATCGGTTCAGTTCGGTTCGGTTGGGAAGGACCATAAGAGATGGTTTGCATTGACTATGGATCCGTACAGGTAGAGGCTGTAGGGGCCATTTAAAATGATAGGTGATATCGATTGAAGATAAATGGTTCCCATTCCTTGTACCAATGAAAACAATCTGATCGGTTGATCCAAACACCTTAACTGGATGATTGTAGGCCCTTGATCAATCATGCCTTGCTTAAGGCTCCACCAACAAAATCTAGAACATTGATTTTCGTATACAAGGGGTGCTTACTTGGCATGAGAACAAGATCATGTGGGCACGATGTTCTACAAGATCAACGGTCTTGATTGCACATAAATGTATGGGACTTAAAAATTGATCGTTACCGTTGATCTCTTTTATAGGCGAATCCTAGGCGGACCCAATCGATTTCAATTAACGCTAAATGTCAAGTGGGCCACCCTTCACTAACCATCCAAGACGTACATTACTATTGGAGGGAGCAAGGTGACCCACCCTGCATTGGAATTGGTCCCATGTATTACACCAATCCACCAATGGGAGGAAACAAGACATAAAAAGAGACCCCTCTTTCTCAGAAGTTCCACCACCTTTTGTTTGTCTTTTCCTGAAAATCACTATTTTTCTCAGAAAAAGAGTAGCCCAGTGCCATGAACGTGTATTCATTTCTAGGGAAAAAAAGGAAAAACAAAAAGGGTTGGAAATATCATTTCCCTAGGAAGAACCGCCCTATTCAACTTTCCTGGTTAATCATTGTTGGATGATCCTTTATCCTTAAGCTGTTATCAGTATCTTGATAAAAAATAATGCTCTTTTATATGGTGTTTACGCTACATGCAAGAACACCTTAAAGAAAATACAGTGAGGCCCACACCAATTCGGTTCTCGGTTCCGGGATCCCAAACCCGGAACCGAACCGAATTTTCACCGGTTCCCGGATTTTTGAACCGGAACCGAACCATATAGAAATGGAACCGAACCAAACCGAACCAAATGTGCCGGTTCGGTTCGGTTCCTCGGTTCGAGCCGGAACCATGTCCACCCCTAGTAGTATGTGCATTTTTTTCTATTATTAGTTAAAAGTTAAAAGTGAAAACCCACGCACCCACTGTTATTGTATGTGAGTGTAATTTCTGCTTCTATGAGTTGAGTTGATTCAAGTGTTTGATTCAGCATTGTTTGATTGTAATTACAACATTGTTTGATTACAGCATTGTTTGATTCGATCAAGTGTAATGTGAGTGTAATTACATCATTGTTTGATTCAAGTGTAATGTGAGTGTAATTTCTGCTTCTATTGCGGTTCCCAAAAAGCTTCTTCAATATGAATGGAGTGGAATCTAACTATTTAAACAAATACATTTTTCTTAAAAGTGGATGGCAAGTGGAATTTTATATATGGACTACTTGCTCATATATTTTATAATTTGTTAATTATGTATAGGGCTGGTCTTATCTCAATGGTTGAAGCTTAGTTTCTCAACCTTGAAGTCGCCCAGTTTACCTATAAAAAATATTGTTAATTATGTAAATCATGTATCTTAAAAACAATTTAAGATCGGTGAGCATTTTCGCATTATTTTTTGTGTGGAAAATGCTATTAAAATAATAGCATGCATCACACACGTTCTACTTTTATAATACTTAGGTTGACTTTAATTGACTAACTAGAAATTCATAAAAGGGTTTTGCTAACAAGTGCCCTAAGGGCACCGGTTAAGGTGCATTGGGAAAGAAATTTTACACATGTTTTATAAAGAAATCTCAAAACAGGTGTAAAAGTGTGAAAGTATGTGTAAAATGATTGGAAAATTTCTTTTCCAATGCACCTTAACCGGTGCCCTTAGGGCACTCGTTAGCAAAACCCTTTTACTATTTGTGTTTCTCACAAAGAAAATGAGAAGAATTTCATGCCCTTAAGGCACTCGTTAAGATGTATTGGAAACTTAATTTTGCAATAATTTTAGAGTGATGATGGTTGGGATGATAGGCCCCACTTTTAATGTGTTTTGACGTCAAAAAGTGTGGGAGTGAGGAGGTCATGAAAAGCTCCTAAAAATTAGGAAAATAAGAAATCAATTCCTAAGGCCATGTCCGGTAGGATTTTTTTCCCCCATAGATTTGAGGGGCACGATTGAGATTAGAGGGAGAAGTAGCAAAAAATGAGGAAAAATTCAGATCCAATTTTGTGTAGAGTTTTTTGTTTTCTGATTTTTAGCCACTTATCAACTTGGAGACACTATTTTCCTTATTTTTAGCCACTTCTCAACTAGAAGACACTATTTTTAGTCACTTCACCTGCCATACTCCTCTCGAGACACTAGTTTATCATGAAAAATAATTCATGATAGCCAAACGTGCCCTTAATAGGTAATGTTTCACTAGTTGTTAAGAATTCTTGACGCTGCCTACTTGTGCCAACTCAATTCTCTTCCTCTCCCTCCTCTGCCACTCTCACATAATCGGGCCAACAAATGCTCCGTGAAATAATTTTTCATGGTTGCCAAACATAGCCTAAATGAATGTATTTTTGTCGAAAACGAACGGTGTGTTTTTTACAATTTGTTAACATAATTTATGATTTGATAATTACTTAAGTCAAGTCATCTTAAAAATAATTTAAGATGGGTGTGTTTTTTTTTTTCCCCTTTTTTCGTGGAAAATGCTATTAAAATACTAGCATGTGTTGTTGCACGCAGGCGACATCCCACGACACCTGTGGCATGTTTTATATATTTTCATTCCAACTTGTCTTTTTAATTTTAGTCTCGTGATTGAATAAATAATAAATTCAATGCCCTTGATTTTTCGGCCTTCCATCTTGGTAGATTTTTTTTTTATGGGTAAGCTGGGATTGAACTTGTGACCTCAAGGTTGAGAAACAAAGCCTCAAAATCATTGAGCCACACATGCCTATCCCCAATCATTCATTTGTAGATTTGTGTGGCACTTAAGGTGGATAGCTTAGCAAAACTCTCAAAGAACCAATTTAAGGCTAACATATTTTTTCAATCAATCAAACCGAAATGCATAAGAAAATTAGGGTAAATGATTGTAAGAATAGAGATTATATGATGAAAGGCCCGAACTAACAGTACTCATCATCCCATCCTTGATATTGTATCCAACAACAGCTTCTTTCTAAGGGTGATACTTCCATTGTACCACCTTAACGTGTTCATACGGCCCTTCATCATATAAATTCTCTAAGGAAAGAGTTTCTGCCTCGAGCGCAGTTGGGTTGCCTGCGCTCGACTTAACGCATCCTCTCCTATTGGTTGGCCTTGCGCCCCGCTGTTCACGTGAAAATGTGGCAAACTTTATTGCTTTTTAACGTCAAACCACGTGAAACGGAGGGGGGGCGCATAATCCTAAACGGGGGTGAAAAAATTATAGTCGAATTCGACTTAACGCATCCTAGGTTTCTCTTCCAAGTCGAGGGTTTATGTTCGCACCAGCGAGCGCGTCTTCTTTATCATCATCGGGTTCGCGAAACCCTAGATCTTCTCCATCCTCTTCTCCTTTTGTTTTTCTTTGCTTTTTTGATTGAGATGTGAAACCCTAGATCTCTCTTCAAAGTGGTAATTGCTTCTCTGTTTATTTCATTTGTAGTCTGTTTTTTTCTTTTTTGGGTTATCTGGTTTTCTATTTTGAAACCCTAAGTTACAAACCCATTAAATACTAAGACGCTTATTGTATTCAAACACAAGTTGTGTCACGACTTGTTGGAGAAATGTGTAAAAAAATGTATATGACGAAACACGATAAAAAACAGGGCAAAAGCTAACATGGTTGCAGAAACATGATGAAAATGAGTAGGAACAACTGGTTTAATACAAACTGAAATCTGGGCCTACTTTAAAAAAGTGATATATGCATAGTTTTAAACCCCTAAACCCTAAAAACCAAGTGAAAATTGGGCAGTAACTGTGCTGAAATGTGTGTTGAAATCAAGCTAAAAACAGAGCAATAGCTCACCCAAAATCTGTGTCGAAATCAAGATAAACACAGAGCTCGAATTTGATCGAGCTCAAGCACGAAAAAATATGCATTCTGAATCTTGATTGCAAAATGAGAATCGAGTCTCTTGTATGATTTTTCTTATCTTAACGAAGACGGGATCCTGTGTCTTGAATTTGCATGAATGACCACCTTTTGGTTAGGGTTAGGGTTTTCAATTATTTGGTCTCTCTCTTTCTCAGGTAAGAAATGTTGGCAAAGGAAATTATGTCGATGAGGCTATTTCAGCAAACCTAGAAAGTTAGCACGTGGAGAGAAAGAAAAGCAAAATAATGGGGAAAATGGCAAGTTCAAAGCTAAAGATTGCTATCATCCATCCAGATCTGGGAATAGGTTTAATCTCCTTCCTATTCCTCTCTCTATGTTGGTCTTGTGATTTACTGATTTTGGATTATGGTATATTTGTATGATTGTACTTTGAAACATATCTGGTTCCAGAGTAAAATTAGACTTTTTAGATTACATTGATGGGTAAAATGCAATTTGAAGAGGCCCAAAGTGTAATTTGAGTGTACATTCAAACAAATGCTTAGCTATGACGCTTTAATTATTGATAAGACAGTCGTGACATGTGACCCTTCTAATTTAGAGATTGATAGGGATTAGATTATCTGAATTCAGATTGGAATTTTCATCTTTATATGCCTTGGATGCACCAAAAAGTGGTTTAATGGACACATTTTCCATTTCTTAGCATTTTTTGCTTGCCATTTAATATTCACATGCAAGGTTTTAAATTTCGGCCGAAATCTGAAATTTCGGATTTCGGTCTAGACCGAAACCGAAATGGCCGAAATCCGAAATTGGTGAAATGTACCAAATTTCAGTCGAATTTTCGGAAAAAATATTAATTTTTTAATCCTTTACCAAATTTCAGCCGAAATTACCTGAAATTTCGGCCCAAAAAACAGACATTTCAAGTCCCTTTACCAAATTTCGGGATTTCTGCTGAAATTTCGGTTTCGGTGGGGACCGAAATTAACCCCGAAACCAAAATTTAAAACCTTGTTCACGTGACAGTCCTTGTTGAGTGTATATTTTCCAAATCCAATCCGTTTTGCACGTTTTGACTTTCCTCTCTAATTAGGAGGAAGGAAAGTAAAGAAATGTGAATATATATTCCTTTCCCTTGTATATTGTGTGCATCCAAATGGACCCCTGGGGATTATGATAAGAAGGTAGTCATTTTGGATTTAGACAGGATACTTTTTTCGCTCTGATTAAATTTTGTTGTGAAAAGACTTGTCATTCTGGTGCTAAAATGTATGATGTTTATACATAGGCGGTGCTGAAAGGTTGATTGTCGATGCTGCAGTTCAACTTGCGTCCCATGGGCACAATGTTCATGTTTTCACTGCACATCACGACAAGAATCGATGTTTTGAGGAGACTCTTGTTGGTGAGTTTTAAATTTATTTCATCATTTTTTATGACTTGGGAGGTAGAGAATGGACAATTGGTGGACCTTGAGTGGAAGAACTTATTTACTTTGTGTATACTGAGGTACGTCATATCTAAGTTCTTTTCAGCAATTGATAATTTGCATTAAAAGGCAATTTGTGCATCTACATGACATAAATGGGCATGATAAATTTAATATGCTTTTTGGAGGATTATTTGTTTCTCCCGGGACATGTTTCTAAAATAAGAAACGATGCCCCCAAGAGCACCTGCCTTGTTTTGAAGAAAGGATAAAACGAGGTCTAGTTTTTTATTTTTTATTTTTGTAGAGATTTTCAGTTTTGACCAAATAATAATAAGAAATAGTAATAAGCAATAGTTTGCCGACCCCAACTAGTTTGGGACAAAGGCTTAGTTGAGTTGCGTAATAAGCAATCGTTTGTTACTGGCAAGGAGCTTGTGGCCGAATTTGATAAGTATCTGTCTAGAACTAATGATGCTGACGTGAGTTCTAAGTACTTGCATCGCTGTGTTATCTTGTGACCTTCACTGATTGGTCTCAATTTAGTATAATGGAAGTAACAAGAAATTCAGATCCATTTTCCATTCAAAAAAACAAAACAAAAAAGAAATTCAGATCCATTTTGGACCATTCACTTTCCAAAACCCAGGGCAGGATTTGTCTCATATAGCAAGAGAGATTTTGTGTTACTGGCAAGGAGCTTGTAACTGCATTTTTTAAGTATCTATCTAGAACTAATGATGCTGACTTGAGTTATAAGTTCTTTCATCGCTGTCTAATTATTATTGAAAATTTGTTTAATTAAATAATGTTAGTTACAAACTTAATTGGGGGTCAAACTGGATTCTTGGGTACTCTGGCAGGCTTAGTGCGTGCTTACAAAACCTGACTTAAAAAATTTTAAACTAGAAAGGAAACAAAAATCAAATTCTCAGATCGTCTATTTTGTCCTTGTTTTGGCCCTTTTGCACCTATGTTAATGGCCAAAATAGTTATTTAGTTTGCACGGCCAGCACTTAGCCATGTGTCATTTGAGTTGAGTCAAACCCTCATGAGAAACATGTGCTTGGTTCTCATGTCATCGAAAGCATGCTTGAATACATTGAGATGAGCAAGTTCATTTGCATCAAGATACGTAGATTGACATCATAATGATGAAACTAATAATGGTGCTCAACTCTTACTGAAAATAGTGAGGCGGATTAGGCCCCTATTTTTCTGCAGAGGAATTATTGAATGACTGATGATAACCATCTCTTCTACTGTCGAAAGAAGTTATGTGAATTTGTCACTATAAGATCCCTTGTGTATGCACCATGTCAACATATGTGTTATCTTTAACACTCCCCTTCACACGGTAACGTGTCTTTGAACATGTTCATCTTGTCAGATAAGTATACTGATATGATGATCACCTGTGAGTCCTTTGGGTCGTTGAGATTTACCCACTTGCAGTATGCTAATCACTCTCTTCTCTTAAGTAGCGTTGAGGAGAAAGTTTTTCACCTTAAGGCTATTATGAGGTATTACAAGGCAATATCAGGTCAGAGAATCAGCATTGGATCAAAGAATAAATTTCCCCGGGTCTTCTGTGATGAGCGTATGGTTGAGCAGTGGAGAGGTTGAAAAGTTTGCTCGAATCTTTGAATGCAAGGTTACTTCGATCCTTAACTCCTATATATGGTTGCCCCTTTGTCATTTACTTAAGGGTCTTTGGGTCCGATGATTGAGAGGGTTGAGAAGAAGCTCTCCCGTTGGAAGAAAAGTCGGCTACCTTTGTGGGGTGGATTATGCTTATCAAATCAATTTTAGCTAATATGCCCCTTATCTCTCTATTATAGCCTTGTGAGTAGTGAGTGTCATTAACAGACTGGATCAGCTTTAGAAGAACTTCCTTTGGAACACTAAGGAAGAGAGGGATCTCAATATCCGTAGTCTCAGTGATGTGAACATTGCCCTTTTTGGTAAGCGGATTTGGAGGTTTGAGGGAGAACATTGGAGGGAGATGATTGTTGGGAAGTTTGGTTCTGGATTTTACAGTTTGAGAGTCAGAGGACACTTTTAGGTCCCAAGGCATGACTCTGTGTAAAAAACGTTATGAGATCCATGGACTTAATTTTAAAAAAGTATAAGATTAGGGTGCGATTTGGCTCGCGCATTCGCTTTTGGCATGATCTTTGATGCGGGGATCGCCCATTGAAGGCTGAATTCCCTAGTCTCTTCAGAGTGGTCTTTGACTGTGAGGCTAGTGTTGGTAAGTCCTATGTTCGCTAGGAGGACATGGTGATCTGGAAAGGTTCTTTTTGCTGGAACTTGTTTGATCAGGAGCTCGACATGGCAGTTTCTGTCATAAGAGGCTGGGACTCGATTTTTATTAGGAGGCAAGGAGATCACAAGCGTGTCTGGTTTTGGGGTAAGGTCTTGGTCTGATCCCTTTCCCGGCAGTTACTCATTCCTTCTACCTCCTCACCTGCTAGGAGGGTGTGGAATTCTCCCCCTCCATATCGGGTTAGTTCTTTCTCTTAAACTACTTGCCTAGACAAGATTTTGATGATTGATCTCTATGACGGAGATCCGAGCTTTCATTTTTTGTCTCTTTTCCGTATTCGTGGCGATCGAAACTGAAATTTAGAACCTTTATCTTGACTCGTGATTGAACTATGGCAGCAGTCGGTGGTAGAACCGTAGGAGTGAGGGATGCTTGGAAAGGGGAGGAGTATCATTAGAAGAATATTTTCCCACTACCTCGTTAGCCGCAGTATCATTAGAAGAATATTTTCCCACTATTTAGCATACACGTTGGTCTTTGCTAATCATTATCAAATTTTGAATAGGTTCAAAATTTGCAGCGGACAAGGAGTGAGCATATATCAGAAAAGCTTAGATGGTTAGCTGGGGGGCCAGCGCCCGTCGCTAGGAAATACAAAGGGTTTATTAGTAAAGGTTTCCGCTTTCACACGAAGGCTCGCGAACAGAAAAGGAAAACACAGAATTGTGGAGCTGTTGTCACTGCAAATACAAAAAGTTTGTGCCAGGGATCAGAATCCAATAGCCGGAGATATTAGTTATTACGGTGTTTTAACAGATATTATTGAACTTAACTACTTTGGACGCCTGAAGGCGTTGCTTTTAAAATGTGATTGGTTTGATGTTGTAACGCCGAACAGGGGAATAAAAATAGATGCGTTCGGTTATACAGTTGTAAATATGACACGTCATATTTATAAAAATGAGCCTTTTGTCTTTGCATCTCAAGCTGAGCAAGTATTCTAAGTGCAAGATCACCCCGGTAACAAAGACTGGCATGTGGTTGTGAAGACAAAACCTAGGGACTTGTATGAGGTACATGGGAACAATGATGAGGGAGATGTCCAGACCGAGGCAGCAGAAATCCAAAATTTGGAAGACGTAAATAGCTGGGAACGAATAAATATAGTAAGGACAGAAATTGATGAACCGTTGGAACAATTGACCCAGGCAATACCAGATGATGAAGAATGTGATACAGATTCAGATGCTAGTGACGGCGATGAGAGTCCCTTTGCCAACGATAAATAAACGGGATCATATCTCTTTCTCTATTTGGTGTACTGCTTTGATGGTTGATTTGTTTGAATTTTGACAAAATGTCGCTCTTTTCTTAATGTTCTTACATTTGTAGACTTTGTGTAGTGGAACACTTGTACCTGTTCTTTTTCTAAGAAATGGTTGAGGGGGTATCATATTTGGGAGTTTTGAATCATTAAATGTTGCTCTATTCTTAATGTTCTTAAACTTATAGGCTTTGTTTACTAAAATACTTACACCTGCTATCTTTTGAAATTTGATGGATACATGATCATCTCCACTTAAATGTCAAATCGTTAAATTGTTATCAATTTGCAATAGTTGTATGCTTATTATTTAAGATATCAATCTCAATTGTTAATCATGTACAGGTGATCAGACATGAGGAAACGCAATCTCACTATGCCACCCTCACATTCTCAGGCCCAAGATACACATGATGATTCCCAGGTAGGACAGGGGGATGAGCAGACCGAGGATCTGGATGACCAGGTCGGGCACTTGCATACATAGCCCTCCTTTGTTCCTGAGATACAGGATGTTGCCTCCTCGTCGATGAGGTCTTGGAAGAGACGTGGTCCCACTTACTGCAAAGATACATGGGGATGCCCTAGGAGTCAAAGGAAGAGAGTAGTGTTTAATAAATTTGGCCAGCCCATAGGAAAAATAGGGAAAAAATTCACAAATTTCTTGGGCACTGTAGCAAGACTTGGTGCTGAGTTACCAATTGACCAATTCGACTGGAGGCAAGTGCCTAACGAAAAGAAAGAAGATGCGTGGGAAGTTGTTCAGGTACGATGAAAATAAATTGTATTATTAACTTCCTACAAGTTCTTTTAGGAAGCTAGTATTATTTTGATTTTAAATTTTGTTATAATTCCATGGTATTAAAGACTTCTTACATGTCAATTTAGGATTACTATGATGTTGATGAGATGCATAAGAGTTGGACATTGAGTAATATCGGTACAAAATGGAAAGATTGGAAGTGTTATTTGAGAAAAACTTACTTCGATCCTGGTTTCCCATGCACGGATGATAGAGTAATTGGTGACCAGTGGACGGGTCTCTACGCCCATTGGCAGTCATCGCTTGCTCAGGTAAAATGCAATCTTATTTTGGTTTTAACATTAATATTAAAAAATTAACATTATTATATTTGGTTGCTAATTTCAGAAGCACAGTATAACGAACAAGGCTAACCGATCCAAACAAGTGATGATGCACACAAATGGGACTCAGAGCTTCGCATGTAAACGCTATGATCTGGTAATTTCATGAACTTCTAATTTAATTCCTCATTTATATATTGGTTTTGACATGATAAAATTGTTTTCCTGTTGACAGGAGAAAGGAAGTGGCAAGGTTCTTAGCCGCCCTGAACTATTCAAGCTTACTCATACGAAGAAAAATGGGAAGATTGTTGATAAAGCTTAAATATAATGTGCCAATACTATATGCTATTTTTTTATTTATTTGGCCGGTTTTATGTTAAGCTTTATTTCTATTGTTTTTTTTTTCTTATTTTCAGAAAAAGTTTACACAGTACGAGATGGAGCATCCTGAGTCTTCCAGTAGCAACGTTGCAACGTTGCAATTTTCAGAGACGACGCCTTTGCCCATTTCATAGGATCAGAGAGACATGGCAGGGTGCGGATGATGGGGTTTGGTACGACCCCAACTGATTGTTTTGGGCCATCACCAAATCGCATGGATTATCAGAGAATGATTGAAGAAGAGCGCAATGACAAAGAACAAATTAGGGAGGATTGTCGCCAGTTTAAGGAGGAGGTGACCCAGCAGCTTCAGAATTTCATGTCAAATTTCAGTGGTAGCCAGGTAATGTTTGAAATTATGTTGCATACAAGTAAGATACAAAATTGTAAAATGAGTTTTTTTACATAACGTTTCTATTTTATAATAATTTTAGAATACTGCCGATGCGACTCCATCACGAGATGTGACTTCCCCCCTGCAAGTCACCCGCCTTGCTCCTCCACAGAGGTATAATTGATTTTACATTTTCATCCAGCTAATTCCAATACTTGACCGCTATCATTGACTGTGTAATTTGCAAGTTTTCATTTCCTTAATGTTGCTTAGGTTATTTTGATGAGCTTGGCACGACCGGGGATTGAATTGGCCAAAGGACTTCTTGTGAGCAAAGATCCGGCGACGATAGTTGATGGCACACCGATTGGGCCAGGATTTTCTCTTGTTAGTGTCAGGGTTATAATAGTGGGCGATGAACTTCTGATAAGACCATCAGGACGACGGAAAACTATTAGAGACGTGGCTGGAGGACATGTCGTTTGGCCATCTTTTTGTGTAAGTTTGTGATATAATTTTGGTTTTTAATATATATTTTTATCATATATTTACTAATCGTTTTCTTTATTTTTGTTTTTTTTACTTTCTTTGCAGGTTAAAGAAGCACCGAGCAATTAAGTTACTTTTATGTTTGTAGTACCTTTTTGTAGTTATGGACTTGGATGTTATCTGTTTTTTGTAGTTATGGATGATGAGTGACATCATCATTGGGGACATGCTAATCTATAGATAATCTTCATGTGAACAGTGGTTGGGGATATGCTAAACTCTTGTATCCGATTCCAAATTTTTTGTGTGGACGAGGTAGTAAAGGGATGATTTTGATGGTGGTCATATTATTTTTGCGTAATGATTTTTATATCTTATGTGTGCATAAATAAGGAGGTTGATATGAACAACTGATCAGGTAGCAAAGGGATAGGAATTGCATTCAGCATTGTTTATTCTTTACTTTCCATTCTGATGTAATTTTTCTTTACTTTCCTTGATGAAGTAACTTTTACTTTTAGTTTTCTTTAGGAATTCAGTGTAAATAAGAAGTTGTCAAGTTGTGGATGGGTCATGAGTCGAGAGTTGAGAAGTTGTTGCTCATTTTCCCTACAGACACGAGATCTACGATGAGAAAGGTAGTTCCCATCTATTAGCATTAGCATTTGATATAGAAATGCTGAGATAGATAGTTTTTAGTAATATTAGCATTTGCTCACTTTCCCTGAAATTCATGTCTCTAGCATGTGTAAATTTGGGAATTTGGCATATATTTTAGTATGCCTTCATGTGTTTATTGTATTTATGTTGAGTGTTCTTAGATTTCTCTTGCTTCTTAACATACTTACACTATGTAGGTAAGGTGGGGAAATGTAGATTTTCTGCTGCCTTTCGGTAGAGTCTAGAGTGCTACAGACGGCTTTATTCACGGATTGGATGAAAAGGTACCCTTTCTTTAATACTAGCTTATGCATATTTTAGTTGAGTTTTTGAACAACTGATCAGTCATTATACACTTGCTTATGGCCGTTGTTTATGAGTACATTTTGCTATTCGCTTGCATTGAAAATATCAAGGAAAGGTTTGAGTTTGATGCTAATACGAGCAGTGTCTTCTTCATTGAAAGCCCATTGAAAGGGTTTTTGGGTCAAAACCCATCTTCCGGTGACAGTGGGTATGCAAGCTATTGACGGGGGATTTGGAAATGGTTAAGAATTTTGATCAATGGGTAAGAGGAGTTGGGTTTTGAAAAAAAAAAACACTTTAAATCGGTATGCAAAGGGTTTTTTGTCTAAACCCAACAGCTTGCATAACCATTGACCTTAATTCTTAACCAAAATAGCACCCACTCAAAGGATTTTTTTTTACCAAAACCCATCTTGTTACATACAGAACCAGAATGTAACATGAAACTCTTCTATTTGATTTTTAATCATCTGTTGTTTTTCATTTTTTTCATACAAAACCCATTCAGATGCAATACATACATCCACCAGTGACCAGTCTCATGTGAAGAAGGAGGAGGAAAAGGCTCAGGAAGAGGTATGCATACATCCACCAGTGACCAGTCTCATGTCTTGATTGTACTTCTGTCATGTATGTGTGTACTGATACAAGTATTCAGATCTGATATGGACACCAAGCATTGAACTGAACAAACGCCATGAAATATGAGGATCTTCAATAGGTTCTTAATGTGTAATGTATTATTTAGATTCCATTCAAAATGTATTATTCACATTACAAAAAGATTTATGCTAGCTTGTATAGAACTCAAAATCTACATAAATGTAAGGCCTAACATTGTGATCTTTTGCTTCCTTCAGGGATCACACTTCGAGTCGATCAATTACACGCTATTGTTATTTAGAAAGTCATAAGCTTCGTTGGTTAGAAGATTGATAGTCTATGACCATGAGATCAAATCCCAAGTCATCGGTAGTGCAATTTCCTCTCATTGACCCTATCAATGTGTACAAGTCCCCCACACTCATGGATAGGGAGTTCTATGATCAAGAATCATCACCACCAAGTCACATATGACACAGTGTATAAGTGAGATTTCCCGACTCCTCTTTCTGTTATAGTTTATGCACACAAAACATTGTGTTCTTTCTCTTCCTTTAGAGATCACTCTTCTAGTGAATCACACACTAGTGTTATTCAGAAAATTAGAAGCTTCTCTGTTCATGGGATTGATATAGTGTACGACCATGAGATCAAATCCCAAGTCATCTGTAGTGCAATTTCCTCTAATTGACCATGTCATTGTGTACAAGTACCCACTCTCATATTTGAATAGGGAGTCCTATCATCACCACCACCTCACACATGACAGCTGTATAAGTGAGATGTCCCGACACCCCCCCTGCTGTGATAGTTTGTTGATCTACACATATTCAGAGAATCTGTTTTTTTTAATCTACATCTATAACAATCTTTAACATCTGATTCTCTCATATTCCCAAGAGAAACAATCTATATCCAATGAGGGGACACTTGCAATCTAATTAATCGGGTGGAAGAGAGTCAATATTCTCATATCCATCGAAAGAGGTCAAGTGATCTCAAACCAATCAAAGGAGAAAAGAGACCCAACACCCAATATATTCACAATGTATTCCATAATATTATTATGATTATATGATTAACAATGCATGTAGTCAGGTACATCACATCAATTACCATCCAGGGAAACGATACTAACAACTACTCAAGGCCTTGTACCAAGAGGTGACGAAACCAAAATGACTCATTTGAGTTTTGAGTCGTGGTAGTGAGTTATAACTTGTTCAATAACCCGCATCTCCACAAACTTTATAACCATTCAAATAAAAAGAGTTTTAACTTGTTGAGGACATTTTTTGAATGATAAACTTTTTGAGTACATATGACCATGTACTTTGAGGTGTGGAAACTGAGATGATTCATACTTGTTTTGATTCGTGGTGGTGAATCTTATTTTATTTTTAAATGTGTGGAAAAATGGGAGGTGTCTTAACAAGTCAAAATGTTGTGATTATTCTGATTGCTCTAAACCATTAAGGATGGGCAATAGTATACATGACTATACCAAATTATGCCCAACTCAAGAGTAGAGTCCCCAGCTGGGCCGATCGTGCTATGGATGAATTATGTTCAAAACTTAGTGCTCACAAATGTGGTAGTGTCAAAGGCGATGAAGTAACTTAAAAAGGCTAAATTATCCTGGAAAACTCATTTTTCAGTGAAAAAGTTTACCAAGAAATTTTCCATGCATCTAAACGCCCAGCCAAGATTAGTTGTTTACTCCTTGAGCATTCACCTTTTGATCTAGGTGATCACATAGGCAACCTTTATTAGCTTAGGTTCAGGTGCCTAGGCAGGTCTCACGTAGGAAGTAGAACCTTGGATATAGGGGTGTAAACGAGCCGAGCCGAGCCGAGCTTGGCCAGGCTCGGCTCGGCTCGTTATGCTCAAAAGCTCGGCTCGGGCTCGAATCAGGCTCGGGCTCGGCTCGGCTCGGTCAGGCTCGGCCAGGCTCACGAGCGGCTCGCGAGCCTTACCGAGCTTTTTTTCACACCCCTCATCTTCCCTGGACAGCCCTAATCCACAACCTCAAAAATGTTACGATTCACAAGAGAAACTCCGTAATCAACAAGGTCCGTAATAGAAATCATGGAATACACAAATCAAAACTAATAAACGTCATACAGATCCCAAATAATAAAGTAAAACACGAAAATCCGAAGCTTACCGCCATAGTTAACGAGCCCAGGCATGAATATAGTTGAATAAAACCCTTGAATCTGAATTTACACAGTTTCCCAATGAAAAAACCCTCGTTCGAGAGTAAAAACCGCGAGAAGCAGCAAAAACACAAGAAACTGAATCAGATCCAAAAGTTCACAAGCTGATAGCATCACAGGTTTAGACCATCGGTGTTATTGGAAACCCTATAGAAGGGCAAAAAAAAATGGAACCCCAACGGGAGAAAAAAGGAGAGAATTCTGAACTTACTTTCCAACCAATGCCCTAAATATTGTAATTTCACTACTTTTTTTACACTATGGGGGTGGTCCAAGTAACAAATGGTTTAGACCATCGGTGTTATTGGAAACCCTCGTTCGAGAGTAAAAACCGCGAGAAGCAGCAAAAACACAAGAAACTGAATCAGATCCAAAAGTTCACAAGCTGATAGCATCACAGGTTTAGACCATCGGTGTTATTGGAAACCCTATAGAAGGGCAAAAAAAAATGGAACCCCAACGGGAGAAAAAAGGAGAGAATTCTGAACTTACTTTCCAACCAATGCCCTAAATATTGTAATTTCACTACTTTTTTTACACTATGGGGGTGGTCCAAGTAACAAATGGGGTTCCTAAAATGAAGTGACATATTTTGCCTCCCCTTTTACTCCCTAGACAACCCTTTTAGTGTATATATTAATATATATATATATATATATATATATATATATATTTAAATATATTAAATTCTTAACGAGCATTAACGAGCCGAGCCGAGCCGAGCCTGGCCTAAATCGGGCTCGGCTCGTTAAGGATTCGAGCCGAGCTCGAGCCGAGCTTTTTTCGAGCCGAGCTCGAGCGAGCTTCCGAGCCCGAGCCAAAATTGACACCAGTTGGATAGCCTTTAAAAGGCACAGCAGTGCCATCCTTCATTAGCTTTAGTTAACCACACAAGAGTTGCACACAGACTTATTTTCCTTTCAATGGGTCCCTTTTCATCTTGCCACTTTGTGAGAGTGTTAATTTTCAGAGTTGACCTCACATTTATTTTGAAATCTGGTACAACATCTCTCTCTTTGACGATGGGCTGTTTTCGTATCATATACAGTAGTAGTACAGTACAGATTGATCTAACTATCGACTACAAAATCCATTTATGATATTTTGTATTTGTACTTTTAAATTTTCTGAATTTGGATTCGTAGTGTAGTACAGATTGATCTAATTATCAACTATGAAAATCCATTTATGATATTTTGTATTTGTGCATCTAATTTTCAGAATGTGGATATGGATAATTTTGATGACTTTGGCGTTGATTTATATCCTGTTCTTTGAGGCATCCTTATCCGACTCGGATCCTGATGCTGGCATGATGAATTGTATTAGGGATAAAAAAGCAGCTAACATTGTTCCAAGGTATGACTTTCTTAATAGTTTCAGATCTCTGTGTGTACCTCTTTCCTTCAACTTTTGTCCTTGTGCTACAGTTCTCAGTTCTCACTAATATGTCAAGTCTATAAATGGGATTTATTAGCGACTTTTGCAGAAAAGCATTTCGCGGCTGTCTGTTGCATGAGAGAGCAGCCACTCAGATGAATTAAATGAATAAGACAAAACCTGCTGAAAAGTGAGCCTATGTGGCTGCTCTATCATGCAACAGCCCGCTGTGAAATGCCTTTATTCAACAGCCACACACACACACACACACTCACTTCATGCATGAGCTATTACAATTTCATCCTCTATCATAGAAAGCTTTTTCAGTTCATATTAAGCCTTTATTAGTATTGTAAGAAGTCATGTTTGCTTTCTGAGAGTTAGTCTTTCAATCATCATTTCTATTTGCTCCTCAATGAATAGTTAAGACTTAAGAGAAGTAGTTATATGAATGGTTTTAAATTTCAGCCGAAACGAAACGAAATTACCAAAATATTTCGGTTATGGCCACGGCCGAATTGATGTTTACATGAAGTCGTTTCTTTACAAGATTTCGACGAAATTTCACCGAAATTCCGAATTTTAGTTGAAATTTCGTTTTAGCCATTTTTACTAAATTTCCACCGAAATTGTAAATATGTGCCGAAATAGCCGAAATTTCCACCGAAATCGCCGAAATTTTCACTGAAATTTTAGACATTTCGGTCGAAATTTAAGAAATAATGAAATCTTTGTCATAATTTTTAAGTGATTTCGGCCGAAACCGAAACTGAAATATTTCAGAGATTCAAGATTTTGATTGAGCGAATAAAATTGGCGCCTTTCATGCCATTTAAGATTTTTCTGGATAGGCGAAGATTCTAGATTTTGATTGAGTGAATAGAATTGGCATCTTTCATGCCATTGAAAAATAATAATAACAAAATTGGCATCTTTCCTATGGAAAGAACTGAGAGATGAGAATTAGAAGATTAGAAGCATTTTTTTGAAACCTTCTTTGGCTTTTAGTTATGCTATATGTTGAAAACATTGAAACATCTTTTTTCAAGTATACTAACAAATAATGAAAGAATGCTCTTGTAAATGATTACCAATTCTACCAGAAACAGTCAACGAGGGAATATTTCATAATTTTATTACTACAGTGTTGACTTTAGTTGGACATAGGAGCGTTTTATATTTCCAGCATAGGCTGTTGCTTGCAGATGTAAATGGGTGGATTGGAATGTTAGGAGTTTCTGAACCTCCTGTGCAATGTCGAAAATGTCATTTTTGTTTAAATAACAGAATGCTGAAATTACATGAATGATCATTGTTCTTTTGTTAAAAAAATAATGAAACATTCAAATTGTATAAATCAAATTTTTACTAAAGTATCATATAACGCATTTCCATGTTTTGCCTAGTCAGCCCTTTTGGGCGAAGGCTCAGTCCCAATTGGATTTCTTGTTGAGCTATCTAAGTTCCTCAACTGAATCCTCTTCTAGTGTGCGCCTTTGAACTGTGCTGCGAATTTGTAAGTATTTTGTGAATCGCTCATACATATTTTGTGAATATATGGTATGGGTACAGGCATGCATCACTTTCATCTTCTGTGGTATAAATTTTGCTCTCAATGTTACCATTCTTAAATATCCAGCTAGTACAGTGTAACTAGTATGATTGATTTCCAGAGTTTAAGCAGATTCTAAACTTGCTACTTGCCCCTTCTTTTCTATCACAATGTATCTGTAAAACAGGTATAATTTGTTGGAAAATTTGAGGGCACTGTTGTTGATAAAAAAACAGAAACTTGTTGCTTCAAGGCGTGCTATCACTTTCCTTAAGACAAGATTCGCCCCCACTAGTAGTGTGCAAAGGGGATCCGCGAATTGCCTCCTTAGTATAAAATGAAGCCTAGTAGGGAAGCCCTACTAATGTTTGATGACGCGTAGCACTAGCGGAATCAAACCCGAAATGCCCTTCCGAAATTTCAAGCCTTAGAGAAATTTCTAGATAATGTTTCTGCAGAAAAACAGTATCTAGAACAGTAAACAAAAGAAAAACAGTATATAGAAATACTTGGGGATTTTGTAGGAGTGTAGAAGAGAGTGTAGAGTCTGTCAGAATTGCCAATTCATTTTTCTATATGAAATGACTGAATTCTGCGCATTTTGTAGACCACCTAGTGTCTTTTCAGTGTGAAAAACACCTCTACAGGGCACCTTTCCAGAATGTTTGAAATCTGACCGTTAGATCGCACCCATTGATATTGAACGGTCCTGATCGATTCTAGAGGTGACTGTTGGTAAGTGCAAAGTGCGCCTAAAAAGGCGCCAATAAAGCGCCACTATGCGCCCTATAGCCCATTGCCCACGCCGCGCGCGCGCGTGCGCGTGTGCGAACGGTGCGTTGCACCGTCCCGCGGGTCCAACCATGGGTTCAACCCAATGTGCAATCAACAAGTATTAGAAAAGGTAGTGCTTTATAAGCCATTCTCTTTCTTTTCTCTCATCCGGTACGGGACTATCTTTTCAACTACACTTCTACATCCTTTTGTAAGAGCAAATATTTCCAAGAAAACATTTTCCTTTTCCCAAACGCTTTTGATAAAACATTTTCCAAAACACTAAAACATGTAAAATACATGATTTTGAAAATGCAAAATCACTAACAATCCCCCACCATTTTCAAAATCAAAGAAAATTTTCTCATCGGGCTTGGAAATCTTATGCATAGATGAAGGTATCTCTCGATTTGAACCTTCACTTAGTGAGGACATATCAAAGTTAACCAGAATTGCATAGTAGACGTATCTTTGAACTAGCTATTCTATTTGGTTAACCGGATACATCTCACACACAAGATTTCACTTCTTTGGGCAATTTCTAAAACCGACACATGTACTGGCCTTGTGTCTATATCTTGGTTTCATGAGCGCTCTAGAGACTAGCCAGGTCTCATAGGAAGCAGCACCACTCCCACACTCATATAGGTAGGCTTATCAAGAGTGCCCCTGTAACTAAAACACTCCAACACTATGTTATAAGCCTATTAAGAGTTTAAATACTCAGCCTTCTCCTTTTAAACATTACAGGTACCAAGCACTTTACCTTGGGATGGCAAATAATACAGATTATAGTGCTTGCAATCACTCCATATGATGTACTTGGACTCATTGAACTCAAGACTTGATGTTTATTCAAGTGTTGAGTTGATGTTCCATCATTGGTGACTATTGGTTAATGGCTTTAACCCCATCCCTAATGATGTTTTACACACCAGATCTCTTGCAAGAGCTTTAATGAATGGATCGCCCAAGTTTTGGCTCGATCTCACAAAATCAATAGTTACTACTCTATTAGTAAGTAACTCTCTTATAGCACTATGTCTAAGTCCTATATGTCTGGACTTACCATTATAAACATGATTATATGCCCTTGATAGTGTGGCTTGACTATCACAATGGACATAAATCGATGGCATTGGTTTAGACCATAACGAAATTTCCAATAACAAATTCCGAAGCCATTCCGCCTCTTTACAGCATGCTGCCAGAGCTATAAACTCTGCTTCCATAGTTGAAGTTGTTATGCATGTCTGTTCCTTAGAGGCCCAAGGAGACTGCTCCCCCACCAAGGGTGAAATCCACCCACTGATTGATAAATAGTCTATACGCTCAGTTATCCAACTAGCATCAGAGTATCCTTCTATTACAGTTGGATACCCACTATAACATAAACCATAGTTTATAGTTTTCTTTAAATATTTTAAAATTCTATAGACTGCATTCTAATGAGAAAAACTAGGATTACTGATAAACCTATTAAGTTTACGTACAGCAAATTGTATGTCTGGCCTAGTACAAGTCATAGCATACATAAGACTACCAATTACACTAGCATACCCTAGTTGAGATTTCTTACTTGGTACCCTATTCAAAATGTGACAAGCTGTAAGTAAGGCTTCACCCCAAAACCTTTTATTTAAACCAGAATTAACAAGCATAGCATTAATCATTTCAGTAAGTGTCCTATTCTTCCTTTCTTCTACACCATTTTGTTGTGGTGTATAAGGGGCAGAAGTTTCATGGACTATGCCTACTGATTCACAGAAATGAGGAAAGTGATATTCACCACCTCTATCTGATCTGAGACATTTAATGCTTGTTATACATTGGTTTTCTACTTCAGTTTTATAAATTTTAAATTTTTCTAAAACCTCATCTTTATGACCAAGGAGATAAACATAACAGTACTTAGAATAATCATCAATAAATATAACAAAGTACTTTTTACCTCCCTTTGTGGGAACACTATGTATGTCACATACATCACTATGTATTAAATCTAACAAGTTAGAAGTTCTATCTACTTTAGGGAATGACTTAGTAATTATCTTAGTTTGCATGCATGTTTTACATCTATCTACTAAGTCATTTTCATATTAAGGTTAACTTAACCATATCATTCATTTTCCTAGTATTTACATGTCCTAAACAATTATGCCATAAAGATAAAGAAGAATCCAAAACATAAGCAACGACATTCACTTTATTGATATTAAGTTTGAACATCCCTTCATACATATATCCCTTCCCAACAAAAGTACCCCCCTTAGAAAGAATGAACTTGTCAGATTCAAATACAAGTTTGAAGCCATTCTTGTTGAGAATGCTTCCAGACACTAAGTTCTTTCTAACTTCTGGTATATGGTAGACATCGGTTAGAGTGAGTCACTTGCCGGATGTGAACTCAAGTTCCATCTTGCCCTTCCCTTTGACTTCTGCTGTCGACGAATTTCTCATGTATAACATGCTTCCATCTTCAACTGTTTCATAAGTTGAAAACAGGTTCCTGTCTTTACAGACATGCTTCGTCGCACCAGAGTCAATCCACCAATCATTGCCATCTTCAAGCATATTTGCCTCTGAAATCATGGCGACAAACCTTTCTTTGTCTGTTGGTGCACCCGACTTCTTATCCTTAAGCAGTCGGCACTCACTCTTGTAATGGCCTGGTTTGCCACAGTTGAAACAAGCACCCTTTCTTTTCTTATTCTTATTAGTCTTCTTTTCAGGATGTTTGTTTCTCTTTCAATTGCCTTTTCCTTGTTGGTTCGAATTCTTGACATTTTCCACCAAATGGATCTTAGAGGATACAGTTTCATTTTCTTTCTTGTCTCTGATTCTTGACTCTTCCTCAATCCTGAGGCATTGAGCCAAGTCTTCAATAGACATTTCATCTTTCTTGTGTTTTAGACTTTTTCTAAAGTCTTTCCAAGTTGGTGGAAGTTTGTCAATAATTGAAGGGACAATGAAGGAATCATCAAGAATGATGCCTTGCAAATGAATTTGATTAATTAAATGTTGTATTTCATGTAATTGATCAATAACAGACTTATCATCTACCATTTTAAAATTTAAAATTGACTCACAGTGAATTTCTTGCTACTGGCATCTTCCGCCAAGTATTTGGCTTCAAGTGCATTCCAGATTTCACTTGCTGATCCCATGCCTTGATATATGTCAAATAGTGTATCTGACATAGCATTTTGGATGTGCCCTTTGCAAATGCAGTCATCCTGTTCCCACTTCATCCTTGCACGACCTCCGCCAAAGTTTCATTTTCATTTGCTGCCGGCTTTAGAGTAGTGAGAACCCGGACCACTTTGAGTGATGTCAAAATGAAGTGCAACTTCTTCTGCCAGCGCTTGAAATTTCCTTTGTCGAAACGTTCGAGTTTGACAAAGTTTTGGGTCATTTGACGAACTGAATAAAGTGCCATTGAAACAACAGTAAATAATCTTGTCTTAAGATTGTTGGAAAATTTGAGGGCACTGTTGTTGATAAAAAAATAGAAACTTGTTGCTTCAAGGCGTGATATCACTTTCCTTAAGACAAGATTCGCCCCCACTAGTAGTGTGCAAAGGGGATCCACGAATTTCCTCCTTAGTATAAAATGAAGCCTAGTAGGGAAGCCCTACTAATGTTTGATGACGCATAGCACTAGCGGAATCAAACCCGAAATGCCCTTCCGAAATTTCAAGCCTTAGAGAAATTTCTAGATAATGTTTCTGCAGAAAAACAGTATCTAGAACAGTAAACAAAAGAAAAACAGTATATAGAAATACTTGGGGATTTTGTAGGAGTGTAGAAGAGAGTGTAAAGTCTGTCAGAATTGCCAATTCGTTTTTCTATATGAAATGACTGAATTCTGCACATTTTGTAGACCACCTGGTGTCTTTTCAGTGTGAAAAACACCTCTACAGGGCACCTTTCCAGAATGTTTGAAATCTGACCGTTAGATCGCACCCATTGATATTGAACGGTCCTGATCGATTCTAGAGGTGACTGTTGGTTTGAGTAAAACCTCACTCCAACCCAGTCATCGTTAGATCAACCATCTATGGTGTGGATCGCACCCACTTGGCACATGACCGTTGGGGGAAAGGACACAACCCATTTGATCACACTCTTTGACCGAAGTACAAAGTGCGCCTAAAAAAGTGCCAATAAAGCGCCGCTATGCGCCCTATAGCCCATTGCCCACGCCGCGCGCACGCGTGTGCGAACGGTGCGTTGCACCGTCCCGCGGGTCCAACCCAATGTGCAATCAACAAGTATTAGAAAAGATAGTGCTTTATAAGCCCTTCTCTTTCTTTTCTCTCATCTGGTACGGGACTATCTTTTCAACTACACTTCTACATCCTTTTATAAAAGCAAATATTTCCAAGAAAACATTTTCCTTTTCCCAAACGCTTTTGATAAAACATTTTCCAAAACACTAAAACATGTAAAATACATGATTTTGAAAATGCAAAATCACTAACATAATTGGTGTATGTTGACTCTGATTCTCCGAGCCTTCTATTTCAAGATATCAAAAGTTCGTGCCTTCTATTTCAAGATATCAAAAGTTCGTACCAAGTGATCTCAGCGAGGCTAGTTCAAGAGGTAAATGCTTTGGCTCTTTTCTTTTGTATTAATCTCTAGAAATTTATCTAAGCTTCTCAAGCTCCACTATGATTAAAATATCAGGAAGCCTCTAGACTTCTCACACTCCACTATGATTGAAATATCAGGAATCCTCAAGAAGCACTCTGATATGGATCGTGGTATTGAAGGGGATAGGTTGCCAAAGAAATCCGAAGAACAAATGAACTTGGAGTAAATTTCTTTGTGCTCATTTCCCTTCATGCTTTTACTTTCTACCTATATCTATGGCTCCCCATGTTTGTTAATTCTATGTTACAATGGAATTTTATAGAGAGGTAGATACCAGTACTCCAACATTGACAAACATAGAATTGCCTGCGGAGCTAAGGTGCTCTCTTTGCAACACAATCTTCAAAGAGGCTGTGATGATACCATGCTGCCAGCATAGCTTTTGCGACAAGTGTAAGCTCATTCACGAATATTCCCAAAGTTCCAAATATGATGAATTGTCCCTATCAACTTGCCCGTAGCTTTATTCATTGGCTTGTAAGACCTGTTAAGAATCCCAGATAAATCACAATAAGATAAAAATTATATCATCTCCCCAAGGGCTGTTTTTTGTCATTGGGAAGTGTTGGTAACTTTCTAGTTTCTACAAACATAAGCGGACTTCATTTTACGTACCTGCATTTATTAATTTTTACCTTAAACGTGCCATTTGGCTGCAGGTATACGTTTGGTATTGGTTGAGAAGGAAAGGTGTCCAAAGTGTTCTTCTACCAAATGTAGATTAGATGATTTGCTTCCAAACGTATCCCTCAGGCAGGCAATTGAACATTTTCTCGAGTCTCAAGTAATAATCAGTGGTTCAGACAATACTCTTCCCAAATATGCTCCAGGTGAGATAAATCAATAATTCTTGAAGTAAAACATACCAACCAAAGATCTAAGAATGGCCCGTGTACATTATTTTAACATTTTAAAATTCAGATGATGAGTCAGGGGTCCAAGTGAAAGAGGTATCATGCGCCATATCTATCCTCCAACGAGAGCCGCTATTACCCCATTCACCATCTGCAACAGGGAAAGAATCAAATCAAGTTATGGCAGAATCTGCATGTGAATCACGGACCACAAACAACGGAGCAGCTCTTGGAACTGGTTCACGTATCATTCGTCTAAATGTGGACAAATCTGTGAAATCAGCTTCTTCGCCGCACAATATAAAACAGATAAAAAATGGTGATGAAGCCTTAGAATCTATGACTGATTTTCGAGGAGATAGCCAGCCCTTCAAACTTTCTCATGCTCAACCCCAAAAGGATGAGGGTAGGATCGATTGACTAATTTGGATCTATATCCATTTGTTTTTTGTTTTTTTTTTTTGTTTTTTTGAAATTTTTTCCATTTGTTATTTGTTACTTGCATTTTATGTGATTAGTTGATGCATGTTGCTAATTTTGGCACCATTTTCATATGCCCTAAGTTGCTAGCATTTTATTTTATGGTTTCTTAAATTTGGTTGACTGCCTCATGAATTCAATGCGTTTCGGTAGATTATTATAGAATTTATTGAAACTTTGGCAGTAATAATTTGGATAAAAAAAAAATAGAAATGCACATGTTGTTGAAGTATCATCAACTAGCATAGTGTTCCATTAATATTTACTACTGCATGTTAATTCTAAAATGCTCGATGAAGCATGCCAGGTGTCTGATTATATGTATTCGACCACCTGGGTCTTATTTATAAGTAATAAATATTTTCACCATTTCAAAAAATAAAAAGTTGCCTATGTGTCATGTAACTGTAATTTTCTGAGCACCTTTGATGTCATCAGAATTTAGGTTGTCCTGGTAGCTTAACTATGGCTCTCAAAATAGTCCTGCAAGTTTTGTTGGTTAAGCAAAAGACAGGTTGCTGTATCTGTATAATTCATTTTGCTCTACTATATTTGGTAGTTCTTTCCAGCTTCTCTAACATATTGATAAGTGGCTCCTTGCCTTATTGTTTTCATTCACACCTCAACTATCTAATGTCACTTATCTAATCTAGCAAGCAAAAACAAGAAGGGCCTGTGGATTAATACTTCAGGTAAAGTCTTAACATGCCAAATTTTGTATTGTTTAGTATGTAAAATAACCGAGTTTCTCATTCTTTAGATATAACATTTGCTCATCTAATTTGAAAATTGCCGTTATGGATTTTCTAGATGGAAGCGGGAGCTTTATGCACAGGAGCAGAAGCAAAAAGGTAGCCCTTTTGGTCACAAAACATCTGCTTTTTTTTCTTCTGAAAATATTTAATCACCTCATTTTATTGGATGTAGAGTTTACTCAGCAAAAAAGTAGCCCGTTTGGGTTGCTAGAGCAGTTTCTTGCCTTTCTTTTTTTTGCTGCAGCTTTGGCTTTTTGTTTTAGTCTCTTAGTCTTTGGGCCTCCACCCTCCTATGGGAGTTGTTTATTTATCTTATTGTTTATGCTCTTATGATTTAAAAAATGCAATGGTGTTTTATTACTTCTGAATCTATAAAATGATCTTACACACGTTCAGCGTTTCTGAATATGTACAGCAGGTTCTGAATATGTAAAATGGTGTTTTATTACTTCTGAATATGTACAGCAGGTTCTGTATGTGTCACAGATATTCAGCGTGTATTTTGAAAAAAAAAATTCACACATTTACCAGCGGTTATAACCACTGGTATATATCTCCTATACACGCGTGAGAACATCGCCTATACCCGCGGTTATGACCGCTGGTATATATCTCAAGTTCACTAAATCACACCGATATACCAGCAGTTATACCCGCTGGTACTTATTACTGATATATACCAGCGGTTAAAACCGCTGGTATATATCTGTGGTTCCCTAACGACACTGAGCTCTACCACTGGTCCTAACCGCCGCTAATTATGACACTACAGCAGCGGTGTTAATAGCCACGGTCATAACCGCGGGTATATATCGATATATACCAGCGGTTATAACCGCTGCTAAAGTTTACAGATACACTAGCGGTTGTAATAGCTACGGTTATAACCGCGGGTATATATCGATATATACCCGCGGTTATAACCGCTGCTAAAGTTGACAAATACACTAGCGGTCGTAATAGCTACGGTTTTTACCGTTGGTAAAGGATGCACCGACGGGACATACACCAGCGGAAAGGAAACCGCGGCTAAATTGTATAACAACGGTGTTACCTAATATTAGCAGCGGTTGTGACCGCCGGTAAATATTGGTTTTGTTATAGTGAAGGTTTTCCGATTACCTATCTAAAGAGCCTAAAATTACGCTATTTGGACTTGATTTGGCTAAGTTAGAGGCAGTTTTAGGATATGGTAAGTGTCTAATACAGGATTACTATTTTAGGATTATTTTAGAGATATTTCTTCATTTTATTTACGTTGCTTTAGTTAGAAGATTGAGAATAATAGTTAGGTAAGAATTTAGGGTTGCTATTCTTAGATTTTGGCCTTTTTTATATAATGTAATAGCATGAGGAAATAAGGGAGATTTGAATAAAGTTTATTTTTGTGACATCTCTTGTGAAGAGAGCATTGGCTTGTTCACGTGGGTGAAGGAGCTTCGCTCCTTTCACGTTTTATATTGGAGTTTTTCTCCAAACTGTGGCATGGGTTTTCAAGCCCCCACGAGATTATTTTAGTCGCTTGTTGTGTTGATCTTTCATCTTGTGTTGCCGCTCTCATGCTCCCTGCGTCAAGGTAAGAGATGGCCGCCTCTCTTGAAGCCTCCCATAGTCTACTCCGCCGTCACCTATCCTCCAGCAAAGTTCCAGAGATATCATGAACATGTTAGTGATTGCTAACTCTTCATCAAAAACCATTCTTCTTATCTTATGAAGTACTAAATTCAGCACCATGATTTCCATGTAAAGACTCCTCTTCCTCCCCCCTGGACAAGAGGATAATTCCTGGGGCATAAACTCCTGACCCTCCCTCTTTAGTAACTTGGATACAGCCAAACCAAGTATCCCAAAGAAATTTTAACAGAGACTAGTAATAATTACATTTATTCGAGCCATCCCATCCAGGGAAACCTGCGATGGGAGTTAAAGGCAGGAACATCAAAAGAGGTAACATTTCCTTGACCTTTCACTTATGACCACGGAAGATTAATCGTGGGATGGGCCAATCCTACCCGATTTAGCAAAAGATCTTAGGATCTTAAGTAACCTATTCGTCCTTGATCCAGAGATCGAAGCCAGTGCATTCACCATGTGATTCATCTTTTTATTGTGATGGGACTGAGGCCACTTTGCCGCCGACTTTAAACCATTATAAACTCTAGCAGGCCTTTTGTAGCCAAACATTTTCTTGGATCTTGGGTGCAGGTCAGTTGACTATGTAGACGTGCTCAACCAGGCTACTTGTCGCTTATGAGCAGAAATTCTGGGTTTAGGAGCTACCAGACAAAGCAACGACTTTTCGGGGCAGACGAAAAGGTCTTTCTCATGAACCCCACCCTGCAGATCTGGACATTTGAAATTTGAAATCCCAGTGTTCAACGGCTCGAAAGACAGGCAACCCCCAATCACCCGAGACTGTTGTTCCTCCTACAGATAACGATCTGACCCAGGGAAGATTGAATCAGGGACCGCTTTCGAAAGCTCGATCCCCACAGTGTAGATCTGATCTGAGACTTTAAGCTTAATACAGGAGGGAAGAAAATGCCAACGGGGGGCTATAATTTTAGTAGCCAAAACAAAACTCATACAGTTCTGATGGCTACCTTCCATTTTAATTTCTACAACTCTACCATAGAGAGCCCCTAGCGCCTCCACCGTTGAAACAGCCCAGATGTGCAGTGGGATTCCATGGAAGTGAACCCAAGAGGCCTCCTCTCCGTGGATGTAATCCTGTTTCCATGGTGAGAGGCAGAGCAAATGATTGCCCAGGGATACAGATCCCATAGTAAATTCTCCCGAAGACAAAAAAAAATCTGAACACAATTATAATACTTAGTTTGACTTTAATTGACTAACTAGAAATTCCTAAAAAAAAGAATGAACTCAAAAGCCTCAAAACATGTTTTAACCCTTTGCGCGGTTATGTCTTGAATGCCTTTTTTTTTGGAATGACAATAAATATATATCATAGCAAAAAAAAAGGAAGCCGAGATGGACCACCCATATATACAAAAAGAAGCAAGAAAGAAACAGGAATGAAGAAAAAACAAAATACAGAGAAGACCCCTCCTCAGGGAGGAAGGTGGTCGAACCACATAATAGAACCACCGGAATTGCCTAGCGAATCCCATGGAATGGGTTTCCATAAAATTGCCTAGCGAATCCCTTGTATTATATACAGGCTCCTGATATTTGCACTGCTCTATTTCGATGTTGATACAAACTCTCCTTGTCTTTTAGTATTTAAACAGCTCTAAAAAAGCTATTAAAATTACCAAAAAATATCATGCATCAAGATGAAAAAATCCTAGATAGTAAATTCTCCCGAAGACAAAAAAAATCTGAACACAATTATAATACTTAGAGCTGGTTAAATACTAAAAGCCGATAGCGGACCTCGCAGTTAGGTCCTCAATCTCATAAAAATGGAAAGAAATCTCCACGGATGAGCCACCCCACCTTTCAGCCAACAAATCACATTTAACGAATCTCCCTCAACAATTGTAGATCCATCAACCTTCTATCAATATTCAAAAGGTCAAAATGTGCCGCCCTCACTTCCGCTTCTGAAGAATCAGACACACCAATAGATCCGTAGTATGCCCACACAACATCCCCCTTATCATTGTGACAATCCCCTCCCACTCCTGCTGGACCCGGATTGCCGGAACTCGCACCATCAAAGTTAACCTTATACATGTTTTGAGCAGGGGGCTCCCATCTTTGCAAAATATGATATCTCCCTTCAACACTAAAGCACACCTCCCTCCATCCTTCCCAAAGACCAAAAGCCGATACAAACCGGAAGGAGGGGAGGCATCTCACCCAAGATATAACCAAGGCGATGGTCTTCAAGTAAATCCAATGAGGATTCATGGCTTTCCCCTCAAAGACTCTAGAGTTTCTCTCCTTCCATAGAGACCACCACGTGGCTAGTAAACAAAAATTCCACAAGGTTTTTCCTTTTTCCTTCCAAGGAACCCCTCCCCAATGGTGCAATAATGACGGAATAGATTTTGGAAAAACCCAACAAATCCCAAATCTCATGAAGATGAATCGCCATATGATCCTAGTGAACGAACAATGTATAAACAAATGATCCACAGATCCCCATCTTGCAGACATGTTTGACCAGCATGAAAAAAATATTCGCTAAAAGATTTTCTGGGCCAGGTGAGGAGTTGGGAGACTTTAGAGGGTGGGAGTGAGGAGGTCATGAAAAGCTCCTAAAAATTAGGAAAATAAGTAATCAATTCTAAGGCCATGTCTGGTAGGATTTTTTTCCCAATAGATTTGAGGGGCACGATTGAGATTAGGGGGAGAAGTAGCAAAAAATGAGGAAAAATTCAGATCCAATTTTGTGTAGAGTATTTTGTTTTCTGATTTTTAGCCAACTTAGAGGCACTATTTTCCTTATTTTTAGCCACTTCTCAACCTGGAGACACTATATTTAGCCACTTCACCTGCCATACCTCTCTCGAGACACTAGTTTATCATGAAAAACAATTCATGGTAGCCAAACGTGCCCTTAATAGGTAATGTTTCACTAGTTTTTAAGAATTCTTGACGCTGCCTACTTGTGCCAACTCAATTCTCTTCCTCTCCCTCCTTTGCCACTCTCTCACAATCGGGCCAACAAATGTTCCGTGACATAATTTTTCATGGTTTGCCAAACATGGCCTAAATGAATGTGTTTTTTACAATTTGTTAACATATTTTATGATTTGTGAATTACTTAAGTCAACTAATTCAAGTGAGAATGGTGATAATGTGCTATGAGCAGAGCTCCTCATAGTCATGTAAATAACGCTGAAGGATACAGCTCATTCCTTTATTAAGTGGTATTTACTGCTTCCCTGTGGGGGAAGGACACTCTTTTAAATCTTTTGCACGTTAAGGAACCTTTCTCTCCCCTAGACAGAATCAGTGAGTTCCTTTTTCATTTGGCTGCTCATTCTTTTCCTTCAATGTCTGTAATGCATGGTCGAGAATAAGTCTCAGTGTTCTTCAACCATTCTCAGCAATAACCTGTTCTGCCGGCCGTTTCTTGAAATATTCACTTTAAAACAGTAGAAATCAACGAATAGGAATTGATTCAAGAACACTTCCCATGTTTCTTTTGATGTAAGGGTCGTAAAATGGGTGCAAGACAAATTTTATGCCCGATTCTATGTGGCAAAAATGGGCGTAAAATTTGTTATGTGCCCATTTTATCTAGACCCGATTCTCAATAATCTTGGATTAGCATGCAATAAGCTCTAATGAGTTAACACAGAACACTCAAGGAGATAGATAATAATAAAATTTGAAAAAGATATAATCTGTCCTAAGTTCCTAACTACCAAATCAAATCTGGTTTACTAAACTACAAGCTAATCAATCAAATGATGATCTCATTTTATTCTCTTACAATAACCATATCACACCAACTAACGAATGGTCGATCTTCAATGATCCATGGATTTTCTCGCGTACATTTTATTTAAGCATATAATGTAACATTAGAACGTTGGAATCAGGCAGGAGACACATTCTTTTGCCTGAGCCTGCGTTCGTTGGATAGAAGCTTTGCGAAACGAATCAAGGCGTTTCCGTTGGTTCCATCTCCAATCGGTCCTCCTGCTTCTTCGAAAAGGCCTGTCTCCAAGTTCACTCTAGACACTGGTTTCTGCAGAAGATTTTTGCCCACCTCCACCAAATTTAATAGATTCTCTTTCGTGGATATATCGACCGATGATGCATTGCCAACCAATGTGTCATCCTGGTATTCACGCAAAGATCTATTTAGTAAGTAAGCATGCATTAATTAGAAAATAAATAGCATCATTAGAGCAAAAGACAGCCTTCTATACCCAAATGATAGAAAGGGGATTTGCTAGGCAATTTCGTGGAAGCCATTTTGCACCGAGTTTTGCATGGGAGAACCCCCTCCTCAGATCAATTAAATGAATAAGAAAAAATATGCTAGAAGTGAGCCTGCGTGGCTTTTCTCTCCTGCAAAAGTCAGCTGCAAAATGTATTTTCTCTACTCTAGATTGCCGAAAAAATCCCTTCAAAAAGACTTTGAAAATAAAGCTTTGAAGCCTACATGTATAGTTGCATTATAGTATGCATATATAGAACTTTTTTGGGATTTGCTAAGCAATTTCGATGGAAAGCCATTTTGCGGCCAACTTTTTCACAAGAGATGAGCCACATTAGATTAAATTTAATGACTATGAAAAAAAATCGGCTGAAAGTCAGTGAGAGAGAGAGAGAGAGAGAGAGAGAGAGAGAGAGAGACCTGGATTCTAAGATAGTTGCACTCGGAGTGGAGAGCTTGGAAGAGAACAGAGTTATGAATGTCAACCATGTCTGCGCTTGCCTGTGAGAAAGAGTCAATCAAAGGAGTAGCCCCACTGTTATAAAGCCATCCCAAAACTCCCCATTTGGCCGCCATATTTGCACTATACTTCTCTTCCTGCTTTGCTGACCCCGTCCCCAAAGATATCACTAGCAACTTCCCATAATCCGTAGCCTTTATGTCTAAGAAATCTTGGTTTTCCATTAATATTTCTTTGGTTACTTCCGATATTGCCGTTAATGCCTACATAAACAGAAAAATATACATAAATTTCCATATTGTCTTTATTGCAATGACTTAAAATGGGCGTAAAATTGTACGTCGAAAGAAAGAAAGCCATGATAACATAGCAAACATGATTTTAAGTACAGGATTATTTGCGGCGACTCCTCCATCAATTAGATTGAAATCCTTCACATTTCCTTTGGCATCATGGGTTTGGAAGTAGTGAGCTGGAAGATATGTTGGGGCCGCCGATGTACCGATGCATACGTCGGAGAGGTACGGGTCATTAGACACTTCATTTTTTGCCTGAAATTTAAATAACAAGCTAACATTAGAGTTGAACATATGTGGCATTGAGACAAAAAAAAAAAAAAATTCAACTGTGGGATAGCCAATAGAGAGAGTCTGTTATTGGTGAGGAAATAGGCCCCATGTGGTAGGGGTGCGCATTAATCGGTTAAAACCGAATTAACCGACCGAACCGAATTCGGTCGGTCAATTCGGTTTGGTTTCAGAGTGGTTCGGTTCAGTTTCAGTTATAAAAAATCCAAATTTCGGTTTTCGGTTTTCGGTTTCGGTTACCGGAGGAAAAAAATTCTGTTTAACCTAAAACCGAAATTAATGAGTTGCTTAACTTGATATCCACTAACCCCATTTTCACTTGGGACAGCCCCTGTTTATGATACAGTACATATCATTCAATGCAAGGAGGTTGTCCCTTGTAAAAATAACGATCCTAATTTTTAGTCTTTCAAAAATCAAAACCTAATTTCGATTTTCCCTTTTATCATCGTAGTGCAAAAGAGTCAAAAGACCAAACCCAAAAGCAGCTAGGGTTTTTTCTCCTCTCTGACTCTCCTCTCTACCGCCGGACGGCCTCATCTTCGACTCCGCCGGACCGCCGTCTCCACCAGTTCATCCATATGACAACCATCGGCAAGAAAAAGAAGAAGAAGAAGAGGAAAAAGAAGAAGTGTGGATCAACATCCCTCGACTCTCCCTGTCGCCTCTCTGTCTCTCTCTCATAGGTTAGTAGTGTTCATCTATTTTTCATCTGTTTAGGGTTTCATCTATTTTCATCTATTTGTGAAGCTATTTTTTTCGTTTTATGGTTTATAGGTTTAGGGGTTTAGGGTTTAGGGGCATGCATCTCATCTATTTTGGTTTAGGTTTTCAATCTATTATGGTTTTCATCTATTAGAGGTTAAGGCTTTCATATATTTTCTTTGAAACCTCTGACAAATGTTAATAACCATGCTTTAGGGTTTTATGTTTTTTTTTTTCATCTAGTTTTTTGCTTTTAATCGGTTACTCGGTTAAAACCGAAAACCGAAATCGGTTTTCGGTTTCAGTCCTGTTCGGTTCTCACAAATTCGGTTTCGGTTTCGGTTCCAAAATCCGAGTAACCGAAATATGTTCGGTTCCACCTTCTCGGTTATTTCGGTTCGGTTTTAACCGAATAACCACCCCTACCATGTGGGACACCGAAATGACTATTGGTTCTAGTGAATGACACCCAAAAGGTGGGCAAACAAGACCTTATATATCCTAAATACCAAAATCATAGAATTTTCAGACCCTTCCTATGGGGGCATAGGAATATACACGGGAGAGAATTTGAGATACAAATATAAGGTATATTCAAAGTATTGGAATTCAAAATCAGACACTGAAATATGAAGGTTGGAATGTATATTTGTACCTTGTAGGTGGAGAAGATGACTGGCTGAAGATACTTAATATCAAAAGCTGGAACTACAATATTTGCTAAGGTTTGGTGCAACTTAGTCTCCCCTAGAATCTCTCTAACCAAAGAGTGCAAGTACTTGCCGTCATATTTAGGTCCAGAGAGTGCACCCAACAAGTTTCTAGCTGAACTCAAGAAGCTGCACCCAAGATTTTCAATCAGAATCCTTATAAAACTAGGTAGAAATAAATACATGCAAATACGTGAATTAAAGGGAGGGAGTATTGATAAACGCACCCCTTCTGAGGAAATATCTTGGGGCAGTGTTCTAAGTAGAAGTTATTAATGTCTTTAGCTGCATAGAGCGGGCGGTTGTTTTTGTCCGGGGCAGTAAGCATGGCAGTCACCAAGCCGCCAGTGCTTGTTCCGGCAATCACGTCAAAGTAGTCGGCGAGCCGAACGTCCGGTCCATCAAGTTCCTATAAAAATAACAAATCATGCCATTTAATGAAACTTTAAATCACTTGAATCTAGATGTGGGAAAATGTATTATATTACCTTTATAGATACTTAAGTTTATCTACTTAGAACCAAAGATGAAACAGAACAAATGAAAATGTATTATATTACCTTTATAGATACTTAAGTTTATCTACTTAGAACCAAAGATGAAACAGAACAAATGATCATCTTTGATCGTCGATCATCGGAAAAAAAAAAAGAATAAGAGAAATATAGATTGCTAGTTACTTGTAATTTGGATTCGAGGAAAGCAAGGATGGTTCCAGGGATTATGCCTCTCACACCACCTCCATCTATGCTAAGCACTGTCACCATCTCCCCGACAGCGGGTGGGGGATTCTCTATGGCCGGTGGGAGATTCGCTAAGCTGCCCATTCTCTCTCTCTCTCTCTCTCTCTCTCTCTCTCTCTCTCTCTCTCTCTCTCTCTCTCTCTCTCTCTCTCTCTCTCTCTCTCTCTCTCTCTCTCGACAAGCAAAACCTCTTAGAACTCTTTCTCTCTCTTACCACAAGAAAAAACTCTTACAACTCTCTCTCTCTCTCTCTCTCTCTCTCTCTCTCTCTCTCTCTCTCTCTCTCTCTCAAGATTGGTCTGTGTAAAATGGTGCATCAACCTACTCTTTATATAGAGAAGTATCTCAGCTAAAAATAAAATAGAACTTGTCATGTTGACCAATAAATCCATAATCTCATTTTTTCTTTTTTCTTTTGGTAGTACAAAGTGGGGATTTGCCCAAAAATGGGATAAGTTAAATGAATGGTCCATCGTGCTAGTTGCACTTCTTTTGATAATTTTTGGCTTAATGTTGTTGAGTCAATTTTTCTATGAACGCGTGTCAACGAGTGACATAGTCAATTTTATGTGTCAAAGGGACAAAACTTGGACACTCGAATGAGAACTCAGCCAAGGTAAACTAGAATCGACCCGGACGTGACTCGGGGCGGACGTTCCTCAACAGTATTTAAAATAGAAATATACAATAATTCACATTCAAAGAGCAAAGGCTCTATGAAAGCCACGTTTTCCAAGCGGAAGAAGAAAAGTCAGGCCAGAAAAAACAGGAGGTGAGTTTTTTAAAAGTGTAGTGTAAAACATGAATATAGATATTTCACATTTAAACTGCAAAGGCCCCATGAAAGCCACGTTTTCCAGGATAATTGCATGCATCCCACGTGTTCTACTTTTATTTAGTCCAATCCCTTGACTTTTTGGGCATCCATCTTGTGTCCTAGACAACTCTAAACAACATAGACATGGGTCATGTTTTATTAAGGGCAAGTTTTGTCCAACATAGTATTTAACCAGCTCTAAAGAAGCTATTAAAATTATCAAAAAGTTATCATGCATCAAGATGAAAAAATCCTAGATAATAAATTCTCCCGAAGACAAAAAACATCTGAACACAATTATAATACTTAGTTTGACTTTAATTGACTAACTAGAAATTCGTAAAAAAAAGAATGAAATCAAAAGCCTCAAAACATGTTTTAACCCCTTGTGCGTTTATATCTTGAATGCCTTTTTTTTGGAATGGCAATAAATATATATCATAGCAAAAAAATGGAGGCTGAGATGGGCCACCCATATATACAAAAAGAAGCAAGAAAGAAACAGGAATGAAGAAAAAACAAAATACAGAGAAAACCCCTCCTCATGGAAGAAGGTGGTTGAACCACATAATAGAACCACCGGAAACACAACGCCTAGCTAGCGCATCCGCCTTATCATTTGCCGATCTTCTAACATGCTAAAAGCTGGTAGTGGACCCCGCAGTTAGGTCCTCAATCTCATCAAAAATGGAAAGAAATCTCCACGGAGGAGCCACCCCACCTTTCAGCCAACGAATCTGTGGACACCCCATTTTGACCGAGCCCTAATTAACATTATTAAGCAAAAACCCGATCAAATCATGGAATTGGAACTCCAAATTGCACCCTAAGCTAGGTTAGGGTCCCACCCGAGTCCCTGCAAAATTTCGTCAAGATCCGAGCACGTTTTTCCAGTGAACAAACCTTGAGCGGCATCGCGGTGTAAATATATAAGGAGGGTGAATTATCCTGGAGCGGTGCAGAGCAAATTTGGAATAAGACGCGACTCGTTTGTGCGCCTATCACAATTTGCGTAATCATGCGCTCATAAATTTTGTGGTGAGCCTATTAAAAATGGTAGTGCTAATATCGGTCAGTGCCCCTCTTTATATAAAAGCAGAAAATAAAATAAAAATAAGAGGAGGAGCTCATTTTCTCATTTTTACAGAAAGAGAGAGAGAGAGAGAGCGAGAGAGAGAGAGAGAGAGAGAGAGAGAGAGGGAGAGAGAGATTTCTGATCTTCTTCTCCAAGGTGTTTGACCGGAGCTCCGGCCATGTTCCGATCATCTTCCTAGATCATTTACGCTGGAGTTTCTTCAATCCTATCACCTTAAATCTGTGTAAGTTTTTCTAGAAATAGCATTTTTCATTTTTTCCCCTTTCATACCTTCTTCTCCGTTCGGATTTGGCTCAGATCTGGCCAAATTCATTACAAATCCGGTGACATTTGCCGGAATCTGGCCATTTTCCAGCTTATACTTTCATCCACCATCGTCTTCAACCTTCCTTAGCCACCATCTTAATTTCACAGCCATCCTATTCTTCTTTATTTCCTTCAAACCCTTGAACTCTCAAACCTTCAAATCCTTATCCATTAGAACCCTAGATCTGTCCCTCTGATAGCATCAAATTTCAGATCTAAATGCCCTTGAGTATCAATTTGTTTGTGATGGGCTAAATTTGCTATTCTCGGTCTAGATTGGAGCATTTCTTCATCGTTCAAACCAGCTCAACTCTGTTAAAATTGAACTTATTTTCTATTGGAGTTGAACATGACCTCTTCCAGATTCCAATAATTTCATTAGCATCTGATCATTTCAGCTGGTTTTAATTTTTGCTATATGCATATCTGGTTGTTCTACACTCAAATCTGCTTGTTGCCTAGATAGATTTGGTTTTAATTTGAGAATTTCTTCTGGATCTTATGATGTGTGACACCAAGCCCTAGATCATTACCTTCTCAAGCAAAGAGATCAGGAGTGTTCATCGGTTCTAAGAAAAGGTGAAGAAAAGGAGTCATTACATTTTCTTCTTCAGCTAGATTGATCAAATCTTCGGCTTCTTCATCGTCTGTAAGTCCAATTAATTTTTCATTTTTTTTTCTTTCTTTTCCTCTATTAAATAAATGTAGATCTAGTTTGTTCATAATAGGATTTGTTTTCTGTTACTTCCTGGGGATTTATGAATCTTCGAATTTGATCGTATTTGAGTAGATCTAGCTATGTCTCTGTAAGATCTTATCATTTCCTTTCGGGATTTATTTAATTTTTATTAAAAAAATTCCATGATTTAAACCTTTTCTGTTATCTCTATTTATTAAATCGTACAGATCTAATATAGCATTCAACGCATCATCAGATTACCTGGTGATCTACATTTAGCTTTCAAGGTGTACGAGACCGTGTGTAAGTACGTGTGTATATATCTGTGAGCCTGTGCTTATGTATGTATGTGTATGTAATGGTAATGTCCATGCCGAGTTCATTTGGTATGTGTTTATCCATAATATGTGTTGTTCTCATGTTTGCTCACATTTTTAATAAAGTTAATACGTGTGTCATATATTCATGATCTCATAGTCTGTTAAGAATGTAGTGGATGTCAGTTGTTTGTAGTCTAAATGTAGATTTTCAATTGGAAAGCTAATCCTTAGCAAGTCCAAGAATGGCATGTTTCTTTTAGCTGGTCTTTCTTATGTTATTTCAGTGATCTGTGGGTTTGTTCCTTAGAGTTTTTCCCTTGGAGACTAACACCCTTAATTGTCATTTATAATAATACTTTTGTGATTCCCCTTCATTTTTCTTGATTAATAGCCTGATGCAACTCAGTAAAAAACTAAATATGTGGTTATCAATTTAACTTTGTTGCAGCTATTACACAACCTGTTTGTATTTCTTTTTCAGAATGACTTCTGAGAAACTCTTGTGGAATGTGATAATGTATGAATGGTTCATAGAATATTAAAATGTGAGTGTTGGACCCATTCATTTCCTTATGAAATTTGTGAGAACTGTTAAGTCTTCTTGATAGCCTTGTGAATATCAAAGGTAATCATATGGAAATCATGTTTAGCTATCTTAAAATAAGAGCATAGAGGTATTGCAATTCATTTAAATAGAGAAGGCTTAATATTCTGTTTTGAAAAGGTTAATTAAGTTTGAACACTAATTTTAAATGAGAAATTCCCATAAAGGAAAGATGGAATATTTGCATGAAAGTAGCATGAGTAGAGTGACAATCTCCTTCCCTATTCAGTTCATACATTTCAGCAGATATTGGCCTGCAATGTTTTGGCATATCCAGACAGTTCAGGAAAGTACTTCTTCTTGATTTTATATTGAATGATGAACTTATTGTTTTAGATTTCCGGAATCAAATCTGTGTGATTTTCTTTGATCACTACAAAAGTTTTACTAGTTTATGATGCATTTCGAAGGAAGGTTTTGCTTGAATGTGAACTTCTGAGATGTGAATGAGCACATATGAGCTTTGTGTGGAATTCTTGACCAATAATTCATTTCTTTTGCTCAAATGGCTAAGGGGTGGGAGTTTATGCTTTGGTTATTTCAAAATAAATTGCAAGGGCCGATTGTAGGGTCAGTGCTTCATAGGAGAAAATAAGGAGAAGTGGTTGGGATATTTCTGTTGTGGATGAATTTTGGTTTGAACTACAACCTTGCATAAATATATAATCCCCACCTCGTATGAATAAATAATTTTGTCATATGATTCATGATATGGACAATGGTTTGTTCGGGGATTCTTTGTGGTGTTGTCTTTGGTGCATAATGTGTGAGAATGCCTGAAAGGTTGATGATATATTACAATTGAATTGAAGTGTGGACATGATTTTTTTGTGCTGTAATTTTTCCTATATATTCTTCCTGCTTAAAGAAACAGGGCAGCAGTGATACTCTATGAGCATGTAAAATGCTTGTTTAGGTCTCAATTTTTGTTTATGATCTGTTGTTCCTCAAACTGATTCCAGTCACAAAGAATTTTAAGAATATTGAGTTGAATTTGAGGCATAAAATTTCAGTTTCTTGTTGGTGATAGATGGTGTGCCATATTACAGCATGTATTGTAACCTGTTAAATTTTGTAATGCTTATTCAAGTGTTGAAATGTTAAGGGTTCTTAGAGTCCATTTTTTTAGCTTAAAGTCAATAGAAAATCTCAATTTCTGAGTTCACCTGTGTTTAATGGTTATGGTCGTATACATAATTTCTCTTATAATATGAATTACTATTTTCTTTCATCAAGATTTGTTGACATGTTGTGCATCAGATGTGTTTATTATATCATAATTATTAATGGGATTGCATTCATTGTCCTATTACCCTTTCATTTAATCCGTGGAATATAATGGCGATGAAGGCGTTAGCCCAAGCCCATTTTCTTAGGGGACTTGCTCAGTCCAAGTAGTGCTCCCCTCTTTATTTAGTAGACTAACACAGTCTTTTTAGATATCTTTTAGATAGAAGAGCCCTTCATTTAGGAGACCATTGTGGTCTCATAATGAGTTACACTAAGAGACATACATTGTCTCGGTAGCCCTATTTTGGTAGGATCATTAGAGAGTCTTTGACTGATTTATCGCTTTGGTAGTGTTATTAGAGAGTCCTTGACTCATTTACTTTCATTTCTAATAGTGCTATTAGAGTCTCTGACTCATTTGCCCCCTTCTTTAGTAGCATTAGTTAGGAGTTTCTCCTTGAAGCTGTTGTCACTCTTCTTTATTAGAAACTAGCATAGTCTCATTAGAGCTTTGCCTCCTGAGATTCTATTAATTCCTTGTCTTTGGCATTAGTTTACCAGGTTTAGGGGTTTCCCCTGTTAGCCCTAGGGTTTGGCCCAGGGTGTTGTTTTGTGTATTCCCTTAGATTTTTGACCAAAAGGGTGAAAATACTTTAAAATCCAAAAACACTTAAAACATTTTAAAAATCCAAAACATCTGAAATTCGAAATCCAAAAATATTGAAAAAGCTTTAAAATCCAAAAACATTAGAATATTTGAAAACTCAAAAACATCATAAATTTAAAACATCAAAAACATTTGAAAACATCAAAAACCTTAAAAAAGTGTAATGTGTTATGTTTTGGAGTAGTTTAGGAAAGTTCGTTTCGAACTACGTTGGCTTAATCCTCTTTCACGAGGTACGTAGTGCAGCTTCAGATCTTCATCCCAAGTCTAACCAGACTTTTGTAAATAGTATCGAAAATCTTCTTTTTGAATAAAACTTTAAAACCTTGTTTTCAAGAAGCTCTTCCTCTAGAGTTAGGGATTTGTCCTAGATAGAGAGTTTTAGAGTTAAGGGTTTGTCCTTGGTGTTTGTTTGTTTGTTATGTGCTTGTTTTAGAGTTAGGGGTTTGTCCTAGAGTTATAGGAACGCCTCCATCCGGTCAGTTGGCGATTCACATCGCCGACTGATGACTAGAATAGGATGGGTTAGTCCGCCCTTTGTTTTTCGTAGGAAACACAACCTAGTTACACATAGGTTGTAGGAACCACCTGCATTAGCTTAGGGCTAACCTGCATTTAGTTAGGGCATATAGGGTGTCCTAAAATTCACAATCCATTAGAATTTAAATAATCACATAAGAAGCTTTAATAACTAGTTCGGTCTTTTAGATCGAGTCTAGGATAGAGGTCTAGATGTCTTAGGCATCATAGTTTAGAATAGGTGCGAAGAACTAAGTGACTCTGATTCTTGGGGAGGCGGGGATACGTAAGCTTCTTTGGATGAACATCAGACCATCCGAAGACTCGGGTTAAATCGTTTAGAGTCCTAGGATTTGTTGTTTTGTCATGTTGTGTATTTTGTTGTGTTTTCTTACTTTCCTGTGCAGACCTTATACCTTTAGCTGTAGCATGCATGTGTTTGTTCACCAGAACTTAAACACTCATTGGGCATGACACTCATAACCTAGCTATGCTTAGGTGACACTTCTTTCATTTATTTTGTGTATGCTTATTATTCCATCCCCAAGTCATGCATGATTAGGTAGACATTTTTTTGGGGATATTTGTTCCAATTTCACATGATTTTCGCCCAAAACTCTTCAAGGTTAATAATAAATGGCATAAGGGACCAAGTGCTTGCACTCGGACGAACTTGGGGTGCTCTTCGGACCTTCTCCATTCGTAATCACGCATGGGCCCATATATATTTCCGGTTATCCATTACACAGAGGATTTATTTTTTGGGTTCCATGGCCTATCCATGGATGGCGACTCTGAGTTTATTTCAAGTACGTTTTGGTTTGAGGATTTATCTTTGGATCAAGAGGTATCTCATTCTTTTTATATCGTCACTCGTGCTATGCTATGAGGGTGGTATCCGTTTCGAGAGTTCCTTGGTAGAGATCTCCTCCACGCGTGGATGATCCAGAGGCCGCTGGGGGCTTGTCCCCCACCTCTCTCTCGGATCGGGGTCCACAGAATCACATTTAATGAATCTCCCTCAACAATTGTCAGATCCATTAACCTTCTATCAATATCCAAAATGCCAAAATGTGCCGCCCGACACACCAATAGATCCATAGTATGCCCACACAACATCCCCCTTATCATTGTGACAAACCCCTCCCACTCCTGGATTGCCGGAACTACCACCATCGAAATTAACCTCATACATGTTTTGAGCAGGGGCTCCCATCTTTGCAAAATAAGATCTCTCCCCTCAACACTAAAGCACACCTCCCTCCATCCTTCCCAAAGATCAAAAGCCAATACAAACCGGAAAGAGGGGAGGCATCTCACCCAAGATATAACCAAGGCGATGATCTTCAAGTCAATCCAATGAGGATTCATGGCTTTCCCCTCAAAGACTCTAGAGTTCCTCTCCTTCCATATAGACCACCACATGGCTAGTAAACAAAAATTCCACAAGGTTTTTCCTTTTTCCTTCCAAGGAACCCCTCCCCAAAGGTGCAATAGCGACGGAATAGATTTAGAAAAAACCCAACAAATCCCAAATCTCATGAAGATGAATCGTCATATGATCCTAGTGAACGAACAATGCATAAACAAATGATCCACATATCCCCATCTTGCAGACATAGTGGGCAATGATAATAAGCCACATACCACGGTTTCTCAGAAAATTAATGGTTTGTATTATATCACGACAAACCGCCCAACCAAAGATACAAACTCTAGGTGGGCAATGAAATTTTCATACCTTTGTCGAACATGAAGGGTTAGAAATTTGCATAATACTTTCATAGAAAGATTTAACCGAGAAAGTCCCAGAAAGTTCCTCAGTCCAAAGTCTTTTATCCTCCCCATTCATTTTAATATAACATCCCTCAAGAAGGGCCCGCAGGCTAGAGACCAATTCCACCTCCCACTCAAAAAATGATCTTCTAAACCCCGGGTTCCACACAAGAACACCCTCATTCAACTCAAAGCAATTGCTAACAAAGGCCTCGCTATTTGAAGCCATATTACACATCCCCACACCACACATCCTGCTAGAATGATATTCTATCACCTCTATACACTCTAAATCTAACCTTTGACTTGAAAAGAAAAGACATTTTTAGAATGTCTCTCCAAACCGACAACCCTTTTTTTGCAAACAAGTCCAAGGATTCCCATCTCCCCATATCGCATCCATACTTACTATTGATGACCTTGACCCACCAACAATCATGCTCCTCCCCAAATCTCCATAACTATTTACCCAAGAGCGCATGATTAAAATCTCTAACTCTCCTTAAACCCAAACCACCCAATTTAATGGGGACACAAACCTCCTCCCATTTGACCAAAGCAATACCTCTCTTATCCTCATTCCCACCCCACAAAAATCTCCTCTGGATCTATTCAATCCTAAGGGAGACACTCACAGGGCATTTAAATAAAGACATGAAGTATATAGGTATATTGGACAATACCGCCTTAACCAGCACAAGCCTACCACCACGAGAAACAAGATTCATTTTTCGTGAACCCAATCTTCTCTTAATCCTCTCAACTATAGGATCCCACAGATCTTTATTCGGTCTACGAACCCCTAACGGAAGGCCCAGATACAAGGAAGGCAACGAGTCCAACTGACCTCCCAGAATCACAGCAATTTCCTGAGCCCTCTCCTTAGGAATATTCAAAGCAAAAATTTTACACTTGTGGAAATTAGATTTTTGGCCCGAAATGAGCTCATAGCATCTCAAATGGCTTTAAAGTTTCTCACTTGCCCAGTCTCCTGCTCACAAAATAATAATGTATCATCAGCAAATTGCAAGTGGGAAACCTCCACCTCCTCCAAGCCGATCCTGAACCCTCTAAAAAGATCAAGGCCACTTCCCATCGCCAGTAACCTACTAAGGATTTCCGCCACAATGACAAACAAGAAAGGGGATAAAGGATCCCCTTGTCTAAGCTCTCTAGACGACTTGAAGAAACCCTTTGGAGATCCATTAATGAGAATAGAAAACCAAGCAAATGACACACAACTCTTCATCCACGAACGCCATAGACATCCGAAACCCATACGCTCAAGAGAGTAATCCAGACATCTCCAATCCACTCTATCATAAGCTGTCTCCATGTCCAACTTACACAGTATGCCTTTCTTACAAAGTTTGCAATACGAGTCAATAGCCTCATTTGCAATCAAGGAGCAATCCAAGATTTGTCTTTTTTCTATGAAAGTACATTGATAATCCGATATGATTGATGGAAGTACCCTCTTTAAGTGTTCCGCTAAAACTTTAGCCAAAACCTTATAAAGGCATCCCACAAGACTGATAGGCCTAAACTCCGCTATCATACTAGCACCTTCCACCATAAGAATTAGAGCTATGAAAGTAGCCCCCGTACCTCTATCCAACTCCATACCGTGATGGAACTCATGAAAAAACACCACAAGGTCGCCCTTGACATATTCCCAACAAGATTGGAAAAATGCCAAACAAAAGCCATCAGGCCCGGGAGCCTTATCTCTACCCAAAGAAAAAGCAGCCCTCTCAATCTCTTCGATCTCGAACGGATCCTCCAATTCCCTACTCTGGTCACATTCTAAATGGTTAAAATCCACACCCTTCAGAATAGGCTTCGATATACCATCTGATGTATATATGGCATTATAAAAGCTCAATATAGCACTCAAAATATCTTCCTTTCCGAAAACGACCTCCCCATCCACCATCAATGAGACAATCCTATTACCCCTTCTAGCACTTGCAATAGCATGAAAGTAAGCAGTATTTTTATCACCTTCCTTCAGCCACTTGACCCTCGACTTTTGCCTCCAGAATATCTCTTCATGTAGAAGAATACTTTTATGTTCTTCCCGAAAAAGCCCCAGCTCCTCCCTAGAAACCATGTTCCCCAATCCCTCTTCCTCTAAAGCGCCTAGATCTACAATCCTACTTTCCAACCAATTCTTTCTGCAAGAGTCAGACACTCTTTTCTCCTTAATCCATTCCTTCAACATCTTCTTAACAAATCTCAATTTTCTCCCTATTCTTACGTCTGCAGGCCCCTCAAAATTTTCAGAGGCCCACCATGTTCCCAACCTTTCTTCCATGTTCGGGTCCTGGAGCCATGCTATCTCAAATCGAAAAGGCGGGGCGCCATAAGATTCTAACCTCGGATCCATAAGAATAGGACAGTGATCCGAAACCGAATGAACCAAGGTTCTTTGTATCACCTCAGGAGCCAAGCTCATCCACAAGGAAGCGGTCAATCCTACTATGACTCTCCCCTCTATTCCACGTGAACCAAGCCCCAGATAATGGAAGGTCGATTAACTCATGCCTAGAAATGAAATCAACGAACAAGACCATATTTCTATTGGACCTCGTGCAAGCCACCCTTTCACACACAAATATAATTTCATTAAAGTCTCCACCTAGACACCAAGGATGGGACCATCGCACCCTAATCCTATCTAACTCCCGCCATAACAACCTTTTTCTCCACCCTTAGAGAAGGCTCATAGACCCCAGAGAAAACAACCCTCACGGCGTCTTCCACCCTTTCCAGAACGACAGACAAGGAGAAACTACGCTTCCATTCCTCGACCACCTTCCAATAAGACTCCTCCCAAGCAACCAAAATCCCCCCAGAAAGGCCTCTTGATCCCACAAAAGAAAAGCTCCACTAACCTCTGAGACCAATACTCCGAACAGTAACCTTATCTATAACCTCTAATTTGGTTTCTTGTAGACGTACAAGACTCGGTTTACATCTTTTAACCATTTCCTTCACTTGAGCTCTCTTCTCCAAAGAGCCCAATCCATTTACATTCCATGATAACGTCTTCATAAGGAACCAATTTTCACGTACTTTCTCCCCTTTCTCCCTAACTTGACACTACTCAATGGAGAACCCTTCTTACCTCCCTCACTCTTCTTATCCCCATAGTTAGCCCCCGATTTCAATCTAGCCAACTCTCAGAATGACTTCTTCGAAGATTCACTCCTGTGAGACTCGTTAATCTCTCCCCCAACCATATCCCTTAATTCAATCGACCGTATCATACCACGAAACTCCGGTAATGGTCCGAGGTATCTTACCCCCAACTTTTTATCTTGAATGCTTAGGAACTCTCCACCAACTCGTTCTATATACAGCAGTGGAGATGATTTTGAAGATATGACAGGGAGATGAATGTTGAGAAATATTGTAAAAGGATGAGCCCCATCTCAAACATCCTTCAATTAGGAGGATACCAAATGTTTGGTTAAAGCACTTAAGAACAAATGGGAGATATTAAAAACAGTATTTTAGTATGGGTTTTGCTAACGACTGCCCTTAGGGCACCAGTTAGGGTGCATTGGGAAAGAAATTTTACACATGTTTTATAAAGAAATCTCAAAATGGGTGTAAAAGTGTGAAAGTATGTGTAAAATGATTGGAAAAGTTCTTTTCCAATGCACCTTAACCGGTGCCCTTAGGGCACTCGTGAGTAAAACCCTTTTACTATTTGTCTTTCTTTTTTTTTTTCATAAGAACCCGGATAGAAAAGAATAAAGCATAAACACAGAACATGACAAGATTTATGTGATTTTCCATTTACATTCACAAAGAAAATGAGAAGAATTTCATGCCCTTAGGGCACTCCTTAAGATGTGCATTGGAAACTTAATTTTGCAATAATTTTAGGGTTATGATCCCCTGGGATGATAGGCCCAACTTTTAACATGATTTGACGTCAAAAAATGTTAAAATCTGCCCACAATTCACGTTAACAGTGGGGTGTATCATTCAATAGGGGGCGAAAAAAACATCCCCTTAATTTTACACATGTTTTGAGACTTTTGCACATATTTTGATAAAAAAAAAGTCTCAAAAAACATGTGTATACCTCTCATTTCTTTTGTAGGCCACCTCCTTGCAAGCCACGTTTTCCAAGAAAAGAAGTAATTAGGCTAGAGCAACAGGCATTAGCTGCCTCTATTTGCTTTCATTTGAAATGATCAAAATGCCCCTATTTCACAAATTTCCAATGAATGACATGGCATTCTTTTGAAAATTGACCCTTCAAATAGGGATACTTTAGTTATTTTCTATAATATAGCTAGCTACCAAACCAGTCAGTCTTGCTTCGCGTTGCTTCTCTTCTATTAGACACATTGAGAGAATGAACCGGTCCTCTTGTTAATGCTGACAAAAAGGAATGGAGACCTCTCCCAAGCAGAGGAAAACTATTTACCATGTTTGGCCAGCATGAAAAAAAATATTCCCTAGAACATTTGTTGGGCCCGGTGAGGATGGGAGTGAAAAGCTCCTAAAAATTAGGAAAATAAGTAATTAATTCTAAGGCCATGTCTGGAGACACTAGTTTATCATGAAAAACAATTCATGGTAGCCAAACGTGCCCTTAATAGGTAATGTTTCACTAGTTTTTAAGAATTCTTGACGCTGCCTACTTGTGCCAACTCAATTCTCTTCCTCTCCCTCCTTTGCCACTCTCACACAATCGGGCCAACAAATGTTCCGTGAAATAATTTTTCATGGTTTGCCAAACATGGCCTAAATGAATGTATTTTTGTCGAAAGGGAACTGTGTGTTTTTTACAATTTGTTAACATATTTTATGATTTGTGAATTACTTAAGTCAACTAATTCAAGTGAGAATGGTGATAATGTGCTTTTAGCAGAGCTCCTCATAGTCATGTAAATAACGATGAAGGATACAGCTCATTCCTTTATTAAGTGGTATTTACTGCTTCCCTGTGGGGGAAGGACACTCTTTTAAATCTTTTGCACGTTAAGGAACCTTTCTCTCCCCTAGACAGAATCAGTGAGTTCCTTTTTCATTTGGCTTCTCCTTCTTTTCCTTCAATGTCTGTAATGCATGGTCGAGAATAACTCAGTCTTCTTCAACCATTCTCAGCAATAACGTGTTCTGCCGGCAGTAAAATGGGTAAAATGGGTGCAAGACAAATTTTATGCCCGATTCTATGTGGCAAAAATGGGCGTAAAAATTGTTATGTGCCCATTTTATCTAGACCCGACACGAAGCTAAGGGAAATAAGTTTCTTCCCAAAATTCTTATAATCATTAACAAATCACACAAGACATGTGGCACAAGTATAGTGCTAAAAAACTGAGAATTGACTATAATTGTTAAGAAAATAATTGCTCAACAATCTTGGATTACCATGCAATTATCTCTTATGAGTTAATACAGAACAGAACACTCAAGGAGATAGATAAAAATAATAATATTTGAAAAAGATAACCTTGAACCTAACTACCAAACGAAAGCTGGTTTTATAAACTACAAGCTAATCAATCAAATGATGATCTGATTTTATTCTCTTACAATAATCATATCGCACCTACTAATGAATGGTCAATCTTCAATGATCCATGGATTTTCTCTCATACATTTTATTTAAGCATATAATGTAATCTTTAGAACGTTGGAATCAGGCAGGAGACACATTCTTTTGCCTGAGCCTGCGTTCTTTGGATAGAAGCTTTGCGAAATGAATCAAGGCCTTTTCGTTGGTTCCATTTCCAATCAGTCCTCCTGCTTCTTCGAAAAGGCCTGTCTCCAAGTTCACTCTAGACACTGGTTTCTTCAGAAGATTTTTGCCCACCTCCACCAAATTTAATAGGTTCTCTGTCGTGGATATATCGACCGATGATGCATTGCCAACCAATGTGTCATCCTGTTATTCGAGCAAAGATTCATTTACTAATTAAGTATGAATTAATTAGAAAATAAATAGCACCATTCGAGCTAAAGACAACGTTATATACCCAAATGATAGAACTTATGTCAGCAAAAATTTGCATTTTTTTTTCATGTTATACGTTTAATTTATTTCTTCTTGAAAACATACTATTGGCTTTTCTTCGATAAAGGCAATTTCGCCAAAAGCAATTCCGCAGCACCTCTTTTTAAGAAGAGAAGTGCTACTTCATTTGAATTAAACTTCTAAGACAAATTCAGCAAAAGAGGGGCCTCAAAATGGCTTAGACATTGCCATAAAGGTTTATAAAACTCAGAACTTTGAAACTTTGATTATTCAGAAAGGGGATTTGCTACGCAATTTCGTGGAAGCCATTTTGCACCTGACTTTTGCATGGGAGAACCCCCTCCTCAGATCAATTAAATGAATAAGACAAAGCTAGAAAGTGAGCCTGCGTGGCTTTTCTCTCCTGCAATAGTCCGAGCAAATCCCTTCAAAAAGACTTTGAAAATAAAGCTTTGAAGCCTACTTTGAAAATATGCATATATAAAACTTTTTTCGGATTTGCTAAGCAATTTCGATGGAAAGCCATTTCGCGGCCAACTTTTTCCCAAGAGAAGAGCCACATTAGATAAATTTAATGACTGTGGAAAAAAATTGGCTGAAAAGTCAGACACAAAACAAGAGAGAGAGAGAGAGAGAGAGAGAGAGAGAGAGAGACCTGGATTCTAAGATAGTTGCACTCGGAGTGGAGAGCTTGGATGAGAACAGAGATATGAATGTCAACCATGTCTCCGCTTGCCTGTGAGAAAGAGTCAATCAAAGGAGTAGCCCCAATGTTATAAAGCCATCCAAAAAATCCCCATTTGGCCGCCATATTTGCACTATACTTCTCTTCCTGCTTTGCTGACCCCGTCCCCAAAGATAACACTAGGAACTTCCCATAATCCGTAGCCTTTATGTCTAAGAAATCTTGGTTATTCATTAATATTTCTTTGCTTACTTCCGATATTGCCGTTAATGCCTACATAAACAGAAAAATATACATAAATTTCCATATTGTCTTTATTGCAATGACTTAAAATTGTACATCGAAAGAAAGAAAGCCATGATAACATAGCAAACATGATTTTAAGTACAGGATTATTTGCGGCGACTCCTCCATCAATTAGATTGAAATCCTTCACATTTCCTTTGGCATCATGGGTTTGGAAGAAGTAAGCTGGAAGATATGTTGGGGCCGCCGATGTACCGATGCATACGTCGGAGAGGTACAAGTCATTAGACACTTCATTTTTTGCCTGAAATTTATATAACAAGCTAACATTAGAGTTGAACATATGTGGCATTGAGACAAAAAAAAGAAAGAAATCAACTGTGGGATACCCAATAGAGAGAGTCTGTTATTGGTGAGGAAATAGGCCCCATGTGGGACACCGAAATGACTATTGGTTCTAGTGAATGACACCCAAAAGGTGGGCAAACAAGACCTTATATATCCTAAATACCAAAATCGTAGAATTTTCAGAGCCTTCCTATGGGGACATAGGAATAGACACGGGAGAGAATTTGAGATTCAAAATCAAACACTGAAATATGAAGGTTGGAATGTATATTAGTACCTTGTAGGTGGAGAAGATGACTGGCTGAAGATACTTAATATCAAAAGCTGGAACTACAATATTTGCTAAGGTTTGGTGCAACTTAGTCTCCCCTAGAATCTCTCTAACCAAAGAGTGCAAGTACTTGCCGTCATATTTAGGTCCAAAGACTGCACCCAACAAGTTTCTAGCTGAACTCAAGAAGCTGCACCCAAGATTTTCAATCAGAATCCTTATAAAACTAGGTAGAAATAAATACATGCAAATACGTGAATTCAAGGGAGGGAGTATTGATAAACGCACCCCTTCTGAGGAAATATCTTGGGGCAGTGTTCTAAGTAGAAGTTATTAATGTCTTTAGCTGCATAGAGCGGGCGGTTGTTTTTGTCCGGGGCGGTAAGCATGGCGGTCACCAAGCCGCCAGTGCTTGTTCCGGCAATCACGTCAAAGTAGTCGGCGAGCCGAACGTCCGGTCCATCAAGTTCCTATAAAAATAACAAATCATGCCATTTAATGAAACTTTAAATCACTTAGAACCAAAGATGAAACAGAACAAGCCTTTATAAAATACACGAATGAGACCGAACAAATCATCATCTTTGATCGTCGATCATTGAAAAAAAAAGAATAAGAGAAATATAGATTGCTAGTTACTTGTAATTTGGATTCGAGGAAAGCAAGGATGGTTCCAGGGATTATGCCTCTCACACCACCTCCGTCTATGCTAAGCACAGTCACCATCTCCCCGACAGCGGGTGGGGGATTCTCTACGGCCGGTGGGAGATTCGCTAAGCTGCCCATTCTCTCTCTCTCTCTCTCTCTCTCTCTAGATTGGTCTGTGTAAAATGGTGCATCAACCTACTCTTTATATAGAGAAGTATCTCAGCTAAAAATAAAATAGAACTTGTCATGATGACCTATAAATCCATAATCTCATTTTTTTTTCTTTTTTCTTTTGGTCCAAAAATGGGATAAGTTAAATGAATTGTACATCGTGCGAGTTCACTTCTTTTGATAATTTATGGCTAAATGTTGCTGAGTCAATTTTCTATTTTAATGTGTCAAAGGAGTTATGAAGGACTTGGAGGCAAAACTTGGACACTCGAATGAGAACTCAGCATCGACCCGGACGTGACTAGGGGCGTACGTAGGGCTGCAACTCGAGCCGGGTTTTACCCGACCCGCATCGACCCGACCCGAAAATAGCTTGGGTTGGGTTCAGGTTTCATGGGTTTCGGGTTGAGCCGGGTTGAGCATTCAAAAGCCCGCATGAATCTCGGGTCAAGCCGGGTTTGAAGGGGCGCGACCCGACCCGAGTTACATAAGTTATAGTATGTAGGGGTGGACATGGTTCGGTTCGGTTCGGTTTTGGGCTAAACCCAGAACCGAACCATGAATAATCGGTTCCCTGAAATTGGAACCAGAACCGAACCATATATGTGTGGAACCGAACCGAACCAGAACCATATATAATCGGTTCAGTTCGGTTCGGTTGGGAAGGACCATAAGAGATGGTTTGCATTGACTATGGATCCGTACAGGTAGAGGCTGTAGGGGCCATTTAAAATGATAGGTGATATCGATTGAAGATAAATGGTTCCCATTCCTTGTACCAATGAAAACAATCTGATCGGTTGATCCAAACACCTTAACTGGATGATTGTAGGCCCTTGATCAATCATGCCTTGCTTAAGGCTCCACCAACAAAATCTAGAACATTGATTTTCGTATACAAGGGGTGCTTACTTGGCATGAGAACAAGATCATGTGGGCACGATGTTCTACAAGATCAACGGTCTTGATTGCACATAAATGTATGGGACTTAAAAATTGATCGTTACCGTTGATCTCTTTTATAGGCGAATCCTAGGCGGACCCAATCGATTTCAATTAACGCTAAATGTCAAGTGGGCCACCCTTCACTAACCATCCAAGACGTACATTACTATTGGAGGGAGCAAGGTGACCCACCCTGCATTGGAATTGGTCCCATGTATTACACCAATCCACCAATGGGAGGAAACAAGACATAAAAAGAGACCCCTCTTTCTCAGAAGTTCCACCACCTTTTGTTTGTCTTTTCCTGAAAATCACTATTTTTCTCAGAAAAAGAGTAGCCCAGTGCCATGAACGTGTATTCATTTCTAGGGAAAAAAAGGAAAAACAAAAAGGGTTGGAAATATCATTTCCCTAGGAAGAACCGCCCTATTCAACTTTCCTGGTTAATCATTGTTGGATGATCCTTTATCCTTAAGCTGTTATCAGTATCTTGATAAAAAATAATGCTCTTTTATATGGTGTTTACGCTACATGCAAGAACACCTTAAAGAAAATACAGTGAGGCCCACACCAATTCGGTTCTCGGTTCCGGGATCCCAAACCCGGAACCGAACCGAATTTTCACCGGTTCCCGGATTTTTGAACCGGAACCGAACCATATAGAAATGGAACCGAACCAAATGTGCCGGTTCGGTTCGGTTCCTCGGTTCGAACCGGAACCATGTCCACCCCTAGTAGTATGTGCATTTTTTTCTATTATTAGTTAAAAGTTAAAAGTGAAAACCCACGCACCCACTGTTATTGTATGTGAGTGTAATTTCTGCTTCTATGAGTTGAGTTGATTCAAGTGTTTGATTCAGCATTGTTTGATTGTAATTACAACATTGTTTGATTACAGCATTGTTTGATTCGATCAAGTGTAATGTGAGTGTAATTACATCATTGTTTGATTCAAGTGTAATGTGAGTGTAATTTCTGCTTCTATTGCGGTTCCCAAAAAGCTTCTTCAATATGAATGGAGTGGAATCTAACTATTTAAACAAATACATTTTTCTTAAAAGTGGATGGCAAGTGGAATTTTATATATGGACTACTTGCTCATATATTTTATAATTTGTTAATTATGTATAGGGCTGGTCTTATCTCAATGGTTGAAGCTTAGTTTCTCAACCTTGAAGTCGCCCAGTTTACCTATAAAAAATATTGTTAATTATGTAAATCATGTATCTTAAAAACAATTTAAGATCGGTGAGCATTTTCGCATTATTTTTTGTGTGGAAAATGCTATTAAAATAATAGCATGCATCACACACGTTCTACTTTTATAATACTTAGGTTGACTTTAATTGACTAACTAGAAATTCATAAAAGGGTTTTGCTAACAAGTGCCCTAAGGGCACCGGTTAAGGTGCATTGGGAAAGAAATTTTACACATGTTTTATAAAGAAATCTCAAAACAGGTATAAAAGTGTGAAAGTATGTGTAAAATGATTGGAAAATTTCTTTTCCAATGCACCTTAACCGGTGCCCTTAGGGCACTCGTTAGCAAAACCCTTTTACTATTTGTGTTTCTCACAAAGAAAATGAGAAGAATTTCATGCCCTTAAGGCACTCGTTAAGATGTATTGGAAACTTAATTTTGCAATAATTTTAGAGTGATGATGGTTGGGATGATAGGCCCCACTTTTAATGTGTTTTGACGTCAAAAAGTGTGGGAGTGAGGAGGTCATGAAAAGCTCCTAAAAATTAGGAAAATAAGAAATCAATTCCTAAGGCCATGTCCGGTAGGATTTTTTTCCCCCATAGATTTGAGGGGCACGATTGAGATTAGAGGGAGAAGTAGCAAAAAATGAGGAAAAATTCAGATCCAATTTTGTGTAGAGTTTTTTGTTTTCTGATTTTTAGCCACTTATCAACTTGGAGACACTATTTTCCTTATTTTTAGCCACTTCTCAACTAGAAGACACTATTTTTAGTCACTTCACCTGCCATACTCCTCTCGAGACACTAGTTTATCATGAAAAATAATTCATGATAGCCAAACGTGCCCTTAATAGGTAATGTTTCACTAGTTGTTAAGAATTCTTGACGCTGCCTACTTGTGCCAACTCAATTCTCTTCCTCTCCCTCCTCTGCCACTCTCACATAATCGGGCCAACAAATGCTCCGTGAAATAATTTTTCATGGTTGCCAAACATAGCCTAAATGAATGTATTTTTGTCGAAAACGAACGGTGTGTTTTTTACAATTTGTTAACATAATTTATGATTTGATAATTACTTAAGTCAAGTCATCTTAAAAATAATTTAAGATGGGTGTGTTTTTTTTTTTCCCCTTTTTTCGTGGAAAATGCTATTAAAATACTAGCATGTGTTGTTGCACGCAGGCGACATCCCACGACACCTGTGGCATGTTTTATATATTTTCATTCCAACTTGTCTTTTTAATTTTAGTCTCGTGATTGAATAAATAATAAATTCAATGCCCTTGATTTTTCGGCCTTCCATCTTTGGTAGATTTTTTTTTTATGGGTAAGCTGGGATTGAACTTGTGACCTCAAGGTTGAGAAACAAAGCCTCAAAATCATTGAGCCACACATGCCTATCCCCAATCATTCATTTGTAGATTTGTGTGGCACTTAAGGTGGATAGCTTAGCAAAACTCTCAAAGAACCAATTTAAGGCTAACATATTTTTTCAATCAATCAAACCGAAATGCATAAGAAAATTAGGGTAAATGATTGTAAGAATAGAGATTATATGATGAAAGGCCCGAACTAACAGTACTCATCATCCCATCCTTGATATTGTATCCAACAACAGCTTCTTTCTAAGGGTGATACTTCCATTGTACCACCTTAACGTGTTCATACGGCCCTTCATCATATAAATTCTCTAAGGAAAGAGTTTCTGCCTCGAGCGCAGTTGGGTTGCCTGCGCTCGACTTAACGCATCCTCTCCTATTGGTTGGCCTTGCGCCCCGCTGTTCACGTGAAAATGTGGCAAACTTTATTGCTTTTTAACGTCAAACCACGTGAAACGGAGGGGGGGCGCATAATCCTAAACGGGGGTGAAAAAATTATAGTCGAATTCGACTTAACGCATCCTAGGTTTCTCTTCCAAGTCGAGGGTTTATGTTCGCACCAGCGAGCGCGTCTTCTTTATCATCATCGGGTTCGCGAAACCCTAGATCTTCTCCATCCTCTTCTCCTTTTGTTTTTCTTTGCTTTTTTGATTGAGATGTGAAACCCTAGATCTCTCTTCAAAGTGGTAATTGCTTCTCTGTTTATTTCATTTGTAGTCTGTTTTTTTCTTTTTTGGGTTATCTGGTTTTCTATTTTGAAACCCTAAGTTACAAACCCATTAAATACTAAGACGCCTATTGTATTCAAACACAAGTTGTGTCACGACTTGTTGGAGAAATGTGTAAAAAAATGTATATGACGAAACACGATAAAAAACAGGGCAAAAGCTAACATGGTTGCAGAAACATGATGAAAATGAGTAGGAACAACTGGTTTAATACAAACTGAAATCTGGGCCTACTTTAAAAAAGTGATATATGCATAGTTTTAAACCCCTAAACCCTAAAAACCAAGTGAAAATTGGGCAGTAACTGTGCTGAAATGTGTGTTGAAATCAAGCTAAAAACAGAGCAATAGCTCACCCAAAATCTGTGTCGAAATCAAGATAAACACAGAGCTCGAATTTGATCGAGCTCAAGCACGAAAAAATATGCATTCTGAATCTTGATTGCAAAATGAGAATCGAGTCTCTTGTATGATTTTTCTTATCTTAACGAAGACGGGATCCTGTGTCTTGAATTTGCATGAATGACCACCTTTTGGTTAGGGTTAGGGTTTTCAATTATTTGGTCTCTCTCTTTCTCAGGTAAGAAATGTTGGCAAAGGAAATTATGTCGATGAGGCTATTTCAGCAAACCTAGAAAGTTAGCACGTGGAGAGAAAGAAAAGCAAAATAATGGGGAAAATGGCAAGTTCAAAGCTAAAGATTGCTATCATCCATCCAGATCTGGGAATAGGTTTAATCTCCTTCCTATTCCTCTCTCTATGTTGGTCTTGTGATTTACTGATTTTGGATTATGGTATATTTGTATGATTGTACTTTGAAACATATCTGGTTCCAGAGTAAAATTAGACTTTTTAGATTACATTGATGGGTAAAATGCAATTTGAAGAGGCCCAAAGTGTAATTTGAGTGTACATTCAAACAAATGCTTAGCTATGACGCTTTAATTATTGATAAGACAGTCGTGACATGTGACCCTTCTAATTTAGAGATTGATAGGGATTAGATTATCTGAATTCAGATTGGAATTTTCATCTTTATATGCCTTGGATGCACCAAAAAGTGGTTTAATGGACACATTTTCCATTTCTTAGCATTTTTTGCTTGCCATTTAATATTCACATGCAAGGTTTTAAATTTCGGCCGAAATCTGAAATTTCGGATTTCGGTCTAGACCGAAACCGAAATGGCCGAAATCCGAAATTGGTGAAATGTACCAAATTTCAGTCGAATTTTCGGAAAAAATATTAATTTTTTAATCCTTTACCAAATTTCAGCCGAAATTACCTGAAATTTCGGCCCAAAAAACAGACATTTCAAGTCCCTTTACCAAATTTCGGGATTTCTGCTGAAATTTCGGTTTCGGTGGGGACCGAAATTAACCCCGAAACCAAAATTTAAAACCTTGTTCACGTGACAGTCCTTGTTGAGTGTATATTTTCCAAATCCAATCCGTTTTGCACGTTTTGACTTTCCTCTCTAATTAGGAGGAAGGAAAGTAAAGAAATGTGAATATATATTCCTTTCCCTTGTATATTGTGTGCATCCAAATGGACCCCTGGGGATTATGATAAGAAGGTAGTCATTTTGGATTTAGACAGGATACTTTTTTCGCTCTGATTAAATTTTGTTGTGAAAAGACTTGTCATTCTGGTGCTAAAATGTATGATGTTTATACATAGGCGGTGCTGAAAGGTTGATTGTCGATGCTGCAGTTCAACTTGCGTCCCATGGGCACAATGTTCATGTTTTCACTGCACATCACGACAAGAATCGATGTTTTGAGGAGACTCTTGTTGGTGAGTTTTAAATTTATTTCATCATTTTTTATGACTTGGGAGGTAGAGAATGGACAATTGGTGGACCTTGAGTGGAAGAACTTATTTACTTTGTGTATACTGAGGTACGTCATATCTAAGTTCTTTTCAGCAATTGATAATTTGCATTAAAAGGCAATTTGTGCATCTACATGACATAAATGGGCATGATAAATTTAATATGCTTTTTGGAGGATTATTTGTTTCTCCCGGGACATGTTTCTAAAATAAGAAACGATGCCCCCAAGAGCACCTGCCTTGTTTTGAAGAAAGGATAAAACGAGGTCTAGTTTTTTATTTTTTATTTTTGTAGAGATTTTCAGTTTTGACCAAATAATAATAAGAAATAGTAATAAGCAATAGTTTGCCGACCCCAACTAGTTTGGGACAAAGGCTTAGTTGAGTTGCGTAATAAGCAATCGTTTGTTACTGGCAAGGAGCTTGTGGCCGAATTTGATTAGTATCTGTCTAGAACTAATGATGCTGACGTGAGTTCTAAGTACTTGCATCGCTGTGTTATCTTGTGACCTTCACTGATTGGTCTCAATTTAGTATAATGGAAGTAACAAGAAATTCAGATCCATTTTCCATTCAAAAAAACAAAACAAAAAAGAAATTCAGATCCATTTTGGACCATTCACTTTCCAAAACCCAGGGCAGGATTTGTCTCATATAGCAAGAGAGATTTTGTGTTACTGGCAAGGAGCTTGTAACTGCATTTTTTAAGTATCTATCTAGAACTAATGATGCTGACTTGAGTTATAAGTTCTTTCATCGCTGTCTAATTATTATTGAAAATTTGTTTAATTAAATAATGTTAGTTACAAACTTAATTGGGGGTCAAACTGGATTCTTGGGTACTCTGGCAGGTTTAGTGCGTGCTTACAAAACCTGACTTAAAAAATTTTAAACTAGAAAGGAAACAAAAATCAAATTCTCAGATCGTCTATTTTGTCCTTGTTTTGGCCCTTTTGCACCTATGTTAATGGCCAAAATAGTTATTTAGTTTGCACGGCCAGCACTTAGCCATGTGTCATTTGAGTTGAGTCAAACCCTCATGAGAAACATGTGCTTGGTTCTCATGTCATCGAAAGCATGCTTGAATACATTGAGATGAGCAAGTTCATTTGCATCAAGATACGTAGATTGACATCATAATGATGAAACTAATAATGGTGCTCAACTCTTACTGAAAATAGTGAGGCGGATTAGGCCCCTATTTTTCTGCAGAGGAATTATTGAATGACTGATGATAACCATCTCTTCTACTGTCGAAAGAAGTTATGTGAATTTGTCACTATAAGATCCCTTGTGTATGCACCATGTCAACATATGTGTTATCTTTAACACTCCCCTTCACACGGTAACGTGTCTTTGAACATGTTCATCTTGTCAGATAAGTATACTGATATGATGATCACCTGTGAGTCCTTTGGGTCGTTGAGATTTACCCACTTGCAGTATGCTAATCACTCTCTTCTCTTAAGTAGTGTTGAGGAGAAAGTTTTTCACCTTAAGGCTATTATGAGGTATTACAAGGCAATATCAGGTCAGAGAATCAGCATTGGATCAAAGAATAAATTTCCCCGGGTCTTCTGTGATGAGCGTATGGTTGAGCAGTGGAGAGGTTGAAAAGTTTGCTCGAATCTTTGAATGCAAGGTTACTTCGATCCTTAACTCCTATATATGGTTGCCCCTTTGTCATTTACTTAAGGGTCTTTGGGTCCGATGATTGAGAGGGTTGAGAAGAAGCTCTCCCGTTGGAAGAAAAGTCGGCTACCTTTGTGGGGTGGATTATGCTTATCAAATCAATTTTAGCTAATATGCCCCTTATCTCTCTATTATAGCCTTGTGAGTAGTGAGTGTCATTAACAGACTGGATCAGCTTTAGAAGAACTTCCTTTGGAACACTAAGGAAGAGAGGGATCTCAATATCCGTAGTCTCAGTGATGTGAACATTGCCCTTTTTGGTAAGCGGATTTGGAGGTTTGAGGGAGAACATTGGAGGGAGATGATTGTTGGGAAGTTTGGTTCTGGATTTTACAGTTTGAGAGTCAGAGGACACTTTTAGGTCCCAAGGCATGACTCTGTGTAAAAAACGTTATGAGATCCATGGACTTAATTTTAAAAAAGTATAAGATTAGGGTGCGATTTGGCTCGCGCATTCGCTTTTGGCATGATCTTTGATGCGGGGATCGCCCATTGAAGGCTGAATTCCCTAGTCTCTTCAGAGTGGTCTTTGACTGTGAGGCTAGTGTTGGTAAGTCCTATGTTCGCTAGGAGGACATGGTGATCTGGAAAGGTTCTTTTTGCTGGAACTTGTTTGATCAGGAGCTCGACATGGCAGTTTCTGTCATAAGAGGCTGGGACACGATTTTTATTAGGAGGCAAGGAGATCACAAGCGTGTCTGGTTTTGGGGTAAGGTCTTGGTCTGATCCCTTTCCCGGCAGTTACTCATTCCTTCTACCTCCTCACCTGCTAGGAGGGTGTGGAATTCTCCCCCTCCATATCGGGTTAGTTCTTTCTCTTAAACTACTTGCCTAGACAAGATTTTGATGATTGATCTCTATGACGGAGATCCGAGCTTTCATTTTTTGTCTCTTTTCCGTATTCGTGGTGATCGAAACTGAAATTTAGAACCTTTATCTTGACTCGTGATTGAACTATGGCAGCAGTTGGTGGTAGAACCGTAGGAGTGAGGGATGCTTGGAAAGGGGAGGAGTATCATTAGAAGAATATTTTCCCACTACCTTGTTAGCCGCAGGGTCTTCCTGTTAATAGAGGAGATCATTGTCCACCACTCCAGCTGCAAAGCCTCTGAGTCTCTATGGTATGTTTTCACAATGACATGCTTTTTATTCCTCGAGCAAAGTATGATTGGAATGAAGTTTGCAAAAGAACCCTTTTGAAACTAGTACCATGAGGCTGGCTTCCAAGTTAAATATATGTGCCATGATAGGGACATTGAAAACCTCCTCTGCAAGTACAGTTGCTTTATGTGACCTTGTATTCGACTATGCATAGATGGGTTGTAAATAAGTTGCTTCCTCACCCTAAGGAAGTTATGGGTATTATATGTACAGAAGGCTTGAATAGCTCATCTTTAGGTTAGACCTTACGGGGACACATTTTACCCTTTGCCTGCCTTCCTTAAAAGTGTATTTTCTCAGCATCTCGTAAGCTTTTTTATTTATTAAATATAACATTTATTCAGAGTAATGCTCCATAGAGGACTGTAGAACAGTGCAGCTTCACTGTAAATATCTGGACTGTTCATCCAGTGGTGGCCCATGGCCTAAAAAGTGCTCTCATCTGATGATCCTAATCATTTGATTGGGGGCATCCCAATGTACAGTTAAAACAAAGAAAGGGCAACGGTCCAAATTCAACAGGCAGTCCATTGCTATATGAATGGTTCAGATTCCTGGGCTGTTACCACATAATATAGTGGAGATGCGCCCCACAGGAAATGCTCTTTTTAGCAAAATACTAGGAAGTAAACTTGTTTATTTATTCTGTCCACAGTCAACAATATGTAGAAGGTAATATTGGGTTCATGGTACTCATAGTATTTTCCATAATATATATTCTCCAGGTACTGTCCCAGTTACAGTATACGGTGCCTTCCTACCACGGCACATTTTCTACCATTTCCATGCTTTCTGTGCATACTTGAGATGCATCTTTGTTGCTCTTTGTATGCTACTCTTGTGGCCCGCATTCGATGTTATACTGGTAGATCAGGTCTCTGTTATCATTCCCTTTATGAAGATTAAAAAAATTACAAAGGTAATAAATTTTTTCAGTATACATTTATTTGTAAGGGTCTATTTAGTGCAAATATTATTTTCATTCAGTCTGCTTATCTCCAGATTGTATTCTACTGCCATTTTCCGGATTTATTGCTGGCACAACACACAACCATGCTTAGGAGGCTTTACCGTGGACCAATTGACACAATTGAAGAAAGAACTACTGGTCTAGTTAATCCCAACTCTATTTTCTTCTAGCTGCACCTTATTTGTTTTTGTGGTTTTCATGTAAATGAATTTTTTTTTCTGAATGGCAATCATGGAAATGATTATGCATTTAATGATCTTTTGAGCATGCAACATGTTTACTATACTTTTTGATCGGATGGCTATTGATGTCTGCAGGGATGGCGGATTTGATTCTTGTTAATAGCAGATTTACTGCGTCCACTTTTGCAAATACATTCAGGCGCCTCAATGCACAAGGAATTAAACCAGCTGTTCTTTACCCGGCAGTCAATGTGGAACAGTTTGATGAACCTTTTGCTTATAAGTAACCTACATCTCGTATATCTCTTATTCTCGTTGAGCATGCCTGTATGATATTAAAACAATTGTGCCTCTGCATAGTAGTCTTGCTGCAATTCTGGAACTAGGATCTCAAAATTTGGCATTGGTTTTTCTAGGTTGAACTTTCTCTCAATCAACCGGTTTGAAAGGAAAAAGAATATTGATTTAGCAATTTCTGCATTTGCAATGCTTCACTCCTTTCAAGCGGGCATTCTTGCAGGTCACAATTTGGCTGAGGTTTCCTTGACCCTTGCAGGTGATATAACATGGGAATTGCTCAAAAAAAATGATATAACATGGGAGGATAAAACGGTTGATGAGAATCCAGTTAGAAATTTAACATATCTTGAAATAATCAAAATATGTGCCACAAGTAACACTTTACTTTTGGTTTAAGACTTTTGTTTGTTTTGGATTTTGAGAATTGATTTTGAGTCAAGAACTTATTATTGGACCCAAAATTAGAGGAACTTTTGAGTCCATTACTCAGTTTTGGACTCTAAATCAATTGTCAAAATCCAAAACAAACATCGCCATAGTGTTTTATTTTGAAAAGAGATTTTCATGGCATATTTTCTGATAATTTAATTTACCATGTTAAATATATATTCAGTTAAAATTTTCTACATATTGCAAACTGCACTGAGCTAGAGTTGACTGGTGTTTGCATTTGATAGAAGACGGAATTCTGTTTTTCGTGACGCCATTAATCAGTTATGTTTTTTGATGAATCTCAATTTGCTTCTAATCATCTGATGAAGTTGATGTGTTTCTCCTGTTACTTCAGGCGGCTTTGATAAACGTCTCAAAGAAAATGTAGAGTACCTAGACGAACTTAAAAGCTTGGTTGAAAGGGAAGGATTATCTGATCGGGTTAAGTTTGTCACCTCCTGTTCAACGGCCGAGAGAAATGCATTGCTTTCCCAATGCATCTGTGTTCTTTACACACCGAAGGCAATAATGCGTAGAATTCAGTAATTTCTTCAATTTACTCAAATTGAAAGGAATGTTAAAAAATTTGAACCGGGCTTGTTACATCTTATTAATGCAGGACGAACACTTTGGCATTGTTCCATTGGAAGCAATGGCGGCTCAGAAGCCTGTAATAGCATGCAATAGCGGAGGCCCCTTGGAGACGATTAGAGATGAGACTACAGGGTTCCTTTGTGACCCGACCCCTCGGGAATTCTCTCAGGTCATGGCGAAACTCATAAGTTACCCCCAATTGGCAGAGAAGATGGGCAAAGAAGCACGGAAGCACGTCCGCGAGGCATTTTCTACTGGAATATTTGGCCAGAGACTGAATCAGTTTGTCTTGGATGTCAGCCATAGTGACGAGGATCGTTAGCATGGGGGGCGCAATAAGTGGCATATTTATCCAACATGACTTTTCGTAATTTTATTTTCATGTTATTTTATTTTATTTCCAGAGTATGAAATGCGAATGCAGGGAAATGGAAAGCGATGATGAGAAAGAATAGGCCCGAGTCTTGTAGAAGGAATGATTTGAATTTTGAAATAGAAATTAACTAGGCTGAGCTGGTTTTGGCCCAAAGAGATTATATTTAATTTGATTATATATTTTTTTCTTCTTTTTCTAGGCTACCTATATTTGACTTTAATAACAGAGAGGGGAGTGATAATGCCGCCCACGTGTTTTGCGTGAAATTACCCTGATTGAATGATCTTTTTCCCAATGTTAGGTACCTTACCGATAGCCAAAAGCTCCCTCATGTAACGCATTAGGCAAGGTCTACTAAACCTGTCCCATAACAGGCTGGGTCCCACCCAATACGATACCTAGCCCCCCCCCTGTTGCCCTGTTCTTTCCTCTAATCATCAGTGTGCCCACAACTTTTCCACTGACAACCCATCAACCATATTGATGAGTCTGAATCACATGTATTGTTTATTGGTCATCATCCCATTTGTTCAAAATCTCAAATAAAATACGAGAATCTGATATGGGTGTGAATGTGTCATATGCCATGCTTCCCAATTTCATCCATCCATGGAAAACGTGGGGTATTTATGTGATTTCTGATAAGAGAAGGAAGAGGGTGTGTTGGTCAATTAAAGGCCAGGAATCAGCCGTGGATTTTCGGTCGGCAGAGAGCCAATGAGAACATAGTTGGTGCCACATGGAGGTGTTTGCAGGTGGTCAGAAAATTGTACGATAAAGTAGTCATGTGGTGGGAATTTGGATATGACTCTCTCTCTACCAATCCTTGAATGCTCTTACGTATAGTTTAGTAGTATTAACAAAAAAAAAAAAGGATCAATTCCCAATGGGGGACAAAAATTAGGTGGAATTATCAATAGGACCCATCCTTTTCATAAATTATCAATGAGGGACAAAAGAGGTCTTGTCATTAAAAGCTGGACGAAAATGCCCTTTTCTTAAGCAACACATTTTGCTTTTCCAATTTTCTCTCTTCTCTCTTCTTTCCCTTTTTTTTTTTACTTTTCCATTTTCAACTTGTTTTTTTTGCCCTACGAGCCATCTTCTTCATCATTTTAGCCATCATTGGAGGAGGGAAAGCTCGAAAACTTGAAACGTGAGTTCATTCCCATCTCTCTCTATATCTAGGTTTTGTTTTTCATTTGTTTTAGGATTTTGTATTTCTCCTTCTCACTTTCAATGGAGGATGAGGAAGATGAATCGTATGGTAGAAAGAAAAAAAACGTGAAAATGAACGAGTGAAAAAAAAACAGGAAGTAAAAACGTGTTCATAAGGGACTTGATAAGCCCATTCGAAATTTGGTAACCCCATTTTGATTCTGGATAACCCCAACTCCAGAGACTTGAAAACCCCTTTCCAAAACTCCAGTACCCTTGGACAATTTTAAGGGACTTGATAAGTCCATTCGTAAAGTTGTAACCCCATTTTGATACTAGATAGCCCCAATCCCAAATACTTGAAAATCCCTTTCCAAAACTCTAGTGCCCTCGGCCAATTTTTAGGGACTTGATATGCCCATTCGGAAATTGGTAACCCCATTTTGATACTTGATAACCCCAATCCTAGAGACTTGAAAACCCCTTTCCAAAACTCCAGTACCCTCGGCCAATTTTCAAGGACTTGATAAGCCCATTCAGAAATTGGTAACCCCATTTTTTATACTAGATAACCCCAATCCCAGAGACTTGAAAACCCCCTTCCAAAACTCTAGTATCCTTGGCCAATTTTCAGGGACGTGATCACCCCATTCGGAAATTAGTAACCCCATTTTTTAAACTAGATAACCCCATTCCTAGAGACTTGAAAACCCCAGAACTCTCGGCCGATTTTCAAGTAGTTGATAAGCCCATTCGAAAATTGGTAACCCCATTTTTTATACTAGATAACCCCATTCCTAGAGACTTGAAAACCCTCTTCCAATACTCCAGAACTCTCGGCCAATTTTCAAGCACTTGATAAGCCCATTCGGAAATTGGTAACCCTACTTTTAAGAGTTATTAACCCCCTTCCAGAGAGTTGATAAACCCCTTCTGCTACAAAACCCCCTGCCTATAGCAACTCTTCTAATGGCATTACAATTCTGCTCATGATAGAAATAACAAAAGAAAGGGATGTTGTTTTCATTAAATGTGCTTCATATATTACATCCCAATTTGTGTATTACAAATTTTTTTTTAAGTAAATAAAAAAATGTGTAACCATCCATTCATGTATTACATCTCCTTTTTCTTATACAACCACTTGTCTTCCAAAAAAGTGAGTGAAGCCATCAATGCATTATCTCTAGAACTCACCCTAAAAAAATAGCTTAAACCCTAAACAAGATAAATCAGAAACAGATGAATGAAAAATAGTGGAAAATCCTAAATAAAAAGAGATAGATGGTAAGAACTCAACATTCAAGTTTTCAAGATTTGCTGAACAAGGAGGAAGATGACTGGTAAGGTAAAAAATCAAAAAGGTGATAATGGAAAAGTAAAAGAAGATGGAAGAAGGAAAAACCAAGGTCAAAACGTGTTGTAAATGCCAAAGGGCATTTTCGTCCAGCTTTTACTGACAAGACCTCTTTTACCTAATTTTGCCTAATGTCTGTCCCTTGGTAATTGGTCCAAAAAAGAATAAAGAAAGGAAGCTCAAAGCTGTAATAATTTTTGAGGGTCAACGAGAGCTTTGCTTGTGCTCTCTCTCTCTCTCTCGGCCATGGCAATGGCTAGTTATGCAGGTTCTTCGTCAATGGGAGCCATGTTGGGGCCCACTCTTTCTTCAACTGGGTCTCGCTCACCCTTACTTCCACCTCGCCATTCCCTCTCCCACGCATCGTTCTCCACCATTTTAGCTTCTCACCTCTCAGGTAAGCCCTTTGTTTTAGGCATAAATTAGGATTCTCTTATGTTAACGAAGGTTAGTTCAGTTTGTAAATTCTGGCCAGAGGTAAGAGGATGCTTCCGGAATTGCAATTCTGAGAAAATTTGAACCTTTTCAGATTGCAATTTACATACATAAACTGAAATCTGAAAGGACCCAAAGTTGTTTACAAGTTATGTACCATAGATGGACCACCTATCTATGGTACAATCAACTAATCAACAAACCTAAGGCCTTCGGTTTGTTGAGCACATCAATGTTGGGATCAAAACTCATTATCAATTGATTGAAAAAAAATGGGCATATCATTATTGATTAGTTGATTGAAAAGGGGACAAAAGAAAACGAGTCGTATGGATATCCAACTGTGAGAGAATTACCTAATGGCCCATGACCTGAAGCATCTGGTTTCCAGTACCCTCAATGGATTTACCATAGGTAGAGACAAAACATGGAAAGAGGTGGTCAATGTGTTGCTTTCTCTACAATTGAACAACTGACTGAAATATAGGTAATTTCATCTCACTGATTTTCACTCTTCTTTCCATTAACCTAGGATCATGGCATTCAATTAGAGTACATCTAGAATATGTAAATCTAATTAAATAAATGGATCTAACCATGCAAATAAACTAGAATACAAAAGGAATTAAGAACTTATCTCAATCTGCCATGGCGGTGATCAATCGGGCTGGATCTTCTACTCCCTCTCTTGTGTTGTCTGATCTCTGGTAGGGGAGATCTCCTTTGGTCAAGTTAGATGGCAGCAAAACCAGTCCTTTTATTTATAAAAAAAAAAAAAAAATACCTCCGAGAGTTTCGATTCCCGCTCTGGCAACCTTGGTAATAACACTCTTTGTACATTTAAGATGTCCAAGAAATTCATTTATTCTAAAATTTTTCATTTGTGTTGAAAGGAATAATCTTCAAGATAATTTTTTCTTGTGTATCTTTTCTTTTCTTTCTTTTGTTGGTGTTACGGAGGCTTTCCTTCTGAGATGTCGTGAGAACTTCTACCGAGCAGAATGATAGAACTTCTACCCAATATACTGAGGAAGTAGGAATATGACCTCCATAGTTGTGTAAAACATTACTTAATGCACTATGGGAGGCTTGCTCTACTGAAATTTCACTTATATACTAGTTGTGTCAATAGTGTCTCATCCATAGTTGGGTAACTAAGAGTCACTTAACTTCTTTTTTTGGAAAGGTAACACAAGTCAGTGAGTCACTAACTATTTTAAAGTTGAATTAGTGATATGCTTTCATTCCTCTTTCTAACAGAGTCGCGAAAGTTTTCTCCACTTCGAATAAGAGCCTCTTCCTCTGAAGAGACACCCAGCTCTGTTCAAGTTGAAGATATCTTCTCGGATATTAAGGAGAAGGTAGTAATCCCATTCTCTCCCAATGAGCAATATTGATTGAGTTTGCTCCTTTATTCTAAAATCCTTTCACCTCTCTCAACACAACAGTGGGATGGACTTGAAAACAAGTCAACAGTAATAATCTATGGAGGGGGAGCAATAGTTGCAGTATGGCTGTCGTCTATTGTCGTTGGTGCAATCAACTCAGTACCTTTGGTTTGTGATCTTAACTCCTACTTTCTTGGGTACAATCAACTCAAGAGTGAATTGCTAATTTATTTTTCATAATGGATTATTTGATAAACTTGTTTGAAATGGTTGCTTCTTACCAGCTTCCAAAGGTTATGGAGTTAGTTGGGCTTGGATACACTGGTTGGTTTGTCTATCGGTACCTTCTCTTCAAGGTAACAAATAAAGTTCACTATGTTTTGACTCTTTCAATCAAAGGAAGAAAAAGAAAAAAAAATATCACTAATTAACTCCCATGCATGCCAGAACTTAAACTGAGCTGAACTAGCTTTGCTTTAATCACAAACCACTTAGGGGCCGTTTGGATACGCGGATTTTAGAATCCTGGATTTTCTCAAATTCATGGATCTAGATGAGAGATTGTTTTCTGATTTCACACCCTTATTTCCGTCGAGCCAGAGAGCAAGAGATCGTCCCGTTTACAGGTTTTAGAAATCTCAAGATGTGGGTGAGGTTTCTAAAACCTAGATTTCTTACTTAAAATCCAAGAAACAGTGCCCGGACAGCATGCAACAGCTTGATCATGAACCATCTTTTACACTGTTTCAAACTAAAGCTTAAAGTTTAAAATCCGCATATCCAAACGGCCGTTATTGTTGACATAGAACATTTGTTTTCACAGTCCAGCAGGAAAGAATTAGCCACAGATATTGAATCATTGAAGAAAAAGATAGCTGGAACAGGCGAATAAGTGCATGTTAGATAATCCACAATTTCAGATCAATGTTCTCTGGATGTCGTATATAAGAGGCGTTTGGATGCTGTACGGTTCTGTTCTCTTTTGGTCTTGTATGATTTTCTCCTTGTAATGGCATACATAAATTGATAATTACCAGATGTCTTCATAAAAAAGTTTCGGTAATTAGCACAAATAGGTTGTTTTCTCTTTTCAAATATAAACTCAGCCCGCATGCAATTCAACTTTTGCAACAAATTTGGGTTTACTAGGTGTTTTGGTTGGTTTTGTGTTGCCATGCCATCTACTAGTGGTGTTTGGTAATTTAGCACGAATGGGTTGTTTTCTTTTTTCAAATATATACTTAGCCCACATGCAATTCGACTGTTGCAAGTCTGTTTGGTTGCACAAATTTGGGTTTACTAGGTGTTTTGGTTGGTTTTGTGGTGCCATGTCATCTACTAGTGGTGTTTGGTTACATTTTTTTATTCAAACTCCTAGGAGATTACTTGCCTTGTCTCTCTGTTGTCTGCCCATGTGGCATGACTTTTATCGCCCACAAACAACTTGAGAAAAGTAGTTTTTTTGCTAGTATTCTTGGGAACTTTTCTCTCTGAGGATTGAGCCTCTAGCTCAATGGTCAAAGCTTTGTTCTTCAACCTGGAGGTTGGAGCTCTCTCTTATTGGCAATGCACTCCTAGTGCCCCTTTATCTTGGTAATGACACTCAGCACCATGAAACTACTTCACTTGACCACCAAACACTACTAACCACTACTCTACGAGGAAGTAAACTTATTGACTACTTCAGCTCTAAAATCATTACTACTCTACATGGCAACTAGATGCAAAAGACTGACCATCAAAATTTTCTAAGTAAAATTAAGTATAAATGCACAGTTAGGGTTACATTCCTTGGGTACCGTGTGGGGATGTGCATTACGATTGGCAGATTCAATGGGACCGCACCTGCAACTATCATTGTGTTGCATGCATTCACACACATGGCATATCATTCACCCAATAACTATTCATATTTACTTACTAATTAAAATTTGAATTATACATGCTAACATGATTTGCCCGGTGAAAATGAAGGTAATTAAGTATGCCTGGTTTATGAGTATAAAAAGCCAAGCAAAGAAAGTATAGCACATTTTGTTCAATTTTTGGTGAAATCATCTATAGCTCATTTTCTTAATACAACTCCTTACAGGAAAACTATCCAAAATCAAGTACATGACATAGAAACTATTAACATGGTAGGAGTTGAGCAACCTTGAGGTTACTGCTTCAATCCCAACCTCCCTATTTGTTCAAGAGAAGTAAAAAAAAAAGACGATATGGCAGAGATATAGAAACAAACAACCCATGAGAGTACATAAAGGAGCATCCTTGGATTTCAATGCTCTCTTTGGAACTTTTTAGCATTTTCGATTGGTTGAGAATAAAAGAACTACAACTCCTGAAGAAAAGTTGGTAGTACTGCAGACCAAGGTTGCCAGAGCGGAAATCGAAACGGGAATTTAAAGCGAGAATCGAAAGCTCCAGGGAAGAATCCTGCTTCCTTGTTGCAGATATTAGATAACACCCTTGCAGAAGAGTAAGTTGCAGATGATCTTGTCAAAGGTGGCCAACTCTTTGATAAGATAATGCATCTGAAAGAGTTTTATAGGGAATCTCTGCAGTGAAACCATCAGATCATATGGTGTTGGCAAATTCCATGCTGAATAGGTGATCAGGGACTGTTCGGATCTATGAAAAAAATTCTAGAAAAAACAATATTCCATGTAAAGAGAAATTCCCGGGTTCAGCAGGAACGAAAATTTCCTATAAAACAGGAAAATTCTTTATTTTGGAAAAAATCCATGGAAAATGAGCTAGTCAGACACTAAAAAACTAACTTTCCAAGGAAATCTTTTTGTTGAACAACTTTTCGATTCCAAACAGCCCCTAAGGCCTTGTTTGGCAACCATTAATTATTCCATGGAAGAACACCTGAGAGGACCGGAGGGAGGAGACTAATAAAAACCTGAAAACGAGGGGAAAATAGAACTTCACTCAAAATACGATTTATTTTGGCTACTGATATTTGCACCTACATCGATCGGATCCATTGACCCGGCTGTGGATCACAAGTCCGGCCCATTTTTGTTTACCCCACCTTGACAGGATAATCCTAACCCCTTGATCCGTATCATTTAGGGCTTTGCAAGGAAAAGCTAAGACCAATTGATTTTTGCAGTTCTTTATCTTGAAGGATTAGACTTGGTTATAAAGGATTAGACTTGGTCAATTTGAGCCGGGTAGATTCTTTCACCTCCCTCATGAAAATTTTCTACAGGATTCATTAGCCGACCCAACTAGTTTGGCACAAAGACTTAGTTGAGTTGAGTTTATCTTGTAGAGATGGTGTCCCTTATGCATAGGACCAGGACCATGTGGGTTACCTCATGATGGTCTACAAGATCAACAGTCTAGATTGCATATAGATGTTTGTGTGTGGGACCCAAATTTGACTGTTAATTGACCCAATTGTGACTGTCTGCCTCCTCTGAAATTCCTTAATCCATCCTTGTCTTCAAGCAATGAAGAAGCAATTTCTCTTTCTTTATATGTAATCTTATTTAGGAGAACAGTACCAAAAACAGGCGCAAGTCAGAGAGCATCAATGCCTCCCAACACATTTCTGTTACATGTGCCACCGGAAATCAAGACCATTGATCAAATGCGAGACCAGATGGGTCAGTTACAGCCCCAAAGATCTAAAAAAGAACACTTGAACAAAAATAAATTAGAATGGAGTTACATCATGCATATGATTTTTCTGTAGCATGGTTCAAACAGGTGAAACTCTGGTCGACTTTAAGGGTTCGGGTTGATCTTTTACTGCAAAATCGGGTTGGGTTCGGGCTGATTCCAGTTCATTTTTTAGCAAAAGCTCAGCCCAGCCCGGCCCAACCCAAGTTGCACCCCTATCAAACAGAGGGTGTGTCTTGTATGTGGGAGGAGTCAAGCCTCTGGTTCATCACTGCTCTAGCTCGTGCACTCCTATGTTGTAACCGTTGATGGAGCGCCTCTGACATCTGGTTGAAGAACTCCGGATCCCATCTGTTAATCAATAACGGATCTTCCGCATAACAGATGTATATCGAGGTGACGGCGCTTTCCACCACCACCATTGCCAGACCCACCTGAAAATAAATGTTGGGTTCCAAATTTAAAAAAAAAAACTGGAGCTTAAACATAAAAGAACATCATTCTCCCAGGGGGGGTTAAAGAGTTCGTTTTTCATTGAAAGAAAGAAAGATTCTCAATCGATTTGGCAATAATGCCACTATAGTACATATCTATATAGATATGTATCTCAGCATACCATTCGTGTCTGTTACAACACGACGAATATAAATGGTTTGAATGAAAGAAAATGAGAAAGAAACAGAATTTTGAGGCTCATCTACCAACTTTGTTGTGTTAATGTAAAACCTGTTTAACATTATCTTCTGGAAATCTGCAATCTAGTAGAGGGGGCTTCAAAACTCAATCCATGTGTGAATTTAGTAACTTTGTTTTGCATAGCATGTGGCTTCATCTTGAAAATAAGTCTAATCAGTCCTTAAGCTCTACTTCTAGCAGCAATAAACACAGGCCAGAAGCAAAAGAAATAATATGGTGGTACTGTGTTTATGACCAACCTTATTACCAAAATTCAGTTAAACAATTCTCTGAAGTAGATTTTGTTGCCAGCATGGCTGTTTGGTTTCTGTTAACTTATACAATCTTTTTTCCCACATTAGAAATGAACTTGAAATTGCATATAGGCGGCAGAAGCTTGCCAAGATGAAACAAGAAAATTTTAAGAACTCACCAAAATCATCCCCATCAACATGGCGGTAGAACCAACCATAAGCACTCTATCGCTGCTTTTAAACCACGTCCAAATTCCTGTGCAAGTTCCAGTAATAAGCCCACCCAAGATAGTACCCATCAGCAGAACTGCACCTGAACAATCATATGCAACCAGTGTTTCGATTCCGGTTGACTGGAACAATTCCCAAGCATCCCTCGCCGAATGATTAAAGCTTTTACCATAAACTGCTATCTGAAGAAAGAAAACAATAGTAAGGTTTCTAAAAATATTATTACAAATCAAACATAATTTTGCAAGAGACAATATCTTCCAGAGTGTCCAAAGGCTAGAAGTAGTAATCTTTCCAGTAATGCTAAGGATTAAGTAAGACATTCACAAGAAAAGGCAGTAATTGCAACTGGCATAAAAGTGACAGTTACTTTTATCTCACTTTGAAACTTTTGGCTCATAAGAAATGACGGATGTGCCATCACTGCATTTACTTCCAATGACAATTGCATAACAGGCAACAGTTTCACCATTCACATGACTAACTATATGAGCAAAAATGGGAACTTGAAATGTGCCAAACCACATCTGATTCTGGATTAATTCAGTTTCAACATATATACAAGCCCCCAGATACCATTATACCCAACTCAACTCAACTAAGCCTTTGTCCGAAACTAGTTGGGGTCGGCTAACGAATCCTTTAGAAAATTTTCATGAAGAAGGTGAACGGATCTACCCGGCTCAAATTGACCAAGTCTAATCCCCCAGACCCATTCCAAAAAAAAAAAAAAAATCCCCCAGATACCATTATGCAGGCAATATTTGGTATTAGAGGACTGACACATATAAAAGGTCACAATTTTCCATGAAGATAAAGAAATTGATACACTTACTAATAGAGACAAAACAACAATGCATGGCAAAAAGGAAAGAATAGAGGAAATAGTATCTGTACAATTGGGAAAGGTGGGAAAAGACCTTACTACCCTGTTTTTGAATGGCAAAGAAATAAAATTAAATAGAAGAAAAGAGACCAATGTGGTCCATACAAAATAGGAGAGAAAGCAAAGGGAAGAAGAATACAGAGATAAGAAGCTCCCCTCCCCAAAGGAAGAGGATAAAAGCACTAAAGAAAGAATAAGAGGAGGGGGGGAATCAAACATCTCCAAAGCCTCCTCTCATGGATTGCATATTTTAGGAAGTGAGGTCACTTACGTGAACTTTACCTACTTTAGCATATGCATTAGCATTACTTACATCTTTAGGTTATAGCAAGTAAGTTATCACATATTTAGTTGCTCTCATTTCAGCCATAGAAAGTTTAGTCTATTAGCTATAGAAACTTAAAGTCTTTTGGGTAATAAGTTAGAAAGTTTCTAATTCCATTGAGTTGTTACAACTACGCAACTTGCATGTTTCTTTTTTCTGGCATCCTTTTTTAAGAACATTTCTTCATGTACCTTGTAATGGCATATTGATAAAAGGTAATGGAAAAACAATAAGGAGGAGATTTTCCTTTTTTCCGAGACTTCTTTTAGGGGCAACGTTTTGACACCTTCACACATGTGTTGTGTGTTGTGTAGGAGTTCTCTACTAAATCGTGTTATGGGTAAATTCAAGCCCCACGAATTGTTTAGCAAATCATTGCGAGTTTTCCAATCTTGTTGTCGTTAGACGAGAGACATGCCAAGGAACGTGATTATCTCATTTTTCTCAAATTCATGTGAGTAGCTTTTCTATTATTTGTGCATGAGTGTTAAAGTTGTCATTCTTGTCCTTTCCTCCATGTTAAGTATGTATTTAGGCTCCTTCGCCGACTTTAACATAAATTAGTTATCATTACATTTACAACCATAATTACCATAGAGTCCTAGAGTTGATGCAGAAAATGTCTCCCAAAATTTAGAAGCTCACATAAACATGAAATCATGAAGGTAGAAATTTGTGCAAAATCTAGTATGCATCCAACCTATATTCTTGTTTTTCGCAGTGCCTTTAGTTATAATTGAAAGCTATAATTAAAATATTGTAGAACAGACCAAGATGAAATTAGCATTTCATGTTGATCCAAACGAACACGCACCCCACCCCCCCATATGAAATCTTGGAGCAGTACTCTCCTGGGTGCATCTTTGGTTTATCACAGAAACATTCATTTATGTGTTTCCTGGTAAGAAAGATCAAACTGGACAGCTTTAGTGTGGGTTGCCTAGTGTTGATTCAAGTTACTGACCCTATTAGTAAGATGTGTGAACACACGTGATGACAGGTAATTATGCAACGCGAATGAACATTTACTTAAGACAAAGCATTTCAAGGAATGGGTTCCAACACTCAAACCAACAAACAAAATCCTTAGCATATAGGTTCCAACACTCAAACCAACAAACAAAATCCTTAGCATATACATGACAAGAAAAACAGAGTGGCAATGAGTTAGAACATAAATTGGCTGAATCGGGTGTGTCTAGAGAGCTTAGATACACAGGGCCTTCTTTCCCCATCGACGTGAACTTGTAATTTCTGTTTGTTTCTAATAAATTATTGTTACAGTTGTCGAAAAGGATGACAACCTGTGTTGCATGGATTCGGATTCGCGTGCATGGATTCGGATTCGCGTGTCGGAATCCGACACGAATTTAAGGTGTCGGATTTGGCAAACCCCAAAAAGTAGGATTCACAGATTCGGCAATTTTAAAATAAAATAAAATTTTCAAAATTAAAAATTTAAATACACACACACACACACACACACACACACACATATTCATTTATGTATATATTTTTGAAAATTTTGAGTGTGGAGGGTCGAGAGGAGTTTTTATTAGAAGAGTGGAAGGAGGAAGAGGGGTCAATGTTCAAGGGTCGAGGCGCTAGGGTTTTTATTAAAAGAGTACGAGTTGTGCTTTCATATAAAAAAGTTAAGAAGAAAACATGTTTTAAAGGAAAATATACAGGAATCGCATTAAAAAAGAGACTGCAATGAGTTGGATTCACTTGAAAAAACAGGATTCGTGCGGGACATGGCTACGACAAGAGTCCGGGTGTGTCCCACGTGAATCCATGTCCGATTCACATGTGGAGACTTGTCGACACGGATTCAGAATTGCGCCGGGGGGGGGGGGGCAAAGAATCCATGCAACACAGACGACAACTTAATAAAGGTTTAAGAGCTAAGATATCCAAAAGAACTTAAAGGTTGCAACCAGAACAAAAAATCAAATCAATTCTTTCTACAAACTTATGATCTTGAAAAGAATAAGGTGTTGGAATAAAATGAATACACCTACCTGGACATATGCATATTTATTGAAAAAGCGAACAAGAGTCTCCACCAGATTAAATACAAAATCAACACAGCAGAGCAAACACTCGTTGTTTCCAATCTTTGATCGGATTCCCCTGATCTGGAACATGTTAAGGTTAACGAATGGATCAGATGACAAAGTAAAAGAATTGCGAACACAGTAATTAAAGAAAGAATTTTTTAAGCATAAATAAAATATAAAATCATATCAAGCAAAATTATCCTTATCAAACTTATGTACACACCTCCCAACGTAATGTTCGGATGGCAGCTGTAAAAAGTGATCCATAGCATATGCTGCCCAAGGAAGTTGTCACAGCGTGCCGTAGAGACTTCACCAATGGTTTTGGAGGCATTGATGCCGCTCCTCGACCACCATGGATAAGAACAAGAAAGACCATACCAGACACTATAACATGAACTGTATTACAGAGGACTGCACCTGTCCAAAATAAACTCATCGAGAATAACTGCAAAACACATTAAGAACAATATAACGGTGTTACTGGATGGAATGCCTCATGTCTCACATTTGCTTCATGGAGAGTGGTACCTAAATATGATAGATGGACTAAAGAGCAAAACTTGCCAGCTCACCACAAGAAGCCACCAGCGTCCACCATCGCCAATGCCTGAAGCGACAACACCAGCTGCTCCAAATGACCATATTACCATCCACAAAAGCATGACCACCATAAATGCATACGCTACTTTCATAACCTCAGGAAGGCTCCATACCAACTTTACAGCCTTCTGCAACACTAGCATTGTGAAGGGAAATCTACAGGAAAACCACCAAGAGTAAGCCAAAACAGTAGGATATAATATTCCACCAAACAGGGTGTTTAGAAATCCCCATAAGTAGAGAAGAGACTTTTTACAATAATTGAATGCATTGACCAAGAGAAACCATAGCAAATAGAACTCCTATTATCTTGGTCTATAGCAAATAGACCAAGATACTAGGAGTAAGGTTGAGATGAGTGGGCTAGAATCTGCATCTGACTAGTGTGTTCTGACTAGTGGTAAAGAGAATGGAGTTCATGTGTAATGAAATCTATGTGAAATTACGAGTAAGTTGTGGGAATTTTATTGGGTATTGATGCCTAGTAGGTTTCAGTCCATTGATTATGTTGTCACTTGGTTGTGTGCTCATAACCTGAAGAAGCTTGGGGCTACAGCCAATGTGGTTCTAGGTCCCTCCCTCCTCATTTGCCTCATTCAGTCTCTCACCAGCTCTAGGTAGAAAGTACAAACAAACGAAGGAAAAAAAAAGGATTTGGGTGTTGGAGATCTTGTCAAGATGATTGCCTGGAATACTAAATATCAAGCACCATAGAGAAGAAAAAGATTGGGTACTTTGAATACTAACTACCACACCCACACTCACTCACAGATAATAATAACAACCATTTGGGCATTGGAGAACTTGTCCAAGACACAGAATTAGGTCTCAAAAACCAAAGACTAACAACATATGCACCCCCTCCGTACAGTCACAATTTGGTAATTGTGCAAGGAGACACAGTTATGGCCCCAACAACACATCATCTAAAATTCATAGTTTACATGGAATCTTAAAACAAATGAGTCTACCATTAGATATGTTCTTTAAAGATAAGAACCCAAATTAAATAAACCCTTAAAGAATGAGAGAAACAAAGAAAAGAGAAATTCATCATAATCAAAGTACCAATAGAGAGCAAGGAAAGCACACAGACACACACCTGTCTATAACTGACATAACATACAAGAACTGAAGAACTGCACCCACAGCAAAAGCAACACCCCAAAAAATCTGTCCACCCCAAAAGCACAAAACACTAATAACACCAAGATAAGTAGTCAGACTATGAACTGAAACTTTCATCATTAGATTCGCACGTGTGCCAAGAAGTAACAACCAAACCCATCCTAAAGTTGTACCCACACCCGCTGCAAGGGCATACAAGGGCCAATAAGTCTCAGTCAATCCAGTCTGATTCTCAATAATCCGATTCGTGTACTTATCAATCTTAAGCCGATCAGGTCTCTCAAATCGATTAATCCCAAGCAAGGCAAGAAGAAACCCTAACCCTACTAAATGTATGGCAAAAACACATAACCAGAAAACATCTCTCCAGTGCCTTGAAGGCTCTGAAGCCCTTTCTAGAGAAGGGGTATTGCTCCCCTCATTGCTTTGACTCAGCCCACCATCCTGAAAAAACAAAAACCCTAATTGAGAAATCATGGAATTGAAATTCTAAACATGTTTGGATTAAAGGGGGGAAAGGAATTTTACTTCTTCTCGAGTGGTGGTGTTAGAAGTGAGATCGGTGTCTGAGTAGGGGATTTGGGAGTCTCTCATTCGTGGGAATTGGGTCTTGGGAGAAACCCTAATTGAGAGAAGTGAAGAAACATTTGGGGCTGGATTTGGGTCATTGGATTTGGATTTGAGAAGGAAAGAGGGGCGTTGGAAACAAGGGTGATGGTTGAACAGGAAGGTCAACGAAGGGGGTGGAAGAATAAATTAACACGACAGGATTTCGATGAAAAGAAACGAGTCTTTCAAAAGGCTAGAGAGAGAGAGAGAGAGAGAGAGAGAGAGAGAGAGAGAGTTTGTCTTTTTGCATCTGTTTTGTGTACGATCAGTATATTTTTACAGGGAGATGATTTTTTCACCACCCCCCCCCCCCCCCCCAGGATGGTACACCCCCCCTACGTAAATTGTGCATAGGGGTGGCAACGGTTCGTTTCGGTTTGGTTTGGGGTTCGGTTTGACCCAAAACCAAACCGAACCGAAATTTGAATCGGTTTGGTTCTACAGAACCGAAACCAAATCAAAATTTGAATCAGGGTTTGGTAAACCAAACCGAAACCGAATTTTCAGTTCAGTTCGGCTAATTTTGCCACCCCTTACTCATAATTATTGGAAATGGGGGCAATGGTTTGGTTTTGATTCGGTTTGACCATCAAACAGAACTGAACTGAAATTTGAATCGGTTTGGTTTAAGCAAGCCGAAACCAAATTTTCAGTTCGGTTCCGGTTAGGCCCGGCAACCTAATTGTGGGCAGACTTTGATGCTTTCTGAGGTCAAATCACGTTACCAGAGGGTTTTCCCATCCTAGAAGGGGGTGAAAAAATCATCTCCCTTTTTATATTTACGTTTTCTGATTTTCAAGCATATTCGATGGCGCATTTGTTGTTCGGCCATCATTTCTTAGTTTTTTAATGGGATATGTTGATACCCACGATTTTTTCTTCGGATTTGGTACATTAAAAAAATCGCACGGCAATCAAAAATAATATTAAATTGTAAATTATATTGAATAATATTCATGGGATTAAAGTAGAGTGTTGCAGAAGAAAATGTCACGGCAAGCAAAACTAATTCGCACTCTTTTAACGTGAATTGGAGTTAAAAAGCGTTAAAGTATCCCTTAATTTACGTCAAAGGGGTGCGAATCATCCCACAGGGGTGCGAAAATAATATGGATATTAAAGTAGAGTGGTGCAAAAGAAACTGGCACGGCAAGCCTCAGTCTTATCTAAGCTCTATAAATGACTAGTGGAGATAAAACAATTCATATATTTAAATAGGTAAATAAATAGTGACCAATTTAGATTTATTTTTAAGTTTTTAATTCTAATCAAATTTTAATACTGTATTTGCAAAATTAAATTCGTTCTTATATGTTCCGTGTTTTTTTTTTTTCACTAGCATAAAAATTGCCAATGGGGAACATCAAAATACGAGAATTGCCACACTTTTGAAAAGTTGTTGGAGAGGGTTGATAACCCCCTTTAGAGAGTTTGATAACCCCATTTAGAGGGTTGATTACTCCCTTTTAGAGACTTAATAACCTCCATTTCGTCCCGCTCTTACAATTTTTCAAAAGTGTGTCCCCTGTTGGCAATTCTCGTATTTTGATGTCTACTATTGGCATTTTTCCCTTTGGTAAATATGGGTACCCAAGGGGTTTAATATCGTTTATTTGTTATTGACTTTTTTTTATTTTTTTTGTACGGTTTTTTAGACGAATTTTTAAATTTTCACATGGGTTAGATTTCGTGGAATCTCTTTTGAACACATTTTGTTAGAGCTGGGTTAGAGTTAAAATTTGTAGGCATGGGGCCTTACTTATATCACTGCCCCAGTAAACCTACCCCAACTTTCACCCCCTGCCTCTGTTGGGAGTTGGGACCCATCATGGAGTAAACCTAACATGGGTTTGAGTTCCGGCACGTGCGCGCGCGCTCATGTGTGTGAGAGACAGACAGGGAGACTTTCAATTACAAGGACCCAACGTTCGGGCTTAAAATAAATTTTTCTCCCATTTTTCATTTTTAAGGCTCCCAGTCTTTCAACCATAAAACAAATTTTCAGCCCATTTTGAAGTGAGAAAACGGGTGTAAAATCTGTTGCAAGCCTAAAAATGAGCAAAAAATTTGCTTCACGCCCCATTTTATGTGGCTCTGTTTCTTCTGAAGTTAATGGGGACACAACAAATCTTTTGCCCATTCTTAAGTGCCTTGTGAAAAGAGAAATGATAAAGAGACTCCAGCTTCCTAATATTTCTAGGCATATGTTCCCCGATTCATCGGTTCTCTAGGCACAGCATTGACATAACCTGTTAGGGTAGCCATGGCACATTCTTTTTTTTTTCTTTTTTTCCCTTTTTCTTTTTTTTTTCTTTTTTTTGATACGTAAGCTAGAATCGAACCTCAGACCTCAAGGTTGAAGGCCAAAAGCCTTTACCAGTGAGCTAGAGGCTCAATCCCATGGCACCTTCTTTGTCTTTTCTTAGAAACTTTAAAATAAAAGGCACAGTATATAGGGGACTGATATCCTACTGCCATATTTTGATAATGGCACGACTCACTTCGTTTTACACTATTCGATAAGCAGATATCAGTCCCCATGTCTATACTTATATATCATGCCAGTTCATAGAGGAACAAGTAGAAGAGGCAAGGGATGCACACCCAATTCATCGAAGAAAAAATACCCAGTTGCAGATAAGCCAAGTTTTATAGATCTTGCCGCGCAAATCAACATCTGAGAAGACTGCAGTAGATAGGAATTGACTCAAGTAGCATAATAATCAATCACTAAGCCATGTTCTTTGTTTGATAAACTTAAATTCATACGGAAGTTCTTCCACACGCCACAGCGATAAGAACTTTTAATTTCTAAATGTGGCTATAACAAACCAAATTAAATCCCTATTGCTAAAAACGATAGTGGTGATACAAATGTTCATCTGCACAGTAAACCCAGTAACCCTTTACGTTTGTCCAAGGCAGATGAAATCCTCATTACTGTCCCTCCCCTGATTCACGCTTTGAAGCTTCTTTAATCTCATCACCGGCATCCTCCTGCAGTGAAAATCATCAAACAACATATCAGGTTAAGACGGCAGAGGGAATCATCTCATTCAACAAAATGAAGGACCTACATTAATATCAGAAGTCCAAAGTGTCAAATTGTCTCGGAGAAGCTGCATGATCAATGTGCTGTCCTTGTACGATTCCTCACCCAGAGTGTCCAGTTCTGAGATAGCTTCATCAAAAGCCTGCAACAACACTAGGTATCAGCATCATGTAAGAGGTAATTTAAGTCCAAGAGACAACCACTATTTTGGCGAGAGAACTCGTCTTTCATATGGTCCAGTGCCTTGCCCACCTTCACACAAAAGGCACATTGGTTAATGATGAACACATGACAGTTGTGCAAATGTTATCTTCCTTTTATGTAGTATTTTATTTGATTCATTAGCATCTTATTTAACCTAGACGTACGGATGTCCACATCACCCTATCACCCACATTAGCCATTTAGAGACTTGTAGATCTCTATCCCACTTATTTTTTATTTCCCATTGGCTAAACCTCAAAAACCCATTTAAAGCCTTTTTAATGCATTTTCTTTTAACCAATTGGTCAAATATAGGGGCCCACCGCTTAAACTAATGCCCTCTATATAAATACCTTCAACCCCTAACCTTAATGCTATATCTGAAGAAAACGAAAAGGTACCTCCTTCCTATTTGGCGATTGGGCTCCATTCCCACAACCCCCCCCCCCCCCCCCCCAACACACACACTTGTCCCCCCTTTTCCTCCTCTACGATATCTCTCCGTCCCACACTCTTTCTCACATTGATTTCTGTATCTACTTGATACCCCTCTACTCCTGTCCTATGTTTCTCTTCTCCAATCTTCTCTTCATTCTTTTCTCTCTTTCCTTATTTCATCTCTCTACTTTTTTGCCTTGTACCTTTCCTTTCCATCTTTTTTCTTTTCTTACATCCTTTTCTCCCACTCCCCATTTTCTTCTCTCCTCTTTGTAGTCTCATTTCTCTTTTCTCCCCATTTCCCCACTTTCCTTTTTCACCCATACTAATTGGGTTCATAATTTGTTTCCGTTTTCTACCTAGATAATTCCCCTTGCTTGATCTTGATTTTCTATTATTTTCCCTTTCTTTACTTTGGCTGAGATCAGCCTTTTACCTCTCTACTCTAGTCATCTCTCTCTCCCCTCTCTCTGAGATCAAATAGAGCAGGAAGACTCCTAAGGCCGAGTGCATCATCCCATGTATGGAATCCTTATTCTTTTTCCCTATTAGCCTACCACCCATATTTCCCCTCAATCTTCACATCAATCATTCCCAACTTATTTCTCCTACTTCATACCCTAAACCTACCAATCCCTATTAGTCCTACATCCTGTTAGACACTTTTTTGGGCCGAAGCTAGACATTAGTTAGTAGATCTCATTTGTTTGAAAAACTTATATAGAGATCCGATTCCTTTGATAAGTTATTTGAATTACGCGTTGATTTGAATCTATTGTTGGAACTTTACTTGGATGAGTTGAATTTTCGATTGATGAATTATTTTAAAAGCGTTGGATCTTTTTAAAAATTCTAGCTGCTTTTGGTTATTATGCGTTGTTTATTTTGATTTGGGAATGTATGTCGCTACTAATTTGAATTAGAAACCATTCTTAAGCACCAAAGTTCTTAGGAAATGATCCACAGACCTAGGTTTGCATCATCATTTTTTTTTTCTGAATGCCAGGTTTGCATCATCATCATCTACCTCAATCTTTGCATTCTCACCCTTAGAAGCAGGAATCTTCCTCATGGATGCTGCTCCCGCAATAGAATCGTGATTTGGCACTCCTTAGGAAAGAAAATGCTCCCCTGGCGTTCCCAAAGAGACGGAAACCGCTCCCATGGCGCTCCCAACCTGCTCTTATTACTCCATCAGTCCCAATATCACCAACTTCCATGCATCAAACTCCTCCAACTCTTCAAAGTACTACATTGGAGCAAGCACAAAGGTATCTTCGGAATGCTCAAGGAAAGAGAACACGACAATGAAGACGGTTAGAAATTACTACTTTTCGATGAACTGGAGTATTGAAAGATATTATATATGAAGATGGTTAGAAATAACTTTTTTTTGATGTACTTGAATCTTGAAAAACATATAAAGACAATATTACATAAACGCTCCCATGGCACTCCCAACATTGGACTCTTCTAGACCCCCACGCTTACCCACACCCGCTTCGTGCTTCTATGTTCCCCACCTTCAGAATCTAAACTTTGATATAATCCCATGCTTCTTGATAGAAAGCCTACGCATCAGGGCTTGGAAACTTGTCCATGCCCAAGGAGAAAATCGCATCTTTGATCTCTTCTTCAAATTCCAATACAACCAACTAGATCTAAGAGAAAACAGTGAATGGAACTCCAACCCATCACAAGCAGCCCTTCAAGTTTTATATCTGATTGTTCCACAACAATGATAAGCCCAACAAGCCCAAGGTCAACCTGTGCGACCAGTATTTAAGGGTGAATTTAATGACTAAGGCTCCATTTGGAGCTGCTGGATCAAATCACACGATTGAAGGATTTAAGATCATCCCCAACTGATCATTTAGTTGTAGCTCAAACTCATCATCAAGCCCAGAAAAAATGAAACATTAAATAATAATTATTGCTTTAAAACTTTAATGTCTACATTAAAATCCATGTTTGCCCACTCATCTGATTTATAGGAAAAGCAACACGGGCGTGACAGTATAGAACGAACACGCACGCACACATGTATATAAGGTCACATATTCCAATAGCTTATATAATATGATAATATACATAGTATAATGGAAAATAATATCAAGTGACTTAATTTTGCAAATCTAACAAATGAAGCCAGTGATATTGAGGAAATCCCTTGCTTTATGGAACATCAAAAGAAGAAAAGAACTAAATATTCCGTCGCAAACTAATTTAAAAATCACCCACAAGTGTTTCAATATTCAAACAATGTTTTTAAAGCAAGAGGTACGAGGTGAGGCGTTCAAACCTTTTCTAAGGCGAGGAATAAGCCGCAAGGCTTAGGTATAAGCTTCACAAATTTTTCTAATTTCAATTTTTTTAAATTTAGAAAAAATATAAAACACTAAGAGAAAATATTAAAAAATAATAAAAATTGTAGAAAGAATATGTGCTTCGTTTTCCACATTTTCCAAGCATATATAATCATCCAATTAATAGAAAAAAGATAAAAAGACAAACCACAAACATCTAAAAAAGTATTATAGCATAACTCTAGATGGTTTCATCCCTGAAATAGATTTCAGCAAAATTCTACCAATCCAAGCTGAGTAAAATCGATTTCTGTGGAAACCCATTTCACAGGGAAGGACCTATTTTTAGTAACTTACCATTATCAAAAAACAAGTTCAACATCCTATAAAACAACAGTTCATACACAAATGAATAAGTAGAAGATTCATGAATATAATGACACATAAGGAGTGCGCACATAAAGAAAAACATCACTTTTAAAATGCAGGGATAGGTATAGATATATGAACATGGATACACACAAATAACATGTACATCTACATGTATGTAACACGAAAATTGAAGCAAGAACAAATGATAATACTTCAAAATAAGTTAGAGCACCATCTTACATGTGGCCAAAAAACAAGGGAGCTTGACAACAACAATGTTCAATAGGAGAGAGAACATATCAAGCAAATGGAAGAGTCGAGGTGCTTTAGATACAAAAGCCGCTTTTCGGTACCAATGCATTTGGAAAATCTATACAAAAGCCTCTTTTGAACATGTCTATACAATTTTGCATATGACTGGCTGCAACCTATAATTTACAATGACAATGGTCGAGGTACTTACAAAAAAGATAGACAAATAACAGGTGACAAATCTTGCATTTTACTCAGTAGCATAGTTCAATTCCATTGTGTTTCGTCTATAATGGACGAAACGTTCCATACTGTTTTGGCAAAACACAGAACGAAACATTTTTTTTTGTGAATGGTAAGGAACAATTCATACAGAACGAAACATTTTGTCCTATGTTTTGTTTTGTTCTATTGAGTTCCGGAAATCTATTTCACAAATGTCGTTCTCGGGAATTTCTCGGCAAGGGAAAATCTCGGGATATATTAATTTTCATTATTTTTTTCGGGTTTATATCGAGAAATAAACGGTAAAAAAATATTTAAAAATATTAAATATAAGAAAAAAATATAAAATAAAAATATCGTAAAAATATCGAGATATTTTATGATAAAAACGAAAATATCGCTATATTTTTAAAATCTCGGGATTAGTTCGGGATTTTGTCGTTTTATCAAAATCTCATGATAAAAACGCTATATTTTGAAAATATCGGAGATATTTGTGGCATTGCCGGAAATTCAGCAAAATTCTCAAATTGCTTTTTTCTGCAATTTTTTTCTTTTTTGAGAAACGTTCAATTCTGTTTTGGCAAAACACAGAACGAAACTTTTTTTTTTAGTGAAAGGTAAGGATCAATTCATACAGAACGAAACATTTTGTCCTATGTTTTGTTTTGTTCTATTTCGATGAGTTCCGGAAATTCAGCAAAATTCTCAAAATTGCTTTTTTCTGCAATTTTTTTTTTTTTTTTGAGATCCCCCTTTTAACTCCTATATAGTGATGGTTTTATAGTATTCTTTTCTCTCTCTCTCTCTCTCTCTCTCTCTCTCTCTCTCTCTCTCTCTCTCTCTCTCTCTCTCTCTCTCTCTCTCTTGAATAAAAGCCAATTGTTTTATGGTATTCTGTGTTGCATTTCTTATAGTTTAACTCTCCTAAATAAATGGGGGGATTAAGAACACATCAAAAGCTGAATGGACAAAATGACGTCTTTTACCGTGTTTTAAAACTTTTGCAGAAGCCATTTCTTTTTAAAAAAAAATCCACCGACCATAACGTCTTTTACCATATGGAACACCAAAATGGACAAAATGAACAAAATATCATATTCTTCCATTCCAATGAACAAAACAAAATGCCCAACGAAACAGAATTACTAAGCTGAATGGACAAAAGCTGTCGAGAGAAGAGGGCAAAAAAAACTTCTAACAACAATCATTAACGTCCAAACTCAGTAAACCATCAACTTGCATTTATATCCCATTTCAGTACCAATCACATCAACTTACTCAGGCTTACGGTGTGATGAAAACCGAGGTTTCAAGTTTCACTTTCGGTATGGCTTCGATCGTGATGGAAATGGAAACATATCAGTTTAAATCCTGTAAAATATCCATTTCAAAAAAAAAAAAGATTTCCATTTCAAAAAAAAAAACCTGTAAAATCACGGACACGTATAGAAAACATATGCAAATGATGGACAGTTAAGATGAAATTTCAGGAAGTGATAGAATAAGCACAAATCTACTAAAAATCATCACATGGGTTTAAAAAACACCCAAATAGGCTTAATTACATCGAAAACATAGTGACACGGGCAAAAATATCTGACAATTCAATACATACAACATTGCACTTGTAATTCGTATAAATTTTTATACATTATAAATACACCACATTTCACGTGTAATTCATATAAATATAACTATGTAACACGTATTTCATATAAATATTTATACATAATAAATACACCACATTTCACGTGTAATTCATATAAATATAACTATGTAAGATGTACTAATATTGTTTTTTTAATGGTAATACATACTAATACAGTATACCACTAATACACCTCTAGTTTTGGTTTCGGTATGGGTTTCGATTTCGCTACACATTTTGTTGAGGACGGAACCAAAGACATTTCGGGTGTCTAGTGTCTGTTTCGGTGAAAAATTAAAACTATGATGAATACCCAAAAAAATCAAGTACATTAACCACGGATCCTTGTAGACTTTTTTCCCAGATAAACATCAACGCAAAGGCTGGCACTTAGGTTAAAAAATACATGACCTCTGGACCTGGTCCATCATTCCAAATATGTGAGTCATATAACATATTTTCTATCATCGTTTGTGGTAGATATCACTTAAAAAGTCAATGCCAACACATGTCAACATGGCAAAGGAGATAAATTTAATTCTCCCACTCCCACCTTTTTTGAGAGAAAATTAATTCTCCCACCTTGTTCCTGTTTTGGTGGTTTTCTATATTGTAGATGTAGATATGCATACATACATGATACATAGATTGATGACATTATTTCAAATATCCGTAAGCATCCATGGATCAACTATGCCCGACAGCTTATCAATGGACAACACGATATACCTATCCATATCCATGACGCACATACTGGTAAGTGAAATTTCCACAAGAAGCATCAAAGGCAAAAGTAACATATTATAGTGACCCTCCAGTGCTACATAGACATGTGACAAATATGCCACGTGTCAAGTGTCCTCAAGTGTCTAGCACTGCTAACTTTAAAATTCCAAGACATGTATACACTTTCATACAGTAATATATAAAAAGAATTAAAGAAAATTTTTAAAATATCAAATCACTCCAATCATTGAGAACTAGAAAAACAATTAAAGTAAGAAAACAATCATTTCATTTTTACTGTGAAGCACATAATACTTTTGTAGTACTTGACCAAGACACCCCACACGTACATGTCCAAGTGTATTGTGTCGTGTCAATGCGTGTCCAAGTTTCACCAAGTGTCAGCACAGAAAAATAATAAAAAGTAGGAGTGTGTGTGTCTAATACTGTGATCCTCTATGACAGTCGTGTGTCCTTCCCCAAAAAAAAACATTCAATAAACCAATAATAGAGCACATTGATATTAATTCCGATTTATGCTTGCGCACAAGTGGTGTAGCTGCTTGCATAATGATATTCTACCTAACTGACTAGTTTAGAAGGTGTGAAACTACATAATGTATATTCTACAAATCACATGTAGAAACTAGCATTTGCAGGCATGTAATTTCAGCTTAAGCTACCATGCATGAGAGTGCTTATGTCAAGTCCCTTATCTGCCCCCTTTTCCATTTAATTCTAGTTAATTTGTGTCGTGAGTAAGTTGTGAAATCAGGCTCTACCGCAAAGAACTTACGATATCAATCAGATTAACTATATTTACTTTCTGTTGTGTATTTACAAAACGGATACGATGTGTTTCATCATTCGTGATGTCAAGCCCCTTTAGTTGCCCCTTTTATCATCTAAATTAAGTTAATCTGTGTCGTGAGTAAGTTGCGAAATCAGGCACTGCCGCAAGCAACTTACAATATCAATCAGGTTAACCATATTTACTTTCTGTTGTGAATCTACGAAACTTATAGGGTGGGTTTCATCATTCATGGTGTCAAGACCCTCTATATGCCTTTTACTAAGGACAAATGAATGGCCGATAGAGCACATTTATTCCAGTGTAAAAGGTACTATAATGTTAAATGCCCAAAAGGAAGCAATACACGAAACCAATAGAGTCCCTCCCTGCCATCAGCTAAAGCTTTATCTATAGTCAAATATTAGCACCTCAAAACAGTTTCTTAAGCATTGAAAAGAAAACAGTAACATATGGAAAAAAAACAGAAACAAACCTGCTTTGCAAGATTGCAAGCGCGATCTGGTGAATTCAGGATTTCATAGTAGAACACTGAAAAGTTAAGGGCAAGCCCCAGCCTTATGGGGTGAGTTGGAGTCAGCTCTGCCATAGCGATATCCTAAATGGATGAAAAAAAGAAGAAGAAATGAATCTATGCCAAAAGGAATGCAAAGCAATGTATATCAAAGTTGCCCGATTGTTGCCCATTGACCCACCTGAGCAGACTTGTAAGCCAACAACGTGCTCTCAGCAGCCTCCTTTCTCTCGGCTCCCGTCTTGAACTCAGCAAGATATCTATGGTAATCGCCCTTCATCTTGAGGTAAAACACCTTGGACTCCGCAGCAGTTGATGACGGAATGAGATGTGATTCGAGCAGGCTAAGTATTCCATCACAAATCTTGCTAAGCTCGGCTTCGATCTTCCCCCGGTATTCCTTTATCGCCGCCACGTGATCTTCGTTCCCTCGGCTCTCCTCCTTTTGTTCGATGGAGGAAATGATCCGCCAAGAAGCCCTCCTAGCTCCAATGACATTCTTGTAAGCAACAGAGAGAAGGTTACGTTCTTCCACAGTGAGTTCTTCAACATCCACTGTTTTCGCAACATTCTCCATGAATTCTACCATTTCCTCATATCGTTCGGCCTGCTCGGCCAATTTGGCCATGTAGACATTTTCCTCCCGAGATGATTCGACTGGAGACATGTTTATGCTGCAACCCTAACACGTGATTCTGCAAGTAGAAAAAACAACCCCACGAATTAACAAGATCCAAACCCAATTGACATAAATAAGAATCACTCTTCACATTTCCATATAGAACAATATATTTTTGTTACATGATACCCAATACTAAGGGGCAAAACCACATGAAACAATTGAAATCACCAAACCTAATACAAACAATCATCGGAAACAGCCACGGACAAATACAAAGTTGAAAGGTTACCAGAAACAATCAACGGAAAAACACAAAGTTGAAAGGTTTACCAGAAACAATCAACGAAAAAATCGAGAATAGCATTCAATTATTATCAGAAACATGCTAAGTTGAAGAATTGCCAAAAGGCCTTTGTTTAGATTGCAAGAAGCGCATTTCTAGTGGAGAAATTTTTGCTAGGAAAATTTTTCGTTTCCACAATATAGTTATGGCTTATTGAGAGGAATATTATTATATATTGAAGGTCAGTAGTTCGAGTTACTTTTTGTTATGGGTAATCAAACAATGCAAACCCAGAAAATTCTGTAAAAAAAAATTATTTTCCAAGCTTTATTTGAAAATCCCAGCAATCCAAACAGGGCCTAAAGAAATTCTTTTCCCACACACACAAAAAAAAAATCAATTATATAACAGAGGGCAAATACCAAGTGATCTCACCATTTATTGAATTAAATATGAAAAAATCCAAATACATCAAAGCAAAAAATTAACCCTCGATCTGAAATAGGCAGAACATAACAGAAATAAAAGATCGAAAACAGGAATTAGGGTAAGAGAGGCATATACACAAGTGAAAATCCAAAATTTCCACAGTAGAAAAAGCATTTAACAATAGAAACATGCATCAGATCACATTCAGCAACAGAAGATTCAAAGCAAAACCTAGTGATTAGTCTGAGAACAGATTTCTCCTAAACAGAAAATCAAAACCTCAACAGATACAGTTCTAGAGATCTAGAGATGAATCTGAGCATATTTCTAGAGATCTAAACAAAGAAAAATGAATGGAAATTATCGATATACCTTTTTAGCCTTTTGACGAGAAAAACGCTCTGAAACCAAACCCTCTCTCTTTTTTTAGCGAACAAAAACAAACGCAAGGACGGATGACGTACGTGCCCTTAAAATGCTCGCCGTATTCAGTCAACTAACCAATAACATATAGACACGTGTACGGTCATTGGAGCATCTTCAACGAGGGTTTCTAACGGACAAACCCCAAAGCTCGTGTTCGGATTGGGAAACTATGTGCAGACTTTAACGCTTTTTTGACGTCAAATCACGTTACAGGGGGGTGTATTATCCTACAGTGTGGCGAAAAAATAATCTTCCAGTTCGATTTTTATGTAATTAATTTGGTAGCCCTATGATTTGTGTAAGGGATCATGAATGTATATCATCTTCCCATCATCCATGAGGCACAACAAATCCAAACCGTTCATCTGCTGTGTCCTTGTTTAGATGTGCCATTGCGGAAAATCTCTTTCATCCTTGGGCCTGTTTGGATTGAAGGCCTCCCCAAAATAAATTGTATTTTGATTGTGTCTTCTTTTCTCACCCTCTCCCCACTCATACCCTCTTTAAGTACCTCCTTGTCTCCCACCCACCCTCACTAAACTCCTCTCACCATTTGATATGGCAAACGTACATCCATGGTGGTACCGCCATAGATGGACACATTAGATGATCCTAATCGTTCAGTTTGTGTACTTTAAATCACCAGTGGTAACATTTGGATCATATTATGTTTAGTAGTTGTGTGAAGATGGATCGAAACATTAAGAGAGAGATTTGAAAGGGCATCGTTGAGAAGAGGGTGAGAAGTAGCTAAAAATCAAGAAAGAGTAAATAATATTTTGAGTATAGTTTTTTGTTTCTTGATTTTTTTCCACTTCTCACCACTTAGACATTAAGGGGCCGTTTGGATACACGAATTTTAGATTATAGGTTTTTAGTTTGAAAACAGTGTACGTATATGTTGTCCTGATAGCATTTTTTAGATTTTAAGTGATAAATCCAGGTTTTAGAAATCTCTCCCGCATCCTTAGATATCTAAAACCTAGAAATATAGGATGATCTGCTACTCTCTTGCTGACGGAAAGAAGGGTGAGAAGTCAGAAAACGTCGGCCGGTCCGCTTCTTCTCGTCTCTTATCTACAATTTTGAAGAAATCCCGAATTCAAAAAACCGCATATCCAAACGGCTGACGGCCCTGAGTATACTGATTTTTTTTTCTGATTTCCAGACACTTCACCACTCGGAGACATTAGTTTATGATGAAAAAATAAAACTAAATGAACGAGTATACTGATTTAAAATACATGTTTGCCCACTCATCTGATTTATAGAAAAGCAACACGGGCGTGACAGTACAGAACGAACACGCACGCACGCATGTATATGAGGTCACATATTCCAATAGCTTATATAATATGATAATATACATAGTATAATGGAAAATAATATCAAGTGACTTAATTTTGCAAATCTAACAAATGAAGCCAGTGATAATGAGGAAATCCCTTGCTTTATGGAACATCAAAAGAAGAAAATAACTAACTATTCCCTCGCAAACTAATTTAAAAATCACCCACAAGTGTTTCAATATTCAAACAATGTTTTTAAAGCAAGAGGTGCGAGTATACTGATTTAAAATCATGGTAGCCAAGCGTGCCCTCAGTAAGCATCCAATGCATATGATTTCAATACTATGGCCCACTCCTGATGGGGCCCACTCTCAACAGCATTATACAGACACGTGTACATTGGCGATGGGCTAGTGATGTGGATCCGACGGCGGAAGCAATGTAGAAAAATCACAAATTTGATCTAAATTTGTAATTCGAAGATCAGATCTGACATTTCTCTTGGAAATATACGGGAATTCAAAGAAATAGGGTTGTTTTGAAAGATCTAAGGGCTGATTATTCTAAAAATTCAGATCTAGTATTTATTCAAGCATGAAAACAAGAAAGATCTATAAAAGAAATTCAAGAACAAAATGAGAAATTGAAAGATCTAAGATAAGAATTGGAACACAAAACAAGATAATATGGAAGAATTCAAGGATAGATTTCAAGAAAAGCACACAAAACCCTCGTGATCTCCACATTAGGTTCGGATCCGGTACAATGTTATCCAATCCGTCCAACGAGGTGCGCACGGAACTCGCCTTCATGAGGGCCGTGCCATCCATACGTTGGAGAACTTCTCCCCTCTTTCTTTGGAATTCTCCAAGAATCCTTCTCACTCAAGAATTACATCTCTATTTTTCAAAAATTGTTATCAACTAAATCTCTATACCTAGACCCTTATTTATAGAGAAACTCAGCCCACACTTATAAATACATGTACACTTATGTCCCATGTACAACTCTCAGTACCCCTACACATGACATGCTTAATCCACCTTGTTCCACGCCAAACCTAATCTTAGCCGTTGATCCGCATCCAAGCCACCGTGTGACTCCTTTGTCTTGAATCATGGCCAAATAGTGTCTTTCCTTTACGCCGGTTCACATCACCTAGGTTCTTGATGAACGGGGGCCCACACTTATCGCTGGTTTGAGAATCAGAAAAGATTCCCCGAGACAAAAAACGTGGCATTTCCACCTCCAATTGCCTTTGTCCAAGTAAAGAGAGAGAGAGAGAGAGAGAGAGAGAGAGAGATGGCCTCTGCTACGACTCTTCTGTGCAGCTCTGGTTTCTCTCTCAGACCCTCTCCGTTCCCAACTTCAATACCTTCTTATCAGTTTCGATGGAAGAAAGATTTGAACAACAACAAAACGAATATCAACAGATGTTTCTATTTGTCTCATAAACTGCAACAAACAAATGGAGGGATTAACATCACCAAGACTCGCAATCTTGTTTCATGCAAGGCCCAAAAGGACGCAAATCAGAGTTTGGAAGGCAAAAAGAGGCAAGCCCAGCAGCTCGCTCTCTGGGCCATCGAAGGAGTCTACATTTTATGGCTTTTCCTCCTCCCTTATGCACCGGTACCTACCTCTATATAATATACCTTGTATCACACTGCTCTTCATTAGATTGTCACATTTATGTGTTTATTTCTTTTGGGTGGTAAAGGGTTTAATTCCTTCTCCCTGAAAATTGCAACATGCAGATTCTGTGTAGGACATTAGGGCTTAATTTTGGTGGGTTTGTGGTGTCTTGCTTTCTCCATTAATTAGGCATACTGTAACTTCTTAATGTCATGCAATCGGTGCCTGTTCGATGGATTCTTGCTTCATTGAGCCCATTTGGATAGATGGGTGGTAGATTATTTTTGTGTTTCTATAAATAAAAACCATTGTGGAACTAAACCCACCTGGGATACAATTATATAACGAAGATGTAACAATTAAACTAGGGAGACTGTTGAATTTGTATCTCAAAGTCATCTTTGTTTGGGTTGCAATGTGTTATCTACAGTTTGCTTTGTTTCTATATTTTGTGAAACCTCAATGTGGGGATAGATGAAAATGTAAATAAGGAGAAATTGAACAAAGAACAATTGAGAGCACACGGGATTTACATAGTCCGTCATATTCCGTGACTATGTTCGCAGTGTTGGTGATCCAAGAACTTCTACTACTAATTATGAGTTACGGTCTACAACCAATAGCTTATGTAGAATCCCAACTCATTGTACAACAGTTCAGGTAAAGGAAATCCAAGATCTTCCACTATATTGAAGATTACGAACTACACAATAAAGTCTACAACGAAGACCTTACATCGAATCCCAACCCTACTATCAGTAAAACAGTTTCACCCAAACACAAAAATTATGTTTTTTTTTTAATGGTAAACACAAAAATTATGTAATTTCCATAAAATGGAAATACCCCTTTTTTGTGCTTTGGAGGCACTTCCCCCAATCCCCCACCATGTCGAGGGATTGCTTGAGGACCATGGCTGACCAAAGTACCAAACACAGGAGCCCTTTGGGATCAAATTGTAATCGTCGGGAGCCATAGGAATATACATGGGCATAGATTTCGAGACATAAATATGACGCCATGCTGCAATACTTTGTCAGCCATTTAACCATGAATTCAAATTATTTATCCTCTGAGGTTATTTATTTGGGCACCAGTCTCTTACTATAGGTTATAAAGGTCCCAAATCAATTAGTCTTGTGTTAAATCTGTGGAAAAAATATACGTGCATTGTCACTTTCATAAACGTTCCAAAGCACTTTGATGAGAAAGTAAAACCATCCTGTTAGTTAAGGAAATTTCATTTTAGAGTTCTATGTCTCCTTGATGTAATTTAGTTTCTGAAGTCCATGCCAAAGGGATAATTTGTGTTCCATGTCATCTGTTAACGCAGTGACAAACAAGGATGAATAGAACTTCTCATTCCAGCCAAGTCGCGACACTTCTCTGTATTTTCACATGGTAGGACCAATGTTTCATAAAATGGCTTGCAAAGATTTAGATGCTGCCATATAGGATTCATTTCATAGAAGAGCGGCAGAGTTTACGGCCGGCTGCCAACCTGACGCCAACCCTCCTCCTTTATCCTGGCTTGGGACAGGCTGTGAAAAACACAGGCGGAGTTAGATGCTGCCATATGATATTAGAAAATAAGAGAACATCAAAATTGCATGTTGATAACGAACGAAGATGTGCAAGACGTATATCTTCATTTGGTTTTTGAACCCGCAAAACTATTTCCGATCTACTGTCTTTAGACTTATGCTTCTTGGCAAGAACTCATGATGCATTGAGGTTCATTTAACATGGCCTGTCACTTTTTTATGAAAAAGAAATGGAGTAATAAAGAGCTCTTTTGAAAAATAAAGAGTTGTTTTAAATTGATTCTGCTGATGATCTATGCCACAGGGTGACCCAGTATGGGCAATCAAGTTGGATACAGTCAATGATCTCGTGGGCCTTTCCCTCAATTTCTTCTTTATCTTGCCCTTAATAAACTCTGGTATGTTGACTATTGTTGATTATGAAAGTTGCAAATTTTATCTCCATTTGATTCAGTTTTCTTCTTGTTTGAAATAAACATCAAAGATATGTATGCGACATAAAGTAGGTTATATCACTTTCAGTTTCAACCAACCTGATCAATAGAGAAAATTAGAGAAGGTTCATTGGATTGATAATGTGGGATGTAATTTTACAGTTTGACTTTTGAAAAACTTAGTCAGTTTCTAACAGAAGAAACAATTTCCGTGGTGTCCTAATTGTATTCTGATATCCAATTAGTCCCAATTCTATTATTTTCACATTAAGTTCACATGTGAAGAGGGTATAAGCAGAAATTTTAGGGCGTCCTCTGGAATTGACTGTCTGCACCTGGTACCTAACACTAGGAAAGAAGACATCCCAGTTAGTTTGTGGTTCTGTCCATTGGTCATCGGTTTTATACTTGAGCATTTTCTATATTCTAATCATTATAGGTTGTCACATTTTCCTAGAACTACAAACTAGTCTGATGAAATATCAACCAATACAATATGGTCTGCATTGCTTCATCTGCATTCAAACAGACTATCACTTACTTATTATGGACATGTTATTTTACTATTTCAATATGAAATGAAAATTTTACAGCATCTTCATCTCTCATATAAGGGAATTGCTAGCGTCCATCGCAAAAGGCATTTCGCGGCTGGTCTGTCGCACGTCAGACCAGCCACCTCTTGAATGGAGACAAAAGCTGTTGTCTTCATTCATGAGGTGGCTGCTCTGAAATGCAACAGACCATCCGTGAAATGCCTTTTGCGATGGAACCTAGCAAATCCCCTCATATAATAGTCTAACCCAATAAAAATATGTAAATAGCATCAGTTATGTAGCTTCTCATTCTTTATAGACTGTATTTTTCGGTCTAGGAATGGCCAAGCCTTGAAAAATTGCCCTTGGAGATTTGATAGGTTTTTCGACAAGATGTTCGATTGGGTGGGACCTTCTTCATCTGTCCTCAAGCACGTGCGTCGCTCGGCCGACAAAGTGGGCGATAGCCTTGCTAGAGAAGGGGTGTCTAAAGAATCTTTGGCTTTGTTTGATTCTCTCCCTCCATGACCCTTTATTGTTGTAATAGTTTATATTTTTCCTTTTCTTTTGCCTCTTAGATCTTGTAATTTGACCATCTAGGTCCTGTTTTGCAATTAAATTGGTGATCATTCAAAAAAATGACCAAGATATTTTGAGGTTGGCACTACTACCAGATACCTAAAATGCTAGAGAAGGGGTGTTCTGTTGTGGGGTACTTTCTATTTCCAAACTTCTCATGGTCATAACAGTTTCCAATTGTTTTCTTTTTAGGTCTTTCTTTGAGTGCTTGCAATAATCGTAAGCATGGGATCAGAAACTAATTTCAAATTAAGTTCCATCATGATTGTCAACACATTGATGTAACTTTTTATGTATTGCCATTAATTTCACTTTTGATTGATGATGTCTTTTCATAATGTTTACTATGTGTTTATGGGCAGAGTAGTTGGGATTCATGTGATTGAGGCTCCAGTACTTCACCCGGTAAGACCATCCAAAATCTCATAGGACCACTTAGTTTCTTCCTTATCTTGTATAAGATGGTAATCTGTTGATCTACAACTCTACCATACCTAACCATTCTCATGACCACTATTTCCTTTCATCAGGTGTCAGAAGGATTGTTCAATTTTGTTATTGGTTGGACATTCATGTTTGCTCCATTGCTATTCACGGATTGCAGGAGAGACAGATACAAAGGCTCACTAGACATATTATGGGCCTTTCAAATGTTCCTCACAAACAGTATTCTCAACCATAAAACTCCAGTGCTTGGCCCCTTTTGTTATTGGTTCTTTCTTTTTATCGTTTACTTATTGTCAATTTCGTCGTTCACTTAATTTCCTCTTCTTTTTTTTCTTTTTTTCAGCATTCTTAATACCTTACATGGCAATCAGACTTGATGACAATGACCAGCGATATGCTCCCAGAAAGGTGTCTAAACTGGGTTCACTGATGACAGCTGGCGCACCAGTTGTGGGATTGATTGGCGGGGTTGCGTGTGTTGTCTCTGCGTGGTGGTCTTTTTTTGGCCGCGAGGATGGTGGTTTTGGGACAGTGACAGACCGATTGGAGTTCTTAACAAGGTACCTTGGGTCAGAGAGACTAGCCTACGCCTTCATTTGGGACATCTGTCTTTACGCAATATTTCAGCCATGGTTAATCGGCGCCAACCTACAAAATGTGCAGGAAAGTAAGGTAGGTGTAATAAATTATCTAAGATTCATCCCCGTTGTTGGCCTGGTTGCCTACCTTTTGTGTTTGGATTATGATGAAGAGCTTTAACTAAAGGTGAAATCTGACTGGTAGCATTAGAGTTATTGGGATTCAATGTTTGTTACTTGGCCAGGGAAGGTGGGTTTTAGATGCTGTAATTATCTGAACTATCAATTCTTTGTTTCTCCTTAAAATGACAAACAAAGAACAGTGAGGGGATTGCTACTAGTAACAGTTATCAGCTTTCCCAAATGGTGTTCTTGGGTAACAATCAGATGCCTGTTGCCGATAATGAGACTTGGCTATTAGTAAGTGTTATCACCATTCAATCCAAGATCAAGCAGAGATCATCCAGTGTGCAGAATTTTACCCATTGCAAATGGGCCTCGGATCGAATATTCTCATTGATTGGACAATTTTACCCATCTGATCAGTTGTCTGGAAATGGAAGGTTGAAACAAAGTTGACCAGTGGTTCACAGTTAATAGACAAAGATACATTGATTAGATGAATAGGATTGTCTGATTTGTGCAGTATTTGAGGCATTTGGCCCACCCTATAGCTTAAGACCTAGCATAACATTCATTTGATCGAAAAAAGTTTTGGGGCTGCACACCATAGGGTTAGAAATCCTTGAATCAGCTGTTCCGGATTATCTATCGTGCTTGAATAAGTTTATTTTGAAATTATCTTATCCCCTGTCCATGCAGGTAATACAAAGATCAACATGAAACCTCTGGCGAAGAGAATATGTATAAAATGATCGAAGGGATCTATCTAGGTGCTAAGTGTTGGGAACTAGTTAGAACTCGCCCTTAAAAGTTAGCCGGTGAGGGAAGGGTGCCTCCTTAAAAGCCAGGTTATCTCTTCTTATGGGGATCTTTGCTATCGTGTGGAACCTCAACAATCTCCCTCTCCATACGGAAGGAACATGGGATCTGAGAGATCCCTAGGGATCTTCTCCATCCTTGAGGGTAGCCCCGTTTCTAATGCCACTTATTGGGACATGGGTAGGACTCGTCCTTAAAAGCTAGTTGTTAAGGGAAGGGTGCTCAAGAACTTATAAGCCAAGCCCTCCACATCAGGTTATCTCCTGGTGTGGGATCTTTGCTTTTGTATGAAACCCCAGAACTAAGGTGAAGACAGGGCAAAAATGCAGAATCTATCCTCTTGCTCATCCTTCATTTGGAAAAACTATCAGTCTCTTCAATCTAAATCTATCTTCTTCACAGAGATTTAAATGTGAGATCACAATTCCTTGATTTTATGAACTTGGCTCTAAAACCATGACAGTGCACATATCTTTGATTGTTGAAGCAAAATCTCTCTTCAAGCTAATCATATCATAATAACAGAATCATATAAAAATCTCATACTATTAACATATGATCTCAACCAACTTAACCCATCAAAAAAAATATATGACACCAAACTTCCTGATCCTGACAATAATGCCCTTATTACATAACATATAAACAACATTCACCAAATTACATGTACATATTTACAGGAATACTATAGAGTACTGTACACACTAAATTACATTTTATTTACAGGATTGTGGGCCACCCACCTCCATCAATCATCCCCTTGTCCTCCTTATACTCTTCCAAAGTCAACAAAAAAAAATATCAGGAATTTTGCTTCTTTCAATTATTTTGGGGGGTGCAGGCGCAAACAAAAATCACTTCACTTTGGAAACTATACATAAAAGTATATCAGCATTTTAAACACCTTTAGAATGACAGGAATACCCCTGATACTGTGGAAACAACACAAACTCCATTAAAGAAATCTCTGGAAATCGTTAAGAAGAAGCAAGTAGTTGTTTTGGATCGTTGTTACTATCATTGAACTCTCGGATTTCCAAGATTTCGATCCGACGATTGATTTTTTTCCTCATTTTTATTGCAACCTCGGCCGGATCAAATAGCCCACATACACTTACTCTGCTCTGCTTCTTCTCTATCAAATGAGTTTCGAGCTCTTAAACAACCATGAACATAGCAGAAAAAGAAAACCCATCAAAGATTCTTAGTAATTCCTTATGAAAAAAAATACCAGTTTTGCAAATTCATTCGCCAATAATGAGGGCCTCACCTTGCATGTTGAGAAGGGTTCTCCTTATTTTCCTGAAGCAGCCATTGCAGTCTATGTTGACTCTCATCACCATGCAGCAAAACTGTAAATTTGAAGAAAAAGAAAGGAAAAAAAAAACCCTTTAAAATACACTTTTTGATTGAAGTGATAGTTTTATTTGGAGGAATGGAAAGAAAGTAAATCGAAGTGCAATAGGAGCTTGCCTTTTTCGACATGAAGAGGTTGGTTTTGGGGCCAATGCTTATTCGATTGTCTCAGGCCGAAAAGCGAATGATAAAGAAGTGGATTAAACTTAGGAATATGAAGAATCGTGGTGTGTTCGATGTATGAATTCTCTCAGGTTAGACTTCCTTTTGTGGAATCTGATTCTGTTTTGAGGAGAAGGAGAAGAAAGGAAGCATGTTGTTTGTTTCTTCTGAATGTTCTTATCTTTCTCTTGATTCATAGGTAAACAACAAGGCATCTCTTGCTCTATCTGTATTCACAGTTTGCATAATTCAGACGTTGGGAAATTCTCTCAATTGCTTGCCCATAATCTATCTATTATGGAAAGAGCTTGTTTTCAGTAACGGTGCAACCAACGTATGTTTGTGGCACATCAAAGTACATTGGCTACTTTTGTATTTCATCAACGGTGAGGTCCACCAAATGAACAGATAAAAAGGTTGACAGGAAAATAAGTGACACTAACTGTTCACTTGTTTTCCCGAGAAAGGAAAAGAAAAGGTTGCCCGGGAATCTAACATGGCATTAGGAAAAGAAATCCAGGGAAACTATGTAGGAAAAGGTTTCCCGCGCTTGTTCACGTGCGCAGGAACTGTGCAGGAAAAGGTTTCCCGAGAAACTACTTGCCCACCTTTATTCACTAGTTTTCTTGGGAAAGCAAATCCGACCAAAACAGTGGGATTTGGTTTCCCGCACTTGTGAGAAAAGAGACATTTCCACATCATTTTTGGCAATTTCCATGTCATTATTTGACATTTTCCACCTAGGCTTGTTACTCTCTCAGAAAAGAAGTGTACACCAGAATTCTGTCTTGTCAAGGTCTTGTCAAGGAAAAAAGAAGCTGTTTTCCAAGGATTTGCTTTCCTGGGAACGCAAGTGAACAGAGCCTAAGGCTTAGGCTCTCTTTGGATTTCAAGAAAAACGGAAAAAAAAAGTATTGAGAAATCTTTTTTCTCTTTCCTCAATTTAGAGGAAACCATCATAAATTGGAGGCCCTCTAAAATAAAAATTCAGCAGGGTTGGTTTAAGTTATCTTTTTTGTCTATAAAATAAGTAGGAGATTTTAGATTTTTTTTTTCTTTTGCAAACTTTTCTCAAAATTTCTTGCAATCCAAATCCAAACAGGGCCTTTGTTCAGCGATCCATGCACACAACATAAACCAGAAGAGTTATAGGTTAAGATAATCCGATGAGGAGCATTTTGGTGCACAGGGCAGTCAAAGAAAGACGTACCAAATAAATGGTTTTGATCATTAAACAAGTTAAGACAGTGTTTAAAAAGAGTCAATAGTCAAGTTGCCCGAGATAACTGTAGTGAGTTTCGGGCGTGTTATTCAACGCTCTAATCTCATATTTCTAGAGTGGGTGGAAAAGAAACTGTGGCTCAAAGATTCGGAAATAAAACGAATGGGCCAAAACAAAGAAAAAGCAAAGAAGCACTTGGGAGAAAAGACAAAGAAACACACCCACGTTAATAAATAAAAAAAATGAGGGCGGCTATCAAAGTGGAAATCCAGGGCTCTTTGTCGCTGTGCAAGAAAACAAGGAAGAGAGCTTGAATCCTAAGAAGCGCGTAAAACACCGTCACAATGACCTAATAGTCCGTCATTTTCACTGCCAGCTTTGATTTTTAAGCGCGTAAAACACCGTGACGTGATTTCCTGTTTTGAAATATTGATGTAAGCTCTGAAAAACAAATGCTTGGCCATTTCGTAAGCACCTCCTATATACAAAGCAAAACCCGCCAAAAAAATGAGTTTTTAACACTAAGCTCTGCAAAATAAATACTAGGCCATTTTCCTAAGCACCACCACCATACACAGAGCACAGGTTTTTTGAGTTACAGCCTGTGAAATAAGCGGACAGGATTAGATAATAATCCTTCTAATGGATACCCTACGAATGGATGACAGGAAATGCAAAAAGGAAAAAGTCTAAGGCATTGTTCCGGGTCCAACACTGATTGTTGGATTCAAAACTGTGTTTAACGCTTGAATCCAATATTCAATTTTGGACATAAAAGTCAATTCCCAAAGGGTGTGTTTGGATTGCCGGAATCGGTATGGGTAACAAATTCCAATCCAAATCCAATTCCAATTCCAATTCCCCTTGTAAACAGATAAGGATTCCAATTCTCATGTTTGTGCAAGTACTGGAATTTATCCTCAAAATCATTCATGGTTCCGATTCTAGCGTTTGGTACTATTCATACCAATGTCAGGATGGAATCAATTTTTCAATTAATAACACTTGCTTTTTTGGTGATGCAGAAAGATGATACGCATTAAACTGTTAGGAAATTTGGGACAACAATAATAGGTGAAATTTAATAACTAATCACAACAAGCCAAGACCAGACGACCAAAATAAAACTTTGAAGCATTGTCAAACTGTACAAAAGAAACATGGCAGCAGAGAGAGATAGAGATAGAGAGCGAGAGAGAGAGAGAGAGAGAGAGAGAGAGAGAGAGAGAGAGAGAGAGAGAAGGGGGGGTGGCGCATACTTGGGATACCTAGATCTTGATTTGCAGCCGTGGAGAGAAGTTTGAGAGGAGATGAGTCGAGTAATATATTCCAGACGAAGTCAGTTATTGTTTCCCATTACGCTGGGCAAACCAAACCAAACCAAACACCAGAATTGCTTAAGTTGGTATCAGATACCCATTCCTGATTCCAATTCCAACAATCCAAACACACCCAAAATCCAAAACATGTAGGGCCCATGTATAATATGAATTGATTTTGAGTCAAAAACTTATCACTTGACTCAAAATTAAACACGTTATAGAGTCCAATAATCAGTTTTGGACTCATCTGTCAAAATCCAAAACGAAAGGTGCCTAAAATTCAAATTCGAAGTGACTCCAAAAATAGTCCGCTTGCATTTGCCTGTAGCTGGTGTATGTATTGTACTCTGTATCAGTTGCCAGTTGTTGTACTGTTCTCTACTCTGAGAGACAAAAATCAATTCATTTTAAGCTTTCTGGAAGGGCTCAAAACTCACTACTGAATAGTTCTCAATATGAAGATGGAACACTAAAGATAACTTACAGTTGAACATTTTTACATAGCAAGGTACGCTCAACCCATGACGATGGGCATGTGATTATGGCAGAAATGCATCCAGGATGTAACGTATAATTCTCTACATTACCATTCTCATGGTGAAACCATTGCCAAGCGGGTGAAACCATTGCCAAGCGAAAAAGAAGCTGAGAAAGGATGAAGAACCCTCCAGCTGCAAAATTCACCACTTGCAGAAAAAGTAGGACGATGGGCATCACATGGACATGACCAAGTTTGAGAGAGGCGGCATGGATGGGGTGAAAAGAGAATCACCTCCGTATTTGCAGATCTCATGATCAACTTTTAAGGGTTTAGGAATCAAAAACCTTTTGCAGGCAGAAAACTCCCCATCTTCCCTGCTGCTGCTGCTGCTGCCATCACACTGTCTTTTCAAATCCAAACCTCCCTTCGCCAAACTCTCTCTACTCCTCCTTCGTTTCTTCGAAGAATTCCATTTCAAGCGTACGAACGAATCATCTTTGGTAAGGTTCGAAACTTCTGCTTCCTTCCCCCTCTCAACAGGGTATTCTGCACCAGGACTGCTCTTACGTATAGCCTTGTCCTCTTGCACAAGGCTCTCAGCATGGGTGTTATTTCTAGGCTGCCTATGGGAGGCCTTCGCTTGGGACAGAGGACTACCATCACTTGATTTCCCTGCTTGCTTGGATAATATTGAACTTACAAGATCCGGTCTGTCTTTTATATTATACCATCTGCCGCATACCCAATCTTGAGAGTGCCTTAAGTCACCGTGACCAAAGATCGATGTTCTTCCTTCACCTGCATTATTAGGTTACAGTTAAATTTTGATGGTTCTCAGTTTAGTCAAATATATGAGACACTCCCAATTTGAAAAAGAAACAAAAATGTCGCTCAATAATAAGAGGCGTTTACTTATTTTTCACTTGGTTGAACTTCTATGGTTTATACATGCAATATAGGGGTTATTAGGCAGGATGGGATTATACCTGGGAAGTATACAAGGACATTAACTTCTGATTCTCTACGAATAACAATCCCTTCCCACCAGCCATCAAACCACCATGCATCCACAGCAGTCCCAACCTCAAAGACAGATGAGCCTCTACCGTTGATGGATGGATGAGGACGAACAATTGTCCGTCCATGTAATCGGACACCCAACTTATCAGGGTCACCCAACTTATCAGGGTCAGAAACTCTCGATGCAAGAACCCATTCCTACATGAAACATTAAATTGTCACAGATGAAAAACTACTACACCTGCATTAATTTAGAACCTAGAAGTAGCGGGAATATTATCTTACCTCCAAATTGCCAGTTTCATCTGCATTTTGGATATCCTCATATTGAACCTTGACCTTGAAGTGGTGCCTCTTGAGAATCACAGCCCGGAACCAACATCCTCTTATTCCACTATCCTGAGAGAGAACTTCAATATGACAACCTACAGACAGTTGCTGCTGAAGCCTAGGCTTGATCACCTCCTTCGTTAAACAAGTAGCAGTGCTGCCATTTGCAACAGGCCTTGCAGCTCCACTGTTGACGGCTAACCTATTTGAATTCTCAATACCCACAGCCATTTCTGTGGAGCCCACTTTTCGGTGCTGATCCGTGTCTCCACTTTTCCACCCATGCTTTCTTTCAAGTCTACACCGTATGGCACTGGCATTATTATCCACATTTAAACCATTGGCAGAAATAGGTTTCGAACTATTATTAAGAGAAGTTGTGTACATGTATCTGAGTGATTCTTGGTTCCAGTAACCCTTGACCTGAGTAATGTCAAATGGCTTGATGTCATCATTGTTGAACTGTCTGTGGCACATATGTGGCTCCCAGAGAGTGTGTGATGCCTCATTCATGAACTTCTCAAAATGTTGGGGACTGAGGATGGTTGCCAATCCATCTATGCATTCAACATCGAGATCTTGAAGACAAAGAGAAAAGAAAATCTCCCTGTCATTAAAATTGGGAGGCAAAACAATACCAACCTCATCAATTTTGTGAAACCATCGTACCAGAACCATACGGTTAGCTTTCAGGTCCTCATAAACATCTTCCAAATACGCAACAAGTCTCTTATTCTCTTCAGCCATAACATATACAAAGTCATGAACCTGATAATAAAACAACGCAAGCCATAAGGATGAGGGAAACCAAAAAAATCATGAAATATAAGAAAGAAGATAAATGTATTAACAAAACTGCACTCACAGAAATTGTAATGCCATTCCGGCAAAAAGCTTGATAATGCTTTCGGCGCTTCCTGCATGTCCATGAAGACCCTACCCATGAGAATTCTTTGGAACGGTGTTTCATCTTCCTTGAAAAAAGACCCTGAAGAAGAAAAAACTAATAAATAAATTGATGGGCTCTGTAAGGTTGGTCAATCCATTAAAATGATTATAGATCGACTAAATAAAATAACAGAAGTTATGACCCAAATGATTCCAATATTCTGACCTTAGAAGGTAAGACATCTGCCGTGCAAGGATCTTCATCATCCAAAAATCTATCAACTCGCGGGGATGATCCACAAGGAAGAGAATCTGTCAGAAAGAAGACAATATTTCAAGGCCACAAATTTTCAACAACCAAAAATAAGAAATCATTAAATTTCAAAGGACAAAAACATATATACAACAAGAGGTACGTTAGCAAATGCCCAAGCAAAAAAGAGATTTAAATCAGTAACAGCATGGTTCGATAGGGCATGCTAGCCAGATCTCTCATACAAACACTTATCAGCTTTTTTTTACAAATGGAAAATTTTATATTAAAAGAAGAGGCGAAGCCGATATTATCAGTTCTTAAATTGGACGGCACAAAAAGAGAAAATGTATCGTGTGCATCATCACATACAAACACTACCCATTCAAAAACCTGCATATCGTATAATACAATTTTGCATTGGAATGATATGGTATATTATGTATCATAATTTCAAATGTCCTCTACATATAATATATAACACAAATCCATGGTTAGCATCGAATACCTGGCTACTTTAAGTGCTCCAAAAACAAAACAAAAAACATATTATGGAAATCAATTTATACAAGTAACAACATTCATCAAACTGTATAGGCAACCATAGGCAGCTAGCCCCTCTGAAGGCATCTATGTTATGCTCCGTATGTTCAAGGTTGTCACCATTTCATTAATTTAAAAAATAAAATACTTCTACAATATATCAAGCACAATAAACAACATATGTAAACAAGATGGAAAAAGACTCATCCTCCCCACTCTACGTAGATGGAGAATAGTGTAATTACCCTCCTAGGGACAATACTTTCCACCATAATTTTAAAGCAGCTGTCATTGGTTTAGTTCACCTAGAGGGTCTGTCTCTGCACCTACATTACATCTAGACGCCCAAGCAAGCATCTGAGGAAGAGAACCCCAACTAACACACCTGGTACGCTGCCGATCACGGCCTCAACAAGCCTAAGGCCTATCTAGGAAACATCTGTGCAATCAGATCACTAATCAAGTAAAGTCGTAAGGAAACTAAATCAGATACAATCTCTTAGCACCATGGCCAGCCAAAATAGCCATGTCAATTGAGTACAGCAGGAAGGGCTGCATAGATTGTTGGCTCCATTTTTATTTTTTTTCTGAAACCACATCTTCATACCAGCAGGATTGTAAGACAAAATATCGCCAAATTATGCAGGAGAAAAAACAAGAGATTTAGAATCAATCCACCCAAACTCCGAGAGGAGGGGAGAATCTCTTGAAACCCACACGGATAAGTCAGGAAAGTCCATATAAAACCACATCCTTGAATTTTAAACAGGGGATAAGAGGTTTCAGAAAGTTCATCTTTGCATGTTACATTTTATTATGACAAATTTTAGGAAGAATACCACGAAAAAAATCCTCAACATTGAAAAAGGATCCGTTCCATCTCCAAATAAATGAATTAACTTCACATCCACAAAAATCAAAAGGCAAAAGAGAATCAAAAGATGTTAAATTGCTCGTAACAGACCTAAAACAAAACAAATAAATTATGGACTGGTGTTCAGAGAAGTTCCTGCATTAAATGTGTTGAAATCCCAAATCAAAGAAGAAAATTGATCCTTCGGGATATAAAAGTCACAATACAGCCAACACCCAAACCAAAAATCCAATTTTAAGAAAGAAAAGAAAACTAACAAACGATGTTGCATATCCAGAGAAAAATCTCAATCTGGAACCCAAACAAGGAAAATTTCTCTCTCCACCTCACACCTCATCTGAAACCCTATCTAACCTCACCAAACCCCAATCCAAATCTCTAACAACAGGCTAACCATTATTTTACCCGGTAATTTCCACCCAAGCACCCATTCCAATCAAAGAAGAGAAGCCAGCCTAGGGGGGAAACGAAACAAATCGAGATCTGCAAAATCACAGATCAATGAAAAGGGGAAAAAGGAGAAAGATATATTCTTCAAAACGCAACACAAAGAAGCCTAAATTAAAGGAGGGAAAAAATCTTAACTTTTCATAAACCATCCCCTAAAACCAAATCTGAAACAAGACGAGATCTGCAAAATCGCAGAACAATGAAAAAGAAAAAGAAAAGAGAGAAACATATATTCTTCAAAACACAACACAAAGAAGCCTGAATTAAAGAAAAAAACGTATCTTTTCACAAACCATCCCCTAAAACCTCATGGGAAACCCTATCTAATCTAACCTCACCAAAGCCCAATCCAAATCTCTAACGACATGCTGCATGCCAATTTCCACCAAGCACCCCTTCCAATCAACCTATGGGGGAAAACAAAACGAGACGAGATCTACAAAATCACAGATCAACGAAAAAGCAAAACCGGAAAGGAGAAAGATATCTTATCTTCCTCAAAGCACAACACAAAGAAGCCCAAATTAAAGAGAGAGAAAACGCATCTTTTCACAAACCATCCCCCTAAAACCTCGTCAGAAACCTTATCTAACCTCACGAAGCCGATAAATGGGCCAAAACGAAACAAGACGATATCTGCAAAATTACAGATCAACGAAAAAGGAAAAAAAATATCTTCTTCAGAACACAACACAAAGAAGTCCAAATTAAAGAAGAAAAAACGGATCTTTTCACAAACCATCCCCTAAAACCTCGTCAGAAACCTTATCTAACCTCACGAAGCCGATAAATGGGCCAAAACGAAACAAGACGATATCTGCAAAATTACAGATCAACGAAAAAGGAAAAAAAATATCTTCTTCAGAACACAACACAAAGAAGTCCACATTAAAGAAGAAAAAACCGATCTTTTCACAAACCATCCCCTAAAACCTCGTCAGAAACCTTATCTAACCTCACGAAGCCGACAAATGGGCCAAAACGAAACAAGACGATATCTGCAAAATTACAGATAAACGAAAACGGAAAAACAAAAAGGATAAAAATATCTTCTTCAAAACACAACACAAAGAAGTCCAAATTAAAGAAGGAAAAACGGATCTTTTCACAAACAATCCCCTAAAACCTCGTCAGAAACCTTTTCTAACCTTACGAAGCCGACAAATGGGACAAAACGAAACAAGACGAGACCTGAAAAATCACAGATCAATGGAAAAGGAAAAACAAAAAAGAGAAAAATCCGATCTTTTCAAAAATCATCCCCTAAATAATGCAAATCTAAACAGAAACAGTACAAAAACAGGGTAAAAACGCTTCCAGTACTCAGACTAAAATACCTGTAACGAGAGAAGAAAGCCAATCTACGACTTCTCTTCGAGATCTCCATTTTAAGGAAGAACAAGGCCTGAGAGATAGTAAAAAATGGTTCGGAACGGCATAAGACATGTGCCGGAGACTCTTCTCCTTTCCGACCACTGCGAGATAAGATCCACCGTCCGATCCCTTCAGGTAATAATGCACAACACGCCTCCCTTTCTCGTTCGAGATGAAAACCTCTTCCCAATCAACGAACACCTTTCCTTCCATTTACAAACCCTAACCCTAACCCTAATTCCAGAGAGACAAAAAGATTCTTTTTTTCTCTCACAAACGCGTATAAATAAATGAAGAAGAGGGAAAGCTGAAGAGGGGGGGAGAAAGAGGAGCATTTAAAAGGATAAGATTCGGAGGAATTTGAAAGGGGGTTTTTGAATTCTAGGTTTACGAAATTAGCTTAGATATCAACGGCAGAGATTTCGTCCACGACGTTAAACGAGAAGGAAACCGCCTCGAAGCTGCGGGGATTTTTATGGTACTCTCCAATCCTGGAAAATACCCCTGTGATATGAAATGAATTACGAAATCGCCTCCCTTTACGTTTTTCTTCGTTTCTTTATTCTGAGATCTGGAGGAGAGAAGAAAACAGTTTCGTTTTTTTATGTTTGTTTATTACAGAAGCGTTTAATTTTCCGTAGGACAAATAAAGCAATTTTGGACGACAATGGGCATTGCTCAATGACACGTGTACGTCCATATAGCCGATAGGGATGTTGTTGATATTGTATGGATGAGATCTTCGGCTTGGATTTTCCAACCCAGAGGGTTGATCTGGGTTCATTTTTTTAGACCCTGACTCAGGGCGGGTCGGGTTCTGGGTTAATGCCTCGGGTACCCTGATCCGGCCAGACCCTAAGTTTTTTATTATAGAATTGAACCATCTGTGCATGTCTCTTTTGTTAATATTTTCTATTATCTTGGATTGATGTTTCTTTAGATTATTATTATTAATTGTCTTTGTTGCCCGTCATGTTGTTGAATTCATATTGTCTTATTTTGTTCCCTTTCTCTGTTTATTGATCATTTTGTTCTATACGATAAGTGGTTGCTTTATTTTTGGCACTCTTAATAGGTATTTGCACTAGGGTCAATTAGGGCCGGCCTAGCCCAACATGGCGGGCCAGGGTCGGCACTGAGCCCTGAAGGGCGGGCAAGGGTTGAGGTTTTTCGGCCCTAACATGGGATCCAGGGTTGGGCTAGGGTTTTGAAAAACCCGATCCTGTTGCAGCCCTAGAGAGTAGCATGCACGTATAATGTCCACTTTAGATGATCAAACGGCTACTAGATGGGCTGACAAAAGATTGACCTTTAATTCAGGGTCTGGGTCTAGAAGTGAACCCTGTCAAATGATTAGCGTTGGGTTTTGGCATGCAAGTGGTGGGGTCCATCTTTGTCTCCTAGTTAGACACTCATACTAGGTGAGAGTAAGCTTAGGTTTAACCTATGCATATGGAGGGATCTAATACACATTAAGAAAATAATAATAAAAATCGTCGCAGAAGAAGGTATTTTCGCAACAAGAATAGACATTTAGATCTACAGAGAGTTCAATTAGCTATCAGGAGAGGTCAGAGGGTATTATATCTTGGGAGATGGTAAGGATTTGTGTTTAAAAAATTCGCAAGGCAAATCTGATCCTATCGTGCACAAATTAATGTAAAAGTAGAAAATAATACAAGCCAAAAGATGAACACTAAGATTTCGCGTGGTTCGGCCAAACTTATGTCCACAGGTGAGAAACATGATCATCCACCATGAGAAAAATAATATATAAGGATTGCAATTGATTAAACCCACAACCCTTTTCTTGCTTCTCTCAACCAAGACCGTACACCGAGAGTAACCCAAAAGAAAACCATGAGAAAATCCTTACGAGAAAACCCGAGTAGAAACCCTAAGAGGAATCCAAGAAGAAACTCAAATTAGAATCCCTATTTATCCTTATCTTACTTCTCTCTCTCTTCCCTTCTCTGTTCTATTTTCCCTTTCTCCTATTTCTTTCTCTCTCCTTCCCTTGAGGCAGCTGACACACCCCAACTTTCCCAACAATTTGGTTTAATCACTTTGTAATTCATGTATGCGAAAAAAAACATGCAATGTTAATGTTGAAAGTAGATTCAAAAAATAATGGATGATTGATCTCGCCTGGATGTAGGTTTTTACGCTAAGCATATAAGAATGTCATTTAACAGTAGATTCAAAGAAAAAAATTACAGTTGAAATCCAAGGTCGACAAAAAAGGCGTGACAAAAAAGGCGTGCAATGCTATTGTTGAAAAGAACTTGGCTTCTTAAAATAGTTATTTAGAACATGCTCACAAAGAGAAGGACCACAGCTCTGGAAAATACGACGGTATTAGTGGAGAGTGAACAATACAAGTTGCTTGGAGATATTGTCGTAGTCTCTATGAGTATTAACACTTACTCTTCATGATGTGCAATAGAATGCATGTTCTTCTCTCTTTGAATGGTGCAGAGGAATTTGATATCTCTTAGTAGGTTAGAGTCCATGGATTGTTGGTGGAGTTATAAAAATCACATATGACTTACGATCATGGTTTTAAATTTCGACCGAAATCCGAAATTTTGGATTTCGGTGAGGACCGACACCGAAACCATACATACTCAAAACGGTATTTTATTTCGTTGAAATTTAGCAAAATTTCATCCAAAATTAATGGGATTTCGATCCAAGATATATTATTTAAATGATTGGTAGAAATTTCGACGAAATTGTCGAAATCTCAACTGCCAATTTCGAAAATTTTGTCGAAATTTCAGAGATTTTGGGAGAAAATTGGAGAAAATATATATAAACCAGGTGAATTTTTGTTAAGTTTTTAAAGGCAAAGAAAAACGTAAAGAAGTGAATTTATCCTCAATTCTCATATTCACCCCCTATTTGTCAAAATGGACTGTACAACCCACACCATAGGATGATCCAAACCGTTCATTTGTTTGGCCACAATGTAGATTGGTTGTGCCCGAAAACTCATTTCCATTCGATGTTCTTCACTTATAGAGTTTGTCCCTTTACTGATCAGAGGGTTAGGATGAAACATACATACAGCCACAAACCATAGAAATCTCCTCAGTTATTTCAACTTTTGGCCCAAAAATCATATCCAGATTTTTTTGTAGGTATTCCTGTAGAAATGGAATACCTACAAAAAGATTTTATATGACAAGAAGAGGATCTTAGGTATACTCTTGGTGAGCGTATAGGAGAGCTTGAACGCTCATGTACGTTGAATACATATAGGGAAATGATAGATTCAACCCATTGGCTTCCCTAGGCGACCCCTTTTAATGTAAAAAGATCGTCATTGTAAATACACTGGAGGGGTGGGCCCTGGAAAGAACAGGGGGTGAATATATCACTTCCCTACATATAATTGTAAAAAGTGATTATAGAGTGATCCTTTATTCATGGACCACTAGATCAATGGTCCCAATCACATATATGACAGAGATGGTAGTTTCTATGGCTTAAAGTGGCAATTCTAGCATACCTCTTGTAACCGATTTGGTGATGCACCAAAGTTTTGAACCCTATAAACTTGCACAAGTTTAAAGTCCATAGAAATATAGAATAACTCATCTATACCGGTCAACCAGGGTTTTTCACAATGCTTCTTAAACAAATGTATTGATAAGGGTAGGTGATCAGCCCAAACCTAAATTGCATATGGTGATGGAACCCCTTCAATGTTATGAGGAGACCCCTATATTGTAATTTTATGATCTATCAATTTAACAATTGAAAGACCTGCTATAATTTCACGTGGAACTTAAGGGTCATTGAGTCCTCTGGTCTATGATCCATAGTGCAATGTCAGGCTCACAATAATGGAGCTGATCTCCACGGGGGATTTAAATCCTTGGATAAGCTGTTCCTGGGATGGTTTAGATAATTTTATATCGAATAAATCCTTGGGATTGGCTTTGTTTTTATAGAAAACTCTTTCCACTGGGGCTGTCTTGGGACTAGCTACCACATAAAGAGTGTTTTATAAAAGCAAGGTAGTCAATCCCAAGGATGTATTCGAGATAAAATTATGTAAGCAATTCCAAGAACAGCTTATCCAAGGATTTGGGAGGGAAATAGATTCTAGCATCTTTCCTATCTTTTGGCCTTGTTTGATTGCAGGTAGAGTAGTGGGATAAGTAGTCAACAGGGAGGAGATAGGAATTGGCTTTACCAAGAATTTAGTTATGTTTTTTTTCTTGTCACCTAGAGAAAGAATTAAACATCAGGGAAAAAAAACGAACTTTTAAAAGACAATAGATTATGTGGCTCTTAAAACAAATTCTTTTGTCTTTTTTCTTCAGTGGATTCTTCTTCTCCATCTTCTTCTTCATTTTAAAGTCTCCTGATTTCCCTCAAATGGATCGTATTCGACAATGGATCCAAAGGACTTTCTTTGTGCAAAACAACTTGTAGATGAAGGGAGAATTGAGACATGGAGAGATAAACTGAGAGAGATGTAGAGATGGTGAATCCAGGATTTTACATGCAGAATACCTTTGATTTTGTAGACTTCTGCAGGGAGCCTACATGCATGCCATATCAGCCAACCAAGGCCTTGAGACTCTTGGAAGTCTTCTTGGATTTCAATGCTATTTTGCCAAGCAAACAATGAATTTTGTTGTTGTGGCACCCAAAAGCCAAAGTCCCTAAGCCATCCCAGTTCTTGTACAGTCGTCATTGTCACCCATCAATTCTAGGGAAATGATTTCATCGCTCCAATGTTTCGATAACATGCGCTCATGTTTGTGGTCTAGTGTTTAAAAGGCTTCAAGAGCTTTTTGAGAACCGTAATATTGCTTGGACAGTCCTTTAAATGGTACATTACAAACATGGGAACGCATGTTTATCAAAACATTAGAGCGCTGAAATCATTTCCCTAATTCTATTCATTTCTTTGAATTAATAAACAGTTGGAATTGGGCAGAATCAAGATAAGCTGCCGATTCCGGTGCTGGATTCCGGCAGTCCAAATGCACCCGTGGAAAGATAAAATCCAGTAAGTCAGCTGGGGCCCACCAGATCGACAGCCCGGATTATAGTAAATTGCCACGTGTACCATGCCGGTGCAACGTTCACTCTCTCTTCAAACAAAATTGAGTTAAAATCAGACTTGGGGTATCTATCGGAGGATGAAAAAAATGGTTAAAAGATGAAAAAACAAGGGTAAATTTGAGAATCTGAGCTCTCTCTTATCTTTCAGAGAGATGACGTAAGCCATAGAAAATGGGTAGCAGAAACAGCTAAGCGCAGGCCCCCAACCAGCCGCCAGTAAAAACTGACTGCCCTGACAAGTCACCCGCAATCCACGTGACATCTGCCCGTGAGTCAAATATCAGACTTTAGACTCATGTGACACATGGCCCACCACGCCCTCTTGTCTTGCGGGAACAGATGTAATAAATTAGAATAGAATAAAGAAATATAATAAAGAGAGAGAGAGAAAGAAAAAAGCCTACGGACAAAAGAAAAATGAGAGAGATTTGTTTTGGGGCTTTTCTCCGTATTGGGCGTGGCGCCAGATGCCGTATCTAGGACGGCTTCACACGGTGTGTTAAATGACAGTTTCTTTTCTTGATATTGGCACTCCACATTAGATCGAATGCTAACCCTCCAAATTGTGGGCACAACGCACAACAAGGGAGAATGGCTTGGATCACTGAACACGCGGGTCCCACTTGTAATACTACCCTCTACAATTGTTTACCAAAAGATGACTCAAATCTAACAGGTCAGATTGAATGCTAACCCTCCAAATTGTGGGCACAACAAGGGAGAATGGTTTGGATCATTAAACCCATGGGTCCCACACAATGGCGATGCCACTTGTAAGGAAAGGGGGACAATTGCCCCCCTTATTTTTTGAAAAAATATATATATATATATACCTTTATTTTTTAATATTTTTTTATACTTAGCCCTTTTTAAAAAATATGCCCCCCTTTCCAATCATCCCTAAGATAGAAAACAAGTTTAAAATTTTAATGTTACCATTTTTATCTCTCTTCTTTGTGCAAAATTTACTATAATTTTTGCCCCCAGGTGCAAAATTTTAGATAGAAATTTTTTCTATCTTAATTTTAAGATAGATAAAAAATTACTATAATTTTTGCCTCCCTTGTGCAAAATTTCTGGCATCGCCCCTGGTCCCACATGTATGTTTACACTCTACAACAGTTTACCCAAAACCGACCAAACAAAAACAGTTTACGAAAAGATTGGTCGTGGCCCACATCTTATCAGCTAAACCACAACACCTGGCCCACATGTAATAAATTGGGTCCTACTCCTTTCCTCCATAAGGAGCCAAGAAAATGGCGCCCGTAAACGCGTACACTATTCCCGCAAAAAATACGCGCTTTATGACTAAACTTGGACGACAAGGCAGAGATGGGCGCACCGTGTGGGGCCAACCCCACGTGCAGGCCACGTAAGAAGAGGGCATCGAAGCCTTGGTATCCTCTCGAGTGGAACAAAACTTGGCTCAGGTCCAAACCCCCGGTACTAGCAAAGAGTGTGGGGGTGTGGAAATATCAATTCCATGCATGCTTTTTATTTTCAAAAGTAATTGATTAGTCAATTAGCAAGGGGTGCGAGGAAAGTTCCTCAGACCCCAACTGACCCAAGTTTCGTTCTCTCGGGTGTCCTTATCATTTTTCAGAGAAATTACTAGTTGCAGACCCGTGTCACAACTCAATTTTGGCCTACAAACCCCATCAACCATTCGATCCTACGCACACAGATTACACTATTCTGGGTTTATCGCACACTCATACACGACTCTAAACGAGATAGGTACTACGGGAAATTCTGGGTTTATCTCCGACCCTCCTCCCAAGCCTAATCAAACCTTCGCCTACAAACTCTTTTTAAATTGTTACGTGAGAAGTGTCAGTGGTTTTACTGTTGATTACAAATTCTAGGTCGTGAATATTTTGCACTTACTGGCCAAGATAACATGTGCATGTATGAAGTCCAGCATATAATATGGATATTTGAGTTGTCTTTTATGCCTCTTTTTTCTTGAAATTTGTGGTGGCGTTACAATCTCTAGATTGTGGTGGCGTTACAATCTCTAGATCTTTAAAATTTTGTAGTTGTAGGCTAAAATACTCAAAATAGTCTCCACATCCATATCCGTGTGTTGAAACTTAAAACCCATAAATACATTAAGCCCTACACATGGAACACCCTATTTATGGATTGAAAGGGCAATTAATCATGTGTTGAGTTCTGATTTTTATGGGTTTTTTTTTGTGCTTGAGGTTTTCACTCATCACTCATTAGGCTTTCTACATATGTGGAGGAGAGATACATACTTTCATGAGTTTTTTTTCCTATTAGATTTGTAGTTTAGGTGGAAGCTGCTTTGTTCTAGCACACCTCTTTTTTGGATCTGTTTTAGTTGTAATGTTCGATTACTGATTTGGGACAATTTAAAATAACCTTGGTGGCCACTCATTTACCTCCTACATACACCTAAATCTGTTGATACATGACAGTTTCCACACTCATTAGGCTTTTCCATGCTTTTGTGTTTCATCTTCTTTATAGTTGTGTGTAATTCTGTATAAGAATACATTAACTTAAAATTATTCTAAGAAATTGGGGTATTTTGGCATTTCATTTGAAATGCTAATAGCATACTCCAGTTCTATAATATTGGAGTCTTCTATATGGGATTTCGAAAGCTTTGCCCATTTCAAGATAATAATGTATTCTTGTCTGTAATTGGTGCGATATGCAAAAGAACAGAGATGTTATGTAAATAAGGCTTATGTTGTTTTTGTAACCATGAACAAATCAAGAACTGTGATATTTTTGTAACATTGTCCATTTTCGACGTAAATTTCCGAGCTTTGTTCATTTTGACAAAATGATTTGTACTCCGTAATTCATAAGATACAGCTAACCTGTGCAGAAATCATTGATTCTCCTCGAGCCTGGATGCCAAAAAAAAAAATAATGAGAAGATTCTCCTTCACAACCAAGGTTTATATGGAATTAGACCCATTTTTACAGTTTTTGTCCTCCTTTTCTATACATAGGATATTCAAGATGCATAGATTAAACTGCTAAGGAAGTGGAGAGAGTGTTTCCTGAATTTGATTGGTAAAAAGAAGTCTCTATCCATTTTTATGTAAAAAGAAGTCTATCCATTTTTTTGGTTTTTTTTTATCTTTTACATCTTTTTTAAATAATGGGATTTTTACTATATAATTCTGCATTACTATATAATTTTACAATAAAAAATTCGAAACTGAGTGTAATGGGATTTATTTTTCCTATCTTGCAGCCCTTTTTGGTTTGAATAATCAACTTTCCTTATCTATAATTTTAGTGCCCATTCTTAGCTGAGTGTTGGGTGAATCCTAATCTTCTTTACTAATGTATCTTTAGGAAAAAAAATACAGTGTTAAAGCATACTGTTTTTGTTGCCCCGTGCATTGCACGGGTGTGACACTAGACAATATACTCTACTTTCTGTTGGGTATATGATATAACCCATGTATGTTCTAATATAAGTCCAATAAGATAAAATGGACTGGTGTAGCGGGCCTACATGGGCTAGAGTCCATTAACCAGTCATTAACCCTAGTATATCTCTGTATATGGGGGCTGGAAGCAACAAACTTGGTATTCCAAACTATATACCTTGGGTGTAATGCTTTAAGATTGTTAGGAGAATTAGTGGTTTAAGCATCATGCTTAAACCCTAATTCTCCTTACACTTTCTTAGGCCCGAATTTTCTTATTTCTTGATCTACAGGGAGAGGCATAAGGGTTCCTGTGCTGTAATAATTTGCAAGAACCAATTCTACCCATCAAGGAACAGATAAAAGTCAAGACAAAAACCATAGAAATGGAAATGACGAGTGAGGGATTTGTTAAACCACGAGGATTCCATATCGGCGCCATTGTTCCCACACTAAGTGATGCAAATCCATCTCGAGATTGCTTTCGTCTGAAAATTAAGTGCTGGTTAGAAGCTTCAGCATCCCGATTAATGGAACATGGTTGAATATAAAGACACCCTTTGCTATAAGCTAAACAGTGGTTCACACAAATGGTTCAATAATATGCATTCAGATGTTCATCCTATATGCATCTTGTATTGGTTCATTATTACTAGAAGTTGATGTTTACATGTTTTGATGTGTTTTTAACCCTCTAATTTGGGATAGTTAAAAGACGTGAAATGTCTTTCACAGTGTCACAAAATCACTAAACGAGGTTAAAATGGAAAATAAAAAAATCTGCTGCAAAATTATGAATCTAATTTTATTTTCCAGATTTTTCATGCTATTTTGTCAGAAACAGGATGTTTCACTCTATTTCGTCCGAAACAGACAAAGCGGAACGAAAATACACCACACCGGATCAGCACGAATTTCTGAATGAAAGTTTTGTTTGTGTTTTTGTTATGTTTTTCGAGATGGAACAAACTATTTCATTCATTTCAACGAAATGAAAAAAGAATCAATATCTAGAATGTGCAGGGAGCATTTCAGTTCAAATTTCATTTGCCACTGATAGAGGCCGTGTTTAAGTCAGAATCAATTAATTTCTATTTCAGTAGAGAGGTGACACAATAATACAATATAACCGAACATTAATAGCCCTGGACAACTAAAGAATGGAGGCCCAACTACCAATCAAACATATTTGAACACTCACCATCAAGCTAGAGAATGGAGGCCCAACTTCCAACTTACTAATGGTAATCTACATTAGTCACATCCAACAGCTCTTCTGGCTACTAGACTGTACTTGATTCTGGTTGAAGGGGTTTTAATTTAAGAGTTCCATTGTTCACTTGCTCCTTCGCAAAGTCACTGTCAACTTCCACATGTTTGATTCTTTTGTCAAGTACCAGATTAACAGAAATGGGGATGACTCCTGATTAATTAGATATGCAGTGGGCGCGTGAAGTCCAGTATTTTTCAAAACAAAAAATGGCACTTCACAGGATGATCCAAACCATTCATTTATTGGTCCGCAACGTAAATAGCTGTAAGTCCGTAACTCGATCGAAGATCATTTTCCGTAGGATGATTATACCCTCCGATCTATAGAGGAACTTCCCATTATAGAAACCTCTGTAGATCTGAGGGTTAGGACCATCCAATGGAGACGACCTACAGGATACGACCTATTTGCATTGTGGGCCAACAGATGAATGGTTTGGACAATCTTATGAAGTGGACTCCACTGTACGTTTTGAAAAAAAATACTGGATTTCACGAGCAGACATCATATAAAAATTCTCATTCTTCATTTTAATGACGTAAAAACGGAAGAGACCTCATAATGAAAGGTATTTGTATAACATATTGGGTCCTCTATACTTTTGATTGATCCCAACCGTACATTCGATAGGCCGGGCTTTAGATCTTCTATAGCCCAGAAATCAGGCCAATCAAATAATTTTAACAGGGATTTGTTAGGGTCCATCACAAAAGGCATTTCGCGGAATGTATCTTGCATGAGAGAGCAGCCACCTCATGAATAACGACAAAATATGTTGAAAAGTGAGCCTATGTGGCTGCTCTCTCATGCAACACGAGTTCCGCGGAATGTCTTTTGCGATCGACCCTAGAAAATCCCATCTTAACATCCAATGATATATATTTTATTATAGGAATTGCTAGTGTCCATTACAAAAGGCATTTCGCAGCTAGTCTGTCACACGTCGGACCAGCCACCTCGTGAATGGAAACAAAAGCTATTGCCTCCATTCATGAGGTGGCTTATCTGACATGCGACAGACCAGCCATGAAATGCCTTTTTGCACGGACCCTAGCAAATTCCTTTTATGATTCAATGTGAATAATTAACTATGGGTAGTGTTCGTATTAAACGACAAAAGATTCACATTATTGGAGGTTAGGATTAGATGATTTTAGTAAATTTTGGACAGTAAGATCCAGAGCACGGTCCAATTAAACGGTTCATATCAATCAAATGTTGAACCCACTGTAAGGTGATCTATAGCTAAAAATGTGAGGGATCCCAGCCATGAAGAAACTTACATCTATAAGGTATTTAATAGTTAGAGTAATTTACTTCGTATAAGATGCTTAATAGTTGCAATTCAGGAAAAACACTTAATCGTTGAAAAAATTTACATCTAGAAGCTTTTAAATAACTTTGGGCCAACCAAGTTTTCTCATTATATAAGGGATTTGCTAGCATCCATCACAAAAGGCATTTCGCGGCTGGTCTGTCACATGTCAGACCACCCACAATTCATGAGGCGGGTGGTCTAACATGAGATAGACGAGCCGGGAAATGCCTTTTGCAATGGACGCTAGCAAATCCTTACATATAAATAGTACATGTAAGATATCTAATAGTTGTAGTAAAATTTATATTGTAAGATATTTAATAGCTAAATGAAATTTTACAATTACAAGGGTTTAAATAACCCTTCACAGAATATAATACATATACCATTGATAAGGTATTTAAATTACTACAAGAGCAAGATGAAGACTCTATTCTGGGCGTGGTCGAGGAGGTTAAAACAAATGACAATACAGAGTTCAACGATGCCTCATAAGACAGATTATTGACGACCCACAACGATTCCAAATGAACCATGGCAGAAGGTTCCAAAGAAGAAATCACCCCTCGCCCTCCGGCATTTCTTACCTAAGGCGCTCCCAAATATCATGCTCCCATCAACCCAGCTGATTATGTAACTCAAGAGTATTGAGCAGCTTGTTCTCTCAGGGTTAGTGATCTGTTTTTTTCTACCCTGAGGTTTTGGATCTCTCATGTGCTCCGACTTCCGAGTTAGGGATGCTGTCTTGTGCCTATGAATGTAACATCTTTCTCTTTATCTAATAAACCGGTAGGG